>NC_137842.1:70815014-72015014 GCF_948465745.1 Chenopodium album | reverse complement strand
GTAAAAAAAGAATTATATATACAAGTATATATAATTCTATGTGGACTACACTTTAGGGCTCTTCCCAATAACTTTATAACATGAAATTTTATATTTTATTTATTTGTTTATTTTTTGTATATACGGAGTATAAGATATTAAAAAAATTTGCTGTTAAATTTATCCCAAAAAAAAAAGTTGTTAAAAGTTTAAGAAGTTACAGCAAATGAGCACATTATTATTATTATTATTATTATTATTATTATTATTATTATTATTATTATTATTATTATTATTATTATTATTATTATTATTATTATTATATATATATATATATATATATATATATATTTTTAATTTTTTTTTTTAAGTAAATAAACACAAAATTAAAGGTAGATGAGTGTATTCAGGTGCTTTGACTCTTCTATGAATACTCCGTATAATATAATCTGTGGGCTGGACATTGGAAATGGTGATGCACACTGGAAAACCTAAATTTAAAGCTGGCTAGTGTAGATTATCTGACACATTTAATTACTAATTACAGTATATAACTCAAAATCATACTTCAAGTTAACAATATTACAGACACATTAAAGAAAGGTTCAGCCTAATCAGATAGTAATAGTTTAAGACTGTATGACCTGGAAAAAATACGCGTTATGGTCATATATAATATATAAGGCTCTTAAACACGCATAGATTTTAAGTCTGATGACTTATAAAACATCCTACTTCGTACTAAGTAAAATTAAGAGTCACTATAAGAGCATTAAGGAAAGATGTAAAGGCATCAAAGAACATCACCCGCGTCAAGCTTGAAGCAATGGAATTGGAGTTATGCTCGAGTATGTTTAAAGTTTAAATGTTTTACAATATTCATAATCATTGAAGATACCATTTACCTTTTTTTATTAGTGATTTTAATTTCTTTTTTTCCCTTGATCATTTAGAAAATTCTAAGAGCATATATTCTCCGATGATTTAATTCACACTATTAAATCCGTACAATAATCAAACTTGAACTCTTCCTTAACCTTCTAGAGAAAGGTATGCATATGAACATAGATAAAGCACAAGCACAATTATACTTGTAATAATTAATTAAACTTGAAAGGCATAATTTCCTAAAGATTTTATTGTCAAATTGATCTTAAAAGGCATCATTTGATTGGATTATATTCTAAGACCGTAGGCTACACCTTGTGGAAGAATGAATTTGTTCATACTTCTTTGATATATTGTGTTCCCTACTTTTACGTTGGCCTTTCTCTTTATTCCAAACAAAGCATTATTTTTTAAGCAAGGCAGACAACCAACTCTACGCGGAAACCATAAACCCCTTATTTTCCTTAAATTTGCTGTTTTTTCCACTATTCTAAGTATGTTGTAAATAAAGAGAGTTGTTCAAAGGGGTGGGGCGGCCGGGTCGAGTCAAAATTGAGCCAAGATTTTTATCAAGTCGGGTTTTGTAGGGCTTTTTTCCCCCTAAATCTAAGTCGGGGTTTGAACCAAAGAGAAAATTAGCTTGATTGAAAATGTCAAAATCGGGTTATTTCAAGCCAATTAGAGTCAAGCCTTTGTATTGAGAGGAGCCACGAGAAGGCTTTTGGGAATAGGCTTTTGTTTTAATCATCTTTAATTGAGCGTTTAAGTAAATATCGGATTTTCCCCTTTCGTAATCATATTAACAATTTTCAAACTTTTTTTTTCCCTAGTAAAGGGAGAGTCATAGATAACAAATAATTTATTATGATCACGGATACATTGCAGAAGACTTTTTGACATTCGATCCATATCTTATTTAAAGAGAGTAATGTGGAAGTGAGATAGCACACCCACTAAGAAACATCCATACATAGAGACATGGGGTATTGGGGTCAATAATTTGAAGCATAATAACCAACCAAATGTGGGTAGGACATCATTTTCCTTTGATAGTATAATATACAAGTATAGTTTTGATGTCACAACGTCCCATTTAAAAGTGAGGGCACATGGATTGATGGATAGATAATAGATGATAGATGATACAACTTAAGTATGGATTATTAGCAACATTTTTATTTTATTTTATTTTATTTTATTACTAGATGAGATACTTAGTATATTGCTTGGTTCTTAAAATTAGAGGCTAGCCCACTATGTCCACCAACTTAATTATTCATGTTTACATAATTTAATAAAATTAATTACACCCTACTCATTTTTCCTTTTTCTCTCTTTAAAGTCTAAGTCTTTATTTTCAATTTCTAGTCAATATTCAATACAATCGCTCTCTTATCCTCTTTCAACCTCAACTATCACTGCCTAATTTCTTGACCCTACATTCTAATTATTTTATCTTCCCCTTATTTTCCAAGATCTATAAAGTTATGAGCAGATATTTCAATAATATAAATTAGTACGACTTTTATGTTTTATTTTGTGTTATTATACTTCGTATCTTGTTACATAGTACATACATTCTTTGATATTAAACACAATATCAATTGTTTTATACACTTTGAATTAAGTGGTGCTTTTATAGTCATAAGGTTTTTTGTGTAACAAAGTTTAAATCCCTAAATTATTTGGTTTTTTTTCAAATAAAAATAAACCATTTGTATCCATGTTATATACGGAGATGAATATGAGCTTTCTAGTGACATGAATGGTACGGAGTATCAAACCTATCATCTTAAAATAGAAAGAGATCGAATAAATTCGTTGTCAAGTATACCATATCACCATGAACATCTATCCTCCATAATCAATTTATCACACACTCATCGGTCATAATTGAGTGTCATACTCGATTGATCAAATTTCTTCAAAAAATAAGCTAAAAATGCCATACGGAGTATTTGTCTATTGGTAATTTGGTGTAATAAATGAGACATTAAATTCCATCATTGCTGAGACTGAAAAATTGATAAATTTGATAGTGCAAGGACAGAAAAAAGGGAAAATTTGCAACCAAAGGTTATACTGAATCCTTTTTATACTTCGTACGAGGTACACAAATTATTAAATTTGGACTATCATCTTCTTTTTTTTTTTGAAATAAAAATTTGGACTATCATCTAAAAATGCATAATTCAAGTTATCTTTAAACAAGATACCGATTAAAATTCCAAAAGTATACTCCTTATACTCCCTCGGTCCCTAAAAGAACGACCATTTTGGGGAGTTTTAACAGGTATTAAGAAACTTTAGTTGGAAGTATAAGGGTCTGTTTTGATTTACTGAGCTAAACTGAACAGATTATGAGAGAAGAAAATTAGAAATTGAACTTAAATGAAATTAAACCGAAAAGAAGAGGCCTTAAGAGATAAAAGTGTATTTTTGTTTCAAAGTCAAACTCATCCCCATCATACATACAAAAGTCAAAATTATTGAGTAAAATAATTTATTACAACTGTCTTAGTTAATCTGTATCACTTGATGTTAACACCGTGCAACACTAACTAAATAAATATTTTAGCACTAAATAATTACGAATAATCAATCACTCGTATTAGTATAATCCCTCTTATGAAATATGCAAAGTATTTGGGAAATTACTATCACATTTTAATATGGAAAAATTGCTCCCATTAATCTGAACTTTGTCTCGTCCGCCGAAAATAATCCCAATTTCAGTTTATTATCTATCACTCCTAACTTTAGGGGTATTAATTTTTGTTGCACCCAACAGGTCATCTAACCCGATGTAGCAGGTTACCTAGACACGTGTCAACACGTGATAGGTCCAAAAAAAAAACAAAAAAAAAATTAAAACAAAAATTAAAAAAAAAAAGGAAAAATACCCAGCCCCCCACCCTATCCTGGAAAACACCACACCCCCACCCCCTACCCCGCCGGAAAAACCACCCCTTCCCCGAAAACCCCTCCCCCGCTACCGGAAACCGCCGCCCAGCCACCCCTTCCCTTCCCCCACCCCCGATAACCCCTCCCCAGCCCCAATAACACCCCTCCTCAGCCCCGATAACCCCTCCCCAGCCCCGAAAACCCATCCCCAGCCCCCGATAACCTATCCCCAGCCACCGATAACCCCTCCCCACCCTCGAAATTGGCGAACCCAGCCACGAAATCGGCGACGCTTATTCAGCCCCAACATCGGCCATTTTCGGCCATTTGTGGCCAATATCGGCCATTTTTGGCCAACGGTGGTGGTGGTTTGATGTGCGGCGGTGGTGTTCGTGTGGTGGTGGGTGCTGCTGGGTTGTTCTAATTTCTTTTTTTTTTAATTTTCTTTACTTTATTTTTTTTTTAATTTTAATTTTCTTTATTTTTCTCAACCAATTACATATTGACACGTGTGCAAATAAAAAATCACAAAGGTTTACCTGCTTTACCGGTTGCAAGTCATTTGGGTGCAACGAAAATTAATACCTCCCAAAGTTGGGAGTGATAGATAATAAACTGAAGTTGAGATTAATTTCGGCGGATGAGGCAAAGTTCAGATTAATGGGAGCAATTTTACGTTTTAATATTCCAAAGGATGATCATTTTGATTATACGAGGCTAGCCAAGTCTTACCCTTTACCTTCACTCTATATACACAAGTTTATTAAGGAATAATGTTAGATACTTGTATATGTTTATTTTAGGATGGAAAGGAGTTGTTATTTAAGTAAATTGTAATCCCTACTATGTAGAACTCAATTTTTTATGTCATTTTTTTCTCATAAAAGTAATTAATTAAAATTTAAAACAAATAAAATTGATAATGGAAATCCTAAATAAAAAGCGAAGATGGATATTACATTCATATTGAATTTTCAAAGACTAAGGGTAAGAAATTTTTACTCATTTTTTAGCCGGAATTCATTGGCATGGAGCCTCTTATATGTATTTAAACCTAATAGTGTGTCTAATTCACCTGATTTTCTTATTTAAAATAATGTTATCATGTCTAAAATTTTCTGAACTTATCAACCCTTTTCACAACTCATTATAATTTACATTTCAACGAACTTGGATAATCTTTATCAACTATCATAAGACCCTTGATTTTATCTTATTATCACTTACTTCACATCTAATTTTATTATGGGAAAAGCGTAAATACAATATATCTTTTTCACTTGCGACCTCCAATATTCTAATCATTTCATCTAAAGTCATTCTGAATCACCTTTTACATACTTAATTCGTATCTAAAATATACTGTATTATGAAAATAAAAAACGTAAATAGAATAGATTCTTTCCCATTTTCAACCTCAGCGAGTATTTGAATCATTTCATCTAAAATCATTCAAAATCACTCTATTCAACAATTACTCGTATCAAATACGTTAATCCCTCATACTCCATTTCTTATTAACAGTAGTCCGTTTTATAAGCGAGTAACTTGAAATCAAAATAAGTTGAATAGAACAAACCTCGAAAAATGGAACTCTAGCCAGCCACTAGACCAACTGAGCAAGCAGTCCTTGCAGAATACGAGTGAGTAAACCCACAATAAACCTAAAGAAAAAGGGAAATCCAACTGTACTCCCCCTCGCCGCACAACATATATTAAAACAAACCCTCTCTCTCTCTTTCTTCACTTTCTTCACTCTCTCTCTCTTTCTCTCTCCACTTTTCCAATCAATTCACAACCATGCTTCCTTTCCCTTAACCCCCTTTTCCCCCTATTTTCTCTCTCCTCAAAAACCACCCCCAAATTCTTCTCTCTCCTCCTTCAAACCCCTAAAAATGGAGAATTTTCCTTCGTATTCTTACCCAGATTCCGGCGATTCTTCTCCTCGTTCCCGTGAAATCGACTTCGAGAATCCTCCGCCGTCATGGGAGGAGCAGCAACAGCAGCAGCAACCGCCGCAATCTTCACTCAACCACAAGGTCAAATTCATGGTTAGCTATGGCGGCAGAATTCAACCTCGTTCGCACGATAATCTCCTCGCTTATGTCGGCGGTGAAACCAAAATTCTCGCCGTCGATCGATCGATTAAATTCGCGTCGTTGTATTCTAAGCTTTCGTCAACTCTCGCATCGGATTCCGCCGTCAACGACGCCGTTTCCGGTGGTTTCATCTTCAAATACCAGCTTCCTGGTGAAGAACTCGACGCTTTGATTTCCGTCACAAACGACGATGATTTGGAGAATATGATGCATGAATACGATCGACTTTATCGCGGTTCAACTAAACCGGCTCGATTAAGGATTTTTCTCTTTCCGATTCATAAATCTGGTTCGTTTGGATCTACTTCGTCGGATCCTGGGAAGATCGACCGGGAATCCGACCGGTTCGTCGAGGCTTTGAATTCCGGTCCATCGCCGCCTCCTGCGGCGGCCGTCAACAGTAATATGGATTTCTTATTCGGTTTAGATAAAGGTCCGGCGCAAATTCCGGCGCCGGTTCAAGCTCCGGTTCAGATTCCGGTACCGGTTCAACAACGGCATGAACCGGATCCACAAATTGAAGCTAGGATTCAGGAGATGAACAGGATGCAGATCTCGGTTCAGGAGATGAATCGGCAGAAAAGCGAGGAAGCAAACTATGCGACAACTGCTCCGGCGAATATTCCGGCGTCTGTTCAAATTCCGGCGGGTTACTGGCAACCTCCGCCGCCTCCTCAACAGGTCAACGTCGAACAACAACCACCGCAACAGCAACAACCTATGCCACCTCAGCACCACCAACAACAATTCCATCACCAACAACAGCAGCAACAACACCAACAACACCAGCAGTTTCATCCTCAGCAACAGCAACAGCAACATCCACAACAACACCAGCAACAGCAACAACAGCCGGTATACATGGTTCACGCGCCACCACCAGGAAATGTATACCACGCGCCGATGATGCGACCGGTAACCGGACAACCCAGTCAAGGGTACTACCAGATGCAAAGAGTGCCATCTGATCAGGTTTACCGGGAGCAGCAGGTGTACAACATGGGGTCAGGGAAGATGGGAGGAGGGTATTCAGAAGGGATGGGGTTACCGGCTAGACCGGTTGCAGGTATGGGTGCGGAAAATCAGGGGTATACGCAAGTGGCGTACGATAACGGAAGTGGGAGACAGGTGTACTATGCTGCGCCGCCGGGAAGTGCGGGAGTCGTAACGACGCCGTTTCAGGGAGTTCCGGTAAATGGGAGTGGTGAAATGAGACCGGTAACTGCTGGTCCACCGGGTTTAACCAATGTTCCTGCTGAGGGTAATAAGGGAATTCAGAAAGTTGTGTCTAATTCTAATGTGTGATTTTTAGTTTCATTTTTTATTTTTCAAGAAAATAATTATTATTATTATGATGGAAAAAAAAATATGGGAGATATTACTCCAATAGATTATCATGTATTATTATTTTTTTTTTTATTTTTTTTTTTGGTGTTTTTTTATTTTATTTTTGTTCAAGTAATAATGTGACATTTGATACTCTATATTAGCAGTAACTAGATGAAGCCTGATGCACGCTTGTTTGATT
Organism: Chenopodium album; assembly: GCF_948465745.1. NCBI lineage: Eukaryota > Viridiplantae > Streptophyta > Magnoliopsida > Caryophyllales > Amaranthaceae > Chenopodium > Chenopodium album. The sequence goes on along the minus strand of NC_137842.1, from coordinate 72,007,616 downwards.
TTTTTTTTTTTTTTTTTTTTTTTTGTATTTATGAGCCTTAAATTTGTTATATATTTAGATAAAATTCCTAATATTAAAAAATAATATATAATATTTAATTAATTTAAACTTAAAAATCTCATTCGCCAATTTTGCTTACATAACATTTGAATTATTTAATTCTAAAAGAAATTAATAATCTCCTATTTAATTGGCTACTACAGATTTATAATCTTACATGGCGCACTAAGAAAATTGGATCCTATGTGGCTCTCTAAAAACTCGGGAAAAAACTCCCTTATATATATATATTAGATTATTGTTGATTACTTCTTTTTATTACTCTTTATTCATTTTAGGCATTTTATGGAATATATGACCAAATGTTATTTTACTGCTGTGTTGTGTTTATTGACTGTAATTTTTGAGTATTTATTTAGTGATTGTGAGACTTGTGGTATCTTTTCTGAAGGAAATTGAATGTTCAAATTAAAGGGACGAGCTTTTAACATTATGATGTTTGTTTCTGTTCCAAAATAAATCAAGATATTCATAAATTCGTTACAAAATGGATCTTATAAACTTTTGACAAAGAATTTATACTATAATTATATAAGAAATTAATAAACATTATGCAATATCTTGTTACATTTCTCTTTTTGACTTGTTTGAAAATGTATGTTCGAAGGTTAAATTAAAAGCATAAATTGTGTATGAGTCATGAGTGTATTACACAAAAATGGACCAGTTCAGTTTAGTTCAACTCCAATCAGTTCAGTTCATCCAATTTAAGAGATTTTGGATCCTGTTGTAAACTTGGATATGATCAATTTTGGAGATCTTGGAACCTAGTGTCGAAAACTGGTGAGAAATATCTTGGGGGCATAAATGGTTATTTGGAGACATAGAACTATAGAAGTTTATACCTATTATTTGGCCACATAAAGATCCATAGCCTTGTGGGAGGGATGTTTTTACTAGAGCTGTCAAAAGTTGACCCGATCCGAAATACCGACTCAAACACGATTATTAACCGACACATCTGAACCCGAAAAAATGGTGACACAAACCCGACCTGAAACCAACCCTAGACCCGATTTGACCCGAGTATGTAAACCCGAACATGAACTGGCCTGCAGATGACCCGACCCGAATGTAACCCGTAAATTATTGACCTGGACCGAACCCGACTTGAACCGAATTGACTCAAACCCGTTTTAACCTGTCAAAACCCGAATTTAACCCGACTTGTTACTAACCAGACCTGAATTCAACCCGACCAGTTCCTAACCCGAACCGAATTTAACCAAACCTATTACAAACCCGACCTGAAATCAACCTGACTTGTTATTGACCCGACCCGAATTTTACCGGAACTATTACTAACCCGACCTAAAAATTCAACCCGATCTGTTACTAACCCTACTCGTAATCAACACGACTTGTTATTGACCCGACCTAAATTCAACCCAGATTGTTCCTGACCCGATTTCAAATCACCTTAAATGCAACTTAAACCACCTATTATTGTTGATCAAAGCATTTTGTCTAGGGAGACCAAGTCGGTCCATGCCAGCAAAAGAAAGGAGCATCATCCTCAAATTTAACAGTTAAATATAGTATATATTTATTGTATGGTCAAAGGAAATAATTATCTTCCTAACTTATAAACTATAGTTCCCTAGTATATTGCCATATATATCATAGTCAAAGGAAATAACTAGCTTGATAAAAATGATAATTATCTATTTATAGTTAGTTGAATTCGAATGTGACCTCACTTGGAAATGACCCAACCTGATTATAACCCAAAAATCATTGACTTGAACAGAACCCGGCTTGAATCCGAAACTGACCCGACCTGATTATTACCTACAAATTATTGACTAGAACCAAACCCGACTCAAACCCGAGAATGACCCGACATGATTATAACCCGCAAATTACTGATTTGAACCGAACCTGACTCGAACCTGAGAATTAACCTAGCCCGTTTTAACCCGTGAAAACTCAACCTATTTTTAGCCCGACCCGAATGTAACCAGACCTGTTATTAACCCGACCCAAACCCGATAAGAAGTATGACCCGACTAAAGCATTACCCAACCCAAACCCGACCCGCATAGGTTATAGAATTAACCCGAATTGACCCGATCCGAGTTGACCCGACCCACTCTTATCGACCCAAACCCACTCGTTTACCCGAATTGACAGCTCCACCAGAAATATACAAATTTTCTCAAAAAGCGTGGATATTAGTCTTTAATTTTGGAATTTTTTTGACTTTTTTTCACCCGGAAATAAAAATTGCCGAAATGTTTACCAGGGTCCCTAATACCCTCCGGGAGTCCAATTGGGTGAGTGGAACCATCCAATTTGCCTTTAAACGGCCAATTTTTATCGGTTTAACACTTGCACCGATTTCATTAACTCAAGTCTACCACGAAAATCAATGACAACATATAATGATCATATATGGTTCCAATCGGCATTATATGACCCCATATTTATTCCCCAAAATCTCAAAACTTTTCGACACCGGGCCTCGAAACCTCCAAAATTTCTCAAAATCATGGACATTAACCTTCAATTTTGGAATTTTTTGAATTTTTTTCTCCTCAAAATGAAAATTGTCGAAATGTTTACCACGGTCCTTAATGCCCTCCAGTAGTCCAATTGGGTGGGTGAAACCATCCAATTTGCCTTTAAACAACCAATTTACCGCTTTACAACTTGCGCCGGTTTCATTAAATCAAGTCTACCTCAAACTTTTATGGCAGCATATAATGATCATAAATGGCTCCAAACGGCATTGTATGACCCAGAGATGTATCCATTAGAATTTCAAGACTTTTCGACATTGGGTTTCGAAATCTCCAAAATTTCTCAAAAAGCATGGATATTAGACTTCAATTTTAGAATTTTTTTTTAACTTTTTTTCACCCGAAAATAAAAATTGACGAAATGTTTACCATGGTAACTAATACCCTCCAAGAGACCAATTGGGTGGGTGGAACTATCTGATTTGCATTAAAACGACCAATTAGCTGTTTACAACTTGCACCGATTTAATTAACTCAAACCTACCACGAACATTTATGAAAACAAATAATGATCATATATTGTTCCAAACGGCATTATATGAACATATATCCCCTAGAATTTAAAGATTTCGACACTGGTCCCCGAAACCTCAAAAATTTCTCAAAAAGTGTGGATACTAGCCTATAATTTTGGAATATTTTGACTTTTTTTTTCATCCGAAAATAAATATTGCCGTATTGTTTAGCATGGTCCCTAATATCCTCCGGGAGTCCAATTGAGTGGATGAAACCATCCAACTTGCCTTTAAACGACCAATTTATCGGTATACAACTTGCACTTATTTCATTAACTCGAGCCTACCACGAACATTTATGGAAACATATAATGATTATATATGATTTCAAACGGCATTATATGACCACGAAATGCATCCCTTAAATTTTCGAGACTCTCCGATACCGGGCTTCTAAATCTCCAAATTTCTCAAAAAGTGTGGATAATAGCCTTCAATTTTGGAATTTTTCGACTTTTTTTCCCCCGGAAATAAAAATTGCCAAAATGTTTACCATGGTCACTAATAACCTCTGGAAGTCCAATTGGTTGGGTGGAACCATCCAATTTGAATTTAAACGACCAATTTATCGATTTACAACTTGCATCGATTTCATTAACTCAAGCCTACCACGAACATTTATGACAACATATAATGATCATATATGGTTCCGAACATCATTATATGAACCCCGATATGTATCCCCTAAATTTAAATTATTTTCGACATCGGGCCTCGAAACCTTCAAAATTTCTCAAAAACGTGGATATTAGCCTTCAATTTGGGAATTTTTTAGACTTTTTATTGCTCGAAAATAAAATTCCCGAAATGTTTACCATGGTCCCTAATACCCTCAGGGAGTCCAATCGGATGGGTGGAACCATCCAGTTTGCCTTTAAACGACCAATTTATCGGTATACAACTTGCACTAATTTCACTAACTCAAGCCTACCACGAACATTTATAAAAACATATAATGATTATATATGATTTCAGATGACATTATATGACCCCGAAATGCATCCCTTGAAATTTTGAGACTTTTCGACATCGAGCCTCGAAATCTCCAAAATTTCTCAAAATGGGTGGATATTAGCCTTCAATTTTGGAATTTTTCGACTTTTTTTCGTCCGAAAATAAAAATTGGCGAAATGTTTACCATGGTCACAAATACCCTCTGGAAGTCCAATTGGTTGGGTGGAACCATCCAATTTAAATTTAAACGGCCAATTTATCGATTTACAACTTGCACCGATTTCATTAACTCAAGCCTACCACGAACATTTATGACAACATATAATGATCATATATGGTTCCGAACATCATTATATGAACCCGAGATGTATTCCCTAAAATCTCAAAACTTTTCGACACCGTGACCCGAAACCTCCAAAATTTCTCAAAAAGCGTGGATAATAGCCTTCAATTTTGGAATTTTTCGACATTTTTTCGCTCGGAAAAAAAAATTGCCGAAATTTTTAGCATGGTTCCTAATACCGTCCGGGAGTCCAATTGGGTGGGTTGAACTATCCAATTTTCTTTTAAATGACCAAATTACATACCAGTTTACAACTAATACCCATTACATTAAATCAAGCCTACCACGAATATTTATGACAACATATAAGGATCATAAATGGTTCCAAACGACATTATATGACCCCGATATGTATCCCCTAAATTTAAATTCTTTTCGACATCGGGCCTCGAAACCTACAAAATTTCTAAAAAACGTGGATATTAGCCTTCAATTTGGGAATTTTTTAGACTTTTTTTCGCTCGAAAATAAAATTCCCGAAATGTTTACCATGGTCCCTAATACCCTCAGGGAGTCCAATTGGATGGGTGGAACCATCCAGTTTGCCTTTAAACGGCCAATTTATCGGTATACAACTTGCACTAATTTCACTAACTCAAGCCTACCACGAACATTATTTATGAAAACATATAATGATTATATATGATTTCAAACGGCATTATATGACCCCGAAATGCATCCCTTGAAATTTCGAGACTTTTCGACACCGAGCCTCGAAATCTCCAAAATTTCTGAAAAAGCGTGGATAATAGCCTTCAATTTTGGAATTTTTGGACTTTATTTCTCCCGAAAATAAAAATTGCCGAAATGTTTACCATGGTCACTAATACCCTCTGGAAGTCCAATTGGTTGGGTGGAACCATCCAATTTAAATTTAAACGGCCAATTTATCAATTTACAACTTGCACCGATTTCATTAACTCAAGCCTACCACGAACATTTATGACAACATATAATGATCATATATGGTTCCGAACATCATTATATGAACCCGAGATATATTCCCTAAAATCTCAAAACTTTTCGACACCGTGATCCGAAACCTCCAAAATTTCTCAAAAAGCGTGGATAATAGCCTTCAATTTTGGAATTTTTCGACTTTTTTTTGCTCGGAAATAAAAATTGCCGAAATTTTTACCATGGTTCCTAATACCGTCCGGGAGTCCAATTGGGTGGGTTGAACTATCCAATTTTCTTTTAAACGACCAATTTACATACCGGTTTACAACTAACACCAATTACGTTAAATCAAGCCTACCACGAATATTTATGACAACATATAATGATCATAAATAATTCCAAACGGCATTATATGACCCCGATATGTATCCCCTAAATTTAAATTCTTATCGAAATCAGGCCTCGAAACCTTCAAAATTTCTCAAAAACGTGGATATTAGCCTTCAATTTGGGAATTTTGTAGACTTTTTTTTGCTCGAAAATAAAATTCCCGAAATGTTTACCATGGACCCTAATACCCTCAGGGAGTCTAATTGAATGGGTGGAACCATTCAGTTTGCCTTTAAACGACCAATTTATCGGTATACAACTTGCACTAATTTCACTAACTCAAGCCTACCACGAACATTATTTATGAAAGCATATAATGATTATATATGATTTCAAACGGCATTATATGACCCCGAAATGCATCCCTTGAAATTTCGAGACTTTTCGACACCGAGCCTCGAAATCTCCAAAATTTCTCAAAAAGCGTGGATATAAGCCTTCAATTTTGGAATTTTTCGACTTTATTTCGCCCGAAAATAAAAATTGCCGAAATGTTTACCATGGTCACTAATACCCTCTGGAAGTCCAATTGGTTGGGTGGAACCATCCAATTTAAATTTAAACGGCCAATTTATCGATTTACAACTTGCACCGATTTCATTAACTCAAGCCTACCACGAACATTTATGACAACATATAATGATCATATATGGTTCCGAACATCATTATATGAACCCGAGATGTATTCCCTAAAATCTCAAAACTTTTCGACACCGTGACCCGAAACCTCCAAAATTTCTCAAAAAGCGTGGATAATAGCCTTCAATTTTGGAATTTTTCGACATTTTTTCGCTCGGAAATAAAAATTGCCGAAATTTTTAGCATGGTTCCTAATACCGTCCGGGAGTCCAATTGGGTGGGTTGAACTATCCAATTTTCTTTTAAACGACCAATTTACATACCGGTTTACAACTAATACCAATTACATTAAATCAAGCCTACCACGAATATTTATGACAACATATAAGGATCATAAATAGTTCCAAACGACATTATATGACCCCGATATGTATCCCCTAAATTTAAATTCTTTTCGACATCGGGCCTCGAAACCTACAAAATTTCTAAAAAACGTGGATATTAGCCTTCAATTTGGGAATTTTTTAGACTTTTTTTTCGCTCGAAAATAAAATTCCCGAAATGTTTACCATGGTCCCTAATACCCTCAGGGAGTCCAATTGGATGGGTGGAACCATCCAGTTTGCCTTTAAACGGCCAATTTATCGGTATACAACTTGCACTAATTTCACTAACTCAAGCCTACCACGAACATTTATGAAAACATATAATGATTATATATGATTTCAAACGGCATTATATGACCCCGAAATGCGTCCCTTGAATTTTCGAGACTTTTTGACACCGAGCCTCGAAATCTCCAAAATTTCTCAAAAAGCGTGGATATTAGCCTTCATATTTTGAATTTTTCGACTTTTTTTCGCCCGAAAATAAAAATTGGCGAAATGTTTACCATGGTCACTAATACCCTCTAGAAGTCCAATTGGTTGGCTTGAACCATCCAATTTTAATTTAAACGGACAATTTATCGATTTATAACTTGCACCGATTTCATTAACTCCAGCCTACCACGAACATTTATGACAACATATAATGATCATATATGGTTCCGAACATCATTATATGAACTCGAGATGTATTCCCTAAAATCTCAAAACTTTTCGATACCGTTACCCGAAACCTCCAAAATTTCTCAAAAAGCGTGGATAATAGCCTTCAATTTTGGAATTTTTCGACTTTTTTTTTTACTGGAAATAATAATTGGCGAAATGTTTACCATGATCCCTATTACCCTTCGGGAATCCAATTGGGTGGGTGCAACCATCCAATTTGCCTTTAAACGACCTATTTATCGGTTTATAACTTGCATCGATTTCATTAAATCAAGCCTACCACGTACATTTATGACAACATATAAAGATCATTTATGGTTCCAAACGTCATTATATGAACCCGAGATGTATACCCTACAATCTTAAGGCTTTTCGACACCGTGTCTCTAAACCTCCAAAATTTCTCAAAAAAACGTTCAATTTTGGAATTTTTTTACTTTTTTTATCCCGGAAAAAAAAATGCCAAAATTTTTACCATGGTCCCTTATACCCTCCGGGAGTCCAATTGGGTGGGTTGAACTATCCAATTTGCCTTTAAATGTCCAATTTACCAGTTTACAACTTGCACCGGTTTCATTAAATCAAGTTTACCACGAACATTTATGACAACATATAATGATCATAAATGGCTTAAAATGGTATTTTATGACCCCGAGATGTATCCCCTAAAATTTCAAGACTTTTTGACACTGGGCCCTGAATCCTCTAAAATTTCCCCAAAAGTGTGGATATTAGCCTTCAATTTTGTAATTTTTGACTTTTTTTAGCCCGAAAATAAAAATTGACGAAATGTTTACTATGATTTCTAATACCGTACGGGAGTCCCATTGGGTGGGTGGAACCATCCAATTTGCCTTTAAACGACCAATTTACCGGTTTACATCTTGCACTGATTTCATTAACCCAAGCCTACCACTAACATTTATGACTACAAATAATGATCAGATTTGGTTTCAAACGGAACTATATAACCCCGAGATGTAACCCCTAAAATTTCAAGACTTTTCGACACCGGGCCCTGAATCCTCCAAAATTTCTCAAAAAGCATGGATATTAGTCTTCAATTTTGGAATTTTTTTATTTTTTTTCGCCCAGATATAAAATTTGCCGAAATATTTACCATGGTCCCTAATATCCTCCGGGAATCCAATTGGGTTGGTGGAATCATCCAATTTGTCTTTAAACGACCAATTTACTGGTTTACAGCTTGCAAGGATTTCATTAACTCAAGCATAATACGAACATTTATGACAACATCTAATGATCATATATGGTTCCAAACGGCATTATATGACCTCGAGATGTATCCCCTAAAATATCAAGACTTTTCTACACTGGTCCCGAAACCTCCAAAATTTTTCAAAAAACGTAGATATTAGCCTTCAATTTTGGAAATTTTTGACTTTTTTTTCGCTCGGAAATAAAAATTGCCGAAATGTTTACCATGGTCCCTAATACATTCCAGGAGTCCAATTGGGTGGGTGCAACCATCCAATTTGCCTTTAAACGGCTATTCATCGGTTTATATAACTTGCACCGATTTCATTAAATCAAGCCTACCACGAACATTTATGACAACATATAATGATCATATATAGTTCCAAACGTCATTATATGACCCCGAGATGTATTCCCTAAAATCTCAAGACTTTTCGACATCGGGCCCTGAAACCTCCAAATTTTTTCCAAAAGCGTGAATATTGCCAAAAGCGTGAATATTCTCAAGTCTTCAATTTTGGAATTTTTGACTTATTTTTCCTGGAAATAAAAATTGCCAAAATGTTTACCATGGTCCTTTATACCCTATGGGAGTCCAATTGGGTGTGTGGAAGCATCCAATTTGCTGTTAAACGACCAATTTACCGGTTTACAACTTGCATTACACCGATTTACCGGTTTACAACGGCCAATTTGATTAACTTGCACCGAAACCCACTTGAACTGAAATTGATCCTAACCCGTTTTAACTCGTCAAAACTCGAATCTAACCCGACTTGTTACTAACCTGACCTGATTTCAGCCCGACCCGTTCCTAACCCGACCCGAATTTGAACCCAACGCGTTACAAACCTGACCAAAATCAACCCGACTTGTTATTGACCTGACCCAAATTCAATCCGACTAGTTATTGACCTGACTCGAATTCAACCCGACTTGTTATTAATCCGAATTGACCTGACCCATATATACCCGACCCACTGTTACCCAACCCAATCCCAACCCGTTTACCCTAATTGTCAGCTCTAGTTGTTACCACCTAAGTTAGAACTCGTAATTAAAATTTATAAGCAATAATTGGTTTCAAGTCTTCCAACCACCTAAGTGGTCTCTCGAGACCTCATAGAATTTAAGGGAATTAGTCCAAATTGATTTTAAGAACCAACGTCGAATACTCATGGAATGGTAGGGAATTAAATTGATTTTAGGAACCAAGATGAAAGGTCAAGTCGACCTTCGATTTTCTTCCATCTCCTCCTGTCATCCCTCAAACTCAGGCACAAAGGAAAAAAAAATGATTTTGTCCACCCTCACGAAATTACAGTAATGATCGAAGTTTATGAAAAACAATGATCAAAGGAAAAAAATCGGATCTCACTTAGGCTCTTGATATCATGATAAATTATAATGAATAATATTCTCTGTAATTCTATTCAATATGAACAGCCATGTACAATAATATAGAGAAGGGAACTTGGAGGGCAAGCCAAAATATTGTCAAGATAAACACCAAATATCCTAAGATATCTCTACACAGTATTCACAAATATTATCTTTCCTAATAGAATCCTTAGCTCATAAAAGGTTGATCAAACCTTGTATTCACTAATCAGTTAGATAAATGCACCTAGCTGACTTTTAATTAACGGCCAAAATTGTGCTAGAGACTTACTAAATTGATGGTTACTTGGTTCTACCACCTAAGTAGCCTCTCGGGGCCTTGTGGACTTCAAGGGAACCACCTTGTTTGTGATCCTTTGCGAGTTTGAAAAAGTTGATGTTTTAACAAAATATAAAGGTTAATATACAAAGTACGATTTTGGTTTAATTTAAAAAAGTTTCAGACTCTCTGGTTAAAAAGTCAAGAAATGTGAGGGGCCGATAAAGGTCATTTGAGACCATAAACACTCATTACTTGACCTTGGATCATCTATTAATAGGTCTCTAGAGTCCATACATTGGTTTTGGTTTAAAGACATGCATATTTCAAAATTTGTTAAGATAGTTTCAATTCCAAATAGACATCTCGACACCATATCTTGATTTACACTAGTTTGATTAAGCTCTTTTTGTCTTCTCATTGACATAGCCAAACAAGTTAGACAAACCCTTTTTTTTCTTCTTTTTTTTCGAGACAAACAGACAAACCTTGTTAATTATTATAAAGATCAAAGCAAAGAATCCAAAGGCTATCACTCAAACACAAGTTTTATCTATTGTTCAAATATATATTGTTGGAATGGTGATGAAGTAATATGATATAAAATCAACAAGGAGTGATTTATATAATTAAGTGAAGGAGTGTGGTAAAGAAATAATTGTTTTATAGACAGGTTGGTTACATGTAATTGTCAAAATAGATATGAGTCATATACTCATATGACCTTGTTAGTCTAGAACCGTAGAGATTTCAATATATAAGAAAGAGACTTTTCTACTTTTCATATGGTGATTGCTATTGTGATGGAATGTTCAAGGACAAAATAATTGTGGTTTTTGTCTTAAGATCACATTTTATTTACTATATATGCCTTAATTTATTATTTGAATTACTAATTATCATTCATCAAAAATAGGTCCTTAATTGAAAATGTAAATACTAGTCACGGATAATAGTCAGTAATAATTTACTCCAATTATTAGCACTTACCTAATTAGTTGAAATTTTGTTTTTGACCAATCAGAAGTACATTAGTAGTTTAGTTTAGTACTATTATTAGTTGGTGATGAATTTAGTTATTTGTTAACGAAAATTTATTTAGCTCTCTACAATACTATTGATAGTGATTTTACATGAGAGGGTTCATTTCTTAATATTTTACTACGGATTATCAACTTATATATACTTTTGACATTAAAATTTCAACTCCGTTTGTAATAATTTTTTCAGCTATTTATTATTATTATTATTTTTAAAGTTTGTATTTTTTTCTCACCCGATCTTTGCTTATTTAAACCCCTTGTTAGTTAACAAAACTTATCAGACTTGAATTAAACTAATATGAGCTTAGTAAAACTTTTTTTTTTATAGTTAAACAAATTTGAATTTAAATTATTTCTTTCATACAAAAAAGTAAAAAAAAAACCTTAAATAAATTTCTTACAGTAATTCACATAAAATCAAATTCAATGAAAGAAAAATCATGTTAATTTAAGATTAAATCATGAACATCCAATTAATTTGTTTTTCCAATTGACTCTACAACCGAAGAAGTGTAGACAAAACCAATGAGGTAACAAAATAATGACATCGTACAAGATATTTTCCCTCAAAGAAAATAACAAATATAAGTAAACTTGGTAATGGAAAGTGGGGCCATGTTAGAGGCTTAGAAGAAGGCGTGTTACCAATGAATGAAGTAGAAGATGGGTTTGGTGTTGACTCATTCATCCTACTGTTACTCCATTTTGCTTGTTTAGTGGAGCAGTATGTTATGTTACAACCATTTGGTGTAACATGAAATCCAAAAACAAAGGAAAGTTGTGAACTTTTGGAGTGGATTTTGGCTTTAGAAATTACAACTATTCTCTAACTTTTGGAGTTATCTCATTGTAGGAACAGAGAAATAATAATTACTTATCGGATTGTAACACTACAACGATATGAGTTTATTTATACGGGTTAACTAGATGTAAAAATTGATTCATTGAAATTTAGATTTCAGTTCTATAATATAACCATGATGCAGGTTTATCTGCTTTACGCTTATATTTGTTGTTTAGAGAACCCCAAAAGCTAATGATGAGAATCAATTTTAAGATCCTCTATCGGGAAGAAAGCTCTAATCACTTGAGCTATAATTATATGGGATAGTGAAATGTTAGGTTTTTATGATTGAAAGAAGTTTGATTTAATGGAAGTCTTACAAGTAACTGTGATTAGTGAAGCAAGCAAGGGTACTAGAACACTACATAAACACCAAAGGTCACTTCAATTAATTATCCTAATCAAAAGTACCAAATTTTTATAAATTCAAGTTTTTTCTAATGGAGTTTGAACAATAGGAATTTGATAGAGGGTGTAATGATGTAATTGAAGCTGTATCGTTGTCAATGTCGTTATAAAATTATAATTGACCACATTTGGTGATTTGTCCTACAGATAGTAGTAGTGTACTATGATAGATTATGAGATCATTTAGTGTGATAAGAGTCGTGTTAGAAATGGCATTCTTTACTTGTCTCTTTGTACAACTCTTTTCAAACTTCTTCTTGATGTCATGATGTGTGCTTGCTTTTATAATCAATTTGTAACAATTTTATGTATGTAATCTTGTTTGCAATGAGGGGACTTGGGAAAGTTTAGAATTACGGCGTTAAGGCTTGAACCCTTGATTTCTTGATTACGATGAATTAGTTTTTATCAATTAGTCAATCTTCTTATACATCGTATATGTTCCAAAAAGGTGAATCTATAAAGTACGATGTATTACTATCATGTTATAAAAATTAACTATGAGAGTGATTTGATTAATTTATTATCTAATAATTCTAATCGCACACATCAATGAAAATGTGAGTTCGGACCACAAACACTTTTTTTTTTTTCTCGATGTAATACTAACATGTTATGAAAATCAACTATGAGAGCGTTTGATTCATTCATTGTCAAACAAGTGTAGACTATTAAATAATGATAATTTGGACAACAAACTCAAAATAGATTACATTGTTAAATAATTTGACAATAAAAGATAGCGTGGATAACATTTGTCGTTAAAATTATTAATATTTTATGAAAAATCCAGATAAAAAAGACAAATGGAAAGTGAAAAGGGCAAAAATAAGCATGGGCCACAAAAGGAAAGAGAGAAGAAAAGGCTTCAAACATGAAAAAGATCAACCAACACATACATGATAATGGGAAAACACTCTTTTGTCATCAACTCAATTCTAAACTACCCACTTTTTTTGTCACTATATTTCTTGCTTCCTTCTAACCTTCCTATCAACTGTATATATGACTTTAAAAATATGAAATAAAGAACTCTGCAAAATTTTCAAGAGTTTTATCCAATGATTGAAGCACCTAATTTAGTTATATGCTAAGTCATGAGGTGTAGTATGGTGCATCAATTAGTGCATATACACACCATAAAGATATGTCAAGTGTAACATAAGTTATTTTTTCCTCAATTCGTATCATATTAAAAGTCACTTATCCTAATAAAACTCCTAATAAAACTCGTCTCTAAACGTCAACCAAACTCATATAAGGATAACAGTAACTAAAATTGAGTCAGAATTCAGAAATGAGAATCAATTGGAGTTTTTCACAACCTCACCTTTTCTATAATTTTTTCAACTTAAACAGGCAATAAATTTACTCCTAACTCAGAACAGTCATAAGCTATGCAACAACCACACATAGTCAACTCTAACAGTTAAAAAGCCCACCTAATACTCTGATCCCCCATGTACTGATTATTTAAAAAGATGAATTATAACACAAAAACAGTCATTCTTGGCCTGAATCATATAGTTTACAGAGATATAATACCCGCGTATTAAGTAACTATGAGCCCAACTCTCTGTTAGGCACTAAATTATGTTGATAAACCATCGATCTCTGTTGGGTGTCATACGATGAATTCCCATGGATTTAGCACCAGAGAAAGCACATTCACAATGATGAATTTGATGGCCTTCTCTTGCTTCTGCTGCTAAGAGTTCTTGGACGATGTTGCTTTCCACATGGCTGAATCCTTGGGTTAAAGTTAGCAGGGCTTAGACTAATCAGTGATACTGAATGCCAAATCAACAGACTGGACAGAAATGCTTGTAATCAATCAATCAATCAATCAAAGCCTTAATCCCAAAAGTGGGGTCGGCTAACATGAACCAAATTTGATTATTCCGTGTAGTCATCAACATAAATCTTTCTCCTCCATCCCTTACGATCCAAAACTTCATCCTCACGTAAATCCATGCACTTCATATCCTTCCTCACTCCTTCCAACCAAGTCATCTTTGGTCTCCCTCTTCCTCGTTTAATCCCTCCATGGTCCCACTCTTCCACTCTTCGCACCGGTGCACCCTCGGGTCTCCGTCTTACATGTCCAAACCAACGCAGACGATTTTCCCTTAATTTATCTACAATGCCCGCCACACCTACTTTCTTGCGAATAACCTCATTTCTGATTCTATCTCTTAAAGTGTTTCCACACATCCACCTTAACATGCGCATTTCCGTAACCTCCATCTTTTTAATATGCTCTTTCTTAGAAGCCCAACATTCTGTACCATAGAGCAACACTGGTCTTATGGCAGTCCTGTAGAATTTTCCCTTCAACTTTAAGGGAATGCTGCGGTCGCATAACACTCCCGTGGCCGCTCTCCATTTAAGCCACCCTGACTTAATCCTGTGGGTCACGTCTTGATCAATGTCACCATTCTTCTGGATGATCGACCCTAGGTACTTAAAACATTCACTCATGGTCAGATCCTTTCCATCCAAACTCACCACTTCATTGCTTGTCCCCCTCTGAGTGCCAAAACGACATACCAAATATTCAGTCTTACTCCGACTTAGCTTAAACCCTCTAGATTCCAACCTTTGCCTCCATTGCTCCAACTTGACATTAACCCCATCCTTAGTCTCATCCACCAAAACGATATCATCTGCGAACAGCATACACCATGGAACCTCATCTTGAATTGGTCTAGTTAATTCATCTAGAACCGTTGCAAAAAGAAAAGGGCTTAATGCAGACCCTTGATGCAATCCGATTGTAATAGGGAAATCTTTTGTCAACCCTCCGCATGTCCTCACATTTGTTGACACATCCCGATACATATCCTTAACTAGGTCTACATACCTTCGTGAGATACCTTTCTTCAACATTGCCCACCAAAGTATCTCTCTTGGCACCTTGTCATATGCCTTCTCTAAATCAATAAAGACCATATGAAGATCTTTCTTCTTTACCCTATAAAACTCCATCATTTGTCTTATCAAATGGATTGCCTCCATAGTAGATCTCCCAGGCATAAAACCAAATTGGTTATCTGAAATGCTTGTGCATGCCCTCAACCTTTGTTCGATCACCCTTTCCCACAACTTCATAGTATGGCTCATAAGCTTAATTCCTCGATAGTTAGAACAATCTTGAGCGTCTCCTTTGTTTTTATAAACCGGGACCAAGGTGCTCTTCCTCCAATCTTGTGGGATCCTTGTAGCCGTCCATATCTTGTTGAAAAGGTTTGTTAACCAATCAATACCAATCTTACCCAAACACCTCCACACCTCTATCGGTACCCCATCAGGGCCAACCGCCTTCTTAGGTTTCATCTTCCTCAGTGCAATCTCCACCTCTACTCTCCTAATCCTTCGCACATACTCCATGTTGATTTCTTCATCACTCATAGATGTATCTCCTATCACAACTCCATTACTTCCATTAAATAATTCATCGAAGTACCCCTTCCACCTGTCCTTGATGCCCTCCTCTTGCACTAGGACCATTTGGTTCTTATCTTTGACACACTTCACCATGCCAATATCCTTCCTTGCCTCTTGTCTTCTCTTTGCCATCTTATAAATGATCCTTTCTCCCTCCTTGGAATCAAGCTTTTCATAAACCTCCTGATATGCCTTTTCTTTTGCTTGGCGAACAGCTGCCTTTGCCTTACTCTTAGCCTCCTTATACGCTGCAAAGGTTTCATCACTCCTACATTTTCCTAAGGCTTGATAGCATTCCCTTTTTTGCTTAATTACTGCTTTCACCTCTTCATTCCACCACGAAGTATCTCTCTGTACCGAAGTTCTTCCCCTTACTTCCCCTAAGACCTCTTTGGCCACTCTTAGGAAACAGTTCTTCATTCGTAACCAGGTCATGTCCGGATCCACCTCTCCATCCCAATCCGCTTCTTCAATTACCTTTTCTGTAAAAACCTTAGCTTTTGCATCCCTTAGGGTCCACCATCTTATCCTTGGTTCTTCTTGTCTAACTTTTTTCTTCGCCTTCTCTTTCAGACGAATAGTCATTACCAATGAGACCACACCACCCCTTACTTCTCTTTCAGACAGAAATGCTTGTAATAGCTGAATGAATAAGCAGAGCAATCTAAGTTAAGTGACAGATAATATAAACCACAATGAGACCTTTCAACTTTTGAACATTAAATTGCAAAAAACCTGATATTTTCTGATACTGAAGAATGCAATACCTCGAGGGCTAAGTGTTGATGAAGCTTTATTGAAAATCCCTCGACCCTTAGGATGTTGCTCATCATATGCTACGTCAAAGGGCTACATTGCAGCAACACATAACTAGACAGTGAAAGGACACAGACACGTGCAGATAGCATGAAGAAAGAAAACTGACCCAAAGTTTCCTGTAATCTACCTTCTCAACCTTGGTCTCCTCACAGTCGGTTGATTTCTGTAGTCGAAATCTAGAGTAAAGGATATTGTCTCCATTCCCCAATGAATAGGCATTTTATTCAGCTGAACAAGATATAAGATCTACATTGATTGTGGTGGAACTAGCAAAGGAATGTAGTTCCAAAAATAAAAGTTCGTAACAACAAACAACACATGCCTATTCCCACAATATATTCAATTATGTAGCACGTACCGCAAAAAAGATGGTGCAGCCATCACAAACTACTTACAAATCTATATGACTAAAACTAAATGGCAAATCAATTACATTGGGTGCTGACTGCCTACGCCCAGGCCAAGGCCCTAAGCATAGGCGTTGCTGCCCAAAAAAGACACAATGCCAAGGCATAGACGTCAAGGCATAGGGACTACTACCCAGACAAGGCACAAGGCCTAGGAAAAGGTGCTGTTACTTAGCAAAGACACGAGGCATAGTCAGCAGGCTAAGGCACAAGGTATGGGCAGCAGCCCAGCAGGTTGTGGCACAAGCCATAAGCCAAGGAAAAGGCATAAAAACACCTCATCCTTAAAAACTACCTATACATGGCCATAGAGGGTATTGTCTTGACTTGTCTGAGAGACTTAGAAAGACAAGACATGAGCATGAGCCAAGGCATGGCAAGGCAAGAACAACGCAAGCAACTTTAGACATAATTGTGAGAGGTGGAAACTAAAAAATCATGAGCCAAAGTGGTATGAAACAGAAGAGCAAAGATCTATTTTTGTGGAATTATTGTGGGTTTTTGAGTGCAAGAAAAATAAAGATATGATCTTGGATCAAGATCTAAGAAAACAAGCTAAAATAATCAAACACCAAGTAAGATTATCTGGCAAAATAACTTGATTCACTAGTCACAAAGTCTAATGAAACAATGGTTTCAATCTAATTAATCACAAAGTTTGATAAAGCTTGAGGTTTTACCACAAAGGACAGATCACAAAGAGCTCAATGAAGAGAAAAACTCTCATATTTTCCAATAATCAAAACAAGTTTATCTTTTACATCATAAAAGAACTCTTTATATAACGAGGCACTATTACATGAAATAAAACCTTAAACCTCATTTAATCTAAACCATACAATATGAAAGGCTAGGATTAATTACAACATAATAACTAAATTAAATACAACCTAAGTAACATCCCACATACAACGAAAATCATCAAAAAAAATTTAAGTCGAGCCCATATATTTTCCGATCTTGTCAAGTCAACACTAGTTGAATATGGATCAAAAGTAGTGTTGATGCTCTCGCATCACAAAGCATAAATAACCAATAATACAAAAGAAGATGAAAGACTCCATATTGGTTATTGTTGGAATCATGTCTTTTACTACCAATAATAAAGCAACGTAACAGAATCAAACAAAACTAATTTTTAGGAATTTATAGACATCTTTATAAGTGTCTAGTGGTTCCAAACCAACTTTTATGACCCAAAGGCTCACCCCACGCATCCAGTTTATTTTTGGAAAAAATTTCCAATTTGGCCGAAAATCGTTTATTATAACCTTCAGTTTTGTACAATTTTGAACTTTTTTGGACACAGAAAAAAAAAGTGCCGAGATGCTTACCATGGACCCCAATACACCCCGAGAGTACATTTGGGTGGGTAGAACCATCCAATTTGCCTTTAAAATGTCAATTTACCCGTTTAAAACTTACGCTTATTTCATTAACTCAAAGCCACCACGGACATTTTTGACAACATAAAATGATCATATATGGTTCCAAACGACATTATATGACCCCGACATGTATCCCCTAATATCTTGAGATTTTTCGACAACGGGTCCCAAAACCTTCAAAATTGGTCCAAAAGCGTAGATTATAGCCTTCAATTTTGGACCCCGGGAAAAAATTTACCGAGACATTTCCCATAGACCCCAATGCACTCTGGGAGTCCCTTTGTGTGGATGGAACCATCCACTTTGCCTTTAAACTGTCAATATGGCTATTTTCGTACACCCTCTTGTATTGTGTATAGACTCTCACGATGCCGTTATGTATCCGACTAATGATTGTATATGGGTCTCGACAACATTATATGACCCCAGGATGCATCCTATATTATTCCGTAACCTTTTGACACCTGGTTCCAAAGCCTAAATTACCCAATTTTTTTGTATCAACCTTTAAATTTGGCTTCAGTAGATCATAAATTTGGTAATTCTGAATGCCAAATTGGCAGACAAGAGTACTGGACAGAAATTCGTTGAAATCTAGAGTAAAGGATATTGTCCCCCTTCTCCAATGAATAGGCATTTTATTCAGCTCAACAAGATATAAGATCTGCATTGATTGTGGTGGAACTAGTAAAGGAATGTAGTTTCGAAAATAAAAGTTTGTAACAACAAACAACACATGCCTATTCACACAACAAAAAAGATGGTGCAGCCATCACAAACTACTTACAAATCTATATGACTAAAACTAAATGGCAAATCAATTACATTGGGTGCTGACTGCGAAGGCCCTAAGCATAGGCGTTGCACCCAAAAAAAAACAAACACAATGGCAAGGCATAGACGTCAAGGCACGGGGACTACTACCCAGCCAAGACACAAGGCCTAGGAAAAGGTGCTGTTACCTAGCAAAGTCACGAGGCCTAGTCAGCAGGCCAAGGCACATGGTATGGGCTGCAGCCCAGCAGGTTGTGGCACAAAGGCATAAGCCAAGGACAAGGCATAAAAACACCTCATCCTTAAAAACTACCTATACATGGCCATAGAGAGTATTTTCTTGACTTGTCTGAGAGACATTTTCAGAAAGACAAGACATGAGCATGAGCCAAGACATGGCAAGGCATGAACAAGGCAGGCAACTTTCGACATATTTGTGAGAGGTGGAAACTAAAAATCATGAGCCAAAGCATGACTAACCAACAATACAAAAGAATATGAAAAGACTCCATATTGGTTATTGTTGGAATCATGTCTTTTACTACCAATAATAATGCAACATAACTGAATCAAACAAAACTCATTTTTGGGACTTTATAGACATCTTTATAGGTGTCGTATGGTTCCAAACCAATTTTTATGACCCCAAGAGTCACTCCACACATCCAGTTCATTTTTGGAAAAAAATTCAAAATTGGACCAAAATCGTGTATTATAACCTTCAATTTTGTACAATTTTAGACTTTTTTGGACACAAAAAAAAAATGTCGAGATGCTTACCATGGACCCCAATACACCCCGAGAGTACATTTGGGAGGGTAGAACCATCCAATTTGCCTTTAAAATGTCAATTTACCCGTTTAAAACTTAAGCTTATTTCATTAACTCAAACCACGGATTCCATTTGGGTGGGTGGAACCATCCACTTTTCCTTAACTGCCAATATGGATGTTTTCGTACACCCTCTTGTATCGTGTATAGGCTATTACGAGGCTGTTATGCATCCGACTAATGATCGTATATAGGTCTAAACAACATTATATGACCCCAGGGTGCATACTATATTATTCCTTGACTTTTTGACACTATGGTCCAAAGCCTAAATTGTTGATTTTTGTGTATCAACCTTTAAATTTGGCTTCTGTAGATCATAAAATTGGTAATTCCGAGGGGTTCCCAAAAGGCCTTGACAATCCTACTTAGTGCTTGAAACCATCTTATTCATGCCTTTTCCATCCTTAATCATAATGTCTTAAGGCAAGCAAAGATGACATACCCTCAAATGCCAAATATAGTTGTTTGTTTTCTTTCACCTTAATTGCACATGCCTTGTGCCCATGCCCACACTCTCTTTTGCACCACCCAACACCCCAACACAAAGGTGTTGTGCCTTGTCTATATCCCATATTTAGCATTGTTTAACAAATATGCATCGCTAACCTTGTTTAGCAAAATACAGGTGTTTTTATGGAATAAGGTGGAGGGAGGGACAAATCAAAGCAATATAGGGCTTAAAATCAGTGGATCGTGGTAGCAAGCCACTTACAATATCCCGTCGCGTATTTAAGTAGTCTGCAAAGGATTCAACCCACCGCCAAGGTCCCTTAGAAGCATACCAAACCCCTTGATGCCTAATCTAGTTGGGTGCAAAAATGTTCTTTAGATGCTAAAAATTGAAGGCTATAAGGATGTTTCCTAGGATCATATAAGCTTGCTTAGAACCATATACACCCACTAATTGGTCTCACAAGGGCCTAAACTCAATGTCGGATCATTCCTGTGACAGCTAATAGGCTAAATTGATCGTTAAAACCCAAAGTAGATGAAGTGGCCTCCCGGAGTTTCATGGAATCCATGGAAAACACCTCAACCTATATCGTTCTCGAGTCCAGAAAAATATAAAAAATTTCTTAAATTAAAGGCTATAATCCACGATTTTGGCTTGATTTTGGGATTTTTTAAAAAAAATTAAAGTGAATGTAGCAGTCGTCTACAGGGATCATAGTAGTTGATTTGGAACCATAACAAACCGACCAATGTCTTTGAAGTCTAGAAAACGAGTTTTGGTTTAATTTTGTGACTATTTTAGAATTTTGTTATAGCGCTAGTCAAGAGTTACATGAGCTACTATTGTATCCCATCGTCGATTAGAATGAGCTTTTAATATATCTATGGTGATCAGATCACTCTAGTAGCAAAACCTATAAAGCATGATGAATACAATGCGAAGATCCCAATTGAAACTGATATGGAAGCTAATATATACATTTACCACTTAGAACATTTGAACAAGCAAAACTCTACCAAAAGGTCCTTCAAATCTAACTCAGCATTGATTTTAGGAAAAGTAATTGGTCATCATTGAGTTGAAAAGGGTTTTGTGATTATTATTTAGAAATTTAGATTGTTAAAAAATTCAACTCAGCACTTTATAAGAGATATATTGTTCACAAAAACAGATGAACTTTCTTAAATGGATGCACAATAAGCACCCAAGATAAATTGCCATAAAACAATTTGCCTAGCTAAGGCAGAAGGCAAGGGCAGCAAGTTAAGGCAAAAGAGAACCAAGGAGAAGGCATACAAACACTTCATCTGTATATGGCCATAGAGGGTATTGTCTTCACATGTTTGAGAGACATTTTCGGAAAGACAAATCAAAGCATAGGCAACTTAAGACATAATTATGAGAGTAGCAAAAAACAAAGTCATGAGCCAAAGCATAAATTAGGTAGTTCCGACCACCAAATACGGCTCTTGGAGTTCTCGAGAAGTTTGGAAAATACCTTGACGCCTAACCAGTCCATCTTTGGATGCTAAATGGAAGTTTATAACACACCAAATTGGATTATCTTCGAGATCCGGTGCCAAAAACAGTAAGGGTGGGAGATATACCTCGAAATCAAAATAGATTGTTTAAAGCCATACAAGCCCACCATTTGATCTCAACGAGATCAAGGATGGCCAAGACTTAATGCGAGTGCACATAACGGACTAAATTGACCTTTAAAAGGCAAAGTAGATGATTCTAACTACTCAAGTGGCTTCCCGGGGTCTCATAAGGTCCATGGAAGATATCTCATCCTTTGTCTTTTCCGATTTTAGAAAAGTTAAATTTTTTTTGCAAATCAAAAGCTATAATCCACGATTTTGGATAAATTTCGAGAAATTTTTCCAAAATTGAAGTGGACGTGAGAGATGTTTTCCGAGGTCATAAAAATTTGTGTGGAACCATGAAAGACCAAACAATATGTCTCTAAAATCTCAAAAAAGGGTTTGATAAAATGTCGTGACAATATAAGATTTTTGTTGTATTGATAGTCAAGAGCTAAAATAAATGGTTCCAAGTGGTGACTGGGCATTCCAAGGTTCCATTAAGGTGTCAAGATCATTTTATTTCTTTATCAAACCTTTATTGATGCTAGTTATTTCATTAAACCCAGGCGGTGGCCTAAACCCAATGACCAAACGTACCTATGTTTGTAACCGATTAAATTGACCATTAAGAGGCAAACTAGATGATTTATTACCCAAGTGGCATGTGAGGGTTTCATAGGGTCCATATTAAGCACTTTGTCCTTCATCTTTATGAAGTTTAAATTTTTTAAAAAAATTAAAGGCTATAATCCACGATTTTAGATAAATTTTGGAAAATTTTCCATAATAAGGTGGATGAGAGGGATGTCTCCTGAGGTCATCAAAGTTGGTTTGGAATCATAAAAGACCTAAAAATATGTCTCTAAAACCTTAAACATAAGGTTTGGTTCAATGATTTGACTATTTCGGATTTTTGTTGTAAAGAGCTATAAAAACTGATTCTAATTGGTGACTGGGTAAGTCATAGATCAATTAATGTGTCAAGAATCTTTCACCGGTTTATCAAACCTTTATTGATTTTGGTTGTTTCATAAAAGACCATGGGTGGCCTAAACCCAATGGAAAAACATGCATCTATAACCGAATAAATTGACCATTAAGAGGCAAGTGGATGATTCTAACTACTCAAGTGGCCTATTGGGGTCTTATAGGTTTCATGATAAGCACCCTGTCCTATCCACGTTTTTTTGGGAAATTTCGAGAAAATTTTTAAATTAAATTGGATGAGGGATGTCTCCCAAGGGCATAAAAGTTGTTTGGAACCATTAAGACCTAACAATATGTCTCTAAAATGAAAATGAGTTTGGTTTAATGTTGTGACTATTTTGGAATTTTGTGGTAGTGATGCTAAAGAGCTACAAGAAATAATTCCAATTGATGCCGGAGCATTCCATTAAGGTATTAAGAATCTTTTATACATTTAGTTTTTCCCTACCGTTCATACATCATATTAAAAATTATAAACATAAGCTTGCAAACAATTCTCCTACCTACCAAAACAAACAAGTGCAACAATCCAAGCACCATAATTATTCAGCCATCACATTCCCATACTTGTTTCATAAGAATCCCCGAACTCAGAGAATGAGCACCCTGCACACAGGAGTCCCCAAAGTGTGAGGGTGAATTATGGTGCATGGGTAGTTTGTTTTGTGAGGCCTGAGGCTGGTAACAAATCTTTTGCTAGCTGGCCACCACATGTTGCTGGACACGGTATAATATCTAACAGTGTTAAAGATCTGAGTCTTGAACTCCTTTCCATCATCCTCACCTAAGTTAGATCAAGAAATAGCATGCTTTAACCTCCTATCTGCTAAGGAGTCCCATATTCAGACTTAAAATCTTTAATTTTAACAGCAGAAGAATGGATTTTCTTAGGTACATCCTCTCAACAACAATTTCTCTAAAATGTGTCCATACCTACAAAGCTGTCAAAAGTTGACCCGACCCGAAATACCGACTCAAACCCAATTATTAACCGAACCGTCTGAATCCGAAAAATGGTGACCCAAACCCGACCTGACCCAACCCTAGACCCGAGTTGACCAGAGTATGTGAGACAAGTTCCTGAATATGAACTGACCCGGAGAGATGACCTGACCCGAATGTAACCCATAAATTATTGACCTGAACTGAACCCAACTTGAACTGAAATTGACCCAAACCCGTTTTAACCTGTCAAAACCTGAATTTAACAGTACAAACCCGACCCGAAATCAACCCGACTTGTTATTAACCTGACCCAAATTCAACCCGACTTGTTATTGACCCGACCCGAATTTTACCAGACCTATAACTAACCCGACCCAAAAATTCAACCCGATCTGTTACTAACCCGACTCAAAATCAACACGACTTGTTATTGACCTAACCTAAATTCAACCCAAATTGTTCCTGACCCGATTTCAAATCACCTAAAATGCAATTTAGACTACCTTATTATTGTTGATCAAAGCATTTTGTCTAAGGAGACAAAGTAGGTCCAAGCCATCAAAAGAAAGGAGCATCATCCTCAAATTTAAGAGTTAAATATAGTATATATTTGTTGTATGGTCAAAGGAGATAATTATCTACCTAAATTATAAACTATAGTTTCCTAGTATATTGCCATACATATTATAGTCAAAGGAAATAATTAGCTTGATAAAAATGATAAATATCTATTTACAGTTAGTTGAACCCGAATATGACCTGACTTGGAAATGACCCTAATTGTAACTTGCAAATTATTGACTTGAACATAACCCGACTTGACTCAGAGAATGACCCAACCTGATTATAACCCGCAAATTATTGACTTGAACCGATCCCGACTTGAACCCGAGAATGACCCGACTTGAAAATGACTCGACTTGATTAAAACCCGCAAATTATTAACTTGAACCGAACCAGACTCAAACCCGAGAATGACCCGACCTGATTCTAACCCGCATATTATTGACTTGAACCAAGCCCGATTCAAACCCAAGAATTACCCTAACCCGTGAAAACCCAAATTAAACCCGACCTATTGTTCAACTGTAACCCGACAAGTTATTAACCCGACCCAAACACGATAAGAAGTAAGACCCGACGTGACTCGACTCAAGCATGACCCAATCTAAACCCGACCCGTGTAGGTTATAAAATTAATCCGAATTGACCCAACCCGAGTTGACCCGACCAACTCTTACCGACCCAAAACCCAACAAATTTATCCGAATTGAGAGCTCTACCCGAAACCTCCAAAATTTCTCAAAAAAACATGGATATTAGCCTTCAATTTTGGAATTTTTAGACTATTTTTCACCCGAAAATAAAAATTGCCGAAATGTTTACCATGGTCCCTAATACCCTCGAGGAGTGGAACCATCCAATTTGTCTTTAAACGACCAATTTACCGGTTTACAACTTGCACCAATTACATTAACTCAAGCTTACCACGAACATTTATGACAACATATAATGATCATATATGGATCCAAACGGCATTATATGACCCCGAGATGTATCCCCTAAAATCTCAATGTTTTTCGACACCAAGCCTCAAAACATACAAAATTTCTAAAAAAACCATGGACATTAGCCTTTAATTATGGAATTTTTAGACTTTTTTTTCGCCCGGATATAATAATTGCCGAAATGTTTACCTTGGTCCCAAATACCCTCCGGGAGTCCAATTGGGCGAATGGAACCATCCAATTTGCCGTTAAATGACCAATTTACGGGTTTACAACTTACACTGATTTCATTAATTTAAGCATACCACGAACATTTATGACAACGAATAATGATCATATATGGTTCCAAATGACATTATATGACCCAGAGATGTATTCACCAGAATTTCAAGACTTTTCGACACCAGACCCCTAAAACTCCAAAAACTTTCAAAAAACGTGGATATTGGCCTTCAATTTTGGAATAATTTAACTTTTTTTCGCCCCAAAATAAAAATAGCCGAAATGTTTACCATGATCCCAAATACCCTCCGGGAGTCTAATTGGGTGGGTGGAACCATCCAATTTGTCGTTAATTAACCAATTTACTGGTTTACAACTTACATCGATTTCATTAATTCAAGCATGCCACAAACATTTATGACAACAAATAATGATCAGATATGGTTCCAAACGACATTATATGACCCCGAGATGTATTCCCTAGAATTTCAAGACTTTTCGACACCGGGCCCCAAAAACTCCAAAAACTTTCAAAAAGCGTGAATGTTAACCTTCAATTTTGGAATAATTTAACTTTTTTTCGCACGAAAATAAAAATAGCCGAAATGTTTACCATGATCCCTAATACACACCGGGAGTCCAATTGGGTGGGTGGAACCATCCTATTTGTCTTTAAACGGCCAATTTACCGGTTCAAAACTTGCACCGAATAAATTAATTCAAACCTACTACGAACATTTATGACAACATATAATGATCATATATAGTTCCAAACAACATTAGATGACCCTGAGATATATCTCTTAAAATCTCAAAACTTTTCGACACCGGGCCTCGAAAAATCCCAAATTTCTAAAAAGCGTGGATTTAAATTTTGGAATTTTTTTACTTTTTTCGCCCGGAAATAAAAATTGTCTAAATGTTTACCATGGTCCCTAATACACGCAGGGAGTTAAATTGGGTGGGTGGAACTATCCAATTTGCCTTTAAACGACCAATTTACCGATTTACAACATGCACCAATTTCATTAACTCAAGCCTACCACGAACATTTATAACAACAAATAATGATCATATATGTTTCCAAAGGACATTATATGACCCTAAGATCCACTAGAATTTCAAGACTTTTTGAGACCAGTCTCCAAAACCCAAAAATTTCTCAAAAAGAGTGGATATTAGCCTTCAATGTTAAAAAATTTTACCAATTTTGCCGGAAATAAAAATTGCTGAAATGTTTACCATGGTCCCTGATACCATTTGGGAGTCTAATTGGGTGGGTGGAACCATCCAATTTGCCTATAAACGACCAATATACCGATTTACAACTTCCGCCGATTTCATTAATTTAAGCCTACCACGAACATTTATGACAATATATAATGATCATATGTGGTTCCAAACGACATTATATGACCCCGAGATTTATCTCCTAAAATCTTAAGCCTTTTCGACACCTAGCTCTGAAACCTCCAAAATTTCTTAAAAAGAGTGGATATTAGCCTTTAATTTTGGAATTTTTGACTTTTTTTCGATAGGAAATAAATATTGCCGAAATGTTATCCATGGTCCCTAATACCCTACGAGAGTCCAATTGGGTGGGTGGAACCATCAAATTTGCTTTTAAACGGCCAATTTACCGGTTTACAACTTACACTAATTTCATTAAATCAAGTCTACCACGAACATTTATGACAACATATAATGATCATATACGGTTCCAAACGGCATTAAATGACCTCAAGATGTATCCCCTAATTCTTAAGGCTTTTCGACACTGGGCCCGAAACCTCCAAAATTACTCAAAAAGCGTGGATATTAGCTTTCAATTTTGGAATTTATCGACTAATTTTCGCCCGGAAATAAAAATTGCCGAAATGTTTCCCATAGTCCCTAATACTTTTTGGGGGTCCAATTGGGTTGGTGGAACCATCCAATTTGTCTTAAAACGACCAAGTTAAAAATTGGTTTAAAATTTGCACGAATTTCATTAACTCAATCCTATTGCGAACATTGATGACAACATATAATGATCATATATGATTCCAAACGGCATTATATGACCCCGAGATGTATCTCCAAATATCTTAAAACTTTTCGACACCGGGCCTCGAAACATCCCAAATTTCTCAAAAAGCGTGGATTCCAATTTTGGAATTTTTTACATTTTTCGCTCGGAAATAAAAATTGTCAAAATGTTTACCATAGTCCCAAATACCCGGAGAGAGTCAAATTAGGTGGGGGAAACCATCCAATTTGCCTTTAAACGACCAATTTACCGGTTCACAACTTGCACCAATTTCATTAACTCAAGCTTACCACGAACATTTATAACAACAAATAATGATTATATATGTTTCCAAACGGCATTATATGTATTCGAGATACTTCCCCTAGAATTTCAAGACTTTTTAACACCGAGCCCCAAAATCTTCAAAATTTCTCAAAAATTGTGGATATTAGCCTTCAATTTTGGAATTTTTTGATTTTTTTTGCCCGGATATAAATATTGACGAAATGTTTACCATTGTCCCTAATACCCTACGAGAGTTCAATTGGGTGGATGGAACCATCCAATTTGTCTTAAAACGACCAAGTTAAAAACTGGTTTAAAATTTGCACGAATTTCATTAACTCAATCCTATTACGAACATTGATGACAACATATAATGATCATATATGATTCCAAACGGCATTATATGACCCCGAGATGTATCTCCAAATATCTTAAAACTTTTCGACACCGGGCCTCGAAACATCCCAAATTTCTCAAAAAACGTAGATTCCAATTTTGGAATTTTTTACATTTTTCGCTCGGAAATAAAAATTGTCAAAATGTTTACCATGGTCCCTAATATCCTCCGGGAGTCAAATTAGGTGGGTGAAACCATCCAATTTGCCTTTAAACGACCAATTTACCGGTTCACAACTTGCACCAATTTCATTAACTCAAGCCTACCACGAACATTTATAACAACAAATAATGATCATATATGTTTCCAAACGGCATTATATGTATCCGAGATACTTCCCCTAGAATTTCAAGACTTTTTAGCACCAAGCCCCAAAATCTCCAAAATTTCTCAAAAATTGTGGATATTAGCCTTCAATTTTGGAATGTTTTGATTTTTTTTGCCCGGATATAAATATTGACGAAATGTTTACCATTGTCCCTAATACCCTACGAGAGTTCAATTGGGTGGGTGGAACCATCCAATTTGCCTTTAAACGACCAATTTACAACTTGCATCGATTTCATTAATTCAAGCCTACCACGAACAATTATGACAACATATAATGATCATAAATGGTTCCAAACGACATTATATGACTCCGAGATGTATCCCTTAAGATCTCAAGCCTTTTCGACACCGGGCCCCAAAACCTATAAAATTTCTCAAAAATTATGGATATTAGCCTTCAATTTTGGAAATTTTTGACTTTTTTTCACCCGAAAATAAAAATTGCCAAAATGTTTACCATGGTTCCTAAACCCTCTAGGAGTCTAATTGGGTGGGTGGAAACATCCAATTTGCCTTTAAACGGCCAATTTACCGATTTACAACTTCCGTCGATTTTATTAATTGAAGCCTACTATAAACATTTATGACAACATATTATGATCATATATGGTTCCAAACGTCATTATATGACCCCGAGATGTATCTCCTAAAATCTAAAGCCTTTTCGACACCTAGTAGAAACCTACAAAATTTCTTTAAAAGCGTGGATATTAGACTTCAATTTTGGAATTTTTTGACTTTTTTCGCCCGGAAATAAATATTGCCGAAATGTTTACCATGGTCCCTAATTCCCTACGAGAGTTCAATAAGGTGGGTGGAACCAACGTTACAAGGAACGCGGTACGGTGCCACGAATCGCGAACTAATTCGTGTGAACCGGAACGCGGAACAAACGCAACCTGAGTCGATGGTGGTCGCGAACCAGAACGCTGAAGGTGGCGACTCCTAGTTGTGGCTGATCAAAGACAGTTGTTCTTCCTCTGCAACTTCTAATGGGTTGTTTCCCGACATTTGCACTGCAATATTCTCTCTCTTCCTTCTTTCACGTGCATTTGTTTATTTAATTTCTGAAATTTTTTGACTTTTTTCTCTCTCCTCTCTCATGTTTTACATAACAATAACAGTTTACTAGGGTGGCGGCTAGGGTTTTGTTTCAATTGGTGAATGGGCTTAAACCTCTATCACTGGGCCTATTTTTAATGAGCAACTTAGCTTTTTATTTTATATACTCTAATTTTTTAGCAATCTACTCACCTAAATATATATTTTATTGAGGAGTTATTATATAATTGTATTTATTCTAATTTCTAATATAAAATCTATTAATAAAAATCACCTATAATTTTTTTAACAACATATTAATTTACTATTTCGTACCCAATCATACCGGATTCACCACGGTAGCGTTTCGCGTAATCGTTTTCGTATCACGTTTCGAATTGAATCCTGTCCCTTGTAACATTGGGTGGAACTATTCAATTTGTCTTTAAACGGTAAATTTACCGGTTAACAACTTAAACCGATTTCATTAAATCAAGCCTACCACGAACATTAATAACAACATATAATGATCATATACGTTTCCAAACAGAATTATATGACCCCGAGATTTATCCTCTAATTCTTAAGGGTTTTCGACACCAGGCCAATTACTCAAAAAGCGTGGATATTAGCTTTCAATTTTGGAATTTATGGACTTATTTTCGCCCGGAAATAAAATATTGCCGAAATGTTTCCCATGGTCACTAAAACCCTCCGGGCGTCCAATTGAATGGGTGGAAGTATGGAACTATCCAATTTGCCTTTAAAAAACAAATTTACCGGTTTACAACTTGCGCTTATTTCATTAACTACCACGAAAATTTATGACAACATATAATGATCATATATGGTTTCAAACGGCATTATATGACCCCGAGGTGTATTCTTTACAATTTTAATAATTTTCGACATCGGGCCACTAAAACCTCCAAAATTAAGCAAAATGCGTGGATATCGCCCGAAAATAAAAGTTGACGTAATGTTAAAATGGTCCCGAAAATTAGCTGGGTGGAACAATCCAATTTGCCATTACACAGCGGATTTACTGGTTTATAACTTGCAATGATTTCATTAACTCAAGCCTACCACGTACATTTATGACAACAAATAATGATCATATATGGTTCCAAACGACATTATATTTTATATGACCCTGAAATATGTTCCCTAAAATATCAAGACTTTTTGAAACCGGGCCCCGAAACCTCCAAAATTTCTCTAAAAACGTGGATATTGGACTTTAATTTTGGAACTTTTTAACTTTTTTCACCCGATAATAAAAATTGCCGAAATGTTTACCACGATCACTAATACGCTCCGGGAGTCCAATTGGGTGGGTGGAACTATCTATTTTGCCTTTAAACGTTGAAGTTACCGATGTACAACTTGCACCAATTTCATTAACTCAAGTCTACCACGAACATTTATTACAACATATAATGATCATATATCGTTCCAAACGGCATTATACGACCCCGAGATGTATTCTCTAAAATTTCAAGATTTTTAAACACCGTACCCAACCTCAAAAATTACTCAAAATGCGTGGAATGCCTTAATTTTTGAATTTTTTAACTTATTTTCGCCCATAAAATAAAATTGCCGAAATTTTTACCATGGTGCCTAATACCCTCCGGGAGTCCAATTAGGTTGGTGTATCCATCCAATTTGCCTTTAAACAGTCTATTTACCGGTTTACTACTAGCACCGATTTCATTAAATCAAGCCTACGATGAACATTTATGACAACATATAATGATCATGAATGGTTCCAAACGGCATTATATGACCCCGAGATGTATCCCCTAAAATTTCAAGACTTTTCGACTCCGGGCCTCGACACCTCCTAAATTTCTCAAAAAGCATGGATCATTGCCTTCAATTTTGGATTTTTTTCGCTCGAAAATAAAAATTGCCGAAATGTTTACCATGGTCCCTAATATCTTCCGGGAGTCCAATTGAGCGGATGGAACCATCCAATTTGCCTTTAAAAGGCCAATTTACCGGTTTCATTAACTCAAGCCTATCACTAACATCTATGACAACATATAATGATCATATATAGTTCCAAACGACATTATATGATCCCCAGATGTATTCCCTAAATTCTCAAGACTTTGCGACATTGGGCCCCGAAACCTCCAAAATTTCTCAAAAAAACGTGGACATTAGCCTTCAATTTTGGAATTTTTTGACTTTTTTTTGCTAGTAAATAAAAATTGCCGAAATTTTTCCTATGGTCCCTAATACCCTGCAGTAGTCCAATTAGGTGGGTGGAACCATCCAATTTGCCTTCAAACGGTCAATTTATCGTTTTACAATTTGCACCGACTTCATTAACTCAAGCCTACTACGAACACTTATGACAACAAATATTGATCATATATGGTTCCAAACAACATTATATGACCCCGAGATGTATCCCCTAAAATTTCAAGACTTTTCGACACTGGGCTCCGAAACCTTCAAAATTTCTCAAAAAACATGGATATTAGTCTTCAATTTGGAATTTTTTAAACTTTTTTTCGCCTAAAAAAAAATTGCCGAAATGTTTACCATGGTCCCTAATACTCTCCGGGAGTCCAATTGGATTGATGGAACCATCTTATTTGCCTGTAAACGGCCAATTTAATTATCGGTTTATAACTTGCATGGATTTCATTAACTCAAGCCTGCTGCGAACATTTATGACAACATATAATGATCATATATGGTTCCAAATGGCATTATATGACCCCAAGATGTATCCCCTAAAATATTAATATTTTTCTACACCTGCCAGAAACCTCCAAAATTTCTCAAAAGGCTTGAATATTAGCTTTCAAATTTGAAAATTTCTTTTTTTTTTTCGGCCGGAAATAAAAATTGCCAAAATATTTACCATGGTCCCGAATACCCTCAGGGAGTCTAATTGGGTGGGTGGATCCATCCAATTTGCTTTTAAACGACCAATTTACCGATTTACAACTTGCACCGATTTCATTAATTCAAGCCTACCACGAACATTTATGACAACAAATAATTATCATATATGGTTCCAAACGGCATTATATGACCTCGAGATGTATCCCATAGAATTTCAAGACTGTTCGATATCGGGCCCCAAAACCTCCAAAATTTCTCAAAAAACGTGGATATTAGCCTTAAATTTTGAAATTTTTTTACTTTTTTTCGCCCGGAAATAAAAATTGCCGAAATATTTACCATGGTCCCTAATACCCTCCGAGAGTCCAATTGGGTGTGCGGAACCATTCAATTTGCTTTTAAACGACCAATTTACCGGTTTATAACTTGCACCGATTTACCGGTTTACAACGGCCAATTTAATTACCTTGCATCGAACCCGACTAGAACCGAAATTGACCCAAACCCGTTTTAACCCGTCAAAACCCGAATTTAACCCGACTTGTTACTAACCTGACCTGAATTCAACCCGACCTGTTCCTAACCCGACACGAATTTAACCCTAACTATTACAAACCCGACCCGAAATCAACCCGACTTATTATTTACCCGACCCGAATTTTACCATACTTATTACCAATGCAGAGTATTATTTTTGGGTTGAGAATTAATTAATTTTGGGAACTAGTTTTATTTCCCTAAGAGTTGAGATGTTTTTTAATCGAATTGTTATGTTAATTGGGAACCTGTGCCATTATTGAGATATTTTCTATAGTTTGTAAATGATTATTTTATCAATAAATGAGATCAAAAGGTTGGGAACGATTATTTTGTTCTTGGTTTCAGGCTCGACGTGATATACCTTAGTCCTTGGCATGTTGGTAAGAGGATGATAATCATGAGTTAAGAATGAGGTACAATCTTTATTATTTATTTTTCTATGGTCCCCTACAGTGGGAATTGACCCGTATGTGGTCTGGTTCAAGGTTTTTTTCTGGTTATTGAGAGTATACAAGTTTTTATACTTGTTGGTTTATTTATTCGTATTACTCATCATGTCCAAGGCTAGGTATAGAACAAAGAGCATGGCACACTTATTATTGATTATGAGTTAATTGAGTGAAGGATTGTATTATTATTCGATGTTGAGTTGATAAAGGTTTTTTTTTCAGAGTACAATGTGTAATGTAGTTTCGAACTACATTGTTTAATTGATCTAGTAATGTTAATTATTATATTATTCTTTGTATTCTGATATGTGGTGATTACTTAGCTTTTGCTGACGTGTGTATTGTATTGTTGTGCTACTTGTGTTTGCGGCTATGTCTTTTTCTTATGATGGCCCTGCGACGATCTATTATGAAATTTGTCTTTAATGGTGAGCAGTCAAGATTTTCTAAGCAGGTTGATCAAGTGGTCGTAGCTAAAGGAGCTCAAGGTATGATGTCATGAGTTTATAAAGTTATATAAATAGCTCACCTAGTTTCCTGGGTGGTAATTATTGGGATTTTGTAAGCCTTAACACTTGACAGGTTGTTGAGTGTGGCGGTAATACCTACGATTTAAGTGTATGCTTCCGCAAATTTTTTTTAAAGGTTGTCTATTTTTCCTTTATTTATTGTTTATTATTGGTTAGTAAATCGGGGGTGTTACATATTATAGTCAAAGAAAATAATTAGCTTGGTATATATAGTTAGTTGAACCCCAATATAACCTGACTTGGAAATGACCCGACTTGATTGTAACCTGCAAATAATTGACTTGAACATAACCCGACTTGAATCCGAGAATGACCCGACTTGGAAATAACCCAACCTGATTATAACCCGCAAATTATTGACTTGAACCGAACCCGACTTGAACCCGAGAATGACCCGAATTAAAAATGACCCAACCTGATTATAATCCGCAAATTATTGACTTGAACCGAACCCGACTCAAACCCAAGAATGACCCGACCTAATTCTAACCCGCAAATTATTGACTTGAACCGAACCCGACTCGAACCCGAAATTACCTTAACCCGTGAAAACCCGAATTAAACCCGACCTATTGTTCACCTGACCCAAATGTAACCCGACGTGTTATTAACCCGACCCAAACCCGATAAGAAGTATGATGTGACTCGACACAAGCATAACCTAACCCAAACCCGACCCACATAGGTTATGGAATTAATATGAATTGACCCGACCCGTGTTGACCCGACCCACTCTTACCCGACCCAAACCAGACCCGTTTACCCGAACTGACACCTCTACCTGCACTGCATAATGTTGAAATCCTTCCCGCTAGGATTTATGAGTAGTCAGTTAAAGAGGATCTAACCTGATCCACAACTAGTGGCAGAGATCCCGGGGGAGCTTCTTATCATATCAAACCCCCAAATCCCATCTCCCAAATCCATATTTCCACTTCAATTTATCACACAACTTCACTATTTAGCCAAATATCTCCAGCTGACTATTAATTATTAAAATTTTGGTTGATGCATAAAAAAATCAATCAAATTAGGTGCATCATATTTTATCATCTACTATGGAAGACAACAGTCAACATCCATTTCAACTAAATCTAGGGAGCAAAAAAAAAAGGCAAGAAATTCATGTAGAGTAGAGCTATAAGGTGAAGGGAAAACACATAAACTGCGGCTGAATCAATCACTGCATCGCATTAACTATACCACAAGTATTAATATCTAGTTATTGCACCCTTGCAGGTGTTGAGCTGCGTCATAAAGCATCACAATGTGCCTCACTTCATGCAAAAGTTGGAAATAATCAATAACTAGACTAACCACATCAGCATCATTGTCATCAGAGTCCTTAGGCAGATCACATTTCTAACCACCCAAGCTGTTGGCTTCGTGTGAGCTAACTTGATTGTCTCCCATCATCGATCACTCTAGTTGCAAAACCTATAAAGCATGATAAATACAATGTGAGGAACCCCTAATACATACATATATGAACAAAATTCTGACAGAAAGGCCATTCAAATCTAAACAACTTTGATTTGTTGAAAAGGAAGTGGTCATTGTTGAATTGAAAAGGGTTTTGTGATCTTTATTTAGAAACACTGATCACCATGGAAGAATTCAACTCATGCACTATATATGAGATACATTGTTCATGAAAACAGACAACCTTAAATTGAAGAGAGCCACATTGCAAATAACACCCATTGCCATCCATTAATAAAGATAACACTAGATGGTCATTCACTACCAACACAATTGTTACGTAAGTGATCTTCAATCATCATGAATCAACTCACCCCACTTCTCCCCTCCCATAAAAATCTTCCCACAGATAATTCTGCAATTCAACGGCACTAGTACACAATTATAACCTCCCACTCCCACGCCCCACCCCGCCCTCTAATTGGCAGTATACTTTCACAATTGGAGTATTAACTTGTTTATAAATGATTGGAATACTAGAATTACCACGAGAACCTCCATTGTGTACCCAAGGACTTCTAGAGCTAGGCAAACCCACAAGTGATTTTGTGCACATTTGAGAACTTCAAATAAGCAAAAATTGATCAAGTGAGCAAAAGAATACCAATTGGATTTTGCAAATTACCAATATTCACAACTAGGACACAAATGTAAACAACCTCCATCCGGTCACGGTCATACTCATGCTCACATAATTACGTCACTAGTTCAAATTACACTATCAATGCGACTATTAATTCCGGGTAGAAGCGAGTTTTAACATAATTTTTCCACCAATGATTATAAAACTTGTATCTGATTAAAAATAACAATTCAGATCATAGATGAATAAATTAGAATTTGGAATAAAGAATTGAACTTCCAGTTTTAGCATGAAATTTAGAAGCAAGAAAGTATAGCTAATAATCGCTGAATTCAAATACACAAAGTTAAATTCATAATTCTAAATGTAATTTGTTACAAAAATCAGTAGTTAGAAATGAAGGGAAACTTACAATTAGAGCTTTGATTTTGAGTTTAGTACAGAAATGGCGCAATTGAAGAAGCTCATTTGAGAGTTGAGACATTTGTTCTGTTTCTCTCTCCTCTCAGAGTTTCAGCATATGTAGAAGAAGCTCATTTCAAGAAAATTGAGTGATTGAGTCTAATATATTAACCCTAACTCATTTCATGGAACAACATTTTTTTATAATAAGGGTTGTACCGTTGTAGTGTGGCTTGACTAAATTTTTTATGTGCCATTCGATTACAAGTTTGACACCTCAATGTAAAGTTATATTTTTGGCTATGAATGATTTTGCTTTATATTTAGTATATAAGTGACATTTTCTGGTTAAAATTTTTGCTTTATACGAATACAAGTTATAATTTTATGATTTTGCTATCAATTTTTAGTTATTATTTTAAGAAAGTTATAAAACCCTACCGATAAACAAGTTATGACCTTTCACATCATGAGGATAAAAGAATTGAATTTGAATTGTCTAATAGCTATTTATCTAACAAATTATAATAGTTTCTAAAAAAACGAAGTCTGTTTTTATTGTTATGGTTGTATAGTAACT
Source organism: Chenopodium album (assembly GCF_948465745.1). Lineage (NCBI taxonomy): Eukaryota > Viridiplantae > Streptophyta > Magnoliopsida > Caryophyllales > Amaranthaceae > Chenopodium > Chenopodium album. Next base: position 71,970,259 of record NC_137842.1, on the reverse strand, counting down.
TTTGTTATTTCTTGTTTGACATTAAAGATGTTATATATATACATGTCATTTTTACATAACGTTTGGCTTAATAAGTAAAAGAATTTAATTTTGTGTGCGTCAAAATAATCCCTTTTAATTTTAAACGTGATTTGCTAACTTTTTAATATCTCCAATCTTGTGATGCTACATGTACTTGACCCAAACTTACTTTAATTATGTAGCTAATTCACATACAAAACATTATAAAATAGCATCAAACTATCTTAAAAGGTAGAGGATTAACAAGGCAGAATCATATGCTCTCATAAATAAATATATATAAATAAAATAAAAATTAAACAAAAAAAGTATTTATTCCCTTGAGCTTTAGTCATTAGATGACAGCAAGTATGTGCAAAGAATATATTCCAGAAGAATCTAGTCCTTTTCTCAAATTAATAGTGAAAGGATGCTATGATTTTCAACAAACTTCATGTATGAACAATTATTAAGTTTGAAAATGTATGCTTTTAATTTCATAAATTCAATTTAATGTAACGCTCAATTTCTAGCACCTTCACGTGCCTTGTGGTTGCAAATTTCTTCTTGATTTTCTTACTCCGTTCTTTTCTCAGCAGTCCTTATCTCTAAATAATTACATTCGTAATTTAGAAAAGGCTAACGAGTCATACTTTAAGCAACGAGTAACAAAAAAAAAACGAAAAATAATTAACAAAGTGTTAAATCACATGAGAGAACTAGCCTATTATCTATATAAATATATTCTCGTATAGGATAATAGAAAACACTACGCCTCCGTCTTGAACACGTTCACGAACGCACTCGGAGTTCCGGAACAGGTGGGTCAAACCCACCCCAAGCTCGTAAGCTCTCCTGAAACTCGGCTGTTATCCTCTGAGTACGTTCAACCATTGCCTTCTTGTCCTCGTTGAAATCTTTCTCCTGACTTTTTAGATGTCAGCTAACTTAGTTATGTAAAGTATTAGAGAATGCTCGGAACATAAATATTATGGAGTATAGCTTTTTTTTTTTTTTTTTTTTTTGACATAGGCAATTATACTTTTCTTAAAGGCTAAGGGAATATTTGATCATCACCGCAAATAAAGGGCCTTCTAGGTAGCCACTCTAATGTTCTTGGCAACGAAGGAGCAGCCTTCCAACGTATGTTGCCGTGTACACCGCGTTATCATCTTCCAACTTTTCCAAACTTCTATATAAAGCCTTAACTCTTCAAACAATTTCCTACTTTTTTTTTCCAAAATTTTATACCTTAATTTTTATAACTTCATAAATCACAAATCATATACTCTACTATTTTGGTTTTTAACCTTCAACAACAAATATGAATGATCCCAAGTATGCTTATCCTTATCCTTCTCAAGGTAATAGCTTGATTTTATTCCATTTTTTCAATTAAATTTAATTATAATCACTTTTGTTACAATTAGGCCTCGGTCCAAATTTTAGTTTTCATATTATCCACGTGTATATCAAACTATCGATATATGACAATTAGTTTTGGACTGAGAGAGTATAGGAAAACAAATTCCTATATTAGTGATGAGTCCTTAGATCCTTACTAGTTGGTTTGTACTACATACGCAAAATAAAGAAATTTGTTTGGAAATGTAAAAATTAGGAATAATAATTTAAAAAATCACGAAGTACGTATGACATAGGTTCATCATGCATAATTAAAATAAGGTAACATTAATTGATGGTTTTTTTTTTTTTTTTTTTGTTTTTTTGTTTACAAAATTAAAATAGGTTACTACCAAGGTCCTCCGGTGATGGCACCTCCTCAATATCAATACGCAGCTCCACCACCACCGCCGCCTCGAAAAGAACGAGGTTTTCTTGAAGGATGGTAAGTTTAATTAATTTCAATCATGTATAACAGTCATAAATCTTATGTTAACCTCTATTAAATGTTATGTGCAACTTTGGAATATTTTATATCTCACAAATACCGCAAAGTTGCACATAACATTTAACAGAGGTAGTAATTATTTTTAGTTAATGGTAATATTAATTGATGGTTTAATCTTTGATTTTGCAGCCTTGCAGCTCTATGTTGTTGTTGCCTGGTGGATGAATGTTGCTGTGATCCAACAATTATTTGTGTTGATTAAAATTAATCGATGATTAGTAGATGATTCCTTAGAACTTACTCTAAGCTTGATTTATGTTACTCATCTATGATTTTATGGATAATTTGGAATGATTTAATGTTTGCACAAACTTGTTTAGTAATATTTATTGTACATTATTGGTGCTTAGCTTTATTAAACAGAGTATGTGTTATGCTTCATAGTTGTTTTATTCATTGGATCTTTGTCAAATTTAATTGATTCCCAAACATGGAGACTCTTCATGTTGTTGTAAGTTCCAGTATTGAAGCGTAGCTTCGTTTTCTATTAGCCCAATTAAAGGTTTAATATTCTCTATAGAATTGGACTCAATAGAATTTTCAGCCCTGACAAGAGCTTTTTCCTTTTGGGCCAGAAGGCCCACAAATTCAAGGCTTTATTATTGGGCCTTAATATCTATGAATTACTAATCCTACACAGGCCCATGGGCCTTTCCATGACGCAAACATAACAACATTGTACTATTTCCCTATTGTTCTATGGCTTCGTTCCAAATCATTTGACCTACAAGAACAATTCTAAATCAACCTGTATTGAATCGAATCGAACTGAACCAAAATTAATGACCCATATCAATATACTCCCAAATTAACTAATCTGATTTGAACCTACCATGAACAACTCTCGTACCATGCGTCCATGCCCCATAAGTTGCTCAATTCATGTTCCTAATATTTAACGAAAATGTCAACAAATTAAAATCTCATAAAGACTAACCATTTACCATTGGTGTAAAAGAGTATGACTTGATTAGTTGTATTGATCTTCTATAATCTTTGATAGTCACAATTAATACTCAACGGGGTAGTCAAGGTGATTGTATCACTAGGCATTAAGCATTTAAGCATGCACGTATTATTGACGAGTTGACCACACAAAACTAATTTGCGACGTGACAACCAACATTAATTTATTAATCCTTGTGTGAAAATTGCTTCACATCGTGACATGCAATACACTCAAACGTCAAAGCTCATTCATCACCCATCAATGTATTTTTTTTTTTTTTGGCGCTAATTCAATCTAATATATCAAATATTACAGAGCACTTCTGTTATTTGTTATAAAACCTGATTTTTGTTAAAAATATAATACAGAATAAAAAAAATAAAAACGAGAGTATAAATTTTTGATGTTATAATAGGATCTTGCTAACGAACGCCCCTGGGGTGTTGGATAAACATTTAAAATCTTACCTAAAGTGGTATTAATTTGGGAAAGCATGACAAAATCACGAGTAGATCGGTGTGATTAATGTTAGTTTTAATTTAATTTTTTACTTTTAGCGTTCGTTAGCATTTGCCTTTATAATATATTGTACTTATCAATTTTGATTTCTACTTTAAGTTTATGAGTAAATTGTTACGAATAATTTATTGTAGAGTACTTTATATCTTTTTGGGTAGTATGTTATAACTTATAAGTATTATTTCATACTTGTATGACTTGGTAAATTGAACTAGTACTTATTTTTATTTGATTATTTATTTTTGGATAAAACACTTGGATCTATTTTTTTTTCTCCGTACGAGTACTATTTTTGTTTAGTGGAAAGCAATATTATTATACAGTTACACAGACCTAAAATACAGATAGCAACTGGCTTTAATACGAGGATGTATTTAATTTTCTAGATGAATACCAAGATTGCGTAAAATGAAAGACTTCGTTTTGCAATAGTGTACTGTTAAATGGATGATTATCACTACTCAGTAATCACATGAACTTATGAAAGTGAAAATGATATTTTATTGCCAACTATAACCTACATGTATACTGCCAAGTGTCAACACATACCAATTAATCTACCATAATATATGTATAGAAATTTTATCTTACCTTATTAACCGTATTTGCTAATTGAGGGATAGCTCAAGTGGTTAGATCGCTTCTCGCCCCTGTGTGTGTGGCTCTCTAAACACCAAAAAAAAATTAACCTTATTTGCTTTAGGTACATTTTTACAAGTATTTAAGTTTCTTATATATATGGAGTATTCTTTAAGCTTTAGCAGTAAGAAAAACACTTTAAAAACTAATAAATCACAATAGCACATGTAACAATAGTTAAAAGTGTTAGGATAATAATCGAATCAAAGGAGAAGTAAACAAATTTACTTTCCATTAGAATATATGTAAATGTCACAATCAGATAGCAATAGAAAATTGCTGACCTTAAGTGATTTATTAAAGAAAAAATAAAGGATTAAAAGCGACCAACTAGGTCCTATGATGTCTTTTGGTACTGTATAATGTTATGTTGTCCTAAGTTAGAAACTAATTATTGAGATTTCATATTTTAAGCAGCCAAGGCACATGGATAAGTCACATCTATTCTACAGCAAAAGGAAATATACCCTTGAGCACATAGAAATTCAACTACTACGTATAAATCTTTCAGATTTTCCTGACTAGTCAAAACTCAAATGTAGAAAGGCTCGCGTAGTTAATAATGTAATTTGAACTAATACCGCAATTATATCTACCGCAATTATATCTAGTCGGATGGAGTCCTCCGTAGTATGAAAGCATCTCGGAGTAGAGGGTGATGGCTAACTTTACATGTTGTATCACAACTCATCCAGTAAAACTTTGGCAAAAGCATCTACCTGGAAAAAAGTACACACAACCTGGACCAGCATATCAGCAGCTAAGCAAACTAGCAATACAAAATTGCTATACAAACACACACACAACTTTGGCTAGGCACCAAAATGACTCAAATATCTTCATGTGCACTTGGTCAGTCCATATAAACAATCTCTAAATTCAAAAACATAGTCATTGTCACAACTTTTTTTTTTTTTCCGCTTAGTCGGATTACTCCTCCGTTTCAAAAAGTTCTTTACGGTTACTATTTGCGCAAAATCGAGTACAGTAAGTAATAGAATTGAAGATAGGCACTATAAAGTTTTTATAAAATCTTCTCTTGTATTTAAGCAAAAGGTGGTGTCATGTGTACAAAAGTATCCCAACTTTCTCTTCCTAAAAAAAACTTCCTCCTCTCAAAATCAAACAAAAATTAAAGAACAACTTCCTTCCTAACTTCATTTTAACTACATCTCCATCAATTTTTTTTTTCATGTTTTTGGGGACCTCTCTACCTTGCTTCACTAGCCTAAAAAACCTGCCCTACCCTACAAATTTCTTCCCTTTTTTCCTTTCCTTGTTTGTGAAACTCACTACTAACCCATCTTTACAACACAATTGTCAAGCTTTTCTTTCTTCCTCTTCTTCTCAATAGATTCTTCTCTTGTGCAAAAAGCAAAACCCATCAAAATCTTTTCTTGATCTTCTTCTTTCCTCCTTTGGCAATTGCAACCAACCCATTAGAGACCCACCAACAAAAAACCTACTCAAAAGTTCTCTTCCTCTGTACATTGAGTCCTTTAAACCTGAGTCTACACTAAGCAAACTGGCTACATTGCAATCCCATTCATGTTCTTAGCCGGCAACAACCAACAACTTAAGGATATTTCCTCGAAATCGAATGCTGATCGGTTCACCAAAGAGGGAACTCGAAACTCGAACACACTACACAAGAGAGCACAGGAAGAACCCCTCAAAAATGCCATTCATCCCAGCAAACTTGAGCTGCCCCTTAACTGATCAATCATCAATCAATGGGGAATGTTCTTGGATTCATTGTCACGTGATTGGGCATCATCAACATCCGAATCACTGCCCGAGGAACTCCCTGAATCAGAATCTGCAAATTCACATCACATAATAAGACACAATCCAATTTCCACTACAATGTAGTAACAACAACATACACCAAAACATAAAGCATTGTTTATAAATCAGTATATATACCACTTGAAGAAGAGGAATCACTGCCTGAGCTGCTTGAACTACTACTACTACTAGTATCACCACCACCACCACCACCTCCACCAACATCGCGATTTTTGCCGTCATCTTTGTCAATTTCCAGTTGTTGAACCGGCATTTCTTCATCTTCATTCCCCCCAATATCAACATCTTCATCGCCCCCATTATCACCTCCACCTCTCTTCACCGTTTCTATCATCCTCTCACTCACACCAACCTGATATTACATCAATTTCAGAACCCAACTCAGCAACACAACTAATCCAATCAAGCAGAATTGATACAATTCAACACAATACCGAAAATTCGAGCTTTGAAATCGAAAATTACCTGCTCATGATCATTATGATGATGATGATGACCCACATTGTTGTTCTGCATATCCATCAAAGCTTGCCTCCTCATCTTGCTGACCATCTTCTTGTAATTGGTGACAAAACGATCGAGTTCCCAAAGAGTTTCAGTATCAACAGCCTCAATATCAAGCTCAATTTCATCCCCATCTTGTGTCAAAAGCCCATTTCTCTTCCTAATTATCTGAATCACATGAGACATCTTCTCCTCTGGTAAACTCTGCAACCCAGCTCCCAATTTTTGCTTCTCTTCCATATTCATCTCCCTCTTGTTGGGATCCTTCGCTTTCGGCTTCGGCAACTTCCCACCTGATCCTCTCCCTGTTCCCGTTGAACCTGCTCGCACCACCTCTTGCAATGACATATGAGCTGGTTCTTGAGCAGGGGCATGATTAACAGGAGCCGAAACAGGCTCAGGCCTTGGTTGAGGAGGTTCAACCCGTGGTGGAGGTTCCGCCCTCGGTTCAGGCCTTGGTGGAGGAGGAGGTGGTTCTACCCGTGGTGGGAGTTCCACAACCCGTGGTTCCGGCCTCGGCTCAGGCTTCTTTGGAGGACTACTCTCGATTCTTGGCGGTTCCGGAGACGGGTTTTTACTCCAAGAATTCCCCTGTACTTCATCAACAACCACCACAGCATCCTCCCTCGGCCGAGCTTCCACCTTCTGCTGCCTCATAAACTGCTGCTTCTCAGACTGAAACTTGTGATAAACAGGGCGATAATACTGCTCGAATTTCTCAAGAAATCGCTCCGCCAATGTATTAACTTCATGCCCTTTAGGGTTATATGTAAGTGCATTGTTGAATGTCAACCGAACATCAGCAGCAAAATCATCAGGCGTTCGATAAAACCCCTTTACCCCCAAATTCTTCTTGATTGTTCCAAGATCCATCGGCCGCTTAACAATGGTATGATAATCATGTAATCCCAAACCAACAACATCAACTGGTTCATTGAAAATATACCCAGCTTTCTGCTTCATCAGCTTCGAAAGAACCTGCGCACACATCTTCATCACTTGGGAGCTTGCCACATACGCCGATTGCGGCTGCTGTTTCCCTCGCTTCGGCTCCTTCACCGCCTGCTGGGCAGGAAATGGGCGCTTCTTGGAGGGATTGCTGATGTTATTCGAACCGTTGCGAAAATCGCCGGTTTCGATACGATTCGAAAGAGACCGAACTTTGTCGAGCTCCAACATCAATCGATTCTTCAAAGATCTAATCTCCGACTTCGAAAGCCCTGTAATGTCGTAGCTGACGTAAGGGGCGATTGAGGGTTCATTAGATGACTTCCGATGATGATTAAACGACGCCGTATTGTCATTTACAGGAGGATTCAGGAATTCATCCCCATTTTGATGGTTTAATTGCTTCCTGGAAAAGTGGTTGTTGTGATTTTGGTTATGGTGGTTGTTGTTGGGGGTAAAATTAGAATTAGGGTTAGGGTTAGGGTTAAGAAAAGGGATTTTTCCCATGAAATTAGTCGTTGTTCTTGGTGGTTGATGATGATGATTTGGTGAGAGAAAATTACTTGTCTCATTTCGGCTAACTAGCATCGTCGACGCCATGAAAACCGACAAATCTCCGGCGAAAATCTCGACGTTTCCCGGTTTCCGGTCACCAATGCGTCTTCTTCTCTCTCTACCCTACCACCCACCATACCATTTGCCCAATTCCGATCACCGGTCACCGGCAAACAGGAGAGAGAATATCACCGTCAAAATTTCCCGGCAAACCGGAAATTCCCGACGATTTCTGTAAATTTTTGGTGGGATTTTCGTAAATTTTCTAGAGAGAGAAAATCAATCAAATCAAATCAAAAAAGAAAATTTTGTAGAGAGAGAAAGATCGATCAATTTGATGATGAAGATGATGATTTAGGGTTTACCCTTGATGAGAGCGAGGAATCAGTGAGAGGAGGCATCGCTTCTTAAAGGCAACCAAGATCTGCCCGTTTAAAACTTGGGCAGAATATCAACCGTTGATCTTACTCAACACGTGATCCAACGGTTTATCCGTGTTTCTCTCTCCTGCCCGTAATTGTGACCGTAACACCTGTCACAAACGGCTTAGATCTGAGGGAGAGGACACGTGGAGGGATGTGGGTCGTTGGATGATGTGGTTTGGGTTTTTGGGTTTTCGGGTGAATTTGAATTGAATGTGCCCTGCATTTAGAGTTTGGAGAGAGGAGAGAGAAAGTAAAGTGGGGACCACAATTAAAAAAGTGGGACCCAGTGATGACGTGGATAAAGTCCAACTGTTGTAGCAGGTCATCAGGGAAGTCTTGCTGCTGGCCCACGCGCGTATCGTATTAGTCAAGGACGCGTGGAATATACTTCTTTTTTTTGTGGAATTTAAAAAATGGGTTTTTTTTTTTTTTTTTTTTTTTTTTTTTTTTTTTGTTGGAGAAGAAAACTACGGAGTAAGGAAACTTTATCCTTTTCTTTTATTTTTTAAGAAAATTATCCATATTAATTTTGGTTGCTATTTTAATGTAAGATTTTTTTTTTTTTTTTTGAGGTTAGGTGGAGATGACATGTTTAAAATTTGGAATATTGTTGTTTTAATGATTAAATATCTGAATAATTATACTTATCCATGAATTTATCGTGATCTTTTTTTTACTAGTTATTTCGTTGATTAGAATTCGTCACTTAATTTTTTTACTTATCAATGAGCCAAATGTTGGTGTATTTAGTTATGATTTTGATGATATAACGTCAAAAAAAATTTACTTTGTAGAAGAAGCATAACTTAGCATTACCCCGTATTTTTATTTATCTTGAATAACAAATAAAAACAAAAGAAAAAACATAATTTGAAAAAAGAAAACATGTTGGTAAAAATTCTAGGATCAGATGAATAATATTGGGTATTTCCGGGTGTACTAATTAATTAGACTTTCCCATAAGACGAACTATCTATAATTGGAAACAAACATCAAGTAATCTTTGTTTTTATGAAAGAAAAAGATCTCTGAATGTAACCATAAAATTCTCTATGCTAACAAGTAACAAAACTGGAAGTCTGGTATGCTACAGACTGTTGGTAGAAAGCGAGAAGTAAACACAACCAAAACTTCTGATCACGGGGACAGCATACCAACTTCCCGGAGTGTAACCCCGATCACGGTGAAAATCGTACCATGTTCATTCTGTATCACGATTATCAGAAACCCAGAATTTTACAAATACTGACTTAATATTGCATCTCATTTCTTCAAAGCAAGAAATGACTCACCAAAGTGAGTCTCGCAAGCAGCATGATCATCGGGCTCTAATGTCTTGAGAAATGATTTAGTCATGTTGTGGGTCGATATAATCTGGAAGACCTTACTGCAAAACTTCCTTACATCAGCCCGTCTTGACTGCTTCTCCGGCATATGCCTTGCCAACTGTTTTATCAAGTGACTCAGTTTAGATGTATGAGCTTTCAAAAACGTCTTTGACGCCTCCCCTTCACTTTCTGACTTCAAGGTTTCCAACACTAGTTCTAGTGCTTCTACTCGTCGGTAATCAGACTTCGCATCCGCACATTTTTCCACAAGAAATCCAAAAAGTTGCCGTGCAACCCAGGGCCTTCTCTTGAATACTTCTTTCAAGAACTCGGGCTTTAGTTGGGACTTCTTGGTTTCGAAATATTTGGTTAGGGCTTCCTTGAAACTTTCAAAGACAGCATTGAGATCGGACTCGGATATTTTTCTTCCCTCAATAACCTTTAGGAGCCAATATGTCGATTGTTGAGCAAGGGAATTGATCATCTTGTATCGGTTCCAGGAAAATGACTTCTTCTGTGGTACATTACCAGCAGTTTTCTTTTTCCGGAAAGGTCTGGAAGCCAACCGAAGGCTCTTTTCTAGGAGACCTTCCAAGGTAGTGAGTTGCACATCTTCTGACTTGGGATAATCCTTCGCTTTAAAGATTTTTTTCTGCACAATTCCCCATATACGTTGAGCAAGCTGTTCACTGCCTTCAGTTGTACTGGGATTGACAAATGCTTGCACCAAATTTGAATATACAGTCAAGACCCTTGATGAACCTGTTATTTGAAATAAGCAGAAACACAAACACGAGTTAAAACAGCAGATGAAAGTTTAAACAGCTCCAAAATGAGCATATGACACCAAACAAAAACCGAACCATGATTAAAATCTAGTTATATGGTGATATCACTGACATGTTATAGATGGCCATTTGTTCTTTTAAAAATGACCACTAATTTCAGTTCATTTGAAAAGTAACTTTACAAGAAAACAAAAATGCATGGTGTAAATTTTAAAGGGTTTTACTTTCATGTTGCATGTTGGTGCTGCACAAAACATGGTTTCCAGAAAGAAATCAAGCATAACAAGCCTTCAAATCAGTTTTATAAACAACAATCTGAGTTTGAGAAAGAGAGTTGAGACAGGGGGCAGGATTTGTCATGACTTCAAGCTAGGACTAGGTTATTATCCCAATAGTTACCTGGATTCTCATGAAGATAGATTTCTAGCAGGGAAAGAACACGGAGTTTAAATAGTACAAGCTGGGCATGAGCAGTGTCACCCCCAGCTTGGTTTTTCCGTTCCTGAAAAATCTTTGCAAGATAGGAATCCATCCGAAACATAGCCTCATCATCCATGTTGTCATCTGAATAATCATCTTCATCAGAAGCCCCAGAAAGTTCATCATCTGATGCATCAGCTCTAACTGAAGCCTCAGTATTATCAGTCACTAAGCCAGTTTCTACAGTATCAGCTTCATCAGATTCTTCTGCTTCTTCTATATCAAGAAGATCATCGTCGTCGTCATCACTTCCCTCTACACCATCTGCATCCTTACGCCTAGCGGGCTTTAGATCTTTCTTTATCACCCGCAGCATACGGAGCAGCCCATCATCAGTAACATCATTACAAAAGTATCTAAAAACCTGCAAAGCAAATATAGGTACCATCATGACAAATGGAGAGTACAGCTTATAAATCCAATTAAACTATACAGGCATGCATGGTAAGAGGTAACAGACACAGGAAGATTGTGTCAAACCATTTAGATCCCAGGAAAAAACATAGGGGGAGGGGAGGGGATGGGATCTTGTAAAAATGCTCACATTTTTCCTTGAGCATAAAGAAACAACATAAGAAGCATGCATTCAAGCACATATTTTCTAAACATTGCCAAAAAGGCCAGCCACCAAAATCTTAAGGAATAATATATATATATATATTGAAAGTTGAAACAACCGATAATTTCTTAACCATGACATCCAACAAATTAGCAGATTAAATGATCAAAATACATAAAGCCTAAGGCAAGCATTTAAGTCATTTAACGTTCATTCTTTCACAAAACTAATTGCCAGGTACAGACCAGAGAGGCTTACTCATCAGGACAATGACGACCCAACCCCAAACACCCTAACCTAAAACAATGGAACAGATAGATTAAATACTGTCGTTCTGGTAACCTAGATGGCTTAGCCATCAGTAATAAACACGTTTTGAGAATAGTCGGGTGGAAAAATATTTAATCTTACTCTGCAATCAAATCTATGCAGATCAAACATCGACTTAACCTTGGTGTTGTCTATAAATTACAGCCCAACATAGGCCCCGCTTTTACCTGATGCATATAACCTTGCCCCAATATAAAAGTACTTGTAAATCATGTCTACTAAAAAAGTTTCTAATCATGGCTGTTACCTGCTCAACAGCGGATCTCAGAGGAGCAGATGACTGTGGCAATAGTGACAACAATGTGTCCACTAAAACATCTATCAATTCAGGGGATTCACCATCTTCGGCCTCATCCTCCCCAGAAGACTCGGGAGCATCAAGAACAGAAAAGGCTTTCCGACAACATATTATAAGTTCAGATGCAGCTTCTGTGAATTCACCAGGCCGCAAGAGAAGTTGAAGCAGCAATTGAATGAGCAAGTACCTCAATGCATGTAGCTTGTTTGCATCTGCACTAAGTCCAAAGTTTCTCTCCTGAAATCAGAAGCAATCAATAGATAAATATTCAACCATCGTTGCTCATCACATACGCATTGACAACCATAGGAAAAAAAAATCTAGCAATGCATACATACAGAAAATGAAGAATAAGATGTTTAGCTGATGTGTCTGAGAGAAAGACTCGAAACTCTCACTTTTTATTCACAAAAATCGCTCACAAGCAACTAAACTTAACCCTACCCCATTTCAAGCTCTCCTTCCCTCCTTTTCTCACACAACACAACTGAAAGGCTAGGTTTATAGAAATTAAATTAATAAAAATGCAACGAGGCAAACCTCTCTTGAAAGAGACGATTCCAAAGACTGCAGCTTTTTAAATGCCTTCTCATCTTCATTGCTCAAGGGCCGAACAAGGGAAACAGAAGGAATGGTGCACAATGTACCCAGAAAACGCATGAAATAATAGCCAAGGTCATTTGTCTCAAGGCTATTAGTCAAAATATGAGGCCCCTCAGCCTTTTGAGCAATAGAAAGCAGCAACTGAAGCTGATCAATACACATCTTGCAAAGAGCACTTGAGATGGGTGTTTTTGGCCATTCAAACTTCTCTTGTAATTCAAATGATGTCACTTCTGTACCAAGTGATGCAGAAAACAGACCTTGCACAGCTAGAAACTTCATCACTTCCTTCTGTACCCGGAATTTAGCTTCAGGGTCCAGTGTCAGATGTTTAAGAAAAGTTGGGAGTGACTCCACAATCCAACTTTTCATAAGATCAGAATTAGTAGACCTGTCATTAGAATCCTTATCCTCGACTAAACCTATCTCAGAATTGTCATCAATAGTTTGGCTTTGATCCGAAGATTCATCTGAGGTATAATCTTCATTGACAAACATGCTGGTCAATTTTTGCATGAAAAGCATGCAGCCAGATTCGGTTGTGAAACCAGCTATTAAATCTTTAATAGTTTTTGTTCGCGTAATACAGTCAAACCTCCCACCACTATGCTTTTGTAGAGCCACAACCACAAAAACTCTTTTCATGTCATCAGAGCCAACCCAGTCTAACATTTCTTTGAGAAAATGTTCTGCAACTTTGTACAGCCAAGAATCCTTGGTAGACAATATATCCATGAGGCCCTGAACAAACTTATGGGAAAGAACAATAGGGATATGAGAAGCAGGTAGCCTTGGAAGCATTAGAAGTAAAACATCAAATGCTAAGTGTTTTCGATCATGTGATGAGGTCAGAAGGGCTCCTTCAAGGATCACCTCACAGAAGCATCTAAGACTCTCTACAATATCTTCATCAGAAGAGCTCGATCTGCGACTCTTCTTGTTCTTTTTAGTTGAACTTAAACTTGATGAGGAATTAGCATCTTGCAAAACTGTATCTGGTAAGAGAAGGTTGAGCAGGAGTGGCCAAATACCATGAACTCGTGGCTGGCAAAATGTTGACTCCTGTAATTTTTTTTAAGGAAATAGACACATTAGGTAAGAGGAAAATCAAAATTAGATATATGTCAAATCTTTCTAATAAACATAGCACAGAAAGGAGAAGAGATCAATAAGATTCACCTTTAAGCAATTAGCAACCGAAGTCAAATGGTCAACAGTGAAAAACCTGCTTGGGCTGAATGGATGAGGTAAAAGGTTACCAAAGACAGTACTATCAGAGGCAATCTTTTGCTGAATTTTAATTGCTAGAAGCAGGGCGTCAGGATTTCCAACACTTGTGGCTCCTTCAAACCACTCACGAAGTTCAGGAGCAACAAGGATATGATTTACCACAGCTTCTTTAGGCAACTACAAAACAAATTTAGAGAATTGAGTTTCTTTTCCCCATTGCACCATAAAAGCAACAAAACATCACATGCCTATGAATGAAGTCAATGAAAACCCTAAAATTGCAAGAGACAAGAGCACTATTATAAATAGATATCCTAATCTCACATCCATGACTTTACAAACAAATACTTCAGGAGTAGAAAGATTTTCCAGTTCCATTGCTGTTCATACACTATATGGGTAAAAGGGAAGCCATGCAATTAAAAAAAAAGCATCAATATCGAAACCAATTACTAACTACTGACTTCTATAGAAGGTCTCAGTCACAAATCAAAATCAAAGTACATCTATCTAAAATCCATTTACCTAATGCACAACTGCAGAAGTCACCATACAAACCCTAAATACATTATCTTATGACCAACCTCATTAAATAGTAAATTCCAGTTCATCACATCAAACGTATCTCTTAAATGGTAACCATCACGCTCGTACAAATTAATGAAGCAACAGATCCATCTTGAAACTTGCAAATGATTTATACTCTACCAAGTAATGACATACCCACCAATGCACAAAACGCACCAAGGTTGTACCAGTGCAGTAGGAATTGACTAAGGACAGGGATTTTGCTGATGTCAGATGGCCTGTGATACTAGAACTCTTCATTTATCTCAAATAATTTGGGTAGACAAAATTACAATCCAACATATTCTGGACGCTCTACAATTTATTTTGGACCAAAAACATACAGAAAATTAAAATGTCCAAGTCTCACAACAGAACATGTACCCATTTTCAAAACTAGTTGACACATCTATGCAAGCATATAGCTGAATCCATAACCACATAATTGATATCTATGTTATGCATCTTGCAAGAAACGCAATAAAGCATATAGCACAAAACAAGACAGTCACAAATGTGTTAACCACGCATTACCATCTCCATTAAATTCAGAAGCACCAAAACAGCTGGCTCTTGCAGGTACCGTTTCTTGGATGCCAGAGCGATAAGGTGACTTGTAAAATCTTTGATGTAGGGAGTATTTCTATCAGAAATCCATTCTTCCTTCAGTCTACCTGACCTTGCAATGGCACCATAAGCAAAAAGACGACCCAATAGACAATCCCTTACCTCCTGGAGTGCGACAAACACAATATATGTAAATCTGTTAGAATAATAATCAGAACCAAGCTCAGCAGCAACTAAAATCAAGGAGTGCATTTTCTACCTGGCCTTTCATTGAAGAAGTGACCTCCAATGAATCAACTATCAGCTTTAGTATTGAATCAACTCTAATCTTAGAATTTGTATTGACTAAAATTGTCAAACCTAAAGCAAATCCTTGTCTTGCACACTGCACCAAAAAAATAGTAAATCACTTTAGATGATGACTATATGTAAGAGATGCAAGTTGGTTCCACCTAAGAGCATTCATCAAGAACACGAAAACAATTCCTATGTGATTCACTTCTTTCATTAACTACAGGTCTACAGCTACGAGGAAGGGAACAATTTCCATGATAACTGGCACTACAAAGCAGCTAATCAATGTAAAGCAAAATTTGCAAATTTCCCAGCCTCTGAAGTTCAAAAGCCAGAGAGACAATAAAAAATTAATCAGTTGTACCTCTCTTGATGAAGAAACACCACGAATAAGTCTTCTCACAGCATATCGTACAGGTTGTGCGCAGTTATCTAGGCCATCATCCTTGGCAGCTTCCAATTGAAGCCTACCTTGAGCAGCATCATTACTTCCACTCTGTCCATAAAACCTCTGGATTTCCTGCAACTCAACCGCCAATTTCTCAGCAGCGGCTTCTCTTTTAGAAGCATCAGCTGATGCCAACTCAGTAAAAACCTCGATATGTAACACGGGCTGACCATTTGTGGTTCCCGGGTCCTCAATTTTCGACAAAGAAGTTTGTTGAACAGGCTTTATCTCCTTGCTCTCAACAGCACTACTATGTCTCACCTTATCTAACAATTTCCTCTTCTTTCTCCTCTCCATAGGTTTAGTAGAATTCGGAACGGGAGTTGAAGGTCCATCACTCCCTCCACCTTCAGCTCGCAACTTCTTATCCTTCCCCTTCTTATTCTTCTTACTCAAACCCGCCTTTTCATTAGAAATTTCACCTTCTACAACAACTTCTTCCCCCTCTACAGAACTAGGACCTCTCTTCTTGCTCCCCATTACAACCAATTACTTACACTAAATACTAAAACCTGTTTATAGCAATACCCAAATGAACTCACATCAAATTCCAGCATTAATATACCAATAATTATTAAACAAATTACGATGAATACTGAAATGGGGATGCATTTTATGCAATTGGGTAACTAAAATTGAACTGAAAAACTAATTTCACAATGTTCAAACAACAATTAATGTTCAAACAACAATTAATGTTCAAACAACAATTAGTCTATGATACCAGATTAAGCCAAAACATCTCACTTTTTAAATAAAAATAAAAAAATAAAATAAAATCGAGCAATTAACACAGATTAATGGAATGATGAAATTGTAAACTAAACAGAAACTTGAATTGAACTTACCTTAGAGAAAATCGAAGAGATAAACAAAAAGGCTAATAGAGAAGATATGAAAGGGTTTAAGACTTGAAGGTGAAGAAGGGTTTAAGGGTCGACGAATACCGGCGTTTTTTTTAGGTTGGACTTTGGAGGAAGGAAGAAAGAGAACGATTTTTTATTTTATTTTTTATTTTTTATTGTTTTGGAACGATTTTTCTTTTTCCTTTTTTCTTTTTAAAACTAGGGTTTTGTGTTTCTTTGAAGTGTTTAGCTTGTACTCATTTTTTTTTTACATGTTGTAACTAAATCGGGAAATTCTTGGTTGATCTTCATAATCAACATAATTTGTCAATTATAGTGGTGATGGTGTCTTTTTATTCATTAAGTCAAGGATAATAATGTCATTATACATGTAATGATGTGTTCATAGTGTCAGCTTTACACTATTGTGTTTGATGGCGTTAACAACAAGCGTAAAATATCCGTTAAGAGCAAAGCCTCAATCCCAAAATCACTCCTCTCTCCTCTCTCTCAAGTCTCAACAATGGCAAAAGTGTAGTAGCTTCTGCGATGGAGGGTGTTCACTGTCCAGCGACGACGACATTGAAATTAGTCACCCCTACCCTTTGGGGTTAACAAGCCCTTAATCTCACCCTTTATTTCTAGGGCTTTTGTTTGATTCGGTGGTGGTGTCGATGGACATGATGAAGATGGTGGTGTCGGTGTTAAGCTTCAATGGAGGAAGTAGCTAGCTTGGACACTGTTATTAGCGTGGATCAACGGAGTTAGGATGTAGGCCATGTGTTTGTGATGATTAAGCAGCTGACAAAGCAAAAGGATGAGTTGCTCGTTGAGTATGCATTAGATTGACATAATATGTTGATCTGTGGGGCGCGCCTAATTAAACACTCGCTCAATCCCTATTTGTTTGCTCCATATTCTATATTTAGATGTCTCTTAAAAATTGTTTCATTTCCTTATTTGGTAACATGTCTTCGCTATTAACCTCCCCTGGCACAATACACACACTCATAAAACTATAAAAGCCATAATACCCCAGTTCATTTACAATTTTTGGTTCAATCCTTAATAAGACACATGTATGAGGATAAAAAATAGGGAGTGAGGTTAAAATTCGGTTGCCATTTACTTTCCAGCAAACAAAATTATGTACTCATTATTTATAATCTAAGTATTTAGGGTCGCCCCGATGGCATGGGCCATTAACCTGCTTTTGGGCCCATTTTGACACTTGAACCCAAGTTTGTTTGTTTTTTTTGTTTTTTTTTTTTTGTTTTTTTGTTTTTTTTTTTTTCCTTTAGGCGGGGTAACTCTTGATGCGGTTATCTAGCAAGTGAGAAGATAAAAAGAGCGTTTGACAAGGGAGGAGTTGCTATGGTACCATGTATAAAACCTAGTTATTTTTTGTAAGCTTATGACCATCTTTTTTTTACATTGAATTAACCTGATAGGTTCACCTACTAGATAACGAAGAATAATCATGGGCCGATCATACACCCTTGCCAATCAAATGTGGTGAGTATGGTTTTCATCCTTATCCTTACCCGTTAAACCGAGATTCATCCTTGTCTGGCCACAAAGTAATAACAAACAATTAGGTGCATGACAAATACCATTGAAGTAGGAACAAAGAGATTGCCCGCCCCCAATTTTCTTAATTTGTTTAAGGTGTATTTATCTTATAATTTGAACGTAAACTTCAAGCTAATATCATATTCGTCACTATTCAAGCTTTA
The DNA here is from genome assembly GCF_948465745.1 of Chenopodium album. Taxonomy (NCBI): domain Eukaryota; kingdom Viridiplantae; phylum Streptophyta; class Magnoliopsida; order Caryophyllales; family Amaranthaceae; genus Chenopodium; species Chenopodium album. The sequence continues at coordinate 71,951,926 of NC_137842.1, read as the reverse complement.
AACTCCATTCGACCTCTTTAAATTAAAACTAAACATTTCAGGGTTGTTAATGTACATCTTACACTCCGTATTAACAATATATTTAATTGTATTTTAATAAAAAAAAATTATATAAAAGTAATAATTTAAAACCATACATGTTTACATAAGCTCTTTATTTTTCTTGTTTACATGTTAATTAGAAACTTATACCTCGTTTTTCATTTGATTATGCAATTTTTTTTTTTTTGACATAATAGTGTAATATTGTAATTAAATTTTCAACTTACGCATAACAAAAAGAGTATAAAAAAATTTTCCTAAAAAAAACATGATTGCTAAACGCAACCTCTAGTTACTACTATACACCCCTCCTAAATACCATAAATACCCTTCTAAGCTAAAATCATCATCACGACAATTTTGCCTACTTTCCATTCCACCTTCTTCCACACCTAATTTCCAGAAATTTATACCTTTGTTTATTTGAATTACTCACATAATCAATTAGCGAACAATATTCCGAGATCTAATGAATATGAACACGAATCGGATGAAGTTGAGTGACACACGAAATAGGCTCAATCATTTCATACAATTTGAACGAAATATTAAAAAGTGGTTTTATTTATTTAATTTTTTTTTTGAAGGATGAAAAGTGGTTTTATTGATTCTACACATAATAGATTCGTATGATTCTTATCAAATTCGAAGAGGCTAATGTAAAAATCATTACCCATTGCAAATTCAATATATTTTAAGTTAAACTAGCCTTTTGGCCCGTTCGATGCACGGGTTCTCAGGTAGAAGGAAGAGCTCTTTTACACTCCTATTAGTATCTAGGTTATTTCATATGTAGGTATGTTTTTCAATAGTTGAAATTTTTGATATGAAATACGAAGTAATTGTTTCATTGCTAAAACTTAAAAGGAAAAAAAGAATGAGGATAGAACTGTGGAAAAAGATAAAGGAATTTAGATACGTATATATACATGAAGATTGTAGGATATGAAATGACATATTGGTTTAAGTTATATTTTAAGTCTATTAGTTGAAAAGACAATTTTTATATAATTCAATTCATATGTTTATGTGATGTATATTAATTGGTTCAACTTTATTTTATTATGATGGAAATGAAACACTTCATTTTCTTAATTGAATTTGCAAGTTATAGAATGTATAAAAACTTAAACAAAAAGATCAAAAGGGGTGACATGTGTCATATGTGGTAGTGAGTGACTTGTAATGACATGTGTCATATGAAAAATTATGGTTTGTGTTTTTAAATACTAATAAAGTATAGATATAGATATAGATATAGATATAGATTAATGCACTCTTGTTATTAGAGATTACTTGAGAGGAAAAAAAATAAAATGGTTATTTTCTCCCTACATCTAATAAATGAGTGGAATAGAGGCTGCGCTAAGTAAAGTCAGGTTGCGTTTAGCACTCCAAAAAAAAAAAGACAGAGTAATACAAAATACTAAACAAAATATTGAGACAAATCTAAATATCACACGATTTTGATTATTTTTTATCCTTCAAGTGTTAGATTCCATAAACATTGAAATCAGGATAACCAATTAAGAACAAAAAGAGTATTACAACATCCTTAATTTTTTAAAAAGTTTTTTTTTATTTAATTTTAAACTCAGACTTAGAGTCAAACATTTTATGTTTGCAATGTACATATTGGTTGTACTTCATAATGTATCAAGCATAAAAGGAGTGTGTGCAAATAGGGGGGAAATGCCCAACTATATGATCAAAAGAGAGCGAAAAAAGTAATAAATGTCAAATCGACACATATTTGTTTCGAATAGATACATAGATTACTCTCCTGATATGTCTATTAAAACTAAATCTTTGACACCGATTCAAATTCAAATCGTGTAAAACAAGCGTAATAAAGATTTGTACAACACGAAAGAGAAGTATAAAAACCGCCTAAATCACTTATCGATTATTTCATCGAGTGTTAGAGTGACGCCCCCTAAAAAAAAAGGGAGCATAAAAATGAATAGATGGAAATGGTATGAAGGAGTTAGGTGACAGGGAGAGAAATAGTACCTTGAAATAGTTTGATCCCCCACAAGAGAGTAAAGACATTTGTCCACAACCAAAGAAACTCAACCATGTGTCATCACTATTCTTGTGTCACTATCTAATATTCATCTTTCTATATAAATTTAGCCTTTAATCAAACCTAAACCCAGTTTTTTATGAACTTGAATACAATACCAGAAGCTATCCCACCCAAATTTCATAAACCCTTTATTTTTTTAGCAAAATAGTACACTAAATATTTATTATTTTCTCTCCCTTTATTTTCTTTTTTTAAAATTTATCAAATTGAAATTCAACCTCTTTTCTTCCTTAAACGTTATGAGTTTCTGTCATTTCTCCTGCACAACAGCTTAAAACCCATCAATTTCTCACCTGGGTAAGTTTCATTTTCCCTTTTTTTTTAGTTTATTAATTTACATTAAAAATGTGCTCAAAAAATGCTGGCTTTTGTTGCTTGAATTATTTCTTGTTAATGGTCTTTTTTATTTTATTTTTATTTTAATTTATAGATCCATTAATCTATTTTTCTGGGTAGTGTTGCGTTTGATTTATGGAGGTTTCCTTTTGAGTAAAGTCGTGCCCTTTAATTTACATTCATGGTTTATTAATTTGTTTTTTTCCCCCATTTTTTGGTGCTCTGTTTGGTGTTTAGGGTTTTTAATCACAGTACTATTATTTTTTGGGAGCTGGGTTTTGTTTGAGAAACTCATACGGAGTATTAATTTGACAGCATTGTTTTCTGGATTCATCTTTTAATTTGCATTTATTTTTTCGACATTGCTTTCTTCTTCAACATTTGTATTATTAGTAGCGTTTAGTTGTTGAAATAGTTTAGAAAGGGAGTTGATTTCACATGTTAAAGGTTTAATTATAAAGTTTTTGACTTTCATGTAATTACCCAAAAAAAGGCATAACTCCAATCTCACCTCTTGGTCAATTGAGCAATTTGGGTCAGTCTATGTCCACCCGAATGTTATGTCAAACGGTTTTTGGCAAGATTATCTAGGCGAAGAGCCCCGCCCCCCCATTTCATGTCTTGTTTAGTCTTTTAGAATTTCGGAGTGTGAGCCTGTGAGGTGATAACTTGCAAGTGTATGATCAGTCTGTGTCCACCCGAATGTTATGTCAAACGGTTTTTGGCAAGATTATCTCGGTGAAGAGCCCCGCCTCCCCATTTCATGTCTTGTTTAGTCTGTTAGAATTTCGGAGTGTGAGCCTGTGAGGTGATAACTTGTAAGTGTATGATCAGTCTACGAGAGTATGACCATTCAAGAGCTAACGAAACTCATCAATGTAATAAAGATTAGAGCTTGTACCCTTTTCGAAAATTCAATCTCGAGTCTTTACTCTTATTAGCAAGCTTGTATCGTTATAAAAAACTCAGTCTTAGTCTTTACACTTCATACTTTAAGCAAGCTTGTATAATGGAAAGTTCGAGGGGCCCTCTCAGAGTTGGGGGTGGGGGGGGGGGGGGGAGGGGAAGAGGAGAGGAAGGGGAAACAGTATCATCTCTTGTAAAAATGTGCATATAGTCTCTTTTCTTTTTTCATTTAATTCTTTGTGATGATGAAAGTATGTGTAATTCTGAGAAACACAATACAGGAAATTTGTTCATGAAAAGAATTCCATTTTAGTCACGAGAACACTATTGCTTCCTTTCCTTACCTCTTTTTTCTAACAACATTACAGCACTCGGCAAATCTGTATTCTCACTTATCTGTCACAGGGCAATTGTGTGTTGTTTGGAACTCTATATATTTCATAATTACATCTAACTAGCTAAAGTGGCATTTGGTTTGATTGAGGTCAGGAGTACTTCAATTATTTTTAACATATATGTTTGTATAGCTGACAAGATCCATGTAATTTTAAGCATGATAATATATATATATTTTTGTCTTAAATGCTGAATATCTTGCTTACATTTCGGTTTTGCAGGATAGAGTGGAGTAACTTCTAACCTGGCAATGAGCATGGCTGTTGAAGGAAGCCAACAGAGTGATGTCTCGGAGCTGAATGGGGTTGTAGTAGCTGGAGACAAGACGAATGATGATTCTGAGATTAAAAATGATGCTGTTGAGGATGAAGCTAGAGCTGTTGATAGTTCTAAAACGATATCTCCATTGAGGGGTGAGATTGATGTTTCTGAAACTAGAAACAGTGTTGTGAGAGATGAAACTGAGGGTCTTGATTCGTCTAAACTGATTTCTCCTACAAAAACTGAGGATGCTGGGTTCGGCTTGTCCAAGTGCTCATCCACTGAAATAGTTTCTTCAATGAAAGCTGAGTGTCTTGATACTTCTAAATTGCTTTCCCCCACAAATGATGGCCATGCTGGGTTGCCCAAGTCCTCAGCCATTGAAATAGGTGCTTCAATAGGAGATGATTCTGAAATTAATAATTATGTTGTCAAGGATGAAGCTAGTGTTTTTGATGTATCTAAATTGATTTCCCCCATGGAACATGAGAATGATGTGTTGGATTTTAAGAACAATGTTGTAAGCAGTGGTGTCGAGGGATTTGATGCTTCTAAAGTGACTTCAGCCATTGAAGAGGAGAATATTGCATCTGAAACCAGAAATAATGTCATTGTCAGTGAAGCTGAGGGTTTTGACGCTTCTAAAGAAATTCCCGCCGTAGAAGATAAGAGTGATGTTTCTAAAGTGATCCCCATCACGGAAGATGTGAATGATGCATCTGAAATTCAAAACAATGTTGTTAATCCCCCCATGGAAGATAAGAGTGATGCTTCTAAAGTGTTTCCCCTTACGGAAGATGTGAGTGATGCGTCTGAAATTCAAAACAATGTTGTTACCAGTGGAGCTGAAGGTGTTGATGCTTCCAAAGGGTACCCCATGGATGGTGACAATGTTGCGTCTGAAATAGGTGACAATGCTGTTAGCAGTGGACAAGAGGGCTTTGACAGTTCTAAAATTATTTCTCCTATATATGACAATGGTGCTTGCCTTTCAAAGTGCCCAGCTACTGGTGAAGATATGCCTCTGATTGTGGAAAATGGTAGGGAACACTGTGAACCTAAAAAGAGTGCTGAGTTGAGAGAGAGAAAGAAGAGCAAGTATTTGTCCCCCCCTTATGTGAACCTGAACAAGGGATCTAAAGGTTTGTCTGGTTTGAAAGAGTCTGAAACAGAAAGATCTGGTGCTCTTGAAGATGGGGAGGGAAATGCCAGTATATCTGACAAGCAGATGACGTCCCCTTCAGTTGCAAAGAGTGGAAGCAAAAAGAGAGGGAGAAAAAGCTCAAGAAAATCTCTTGTTGGTAATATACAGGATATAAGTGCACCATCAGCTAGTTTACTCACAGAACTGCATTTGGCGGCTTTAGACTGTCTGTATGCGTATGATAATAAAGATTTTGATCCTACTGAGATATTCTTTTCTGGATTTCGGGCGTCGGTATATCAAGGTGACTCTGATTGTGAAGTGAATGGGAAGAGCACAAGTGGCCAGGCTGCTGCTGGTTTGGCTGATAAGACTCAGGTGGGAAGCTCAAACCAAAGTAAACCTCGACAAAAAAGGAGAAAGAAAGAGGAAAAAGCAGCAGAATCTACTCCTGGTTTGGCCAATAAGACTCAGAATCCTCAGGTAGGAAATTCAAATAAAAGTAAACCTGGACCAAAAAAGCGAAAGAGAGAGGATGTAGCTATCGGATCTAGTAGCGTGCTTCCTACTGGCCTCTATGATGTTAATGTAAATGCTGCTGAAACGTCTTTATTTACTGTAGAAAATTATCCAGCAGGGGTTGCTTCAACAGTGATTATGAAGCCTCAGCAGAAGAGAAAGGAAGATGTGACTGCCCAGGTCCCTGAGGTGCCTAAACAGACCACTGCATTTACTCTGGACTTCTCTCAGGAGACTATACAGACAATTCCATCGTCTCTTGAGCTCTCTCAAGAGCCTACACAGACAAAGCCTTTTACCATTGAGGGCAAGGAAGCAGTTGGCATTCCAGATTTGAATAATCGTTCTGCTCCTGAGGGTGTGCCTGGTCCCAAAAAGAGGGGGAGGAAAAAGAAGGAGGTAAATCTTGCTAATGCTAATTCTGACGGGAATCCAGAGAAAAAGAAGAGGCGGAGGAGGCGGAAGGATGGGACTTATGCTGATGATTTAGTGACTAATACCCTTTTGAGCGCTAATGGAACCAACGCAAAACCTATTTCATTGGAGGTATGTTTGCCAAATGTGGGTCTGCAGTCATCTGTTCCACCAGCAGCAGCATCTTGTTTGAACAGTGCAAACAACAGTATGACTCCACCAAAACCAATGCAACCTGTTAATGGGAACAATACCCCTGCTGTTGCTACGACTCCTGGTACCCCTGCTGGGGAGGCGCCCTCCATTGAACAGATAAGGAAGAATCTTGAGATGATGACGTCCATGCTGGAAAAATCTGGGGATTCTCTCTCCTCTGAGTTGAAAGCACATTTAGAGACTGAGATTCAGGGACTTTTGAAGAAAGTAAGCTCCAATCCTGGCCCATCTGCGTCTTAGTTGATCAATAATTGTAACATATGTAGGTGCTCCAGCGAAGCCTGTCTGATAAACTTTGCTACTCTTGCTTAGTGTTCTCCTTCCCAATTTGGTCATTAGGTCGGTCATTGTTGATCATTCATTTAGAAGTCTCCCCCCTCCCCCTAGATCAAGGTGTCCCAGTTGCTCCTCTTGTGCCTCAGTTTCCTTTTATTTTGCGTTGGTGGTGCACTAGAAACAAAGCATTAACTTATATTTTTGGATGCTGTGTGTGTTTTGGCACAGGGCAGTGGTAGTGAATTATTGTTGGGAACTTATTGCAGGGTTACGAGTAGTAAATTTCTGAACCTATATTATGTGTTTCTGTTGATTGGTATGCCATTTTCTACTTGTGGCTAGCCCCAATGTTTTATTCTGCAATTCCTTTGGTTGTTGACGACTTTGTCACAATCAACAAATAAGACCATAAGTTCAAATTTAAGCTGGGGCCAATTCAACTTCGTTACAGGTCGGTTTTGGGGGAACTTTTGGATGAAACAAGGTGGTATTTTGGGTTCTGTTGAAAAATGGTGTTCAAAACTAAATGTTTTCCGGTTGGGGGGATTGGTTGGTTTAAGCCGGGTAAAATTTAGCCAAAACTCCGGCTGCAGTATGCTATATTATTATGGCGAAAAAATTCTTAAGGTGAACAGCATACAAAATCTGATTTTATGAATTCTGGTTGTGGCAATGAGAAATTGTTCAATTTGTTGCTTTCTTTGATCATAGTTTTTGGCCAAGCCCAAAAAGCAACTGTTTTAGTGGTTTCGGATTCACTGGCTCCAAAACGCGTTCTTAGTTTGAAGTTAAGCTTTCATGAAAGATCCATGAGAGGAGAACCGGAAAAAAAAAGAACAAAAACATTTCACAAATGTAGAGACTATTTTAGGAAACAAAGCATAATAGCTAGCAAATTGTTAAAAATCACTGAAAATAGTTAAAAATTAGGCTTAACATCACAAATGAAATGCGTAACGAAGAAGCTCAACGATAACCAGCTGTAAAAGCTACGAACATGATCGCAGGTCCCTTGGCTTACTAAGGGTTTGAAAGTTTCTAGATGGAACAGAGAGACTCTTGTGAGTTGTGATCTTGTCTCCAAATGTATCCTAAAATAAGATGTTACTACCTTAACCAAGAAGAGCGAATGACAACTTGAGTTCAGTCTTGCACTCTCTTGCTGCAGCCTAAGCCTCCAACAGGTTAGGTTATCATGGGTTGCATTTTGCTAAAAGATCAGTGGTCTGAAATCCAACTAATCTCCATTCAAAGTTATGAACTTACTCTACATACGATGTACCAATTTTACCAAGACGGCAAGACCCTACAGACTGTACCACCAGTAATCCACAAACCCTCTGCTCTACAACTCCCGATCCAAGCGACAAATCCAACACCACTGAATTTTTGAGGAAGTTCCCATCATAACAAGACTTGCCTATCTGTAAATCAGCCAATTCTGCCAATCCTCAACTAATACACTTTTGACTTCTTTCATATTGTACTAATGATGTTGATGTCAGAATAAATTTAAACATAATAATCTTAATGGTACGTTATAAGAGTGAAAAAACTGCACAAGCAAAGCCATCAAATAGGATGAACACCCAAAAACAATTGGACACTAATTACCAGAGTAACGAATATGAAACCAAGTAGACAGCAAAATTTATCGGAAAATCAATCAGAGGTCTTATCACCAAATTTACAGTATTTTCACCGATAGACTAGCAAATAATACAACTTACCAGGGACTTATCTTATCAATGACTCAGTAGATTTCAGCTTAACTGCTATGGATGTATATAGCCGTATAGCCTTATATTATATCACAAAAAATAAGCATTGTTTCTGAATTCCCTTCATTTCAGCATTCAGGATATTTATTACTCTTTGAATCAGATACAAGTGCAAATCTGAAAGTCACAGCTGAAATTCAAACAAAACAACCGAGGGAGAAGGAAACAAAAAATTATTTTCTCACCAAATATACCTAGTTTTTGTGTCAATTCCACAGCCTTGATACACTGAACAGCATCTTTGGGATGTTAAATGGTAAACCACGAGTATCCCAACAGCCAAAACAAAATTTGAGAAATTTATCTAGTTATAGCTATGAACTAATGTTTAAGATGGACAATGTGCAATAAAATTTCAAAATCGTCAGACCCATCTACTTCTTTGCTTCTTCATACTCGGCTTCAGGGGTCTGCTCTGATGTTGAACTACCACCTGAAGCACCACCTGAAGCACCACCTGAAGCACCACCAGAACCGCCTGACATGTGTTCTCCAATCTTTGAAACAGCCTTGTTAGCAGCATCAGTCTTGGCTTTGATCTCTTCAATGTTGTCCTTCTCCATGACACTTCTCAAGTCGGATACAGCATCTTCAATTTCCTTTGCAACTTCACTTGGGATCTTCTCCCTGTATTCACCTAAACTCTTCTCTATGCTGTAGATGGTTGTGTCTGCTGTATTTCTGGCATCGATAAGAGACTTCCTCTCTTGATCTTTTTGGGCATGTACTTCAGCCTCCTTAACCATCTTCTCGATCTCATCCTCTGAAAGCCCACCAGAGGACTTGATGGTAATTTGTTGCTCTTTGTTGGTAGCCTTGTCTTTAGCAGACACAGTGACAATGCCATTGGCATCAATATCAAAGGTCACCTCAATTTGAGGAAGGCCTCGTGGAGCAGGTGGAATGCCCTGGAGTTCAAATTCGCCGAGCATCTTGTTGTCAGTGGCCATCTCACGCTCACCTTGTAGAACCTTAATTCCCACCTGAGTTTGGTTATCAGCTGCAGTTGAGAATACCTGAAATTGCAAAAAAAGGACAATAAAGATGCATTAGAGACAAGCAGATAACAAAAAAACACAAGACAAAGGTAAGGTAGCCAGGAACAAGGGTCTACACTGCCGTAATTTATTCTAAGTGCAACCAAGACAACACAAGATGTTATATCTCAAAATATCAGATTACAAGCATGTTATGAAAAGTGGTGCCCATAAACATTGAACATAAACAGGGATCAACTCAATAGTCTGGTTAACTTCAACTGGCACAAGTGTCTACATTAGTCACATTTAATACACAGAAGGAAAAAAAATGCAATGTATCAAACAAAAAATCTCAAGTATTCTATCCAAATAAAATAATCTTGCGGTGAATTTCAAAGAGAGAACAGAAGTCAAAACCCAAATAACGCTAATCCTATCTTTGTAGGATAACAAACCAAAAAGATAAAAATAATAACAATGCATTACCTGGCTCTTCTTAGTGGGAATGGTTGTATTTCTGTTTATCAATCGAGTGAAAACACCACCCAATGTTTCAATACCGAGAGAAAGGGGAGTAACATCCAAAAGAAGCAATTCCTTGACATCACCCCTCAATATGCCACCCTGAATGGCAGCACCCATAGCAACAGCTTCATCAGGGTTAACTCCCTTACTTGGAGACTTGCCAAAGATCTCCTGGACAATCTCTTGCACCTTGGGCACACGAGTCATACCACCCACAAGAAGAACCTCATCGACTTCATTAAGGGAGACACCAGCATCCTTCAAACAATTTTTACAGGGGGAGCGGGTCCTTTCAATCAAATTCCCTACAAGAGACTCAAATTTTGACCTTGTGAGAGTGATGTTCAAGTGCTTTGCACCTGAAGAATCTGCACTAATAAAGGGGAGGCTAATGTCTGTTTGAGATGTTGATGAAAGCTCAATTTTAGCCTTCTCAGCGGCTTCCCGAAGCCTTTGTAGGGCAAGACGGTCATTACTCAAATCAATGCCTTCGGTTTTCTTGAATTCAGCCACCAAGAACTCCAACAAAGTGTTGTCAAAGTCCTCTCCTCCCAAAAATGTGTCACCATTTGTAGCTTTAACCTGATTGAGAGCCACATATTAGTATTGATGAAAAGCACAGCAATGACAAACTCACAACAGAAGAAAGAGAAATTACCTCAAAAACACCATTGGATATCTCAAGAATAGAGACATCAAAGGTTCCACCACCAAGATCAAAAACTGCAATAAGACCCTCCTTATTTGTCATTCCATACGAAAGAGCAGCAGCAGTAGGTTCATTAATAATTCTTTGAACATCTAGTCCTGCAATTCTCCCAGCATCTTTAGTTGCTTGTCTCTGAGCATCGTTAAAATAAGCAGGGACAGTAACCACAGCCTTTGATACTGATTTTCCAAGATAAGCCTCTGCAGTTTCCTTCATCTTTGTCAAGACAAAGGCTCCAATCTGACTTGGAGAATATTGTTGGCCGTTGGCTTCAACCCAAGCATCTCCATTTGGAGCCCTCACAATCTTGTAGGGAACCATTTTCATCTCCTTTTGGGTCTGGGGATCATCAAAATGCCTTCCAATCAAACGCTTAGTCCCAAAGATTGTGTTGGTAGGGTTGGTTACTGCTTGACGCTTGGCTGGAGTTCCCACAAGCAGCTCACCTTTAGGATTGAATGCTACAACTGAAGGTGTCGTGCGAGCACCCTCAGCGTTTTCAATCACTTTGGCATTCTACACAAAACAATCAACAAATGAAATGTCATCCCAAAATCATTAAATGTTTTTAATTAAGCCACAAGATAAACACTTGGTAGGTGAATTTTAACTACCTTTCCCTCCATGACGGCAACACAAGAGTTTGTGGTACCCAAGTCAATACCAATAACATCATTGCCAGCAGGTCTTGCACTGTATAAGAAAAGACATAGGTAAGGAACAAGATACATTGCCACAATTCACAATGGAGAGAAATAGAAGTTAACAAGTATATACCTGAAAGGTCTCACCAAATTCGACAATCTTTGCGCCATAAATGGACTAGACAATGATGGACTGGCATTTCCAGCCAACTGTACAGACAAAACACAACCGAAAGATTACGATCAATCATCAGTACATTTCAAAATTATTCAAGTAATACAGCAGCGGGAGAACTAAACTGGAAACGAGCACGGAGTAAGAACCCAACCAATTACCAAACCAATTTTAATCACAATATATATAATCACAACACTAGAAACTAAAATCATCCCAGTAAATTATAACGTTACACAAACATTAAACCTCAAAGATGATGAAAAAATAGTGCAAATGTAATTTCAAAAGACAAATCACTGATCAGTACACAAATGAACAAATTTTCAGCCAAGCAACAAACAAAATGAAACATAAAGGTATAAACATGGTAATCTTAAGAAGAAATTTCGATATAATTATAGCAGGGGAACCTCAACATGTATTCAAAAGCATGAAATCAGCATTATTGTTCGAAAAACATGCTAGAACACAAACCATAAATTCATCATCTATCATCATATTGAATACTATCCAACTACAACACTAAGTTCATTAATTCATCCACGATTACAATTAAATCTCCCATTTAACAAAAAACCTAAAATCGAAACATCCTATAGTCAATCAAACAACTCCAGATCAGTAAATCAAACAATCAATCGACCAATAACATCAAAAAACTCAAAGCAAATCAAACAAAACACAAACCCTAGCTCAACAAAAAAATGCAAATTAAAATGAGAAAAAGAGCAAAAAAAAAAAAAAGTACCGATTTGAAGGCGGGAAGAGAGCGGAACTGTTGAGGGCGGAGACAGCGGCGGAGAACGGTAGCCATGGTAGAAAAAACAGGAGAGAGAAAGGAAGGAGTAGATCTGAAGGAAGAAGACGAAGAAGACGGTGGAAATGGTGGGTTTAGGGTGAATTCAAGGGTTTTTCTCTCTCCTCTTAAAGTTCTTATAAAATGAGGTTAGGGGTTTAGGGTTTAAGGGGTGGAGGAAATGAAAGAGGGTCGAATCGGACTTTCTAGATTTGTATTATCTTCTTTTCCAAGCTACATGACATGGCCACCTCTACACCGCTTTTTTTTTTTTTTTTTTTTTCTTCCTTTTGGTAACGTGTTAGTACGTCTTTTTTTTTTTTTTTTTCTTCTTCTAGATTAGTCTGCGATGCACGATTTGATCAAATAAAATTTTCTACATTTAATAATTTTTTCATACCAAAATTAAAACATGAAACATAACATATTAAAGAAAAAAGCAATAATAAAACTCATAATTGAATGATGAAATAGTATCCGAGGAAGACAAATTAAATTACTATTGTTATATAGAATTGACTAATTTTCAAAATTTAATACTAATAATAATGTAATTGACCAGAATTTTTAATAAAATAAAATAAAAATACAGAACGATGACATCATTTATAGTTTTGAAGGGAAAATATTTAATAACAAGTACAACATGACATGTGTCTTATTTTAAAATAGTATGATGTCAGCGGTTGCTATTTTAGTATTAATTAATTATAGAGGCGTATCAATAAATTAGTGCATTAGCAAGTGTAATGAGCTTGAACATATAGGTATTAGTTATTTAACTTATTTTGGAACCAATGTAATATACGGAGTATATGTTATCGATTATGCTTTCTCTCTTGTAAAAAAAAAAAAAAAAAAACGATTATGCTTTCTATGTGCTTGTACCTTGTGAACATTAAGGTACAACATATTGTACAATGAATGTCATTTGACTAAGAGCCTATTCTCATTTACTGAATTGAATATTTTATGAGAGAAGGAAATTATGATAAGGGCCTATTCTCATTTACTGAATTGAATATTTTACGAGAGAAGGAAATTATGAACTGAACTGAAAATAAGGTGAAGAGAACAAGCCTAAGTATGTAGCATTTTACACTCTTAGAAAATGATAGAAACAATTATATGATAATTTTAAAAAAGTTTACATAAGCTGAATTCAAGCGTCAAATGTCACAATTGGAGACATAAATAGGCTGAAACAGCTCATATCAGAATGCTAAAATCAATATTGTTCAACATTGAAGAAGTTACAGGGTAATACAAAACCACTCATTGAAAAATTTCCAATCATCTTGACAGAAGAATGAAATAAAAGAATCTGTACATAATGTTAATGACTAGTAAAACGTAACCAAGAACTTCAGCATCGTAAGCTAACATAAACAGACTGTCAGCTATGTTATACGAACTCACTACCAGTATTTCCAACACGGGTATAGTCATAAATACATCAACACTTCAATTTGGACCAACGCGGGAATATTCATCAAACTTCCGAGTCCAACACTTGGACATGTAACAGCCAATAACCGAGACCAAGTAACATAGAGAATCATTGTAAGTTTGGGCGTTAAAATTGGCCTTATCCCTACAAGATCACATAAGATGTCCTCCGCCCTCTGGACAATGGCAATGCAGATAGGCGAAGAATACATGACTGAAGTGAGGACCATTTGTTTTTCATTCTCAATTTGGAGATTACTCCGTATTAATCATTTCATACTCGTTGGTAACCTCCTTTCTCTTTAAGAAATGGCTTTCGGTTCAAAGACCAGCTTCTTTTGAAATTCTTCCGGTTCCACCAAGCATTGATACAGGTATAAAGGGATGCAAAAGAGAAGCAAAGAAGCACTAACACGAGTGTAACTGCGCAAATCAACATTACATTTCGGAAACCATCCTTGATGTCAGGATTCCTCTGCATAGTCCATGGAACTCCTCCCACATTCATCCCAAAAACTGCAAGCAAACATTAAACTTTCAGAACCAAAAACTCGTGTATGCCTACTTTTGTTTTTTTCCCTGATCAAATGCATTCCAATAATCAAGCATGATTGAATTATATAGATAAAAGTGTTGTTAAATTTTTGAAACAATATCAAATGGGCCTGGGCAACCCAAATAAGGAGGAGGAGAGTTTGGTCCACAAACAAGGCTTTGGAGCTTCCATACTAAAACCAATTGGCAGTAGTAGGAGGTACTCCTCTACCTTATAAAGTGGAACTACCTCTCCTCTTTCTCCAATGTGGGACACTCACAAGTGGGCTACAATGGGTTTCAACAAGTGTTTACCTCCAGTGATGACTGATAAAGGAAGGAATACAATCGATAGGAATGAGAGGTAATATAATTTCCTGTTTATTTGTTCAGCCTGCCAACTATCTAGACTAGCCTGGATTGCAGTTACTCGGTTTGCTATAAAACCGACATTCTCTTTTAGCCTTCTCAGTCTCCCAATCAACTCTTCAAGAGAGATGATGTCTTCTTGGGCAAACCAATCTTTTGAAGAGCATTTTTCCTTGACACGTGGAAATATTTGTTCTCCATGTGCAATTACCTGCACTCAACAATGCACATCATAAAGATTAATCCTGGAAAAGACTTGTGTATTCGGAGAAGGAAATTGCTAATATAATTACCTGAAGTAGCCTCTGTAGATTAAGTTGCATTTTTGGAAATCTTCTGTCATCTAACATTTGCTTTTTCAAAGCAAAACCACCTACAATTCATTAACTTGATCAGGCTCAATATCATCAAAAGTAATGAAAATAATCACTAGAAATTCATGAACAAAGGCTTTATTTGGAAATAATTAGCTAAAATTACAAAAATTCAAATCTACAAAATGGGATTACCCTTGATCGCGACACTGCAAATTATAACTAAGAGCTGATAATATGTTCCTGTCACGAATTAACCATCCCCAACACATATTTCTAACAAGCATGACTCGAAACTAAAGATGATCTAAAATGCAGGTGTAGAATCTATACAGCAATACAAAAGATTACTCAACTTGTTAAACCACTTTGCAGACCTAGTGAGCGAATATCAATTTCACCAAGAAAGCACAAAGTAGCACAATGCAGCCTATTAGCCTAACAGCAGGACAGTGATATACTAGTAGTACATACATGCAATATGCTTATTCATCATAATGTTCAACACAGATGCAAAAGAATCACTTGAAGCAGCATAATTAGGCATGATGAATTTCAATACAGATCTATATTTATGTTTTAGTTTTCCAGCACGAAAGAAATGATAGAACAAGAAACGATTTTGACCTGAAATACCAACCTCGATCCAAGTCTAGTTCAACTGAATCCAAATCGCTCTCAAGTTTGGTCACAATATCTTGCAGATGATCCACAAATGTATCAATAACATGAATAACAAGATTCGAGACAGAATGAGGGACTAGATTATCAGCCTCCTCAGAATGATTCATTGTCAACAGAAACTCAAGCACATGCTCCTTGATCACAATCCCCCCTCCCCTTTGCTCCCCATTTCGACCTCTAGGAGTATCAACAGCCGGGATCTCTGACAACAAAGACTGACCCATCTTCGAAAACCCAAGCCTCGGAACTCTCCCCAATGAAACAGTAATCACAAGATTCTCAGTAATCCTAGCAGCAAGCCTACAAATATAATCACTAGAAGCAGGTCCAGGGGAGTTGACTCGAAAAACGAGTGCCCCATCAACATAACCACAAAATGATCCATTGCTAACAAGTGATAGAATGTCTTGAAGCTTCAAAGGAGGACAAAGAACATCAATTAAGTATTTTGCAGAAATTGAAATATTATGATTTGCCTTAGGAAGTTCAATATGATACCAACAAAATTCTTTTCCTTCTCCTGGTTTAAGATCCCAATCTTTACTATGATAATTACCATTGCCATCAAATTTGTAAGCCCATCTTCTTACAAAACCTGGAAAATGTGTTTTCTGGAAATTTCTTTCTCTTAAAGGAGCACTTTCAGATGGTTCTACTACATCAATATCTTCCAAAATACTGCCTTCTTCCTGAGCTAGCTCCATCTTTTTCCAATTTTTTTTGCTATAAATTACTTATTTCTTCCTAATCTAATTCAATAAACCCTAGAATTGAAGATTGAAGAACTCTAATCTGGAATCCTAAAATTAATAAGTTACACCCTAAAAAAATCAAATCTTGAAGTTACCCACCAAATATTAATCTCAAATTTGAAAAACCCACAAAAATTCAACCAAATCCCAGAACTAAACTTCTAAGATTTGTAATAAAACTCACAAATTTAGTATTATCTGAGTAAGAAATAAGATTCCAAATTAAGAAATCCTGATAGATGTATTTATAATGTAAAACCTTTGACAGAAAAAATAAAGCAGGATAATTTTGTCAACCTAAAGAGGTTTTATTTTCTAGAGGATTTGTAGAAAAGTTCAACCAAAAAAATAAAATAGATTATTATTGTGATAAATATGAGAAATTGGCATCTAACAAACTTACCGAAATTGGGTTTCCGGGAAGTTTCAGAATTCCTAAGCTCCTAGGAACTTCTGGGGCCCTACCTCAGCCGAACGAGATAACTGCAATTTAAAAAATTTCCCACACTTTATTGAGTTTTTGTTTTTGTTTTTTAAAAAACCTTAATATTTTTATTTATTTTTGGATATAGCCTTAGCAAAAGCAAAAAAAATAAAAAATAAAATAAAATTCAGGTAACCTAGTTTTGAAAAATTGTAGGTAAATGTCTAAAATTGAGATTCAAGAGTTGCCTTAAATATACAAATAATGTGTAAATATTGCTCTTTATGAGTTTGTAGTTACACATATAATTAAATATTGTTAAATCGGATATCATTATTCTTTCCATAATAGAAGATTTTCCATCTTTTTTCCATCCATAATTAACCAATTTTTTTTTATCCAGTTTTTTTAAAAAAGTGCGGGAATTCATGACAATTGTTTGATATTCATGTTATTTTAATATTGCTTATAATTATATGAGTATATTGTTGTTAGATTATTTACAAAGCAATCTCTGGTTGTAACAGAAGGTGGAGGTGGGACAATGGAGGCAGAAGCGGTGGTGGTACTAATAGCAGTGGTGTGACAGTGGTGGTAAGAGGGGTGGTGTTAGAGAGTGAGTGATGGTAGTGTGATTATGGACGGTTTTAAGTAAACATTTATTTATTTCCCTAATCCCTAATGATGCTACAAGAAAAGTGAAATTGAGGCAGCAGAGGTTTTTTTTTTTTTTTTTTTTTTTTTTTTGCCACTTTTGAAATTAAGAGGAGTCTTTTTGCTACTATGTCCACACGTTAGGGGCTCGTTTTATACTTTACTCGGTATAATGGCTACAAAATCGCTGGGTTACTCAATGTAAAATCAAAAGTGAACATTCCTTCCAGTCAGAATATCAAAAATCAAGCCTAATTAATACTTATACATCTCATGAGTGATTTGTTCACTGGCTCTTCTCAGTTTCGTAACCTGCTGCTCTCCCTGTTCTACCAATAACAATAGGCTTCGGCATTGAGCCATCATGGTGTATATCCAGGCCTTGGTATGATCGCATTGCCAAAAATTCTGCCCCAGATTTTGGATCAATGTTGGCAAGGGCATTGACATCTTTGTCCCGAAGCTGGAGGGCCTTTTCTGTTGATACTGCCAAGGCAAGGCCTTCACTGTCATCAGGAATCTCTGAAAAAAAAAAAACACAAAAATATCCAATTACCAAAAAAAAGTGTATCAAGAATTTTAAGGGCATCAACTATCTGAGCTTTTATTTGTCTACAAAAGCAAATTACAGAGTACGAAATACTAGCTGATAGCCTGATAACATTTATGTAACTTACCTTCATGATTAACATCCTCAACATATCTACCTAAAATGAATGAAAACCGTGGTTCATCCGTGCCAACTTCAACTCCGCATGATGGCATATTCATCAAATCCCTGAACTCCATCGTGTATGCCCCGGTCCACTGGCTACCTCTGAAGAATAGCACACACTACACATATTAAGATAATATATACTCTGTCCAAGTTAACTTGAGACAGGAAAATTTGTTTGGTTGAATCTAGAAGTACTCACTAAGCCACTTATTGTCCATCTATACTCATTTCGAGAAGACGAGAATTGATAAAGAAAGACTAAAATTCAGATCATTGACATGATTAAAAACTACTGATTCTGCATGTTACATGTACAAGGGTGGAACAAGAAAGTCAACCAAACGCAAGATGGTAGATCTGACACACATCCCTTAATGCTTTAAAAGTATCCATGTGAGGATAGGTCAACAAGGTACTGTTAGAAATTAGCAATGTCTGGGTAACTGTCAAAAATCAATCCAAATAGCCCAATACATCAAGATCATGTTATACTGAATGTGAACCTAAAGGGATACCAAAATTACCAATCCCCTAGATAGTATTAAGGCCAACTGCTTGTTAAAAAAAAATGAAAGGAATAATACTTCATATGCATATGCACAAGTCTGCAGATCAAATTGTAAAGGCAAACATAGTGATTACATGATATCTGCCCCCCCCCCCCCCCCTTTCTCCGCGCAGACCTCCTGAAGAGGTAAAAACTGCGAACATGTATCAAATGTACAATCCCCCCCCCCCCTCTCTCTCTCTCCCCTGAATAAATAAAAACTGCAAGATTTTACATGTAAAAGATGTACATATGCGTAAGAATGCACAAATCTGTAGAAAAGCTGAGCATAGTCATGAACTATCTTAAAATAAATAATCTTCAAAAAGCAGCACCTTTTAAAAGCAAGCATCGCCTCAAACGGAGTGATGATTGGAGCTAGGAACTCTTTGCTATCCAAAAGTGCAGTTTGTGCGCAAGAAACATAAACAAAAACATCACACTGCCGACCAAAAAGGGATCTATTACAGGTCTAATAATCAGAAGTCAGATAACACAAAATAAAAAAAAACTTAAATATGTGTGAAATCATCAACCTCGGGGAAGTTGGCAAGCTTTGCTGGGTTTGGCCTCCCTACAACAATCGTATAGGCCTTCTTCCCAGCTTTTGTGACCAAATCTTTCATTTGATGAATCATGTGAAGATAACCGGCTGCACCCAGAATAAGAGCATCAACACTTCAACAGCATTCAGAGAAAGTTCTATAGAATCCAGAGAACTAAGGTAAAATAAACATTGCCAATTGATAGCTAAGAAAATTCTAGTGTCATATCGCCAGTCAACGAACGAAGTGTACCTACACCAAGGGTTCCAACCAAAATTCCAACAATACCAGCATCCTTTGCCTTCTCCACCAAGTAGTATCTGAAAGCACATTATAAGTTCATATCGTCAAACTGCACAGAAACCCTTGCATCACCAAACTTAGGGAAAGGAATGACTTACAGGACAGAGAAGATCATGTTCAACATATATAACAAGATGAAGGTTTACTTATATATTACCTACGTTGTAGAATCCTTGTTATTTGGGATACATCTGTTATTAGGGACTTCTCTGCAGGATCATATCTCACTGGAACAAAAACAAATACTTTTATATTACACAAAAGCAAGTCTCAGAAAAACGTAATTGGAGGCAATAACAGCAACACGAGTTTCATAAAAGAGCCATACCAATTTCACATGCATTGAGAGTCAGCACTACATTTGCAAATGCTGAATTATCAGGTCCAATCCAAAAAACCAAGTAATCCTCAATTCGTTGACCATGTAGAATATTCCAAGTGAGACCACTGATGCTGTAAGATGTATGAACTTCAGCATCACCAGCTTCAGGGAAACTAGAAAGGTTATCAACAGTTCCAGCTTGTCCATTAGATGTCATCTGTCCTGTGGGTGGAGCAACAGTCGAAGACAGAACACTAGCACAATTAATATCTAACTTGGATGAAGATGTTGACAATTTTAATGCTTCATCTTCCAATGCCCCCTTCAGATCATGTATTGCATATGTATATTCCAGTCCTAAGAGAACCTAAGCAAACATAAGCGGAGACAATAGACTAATAATCAAATTTGAGAGGTATGTAAAGGTGATACATATGAAACAATATTTTGCATGTTTAGTACAGAATGAATGAATAAAGAAATATAGCGAAGAAAACAAAAAGCACAATTGATATCAAGAACATTATCTAATGAGTTTGTTCTCGTACCAGAACAGGCTTGTTGCAACTTGAAGCAAAAGAGCAGATCTTCTGTGCACAGTCAGAAATATTTATAGACGCCTTTCCAAATACAAAAAATGCTGGAAGAGTTGATGTCCTGCAGTAAGCCAGCACTAAAAGCTAAATAGCAACAAGGGGCAATCTATATGCATGAAAACTTTGCCAGATAAGCACAGGAAATGGCAATATGTGGAAACATGACAACATACTTAAAAAAGAAACAGCATCAATTACTTGATTACTCTACAGTTGCATCTCAAACATGCTATGAATAGATGGGACACGATGTACACAGTAACACACTCACATTCGAAGTACTATACTAGTACAATTATAGGCCAATTTGAAAAGAGTTCCCTAAGATATTAATAACAAACCTATCACTTTCCTACACAATCCCTCCTTACTTTCCCATTCACTACAATAGTTAACAGTCTTAACACTTAACACCGAAGTACCAAACCATGCATGCCCAGGCTATATTCAAATACAAGTGCAAATTCCTGTATTAAGATTTAAGACAATGGAGTCTAATAGTAATGTCAAATTAGACACCGAAAGAGTATATTAGAGGATAAGTTATAGTTCAGACTATAGAAGGTTAATATCAATAACCGAAAAATTATTGTTTCAAACTAACTATTAATAACTATGCAACGGCCAAATACCTATGCCATACCATTGAAGCACACATGAGCACGCACACAACAATTCTATGCAATTCAGCTATACCCTTCCGTTCTCAACCATAGACTAAGAATTCAATTAAATTTTCCATAAGTTCACAAAAACACAAGCACAACAATACCAAAGCTATAAATAATAACTTACGGGCTCAAACAAGTATGTCCATAATGTACAATACATTCGGCATTGATGTGAGCCGCCCCAACCTCATCAACACAACAGCTACCATAAGCTGTATCAGCCATAACATATAAGCCCACATCCTGCTTTCCCTCAACAAGGGTTCCACCTCTATCATCCTCATCACATTTTCGAAGTGCTCGAAGCTTTTCTCGAAGCTCTCTCACAACTCTGATCGAATCTTTCAACAATTCATCAGGAAACTGGTAGTTCATATCCATCCACAAATAAGTTCACAAATAATTTTGCTTTTATAATAAGTATAAATTCAATTCAAACAAAACCCAAATAAACCCTAGTCTTCAAATCACCCCTCCTCAAATTAAAAACCATTATACATAAACATTAGTGAAAATTTACATAAAACTAAAAATGGGTATCTTAATTCAATTCATGAAACCCAATTAAGTTCAAGAAACACTAGGGCAATTCTACTAAAAATACAAAAAAATCCAAACTTGAAACTTTATATAATTAAAGATTATAAATTGGGATTAAAGCATGATAAGAACAGCAAATGGGGGTGGGGGGCAGTGATTTTCTTACTTAATTGAGCTGAAATTTGAACAAGCAAAAATTAAGAAGAACAAAATTAAATTGGAAAAAAGATGAAAAGATGAACCTGAAGTGCAACTCTAGTGAAATTATGAGAATGGATATAATCTGCAGTTCGATCGATTTCATAATTTGCTTCGAAATCCATTTTAGGGAGAAATGAGGAGAGAGAGAAGAGGGGAGAAGCAATTCCTCTGTTCTTTCTCTGAAAATGGCGGCTTCATGAAAGCACGTGACGTGCGCATGACTATTTCTGGTTTAATTTTGGACTACCCACTAAGTAAACCCGAGTGAGATGAGCTTGGATTTTCTCCAAACCCATAGGCCCAAAAGATATAGTGGGTAGTGTTTACATTACCTTATGCTTTACGCTAATCAAGTAGCGGATTTGATTGCAAATGTTAAACATCTTTCGTGTGTCAAGCCTCATTATGTTATCTTTACCAATTTGATTGTAAAGTTGCGATTCCTTTACATTGAGTACTACTCCTACTCGTAATATGTTCATCATTCGAAAGAATAAGTTAGCTTGATATTTGTATACGAGTTTACAAATGAGTTAGATTAGTATTGAGTTGACCTACTTTTAAAAATATTATTAATGTAAAACAAAAATTGTAAATATGTGTTTCATCTAAACTTGGTAAGACTAAATTGTACGTGTACCAGTATCCTTTATTCTCAACCCAAACTCTACTCTAAAAATTGCACGACAGGGTAAAACTAAATCAATAGAATATAACACAAAATTCAATAAATCTAATATTGATGTATTAGATATATAATCACAATAGTTAACGAGTGATTCAATTATAACCTCTAATCTGACACAAACAAACCAAACAATTCGATTGTCACCCGAGTTTTTTTTTTTTTTTTTGAACGCTTGGCCCAAAATAAAAACCTTCTTCTAACACATAAAAACCTAGGCTCTCAGTCCATATTCACAAATTACAGGGTTTCTCACAACATTCTATCATCTCATCAAAATCAACAACTTCATCCTCTCAAAAATTTCTAATCCAAATTTTGCAACACCAAAATCCCAACCCTTTTCTGAATTTCAAAAAGAAATTCTAAAGTAATGTCACAATCCATAATTGGGGCAAGCAGTATAACATTCCTGAGTGCAGTGTCATGCAACGCAAAGGGAAGAACAAGCTCCAATGGCAATGGCAATAACAAGGGCAAAACAGTAAAAGTGTTGGAGAGAGAAAATAAGAAACAAAAAAATGGTGGGTTTGGAGATAAGAAGAAGAAGGAGCCTTTGTGGCAGTGTGTTAAACAATGTGGGGCCTGCTGTAAGCTTTCTAAGGGTCCCAGTTTTGTCACCCCTGAAGAAATTTTTGAGAACCCTTCTGATATTGAGGTTATTATCACTAATTTCTCAATTACTACTTTATTTGATTAATCTTGTTCATGTTTATGTTGTGCATTTATTTCCTAGATTGCAAATTTTAGTATGAATTATATTTTGTGGGAATTTTCAAGATTGCAGAAGAATGATTATTTTGGTGGTAAATTTGGGTGGAATTGAGTTGTTTTTTCTTCAAATTTTGGTGCAAATTTTGCTATTTATGAGTTCAATTTAGTAGTAAAATTGAGTTGAGGAAACCAGGAGAAAGTTATTCTTAAATGTTGGATGAAATTATATCAAGAGAGAAACTTGAAATCATACATTTAACAAGTGGTCATTTATAATGAGCAAAAGAATTCATATTAGTGGGATTATGTTAGTTTTTTGGGTTCATGGAAGTCTCACCTTGACTAAGCTAAGGTTTCGTTTGATTTGATGGAAAACATTTTCGACTAGAAATGATTCTTTGTGGAAATATTCAAGTGGAAACGTAATTGCAAATTGGTTTTCCATTGTTTGGTTTATAACAAGAAAAGCTACCGAGAAAAGAAAGGCAAAATTACACTTGGTAACTAGAATTATAGGCAAGCTAGTACTAGAATTATAGAAAAGCTAGTGCTATTGACATTAACTTGTCACTGTAAACAACACAATTAGCACCAACTTGTTCATTGAAAAATAGTTCATGATTTTTGGCCAAACGAATCCATACTAGAACTGTTAAGGAGCTGATAGAGAGATGAAATGAAGAATCCGAGTTACTTAGAAAGAGAAGGAATTTAATGGCTAATGAGATAGAGTACTTTATAATGATGCAGTACAATTTTATGCAATTTGTTACTGTGATTTTTCCTTATCTTTAGCTTGCTTGATTATATATTTGCCAAATGTTTGTGTACAGCTTTATAAAAGCTTGGTAGGTACAGATGGATGGTGCATCCACTTTGATAAGAGCACGAGGTCATGCTCTATTTATGAAGGTGAGGCACCTTTCAGTCATACTTGTATTAAGATTATTTGGTTATGAAGTTTGGCTATAATTCAAACCCTCAAGCTTATTGAAGAAATTTTCAGACCGGCCGTATTTCTGCCGTGTGGAGCCAGAAGTCTTCCAGAATCTGTATGGAATTACCGAGAGGAAATTCAACAAGGAAGCTTGCAGGTCTTCTACTGGTTCTTTTCTTATCTTGTTATTATTGCATTAGTTTAAGTAAATTAACTTGAATTCGCCTTTTCTGGTCAACTTGTGGCAGTTTTTGTAAGGACACAATCAAATCAATTTATGGTGCAGATTCGGAAGAGTTGGATAGGTTCAACAAGGCTATAAGAAGCTGAAAATTCTAGTGCCAAAAGCCTGAAATGATGTTGCCATACTATGTGATTACAAGAATACAGGGTTAGTCTTCTCCTTTGAACATGTTTATACACAACGTATTTTTCATTTAGTAATTATCATCGTTTGTATACACAAGGTATGAATGTATGATATCCATGGAAAATGGTAAGGGTGATTTAGAAATTCACTGAGGTCAGAGTCCTTCTAGAATGCGTCATAGGGAGTCTGCCTGAACTAGTTAACCTTTAAAGAGTTGTACTGCTCGGTTTAATCCTTTGGCCTTTGATTCTTAAGTCAGGGAACTGTTCTTCCTAGAGAGGTAATTCAGGGGGCGGGGTATTCCTTATTACAGAACATCTTAAGATAACAGGCTTATTAATTTGAAGTTGAGTCCATTATGTGGGTATTTTCGTTTCACTTGTAAATTAGGCCAGGCTAAAAACCAAGTCAAACAAGTTTATGGACAATGGTACTGATTAAATAATAATATTCTAATATTTCTTCACTTGATTAAAATTCTACAGTATTTATATAGTTTTGAAAGATTTGCAAGAATGGAGGCAATAATCTGCATTTCACTCTATGGTACGGAAGATGAGTATAGTTAAGGTTGACTATTTGAGAGTGCAGGTTGCTCTCTGCTGATATAATGCTGCTTTCTGGCCAGTGATGTGACTGAGCAGCATATCGATTAATTATCTAATGAGCCGTGTATATAATTTCCTACAATCATAGACGCTGCTTGTGAAAAGCTGAAGAATCACAGTGGGATAGACAGCATGCTTAAGGATCAATACGTGCTTTAGCATATAGTAATAGGGAGCAGATTATTCTTCCGATGCAATATATATGAGTATCGATTTTGTTTGGGTCAAAATGGCAAGCTGATGATCAATCTTATTCAGTTATGTCTTCAGTGTGTGACTGTAACAGATGCTGCTAGACTGTAATATTTTTGCCTTTATTTTAGGAATATTACAGTCTTGCAAAGACATCAATGTAAGCTAAATTTTCAATTTTCTAAGCATTGGTGATTCTGATTTTGACCTGAACCTTTTTTGTAAATTTTTACTCGTTAATACTCTAAAGTCATTTAGATAGATCATAGATGTGAAACTTCAAATTTGTAATTGTGATCACAACTCGAATTAAATGACACATATTGCCTATTAGGTGCATTGTATACATGCCTATAGAGGTCTGACTGCACTGTACCAGATGAGCTATTGCTTGCTTAGATACCTGTAGATTTCGGGCTGAAGATCGGGTAAACCACTTCCTTCGCTGCAAATAAAATGACCAATTCAGTCAAGATTGTTTAGCTACATAACAGATAGTACAACGTGGGGCTTGGACATATGACAAATTGACAAAATTATAGTCAAGCCATGATTTTAACATATCAATTCTGGACTTAAAGTTAGACTTATCACCTAATTGTTCTTGGATTTCACATTGATGATGATAGATTGGTAGGGATGAGTCTTATGTCTTAACTGTCTAATGAAGTGATGGAAAGCTGGAAACAGCTCGATCCGAGATTGAAAGGTGGTGAAGTATTGGTGCATATAGTGATAGTTTTGATTCTTAATTAATGGAAGGTGAAGAAGAGCTTGCAAAGAGGGACACATTGTTAAGGCTGTTCTCATAGTAGTAGATTACATTCATACTGTGATAATACAAGATACTGATATGGCAAGTTTAGTAGGGTTGAATTCGGATTTAGTTGTTGTAATACATCATACACCATGGGTGTCCTTACAAGAGTCCAAAATCAAATCATATCCCTTAGCTTTATAAAAACTGTCCTTCCATTGTGCCAAGCAAACATCAACACCCCTTTCCATTATTCTTATCAAAGTCACTTTAATTTCCTTCCATGGGTTCCTTAGAACTCCAACCCACAACCCAAACCCGCCAACCCGACCCAGAAAAACCCAACCCGGATATCAATGATGACTACATTTCCCCAATCGAAGAGGTCCGGTTAACGGTCACCAACACCGATGACCCGACCCTACCGGTATGGACCTTCCGAATGTGGTTCTTGGGCCTCATTTCTTGTGCAGTCCTCTCATTTTTAAACCAGTTCTTTTCATACAGGACTGAACCCCTGGTTATAACCCAAATCACAGTCCAAGTAGCTGCTCTACCCATTGGTCAGTTCATGGCCCATGTCCTCCCTCGGACCGAGTTTCGTATCCCCGGGTTTGGGGCCCGAACATTTTCACTTAACCCCGGCCCATTTAATGTCAAGGAACATGTACTTATAACCATATTTGCTAATGCTAGAAGTGCTTCAGCTTATGCTGTCTTAATAGTTGATATTATTAAGGCCTTTTACATTCGGAATATATCATTTTTAGCTGGTTGGATTCTTATTATCACTACTCAGGTATTTATTAAATCATTTTTCCTAAGTTATTCTATATTTTATTTCTAGTACTTGATTAAATAATCTAAGGTTCATGTGTTTCATCAGGTATTAGGATATGGTTGGGCAGGTTTAATAAGGAAATACGTAGTCGAGCCCGCCCATATGTGGTGGCCTAGCACTCTTGTGCAAGTCTCTCTATTTAGGTAAATACTAACTCTGTTTCATATTATTTAAAACGATTAGACATTTTCTACTCACACTTATCAAATTGTTGCAAATAATTTGAGGCAACAAATTTACTTGCATATGGAGAGTTTTTGTATGTTACATGATTAATTACTATCGAATGGGCTTAAGTCGTGCAGATGTACGTATGGACACTAGCAGAGAACGCGCATAGAACCAACATAGGCCATAACATCTAATTTATTTGATGCAGGGCCTTGCATGAGAAGGATGACAAGGATGAGAGGCGCATATCAAGGTCAAAGTTTTTTATGATCGCGCTATTATGCAGCTTTTTGTGGTATGCAGTTCCTGGTTACCTGTTCTCAACACTTACAAGTGTATCATGGGTCTGCTGGGTATTTTCAAAATCAGTCACAGCACAACAACTAGGCTCAGGGATGAAAGGCCTCGGTCTAGGGGCCGTTACACTAGACTGGTCTGCCGTGGCATCCTACTTAGGCAGCCCTCTTATCACCCCATTCTTTGCCATTGCAAATGTGTGCGCAGGCTATGTTATGATAGTATATATCTTCATTCCTATAGCATATTGGGGATTTGATTTGTATGGTGCTCGAAAATTTCCCATTTTCTCTTCACATTTATTCACAGCTCAAGGCCAACCCTACAACATTTCAAGTATTGTCAATGATAAATTTGAACTAGATCTAACAGAGTATCAGAAACAAGGACAAATTCATATGAGTGTGTTCTTTGCATTTAGTACTTATGCCTTTGGATTCGCTGCTATAGCTGCCACTATTACTCATGTCGCCGTCTTCTATGGAAGGTAATGTCACTTATTTACTTGAACTTCTATTCCTGTTTAATTGCTCATTAGGCTAAATGTAGTAACATGTTCAACTAACAGGGAAATACTCGAAAGATATCGTGCATCGTATACAAGCAAGGAAGATATCCATACCAGACTAATGAAGAAGTATAAAGATGTACCATCAAGTTGGTTTTATCTTCTTCTTGGGTTAACAGTAGCAATCTCTTTTATTCTCTCAATCTTTTTAAAAGATCAAGTTCAAATTCCTTGGTGGGCTCTCCTCTTTGCCTGTGGCTTGGCATTCATTTTCACCCTTCCTATCAGCATCATAACCGCGACAACAAACATGGTAAGTTAAATTAGTGACCGAAATTTAAAAGAAATGATCATAAAGAACTATGGAGTACTTGAAATTACAAAAAGAACTAATACCTGCTATTATTGAAAGAAGTTTCAAGAAGTAATATGAAATCAATGCTTACAAAAACTTAACTATAACTCGGCTTCATGTTCGTTCTATGTGCAGGAACCAGGACTGAATATTGTTACAGAGTACATTATGGGAATTATATTACCAGGAAAACCAATTGCCAATGTGTGTTTCAAAGTTTATGGTTATATGAGCATGTCACAAGCTATATCTTTCCTCGGTGATTTTAAGCTAGGACACTACCTGAAGATCCCGCCTAGATCGATGTTTTTGGTTCAGGTATAACTCTTACTCAGTAATTGTTGAATCAGGGCATTGCAGCAGTTTACATGTATTTAACAAAGTCAGATTACTGAGAGTCAAAACAAGTGATTTTAGGCCTGTTTTATATACAGAATATGCCATATCTCATAATTTTAGCCCTTTTTACATGATCTTGCAGCTCATAGGAACCATTCTTGCTGGTACAATCAACATTGCAGTGGCATGGTGGTTACTCAACTCGATACACAATATATGCCAGGACAATCTGCTTCCACCTAACAGTCCTTGGACATGCCCTGGTGACCGCGTATTTTTTGATGCTTCTGTTATATGGGGTTTAGCAGGTCCTAAAAGGATATTTGGAGATCTTGGACCTTACAAAGCCTTAAATTGGTTCTTTCTTGGAGGTGCACTAGGACCAATCATAGTTTGGCTCCTACACAAGGCGTTCCCTAAGCAATCATGGATTCTATTGATCAATCTGCCTATACTTTTTAGCGCGACATCTTCTATGCCACCAGCAACAACTCTCAACTACAATGCCTGGATTGTAGTTGGAACCATTTTCAATTTGTTCATTTTTCGTTACAGGAAACTTTGGTGGCAAAGGTACAATTATATTCTTTCAGCAGCCTTGGATGCTGGGGTTGCATTCATGGGAGTTTTGTTGTACTTAGCACTTGTTATGGAGGATAACAACTTGACCTGGTGGGGTACTAACGGCGAGCACTGCAATCTAGCAGCATGTCCTACAGCTAAGGGCATCGCGGTTGATGGATGCCCTATCCACTAGTTCTTGTACAAGTACAGAACTTTCCATAGAACTTGATTACGTCTTTTTATACCAATATGACAAATGATTGAGTATAAGTTTCGACCCAAGTTTTATTCGAACGACTATTGATAGATAGGTACAGATATCAACGATAATCTTATACAAAATATATCCTAAACCTAGTTATTCAAAGTTGACCAAGAATAATTTCTGAATCATTTTTTTTTAGAACCACGAGTTTAGATAGACTATGGACAATAAGATAAGAAGAATGACAATGTAAGCAAAACTTAATCTCACGTCAACTTACTAATTTCCGAACCTTCTAATATATAATAATGTAATGTAAACTAGCTATGCAAAGTTGACCAATAATAGTTTCCAAATTATTTTTTAAACGGACAATAATAATATAAACGAAGTTTGATCTCATATCAACTTGCTATCAGTTTCTGAACCTTCTAAAATCAGATATTACGGAGTAGTGGAATGCAATACTGTATAATATAATATAATATACGAATGAAGTAAGTATTATTAGCAAGTAGCCTAATATACCACGTGAATCTAATAACATGCTTTGCGTATACAGGTCAAGGGAAGATAGCTGTTGAGCCAATATTTTCAATGGTCAATATACACTGATTTTATTTGATAATTAATACATACCACAATTCCATGTATACTAATCTAATCATATCTTATACGTAGTTGACGAAAAATTTACTTTGTTACGTATCCCATATTAAAGATGCCACTACAACGACACAATTTTATCATTTTATATATACATTACAAATCTTATAATAATAGTATTAAGTATTAACATACAATAGATTGTTGATATGATGTCACTCTAATTAAATTGCCGAATTAGATTGTTGTCCTTAGTAATTATTTTTATATTTTTCAAAACTTAACTGCATGCCTCCAATAATTAGTTTGATAGTAAAAGGACGTAGCCCATAACATATCTAAACTTACACTACGTACAATTTATTTTGCAATAGAAGTACAGTGAATGACTTGGAAGATAAATCAGCCACAAAAATTAATTGGAAAATCGTTGACTAGTACAGGTCAATATGATGTGAATCAAAGAAAGTTGAGGTGTAACGTGTTTGGATTTATTGAGATTGATAGTTATTATTTAAATGAAAAGGATATTATCATAAGGTACTAATATTACACACTCTTTTAACCTTGCATTATACTCTATACGATTCTTAAGTTTCTCACTTTCTCAGCATATATATTACAGTATTATATATTACTTCGTATTATTTAAATTTTTGAAGAATAAGTAATTAAGTACATCTTATAATTCTATCATCAAAGTTGCGTGGCCATATTATCGCGTCCATTTTTACCCGTAACAAATAAGGTTTTTTTTTTTTTTGTTAGTGATCCATACACGAGAACATAAAATCACTTTTAAAACTTAAAAAAATCTCTTTATACTAGCTGTGTGCTAGTACGATGTCATGAGTTCATTAAGTATATTACCCTTATTCTTATTATGAATATGAAAATATCTTGGCTTCTTTTTTGAAAGACCAACCCAACTTATTGTAAATTTGTAATACTGTGACCTGTGGGACAGTGGGAGTGTCCCATATACAAATAGTAGAGAGGCTATTTTTGTCCCTTCATGTATGTGCAAGTTGTAGGCCGGAAATCAATTAAGTTTTAGCTGAATTTTCAAAATTTCTCCTCTTTTTAGTGGCCCCCCAAAACCAAAACTTTAATTTCTTTAATGCATCCATGTTTTTTAATTCATACACACTCATTCATCATTATTATAAGCAACCCTTTTTCCCACTTACATCATTTTCTAATTTGTTGTTTCTTCGGCCTCAATTTACTTGCTCCATAATTATTTTACACAGGGTGTTATTATAAAACCTAGTTTGATTAAGAGAAAATTTTCTTAAAGAAAAAACATAAAAGCGAAACAAATAAATTGAGACAGGCCAAATAAAAAAAATCAGAGTAGTAAATTGAGGCGAGAAATCACATACATTCACTAGAGTGTTTTCTTTTTTTGTTTTCCCTAAAATATCCTTTTGTTAATACTCCTAGAAAACAAGATATGTTCATCCACAAATAGATATATATAGTTCTCTCCTCAACATTTTTTTACCAATTAATAAAAAGTCAACATAACCCACCTATATAATCTTCCCTAACTGTTGGCATTTTATCTTAATTTATATAGTAGCATTTAAAATAATAGCTGTCATTTATCATCCATTTCTTCAAAAAAATCCAACTTCACCTTGCCACCTTATATAAAAACTATTACATATTCTAGTGAGGCTTACCAATTTCAAAAGTCTTTTTTTCTCCTCTCTAAATTTTGTGCTAGCTACTCCATTTCCTCCCATGGGTTCCTTTGAACTCCAAACCCACCAACCCGACCTAGAGAAACCCAAACCCGACCTGAGCGACGACGATATCTCCCCAATCGAGGAGGTACGTCTAACCGTCACGAACACCGATGACCCAAACCTACCCGTATGGACCTTCCGTATGTGGTTCTTGGGCCTACTTTCTTGTGGGCTACTTTCATTTCTTAACCAATTTTTTTCTTATAGGACTGAACCCCTTATTATAACACAAATCACGGTCCAAGTAGCCACCCTACCCATTGGTCATCTAATGGCTCGAATCCTACCCCAGACCCAGTTTCGTATCCCCGGGTTCGGACCCCGGTCATTTTCACTTAACCCGGGTCCGTTTAACGTGAAAGAACATGTGTTAATAACCATATTTGCTAATGCTGGTAGTGCTTTTGGTAATGGATCAGCTTACGCTGTTGGTATTGTCAATATTATTAAGGCGTTTTATAAACGAAATATCTCATTTTTGGCTGCTTGGATCCTCATTATTACTACTCAGGTATGTATTAATCATCCATTATTATATTTTATGCTC
Source organism: Chenopodium album (assembly GCF_948465745.1). Lineage (NCBI taxonomy): Eukaryota > Viridiplantae > Streptophyta > Magnoliopsida > Caryophyllales > Amaranthaceae > Chenopodium > Chenopodium album. The sequence continues at coordinate 71,919,641 of NC_137842.1, read as the reverse complement.
ATACAGTTGTCGTGTCGTGTCATACATACGTACGTGTATAAATAAATAAAGATTATCATTAATAATTCACGAAACTAACCGTGACAAAATTACTGTCACTTGTTATTATGTTATTAATACTTATTATGCATAAGTTATAGTAAATCAAAGTTGTCATTATAATTATAATTCTTTCAAATTCATATGATAAGATTTGAGAAATGAACCTTCACATGTGCATGAGCAGTAGTGAACAATTATAAATAGAGGTGGCTAGTCGGTGACTCAGTGAGCTCATTATTGTCATATGTGAGGCTCGCTTTTTTTAATTATTAAATATACTGATATGCTACCTCCGTATTATTTGCAACGGTTTGACATATAGTAGAAAGAAAAAATGTCTAATAGTTTCAAATAATTTTGGCAAATGGCTGTTGGCGGTTGGCTGTTGTCTGGTTCACTTGGTTTGTTTGACCAGCTGGTATGTTTAATTTGGCTGTTTATAATGGCTTTTGAAATTGGCTGTTAAAGCTGGCTGTTTATAAAAATGTTTGGTAAATTAATTGTTGGTAGTTGGCTGTTTATTAGATAATTTGTGGGCCAACAAGCCAAAAGCCAACAAAAAAGCTACTCAAAGCAGCTTCTTCATTTTGGCTTAAAAGCCAGCTTTTTCACTGGCTAAAAAGTCAATTACCAAACACATTTTTTGGCTGTTTGACCTCATAAAAAAGCCAAAAGCTAACCAAAAAGCCACCAAAAAACTATTTACCAAACATGGCCAATATGAAACGGAGGTGGTACAAGTACAATTAACAACCTAAGAACAAAATTAGTTGATGTTTTTAATTTACCTTTTTAATAAACTTTATGCAAGAAGTATGTGAAACTAGTGAAAGTGAAAAAAAGCTAAGAGTAAAAAATTCTTATATATAAATCTAGAAAGATTAAGTTGTCCCATTTGATAAAGGTGTGAAAAGGAAAAGCCTGCTAAAAGTGGAAAGTAAGTGACGTGTCTTCAAGAAAACAATACAAAAGAAAATACCTTCTTCAAGGGTTTAGGGAAGGGAAGGGGTGATGATTATGGATTGGAAGGAATCAAATTAAGAAGAAATAAAAGGTTAAATACATCTTTTTTTTCATTAATTAGGTTATATGATTAATATTGTACTTTATTTTAATACATGCCACTTTGTTTTGTCTTAATGTTAAATGTTGTATATATCATGCATTCATGCCTGTTATCGTAATTTTTTTTGTCTAAGATATTGCACTACGTACGTATACATCATGCATGTTATTGTAATAATTGAATACGAATTATATATATAAATACGGAGTATTACATAAGAAAAAAAATAAAAAATAAAAAATAAGCGAATACCAAAGAGGAGTTTTAAGTAAAGCAGAGTGACATGACTTTTCTCACTAATATACTTGATTTAGTTTAGAGTTTAGACTGACTATTGAATAATCTATAATGGTGGTATACAACGTAGAAGTATAAAATTCTCCTAAATTAAGTCCGAATTCCAGAAATTATGAATTATACACCCATATAATACAAGTTAATTTTCGATCAGTAGTACAATTATGAATTATACACTCATATAATCATACTTATGATTTTATGAACTTATCAATTAGTGAATTATTGGTTATAATTAAAAGAAAGTGACGTGGTCCATCTTGGTGATTGTTTTCTTAGGATGACTTAAGGAATTAATTAACTATTTATATATATATACAAGTATATAATTTTTTTTTAAAAAATACATTATTGTACTGTACGCTCAAATGTATATTGGAAAATAATAGGATAAAATTATTAGTAACTTAAAATTATTATGCCTAATTAATCAATTATATTCCTCTTCAGGTATTGGGTTACGGTTGGGCAGGTTTAATGAGGAAGTACGTAGTGGAGCCTGCTCATATGTGGTGGCCAAACACTCTTGTCCAAGTCTCTCTTTTCAGGCAAGTGGTTTAATTATCAATATTAAAAAGTGTTCGTTTCCTTAGTACTATTATTAATGGCTAATTGAAGACGTTAAATACAATTGTATTGTGTGAATTAGAAGGAATAGGAAACTTGTATAAAAAGGAGGTGAGAAATAGTAAGCCAACTTGATAAGAAGGTGGTTGATTAATTTCTTTCCTCTTATTTTATACTAGTCTCATCATTATCTTGGTGAGAAATGGCTCACAAAGCATTTATTAAAATAAAGTAATTACTACTATATAGAATTAATTTTTTAATTACCCCATAAATTAATGTTGGAAAAGAAGAGTAAAAAGATAAGTCCATATACAAAAATGTATTTGTTTAGTTTAATGGACAATCTCATATTGAGTAAAATTTCTAACCTAGGTGATGGCGACCTTGACATAAATGTATATAGATTCATTAAACTCTTCTTAAAAGTAGTACTATTCCGAAGAAACCACAACATCAGAAAATTCAAAATATTGCATCAAAGTAACATCAATACTCAAGACTTCATTTATGGTGATTTTAGAGGGAAAATGCACTAAAAAGGGCATTCATGAGATGGTATGAGAGTTGCACTAAAAAGGTGATTTTAGAGGGAAAATGCACTAAAAATGCACTAAAAAAATGCACTAAAAAGGGCATTTATGGTGATTTTAGAGGGAAAATGCACTAAAAAGACCATTACCCCAATAATTGATGTTCCTAAAATTAGTACCATCCATTCTATTTAAAATAGAAATAAAGACGTATGAGAGTTGCAATGGTTACAATTTTATATAAAGTACAAATTTTACACCATATAAAAATTAAAATATTGGTTGCCTCATCGCTTTCCATCTATATGATTATGGCCAGGCATCATCGATTACGACCTCTTGCGATAGGCAACAAAATAGAGACTAGTTTTATACTATACTGTATTATGCCATGTTCGCTTCAATTGATATCTAAAATAAAGTAAATTGTAAAGTGATTTAAACTTACTACAAAATACGAAGTAATTACATATTGACACATTTTTCCTCAAAGTTACGCGTTAAAACAGAGAAATATCATATCAAGATTGCAATAATCCCCCTTGAAAAGTGTGGAGAAAATCACATTGAAATGAGGTATAAAATAGAGAAGAGGACATTCAATCAATTTTAGGGGGTAAAACAAAGACAAAATATACTAGCATGCGAAGGACTGCAGCAGCAGAAGACGGTGGGAAAAGATGATAATAGTAACAAATTAGCATCTTGTACACTGGTTACTAAAATTGGCTGTTACTGCTTGATCGCTTCTAGCAATTCTAGGCCATGGTCCATGAGATATCACTCTCATATTTGGTCCACTTTCATGGCTTCATGAGAAGCTTATCAAATCCAAAACGTAATTCAAATGATCTACAATCTACTTAAAAATTATGTACACAATTAAATGTTAAAAACTAACCCGACTTAAAACAAAGTGACCCATTCCACAAAATAACTTGCAACCGTTAGGTTGGACTGAAACTCATATTCTGGTAATTGAGGTCGGTTTAACCGACAAACGGAAGTTATCTCTTTATTTGATTAGATACTTGGAAAGATAGTCCTCGGATTATCCCTATCAGCATAACATGATAAGAAATAATATATCAAGTTGTGAAAATGCAAATTAATGAATTGACATCAGTCTAACATGGCCGCATGCCAAACTAATGACAATTTACACACAAAGTTGTAGTAAAAGCAACATGTTTATATTGTATAGACGTTTATGGTATAGTGCATAGTTCTTCCAAAAATTGTTATTGATAGAAGTGGACAATGCACTAGATTCATGTCAAGGTCTAGTTTGACGGCTATGACCCAAAGCCACTTACCAAATCGTCCAAATATTCAAAACTGAAGAAAAAACTTTAAAATGTTTTCACATGGACATGTGAGCAACTGTTTACTGAATTACTGCTAATATGTAAGCATAAACACTAAGCTTGCGAAGATTATGCATGTATGGGTCAGGAGGAAGTATGAATGAATATCCATGATTCCGAGACCATTTAATCAAGAAAGCTTCTGTATTATACCCAATCAACTCTGATATAAAGTATGTATCAGTGTCGTGATCCCGGTTCCAAATATATGTAATGGAAGGTTGCTTTGTGATGCACCCGCTGCGAAAGAAACGAAGCAATCTACACCATATTGCAGTACCATAAGCGCTTGAACAGATAATCACATAATCATAAGCAGCAAATCTGCATCCAAATAAGTGAACAACGCGTTTAGTTTATCTTTCTTTTATTATGAAAATAAAATTGTTAGCAATCTAAGTACCATATTAATCCAAACAACCAACTCTACTTCTGAAACAACAAAATATTTCAACTGCAGCTGATCAATCAGCAAAGTAAGTTTGAACAAAATATAAGGATGTCTATCCTAACATAACTACTGGTTTTTCAATTTTATGCAGGGCCTTGCATGAAAAGGATGACAAAGATGAAAGACGCACATCAAGGGCAAAGTTCTTCCTGATTGCACTAACATGCAGCTTTGTGTGGTACGCAGTCCCAGGTTACTTGTTCTCAACTCTCACAAGCATATCATGGGTCTGCTGGGTATTCTCCAGATCTGTTACTGCCCAACAGCTAGGCTCAGGCATGAAAGGCCTTGGTCTTGGAGCCATAACACTAGACTGGTCTGCTGTAGCCTCCTTTTTACTTAGCCCCCTCATAACCCCATTCTTCGCCATTGCAAATGTGTGCGTAGGTTATGTTCTGATAATATATATCTTCATGCCCATTGCATACTGGGGACTGGACTTGTATAGTGCTCGCAAGTTTCCCATTTTCTCCTCACATTTATTCTCAGCTGATGGTCAAATATATAATATATCAGCAATAGTCAATGACCAATTTGAGTTAGATCAGACACAATATGCAAAGCAAGGACAGATCCACATGAGCACATTTTTTGCTCTAACTTATGGCTTTGGCTTCGCAACCATAGCTGCCACTCTTACTCATGTGGGTTTCTTTCACGGAAGGTAATATTATTACTCAACTCTTGTGGATTCTTTTTTTTTTTTACTAGATTTGTTCTTATAATTAAATCTCTCCTTAAACCAAGCATGCTGCATTAAGACTGGTAATTCAGTGTGGGTTCAACTTTGTGATTATTAGTGAAATCAGGCAATAATAATTTAATTAAACAGATTTGTTCAAATAATGTAAGCTCTCCTTCTAAGACAAAAAAAGACATGCTGCATTAAGACATCGTAAATTTTTAAACAGATTTGTTCTGAATTTCTGATAATTAAATCTCTCCAAATAACACAAACAAGATATGCTGCATCAAGACTGAAAGTTTAGTGTGGGTCAACTTTGTGATAGTGGAATTAAGCAATCATAATTTTTGTCAATAAAAAGCCAGTTATTAAAGTCCTGCTCATTGGGCTTATGGAACTGGCTTTGAGTCTTGCTCATTGGGTTTATTAACTCCAGGCTTATAATTATTGTCACTTCTAGCTGGAATTTTGCAGAGTAATAAGATTAAACATTGGGACTTTGGGAGAAAAGAATCTTACAAGAACATTTAGCATATAAAAGGAGAAAGTTTGAATTTGGCCCTTATACTCAAACAAATAAGAATAATTTTTGAAATGTATTTCCCCCAGTATAAGAATGACAACAGTCATGGTATGTCTAATCTGACTTGTGGTAAATTGTTCAACAAACAGGGAGATCTATGAAAGGTACCAAGCATCATACAAAAGCAAGGAGGATATTCATACGAAACTAATGAAAAACTATAAAGACATACCAGCATGGTGGTTCTACGCTCTTCTTGGGTTGACAATAACAATTTCTTTTCTGCTCTCTATCTTCTTGAAAGAACAAGTTCAGATTCCTTGGTGGGCTCTCCTCTTTGCTTGTGGCATTGCATTCATATTCACTCTCCCCATCAGCATCATAACTGCCACAACAAACGTGGTAAGTGGTAGCATACTCCAGCATCTCAATAATTCTCTGCAATTAAAAAGTATTTACTCCATATCTCTCTTTAATTTTAAGCATAATAATTCACTGATTATTTCCTGAATGCCAACATCAATACTGAGTTGTGTCTCAATTTCATGTCATTCATCGTAACTTCACAAGACTTTGCAATTCACTAAACCAAGCTTGTAAGTTACCAAACCCAAAAGAAAGATATATTTTTGTCCTAAACAGTAACCGTGCGTTTGAGGATTTTACAATGACCCAGCTTTTTTTGGACATATAATCTTATAAGAAAACATAAGGTCAAAGTGATTCACTGATGTATAAGTTCTGAAACACTTCTTTCATGAGGAACCACCTTCGTTGGACTTAAAAACAGAGAAAATTGCATAAGAAAACAATTTAGTAACAAACTACATGGAAATGTAAAAATAACAAAACACAATCCAGTAGCCAGTTAGCTTGGGAAGTTGGAAAGGTAGGCTTCTTTCATAGTTTCATATTCCTTTTGCCTCTAAATTAATATCACGCTAACTTTTCATGATCTCCAAGGCCAAACTTTGACCATTATTGTTGGTAATTCTATACTACTATTAGTAAACTTTATTATAACATATCATAATATACCTAACTAGATTACTTCCATATCATTATAGCATATATTGCATAAAAAACCCAAGTCAAAGTCTAAGCTCAGACCTTAGAAATTCAAGAGTGTGCAGTGAAATAGAAGCAACCTCTTCCTATGAGAATATCAAATTTATCCACACAACCACCTATATAACCCGTCTTTTTTCATGCTATCTGCAGACACCAGGACTGAACATAATAACAGAGTATGTTATGGGCCTCATATTACCAGGAAAACCAATTGCCAACGTATGCTTCAAGGTTTATGGTTATATGAGCATGTCGCAAGCTGTTTCTTTCCTCAGTGATTTCAAGCTAGGCCACTACATGAAGATCCCACCAAGATCAATGTTTTTGGTTCAGGTATACTTCTCACCAAGTTAGTAACATGGACTCTACCAGCCATATCCCACACTTAAGTCAGACTGCAGCTACTCAAGCATTTTCAGAATCATTTACAATTAATTCCTGCTTTATTTATCGATAACATCATATCTTACTACAGTAAACCTCTTTATATGACCTGCCAGTTCATAGGAACCATTTTTGCTGGTACCATCAACATTTCAGTAGCGTGGTGGTTGCTCAACTCAATTCATAATATATGCGAGGACAGTCTGCTTCCAGCTGATAGCCCTTGGACTTGTCCTGGTGACCGTGTATTTTTTGATGCTTCTGTCATATGGGGCTTGGTTGGTCCTAGGAGAATTTTTGGAGATCTTGGAACTTACAAAGCTATGAACTGGTTCTTTGTAGGAGGGGCAATAGGACCAATAATAGTTTGGCTCTTTCACAAGGCATTCCCTGAAAAGTCATGGATACCACTAATTAACCTGCCTGTCCTTCTTGGGGCTACAGCCTATATGCCACCAGCAACAACTGTAAACTATAATGCCTGGATCATAGTTGGAACAATTTTCAACTTCTTTGTCTTCCGTTACAGAAAGCATTGGTGGCAGAGATACAATTACATTCTTTCAGCAGCTTTGGATGCTGGGGTTGCCTTCATGGGAGTTCTGTTATATTTCTCACTAGGAGTGGAAAATAAAAGCTTGAACTGGTGGGGTACAAATAGTGAGCACTGCAGTTTGGCAACATGTCCAACAGCTAAAGGCATAGTGGTTGATGGATGCCCTATTTACTAGTTCTTTTACATCTATGATAGATTTGTTTGACAGGATTTAGTGTAATAGCTTGAGATTGTGAATACTTATGACCAAAAAAGGGGAAAGAACCCAAGTGCATTATTAACATTCACACCTCAATTTTAGATGTTAGCAACAGAGCAATATTACTTCAGTAAAGCATAGAGCCATGGAGAAATTTGATACCATGTGTAATCTAATTTGAATGTCTCCCTGAGCATCTTAAACAGATTTCTAAATTCTGGTGAAAGATATTTGAGAAAGTTATATGGAAATTTCCATTTGTTTAGGAAGCACAGATTGTAAAATCCAAAATAGAAGATTAGAAATTAGGTAGAACGTAAAAGAGGTATAAAAATAACTCCAATGGCAGTCAAACTGCCAAAGGCCATTAATAAATTTATTATTTTGAGTAAATGCAAGTTGCCAACAAGTAAAAGAATAAAGGGGGGCAACCATTTCAAAGCCTATAATAGCAAAAAAGAATGTTCATTGTATAAAGATTCACGACTCATAAATAAGAAGTGACATGACTTGACTTTAGCCATTTTCTTAACTCCCGAGAACTCAAATTAACGAGGGAGAATTTTGGGACTATAATAGCAAGATATTACTATTTTTAAAAAGGTGGCAGCTTCCTTAGACACCATGAAACAGTATTTGCGACAAATGTAACTATTAATTCCAGACAGAATAATGACAACATTTATACGTAAATGATGTAAGTAATACGATGTACTTACAATCAACTTGATAAATTGACCGAGAGCCACTGGTTATATTCATCCATCCTTATGATGAAGGAGCTAGAACTAGGCGAACCTCCACCGCCATAGGCCTACAGGATAAAGGAGCAAAAATGCTAATGAGAAATGACAGTGCTTCTTCTCAAGCATCCAAAGAGAATGAGAAACTCAAATTAGGAAAGGGAAAGTGACTAGAACACAATGATTAAAGTGACACCTTCGCAATCTCTGAGGTGTCTGTATTTCCATCCATACTTCTCAGACACATTTTCAAGTTCTTACGTTGCATAAAGACAACAGCTCCTACAGGCCTGGGCAAAAAGAAATATCAGAAGATTACAATGAATAAGAGTAATTCCTGGGTGCAGAATAATAACAATATGATCAAGAAATTTCCAGTGCAGCTAACAATTAAAAGCAATATCGTTTTTCTGTATAAGAATCAAGAGCAAAAAAAACATGTCTTAATATAATTAAAAGCAGAGGAGTATTCTAATCAGAACAGTCAATTCTTATCCCCAAAATTCTATTGTAAATTTTGATTAATGTAATTTTTTTATTTTTTTTTTAAATTTTAAGTATAATACAAACTATATAGTAACGAGAAAAACAATTTTGATGAAGGCCTACTGGTCAAGCTGTGTCGTACCCCTTTCAAAACTTGGCCTGTGCATAGCATTATAGCATACAACTTTGCCTCTCATTGGCTCATGCCCTTGCTATAATGTAAACATCTACCATAGGTCGCCAGTTTTACAAGTTTTGGATAAGTTACCTTAAGCCAGCTGCAGCACTCCTTAAACTAAGTTCTTTCCCAATTTCATCACTGAGGTCTGGATTGCTATCAGCTCTTACTCCCTGATAAATAAACATAATAAATAATGTAATTTATAAGGAGACATAAGTCCCCCCCCCCCCCCAAAAAAAAAAAAGAAAAAAAAAAAGAGGGGGGGGGGGGGGTATGGTTTGGACTTAAAACAATGATTATATCTTATTGATGAAATCATTGAAGAAATTTTACAATTTTTATTTTTTTGGAATCAGCAGAGGGAATCAGGTAGCAAGAGGGGGAAAAAAAAAAAAACTGTCAGATAATACAGATTTAAAAGCATGCAATCTGTCAAAAACTTACCAGGCACTCCCCATAGAATCCTCGACCTAGCCGAAGTTTAAAAGATTTTTCTAGAAACACTTTTGCAGCATCCTTTTGAGCTGAAATTTCAGAGTTTCCCTTGGTTAGCAGCGCCTTTACATTCATCTCCAATAGCTGCATTCAGGTGGTAATTAACGAATTATTCAAAGAAGGGAAACACACACACACACACACACACATGATCAAATTCATATAATGTCATCAAGCCCAATAATGCCACTCATTACTACATTCACTGATTAAGGTATTCGATGCTGTTTTGGAAGCCTAACAAATAACAAGCTTGATGTAAATGCAAGAACTGACACAAAAGATACCTTCAGGCAAAGAATGACTTTATTAATATTTACAAGGAAAAGAAGTGCATTTAAGTGTTTATTAGGAAGATCACCAAAGATTGACCCCGATAAAAATGCCACAGATATGATTTTATCAGGCTATTCCAAAAGGCCCTGCTAATAGCATATAAGAAGTATATTCAAATGAAATCTATCATTATTATCCAAACAAGCAAAACCCAGAGAATGGCCAAGCACACCCAATTACAAAGAGACTTTTTCCCCTTATTCTTTCCAAGTTGCACATAGCTAATCTGCAACTGGCACATAGCAGAACATACTAGGCTGGTTTATTCCAACGAACCCAAGCTATCAAAACAAATCTCCCCATAAGCATAGGAGGTCACTGAAGTATAGGCAGGTACTTTATGCAAAGACAAAATCCAGACCATCTCACTAGAGCTTATGCCACCAAACAAACTCTCTTACTTCCATAACATGAAAATGCACATGCATTTCTTGTCAAGAAATCAATAATTTTACATAGGGTGTCCTTCCAAGTAGCAATTTGAATAACTATTGAAGGAGGAGCAATATGCTAGGTCCATATAGTGCTAATAAATATGACTATAATGCGTTGCTCCAACCAGTTTTGACAGAAGCAACTACACCATAAAGACTACATTGCTAGACAGGCGCAACTAATTCAGCTTTTTTCTCAAAGAAAATTTCATAAAAAAGAAAACAAGAAACCCCATGATCAAAGATTATACTTCAACTTTCAAATCCAGATTTTTCCCTACTCACCTGGTCATACATGTGAGGATTGGTGATGCAGTTCAGCTTTGACCTCCATTCTGAAATCCCAATATTGAAAGCCCGAACGTCAGGCAATCTCCATTGGCGTAAATCTCCATCTTCAAGATAGTTCAAGAGTAACTCCATACGACATTGATCATTTGAGTTTAGCAGACCATTAACCAGACCCTGCAAAAGGCAAAGTAAATGATGCTTTCTAATAGAATCAATAATGCATATACGCATAAAGAATATTACAGGGAAACATGTCTATGGACTAACATTTCCATCAGGTGATTTTGTGTATTCAAGCTGGCCAGAAAAATATTCAAAAACAGCCCTTGCACTACTCCTCCCAACATCAACATGAAATGTGAGTTTTCCAGAACAATCCTCAACAGAAGGGATCTTTGGAAGTGTTGAGTTTCTATGATCAAAGCATATCACTCTGGTATCAAAAGTCAGAAAAAACAAAAGGTCAACCTCCCAATTTAAGAAGCCTATCTATACATAATAGAGCAGTCCAACGACGAAGGATTATTTATGGCTTACTTGCATGCTGTCCTCCGCCAAAGCTCAACAGCAAATCCTCTTGGACCAATGAAGTCAAGGAAATAGCATGTCTTGAGTCCTTCATAACACAAATCTTCCACCCTGACATCAGGATTCATCATACACAAAGTTGGTGTAAGAGTAGTAAGACAGTACTTTAGCAAATCATTTGTTAATATTTATAAAGATCTCGGATCTCATAAAAGCCTAATCCCAAAAAAAATGGGGGGGGGGGGGTGGGGGAAGGAAACATTATCAGTTTTTCTTCGGTTACTACACTGTTTTGTAGGTGGAAAGTGAATGGTGGTAATGGAAATAAATTTAAATGTAATTTAGCAGGTATCATCCTAATGTAAATGGAAATTAGTATTTAGTAATAGAGTTGTCAATTCGGGTAAACGGGTCGGATTTGGGTCAGGTAAGAGTGGGTCGGGTCAACTCGAGTCGGGTCAATTCGGATTAATTCCATAACTTATGCGGGTCGGGTTTGGGTTGGGTCATGCTTGAGTCGGGTCATGTCGGGTCATACTTCTTATCAGGTTTGGGTCGGGTTTAGGTCGGGTTAATAACAGGTCGGGTTACATTCGGGTCGGGTGAACAATAGGTTGGGTTTAATTTGGGTTTACACGGGTTAGGGTAATTCTCGGGTTCGAGTCGGGTTCGGTTCAAGTCAATAATTTTGCGGGTTAGAATCAGATCGGGTCATTCTCGGGTTTGAGTCGGGTTCAGTTAAAGTCAATAATTTGTGAATTATAATCAGGTCGGGTCATTTTCAAGTCGGGTCATTCTCGGGTTCAAGTCGGGTTCGGTTCAAGTCAATAATTTGCGAGTTATAACCAGGTTGGGCCGTTTCCAAGTCAGGTCATTCTTGGATTCAAGTCGGGTTGTTCAAGTCAATAATTTGCAGGTTACAATCAGGTCGGGTCATTTCCAAGTCAGGTCATATTCGGGTTCAACTAACTATAAATAGATAATTATGATTTTAGCTATAAAGCTAATTATTTCCTTTGACTATAATATGTATGACAATATACTAGGGAACTATAGTCTATAATTTAGGAAGATAATTATCTTCTTTGACCAATAGAACAAATATATACTATATTTAACTCTTAAATTTGAGGATGATGCTCCTTTCTTTTGCTGGACCGACTTGGTCTCCTTAGACAAAATGCTTTGATCAACAATAATAAGGTGGTCTAAATTGCATTTAAGGTGATTTGAAATCGGGTCAGGAACAATTTGGGTTGAATTTAGGTCAGGTCAATAACAAGTCGTGTTAATTTCGAGTCAGGTTAGTAACAAATCAGGTTGAATTTTTGTGTCGGGTAAGTAATAGGTATATTAAAATTCGGGTAAGGTCAATAACAAGTCGAGTTGAATATAGGTCAGGTCAATAACAAGTCAGGTTGATTTCGGGTCGGGTGTGTAAAAGGTTAGGTTAAATTCGGGTCGGGTTAGGAATGGGTCGGGCTGATTTCAGGTTAGTAACAAGTCGGGTTAAATTCGGGTTTTGACGGGTTAAAACGGGTTAGGGTCAATTTCGGTTCAACTCGGGTTCGGTGCAATTTAATAAAATTGGCCGTTGTAAATCGGTAAATCGGTGCAAGTTGTAAGACGGTAAATTGGTCGTTTAACAGCAAATTGGAGGGTTCCACACACTCAATTGGACTCCCGTCGGATATTAAGGACAATGGTAAACATTTTGGCAATTTTTATTTTCGGACAAAAAAAAGTCAAAAAATTCCAAAATTGAAGGCTAATAACCACGTTTTTTGAGAAATTTTGGAGGTTTCGAAGCCCGGTGTCGAAAAGTCTTGAAATTCTATGGGATACATCTCGGGGTCATATAATGTCGTTTGGAACTATATATGATCATTATTTGTTGTCATAAATGTTCATGGTAGACTTGAATTAATGAAATTGGTGCAAGTTGTAAACCGATAAATTGGTTGTTTGACGGCAAAATGGATGGTTCCACACACCCAATTGGACTCTCGAAATGTATTAGGGACAATGATAAACATTTCGACAATTTTTATTTCCAGGCGAAAAAGATCAAAATATTTCAAAATTGAAGGCTAATCCACGTTTTTTGAAAAATTTTGGAGGTTTCGGGGACCAGTGTGGAAAACTCTTGATATTTTAACGGATACATCTCAGGGTCATATAATGTCGTTTGGAACCATATATGATCATTATAAGTTGTCATAAATGTACGTACTATGCTTGAGTTTATGAAATTCGTGCAAGTTGTAAACCAGTAAACTGGTCGTTTAAAGGCAAATTGGATGGTTCCACCAACCCAATTGGACTCCCGGAAGATATTAGGAACCATGGTAAACATTTCGGCAATTTTTATTTCCGGACGAAAATAAGTCAAAAAATTACAAAATTAAAGACTAATATCTACGCTTTTTGAGAAATTTTAGAAGTTTTAGGGTCCAGTGTCAAAAAGTCTTGAAATTCTAGGGGATACATCTCGGGGTCATATAATGTCGTTTAGAACATATATGATCATTATCTGTTATCACAAATGTTTGTGGTAAGCTTGAGTTAATGAAATCGGTGCAAGTTGTATACCAGGAAATTGGTCGTTTAAAGGCAAATTGGATAGTTCCACCCACCCAATGGGACTCCCAGACAGTATTAGGGATCATGGTAAACATTTCGACAATTTTTATTTACGGGAGAAAAAAAGTTAAAAATTATAAAATTAACGGCTAATATCCACGCTTTTCGAGAAATTTTGGAGGATTCGGGGACCGGTGTCGAAAAGTCTTAAAATTCTAGGGGATACATCTCGGGGTCATATAATGTCGTTTGGAGCCATTTATGATCATTATATGTTGTAATAAATGTTCGTGCTAGGCTTGATTTAATAAAATCGGTGCAAGTTGTAAACCGGTAAATTGGTCGTTTAAAGGCAAATTGGATAGTTCAACCCAACTAATTGAACTCCCGGAGGATATTAGGGACCATATTAAAAACTTCGGCAATTTTTATTTCCGAGAAAAAAAAAAGTCAAAAAATTCCAAAATTGAAAGCTTATATCCACGCTTTTTGAGAAATTTTGGAAGTTTCGGAGCCCGGTGTCGAAAAGTCTTGATATTTTTGGGAATACATATGGGGTCATATAATGCCATTTGGAACCATATATAATCATTATATGTTGTCATAAATGTTCGTGGTATGCTTTAGTTAATGAAATCGTTGCAAGTTGTAAACCGGTAAATTAGCCGTTTAAAAGCAAATTGGAAGGTTCCACCCACCCAATTGGACTTCCGGAGGATAATAGGGACCATGGTAAACATTTCGGCAATTTTTGTTTTCTGACGAAAAAAGTAAAAAAAAAATCCAAAATTGAAGGCTAAGATCCACGTTTTTGAGAAATTTTGCAAGTTTTGAGGTTCGGTGTCGAAAAGCCTTTAAATTTTATGGGGATACATTTCAGGGACATATTATGCCGTTTGGAACCATTTATGTTCATTATATGTTGTCATAAATGTTCGCGGTAGGCTTGATTTAATGAAATCGGTGCAAGTTGTAAACCGGTAAATTAGCTGTTTAAAGGCAAATTGGATAGTTCAACCAACCCAATTGAACTCCCGAGGGGTATTAGGAACCATGGTAAAAATTTCGATAGTTTTTATTTGCGGGCGAAAAAAGTAAATAAATTCAAAAATTGAAGGCTCAACGCTTTTTGAGAAATTTTAGAGGTTTCGCATCAAGGTGTCGAAAGGCCTTGTGATTTTAGGGAATATATCTCGGGGTCATATAATGACGTTTGGAACCACATATAATCATTATATGTTGTCATAAATGTTCGTGGTAGACTTGAGTTTATGAAATCGGTGCAAGTTGTATACCGGTAAATTGGCCGTTTAAAGGCAAATTGAATGGTTCCATCCACCGAATTGAACTCCTGGAGGGTATTAGGGAGTATGATAAACAATTCGGCAATTTTTATTTCCGGGCGAAAAAAGTTGAAAAATTCCAAAATTAAAGGCTTAATATCCACACTTTTTGAGAAATTTTGGAGGTTTCGGGGCCCGGTGTCGAAAAGTCTTGAAATTCTAGGGTATATATTTCGGGGGTCATATAATGCCGTTTGGAATAATATATGACCATTATTTGTTGTCATAAATGTTCGTGGTAGGCTTGAGAAAATGAAATCAGGTAAGTTGTAAACAGATAAATTGGTCGTTTAAA
This sequence comes from Chenopodium album, assembly GCF_948465745.1. Classification (NCBI taxonomy): domain Eukaryota; kingdom Viridiplantae; phylum Streptophyta; class Magnoliopsida; order Caryophyllales; family Amaranthaceae; genus Chenopodium; species Chenopodium album. Next base: position 71,904,185 of record NC_137842.1, on the reverse strand, counting down.
GGCAAATAAGATGGTTCCACCCACCTAATAGGATTTTCGAAGGGTATTAGGGTCCATGTTAAAAAATTTCGTCAATTTTTATTTTCAGGCCAAAAAAAGTCGAAAATTTCCAAAATTGAAGTCTAATATCCACGCTTTTTGAGAAATTTTGGAGGTTTCGTAGTTCGTTGACGAAAAGACTCGAGATTTTAGGGGATACATCTCGGGGTCATATAATGCCGTTTAGAACCATATATAATCATTATATGTTGTCATAAGTGTTACTGGTAGGCTTGAATTAATAAAATCAGTGCAAGTTGTAAATCGGTTAAATGGTCGTTTAAAGGCAAATTGGTTGGTTCAACCTACCCAATTGGAAACCCGGAGGGTATTAGAGAGCATGGTAAACATTTCGGCAATTTTTATTTTAGGGCGAAAAAAGTCAAAAAATTCAAAAATTGAAGGCTAATATCCACGCTTTTTTAGAAATTTTGGAGTATTCGAAGCCCGGTGTATAAAAGTTTAGAAATTCTAGGGAATACATCTCTTGGTCATATAATGTCATTTGGACCCATATATGATAATTATTTGTTGTGATAAATGTTCGTGGTAGGCTTGAGTTAATGAAATCGGTGCAAGTTATAAACCGGTAAATTGGTCGTTTAAAGAAAAATTAGATAGTTCCACCCACCCAATTTCCCGGGGGGTATTAGGGACCACTATAAACATTTCGGCAATTTTAAATTCCAAAATTGACAGCTAATACCCATGCTTTTTTAGAAATTTCGAAGGTTTCGGGTCCCGGTGTCGAAAAGATATGTGATATTAGAGATACATCTCGGTGTCATATAATGCCGTTTGGAACCATAAATGATCATTATATGTTGTCATAAATGTTCGTGGTAGGCTTGAGTGAATGAAATCGGTGCAATTTGTAAACCGGTAAATTGGCCGTTTAAAGGCAAATTGGATGATTCCACCCACCCAATTGGACTCCCGGAGGGTATTAGAAACCATGGTAAACATTTCGGCAAATTTTATTTCCGGGCGAATAAAAGTCAAAAAATTCCAAAATTAAAGTGAAAAAAAATTCCAAAATTGAAGGCTAATATCCACGCCTTTTTACAAATTTTTTAAGTTTCGGGACACGATGTTCAAAAGGCTTGAGATTTTAGGGGATACATCTCGAGGTCATATAATGTCGTTTGGAATCATATATTATCATTATATGTTGTCATAAATGTTCGTGGTAAGTTTAAATTAATTAAATCGGTGCAAGTTGTAATTCGGTAAATTGGCCGTCTAAAGGCAAATTGGATGGTACCACCCACTCAATTGGACTCACAGAGGGTATAAGGGAACATGATAGGCATTTCGGCAATTTTTATTACCGGGCGAAAAAAAGTTGAAATTTCCAAAATTGAAGGCTAATATCTACACTTTGAGAAATTTTGGAGGTTTTAGGGCTCGGTGTCGAAAAGTCTTGAAATTCTGGGGGATATACCTCGGGGTCATATAATGCCGTTTGGAACCATATATGATCATTATTAGTTGTCATAAATATTCGTGGTAGGCTTGAGTTAATTGAATCGGTGCAAGTTGTAAACCGGTAATTTGTTCGTTTAAAGGCAAATTGGATGGTTCCACCCAGCCAATTAGACTCCTGGAGGGTATTAGAGATCATGGTAAACATTTTGGAAATTTTAATTTTCGGGCGAAAAAAACTTAAAAAAATTCCAAAATTGAAAGCTAATATCCACGATTTTTGAGAAATTTTGGAGGTTTGGAGCCCGGTGTCGAAAAGCCTTTAGATTATAGGGGATACATCTCGGGGTCTTACAATGCCGTTTGGAAGCATATATGATCATTATATGTTGTCATAAATGTTTGTGGTAGACTTGAGTTAATGAAAACGGCGCAAGTTGTAAACCGGTAAATTGGTCGTTTAAACGCAAATTAGATGGTTCCACCCACCCAATTGGACTCCCAAAGGGTATTAAAGACCATAGTAAATATTTCGGCAATTTTTATTTCCGGGCCAAAAAAGAAAAAAAAATCATAAATTGAAGGCTATATCCACATTTTTTGAGAATTTTTGGAGTTTTCGAGGCCCGGTATCGAAAAGTCTTGAAATTCTAGGGAATACATCTCGGGGTCTTACTATGTCGTTTGAAACCATATATGATCATAATTTATTGTAATAAATGTTCGTGGTAGGCTTGTATTAATGAAATCGGTACAAGTTGTAAATCGGTAAATTGGTCGTTTAAAGGCAAATTGGATGGTTTTACCCACCCAATTGGATTTCCGAAGGGTATTAGGGACCATGGTAAACATTCTAGCAATTTTATATCCGGACGAAAAAAAGTCTAAAAATTCCAAAATTGAAGGCTAATATCCATGCTTTTTGAGAAATTTCGATTGTTTCGGGGCCCGGTGTCGAAAAGAATTGAGATTTTATGGAATATATTTCAGGGTCGTATAATGTCGTTTGGAACCATCTATGATCACTATATGTTGTCATAAATGTTAGGCTTGAGTTAATGAAATTGCTGCAAGTTGTAAACCAGAAAATTGGTCGTTTAAAGGCAAATTGGATGGTTCCACCTACCCAATTGGACTCCCGGAAAGTATTAGGGATCATGGTAAACATTTCGGCAATTTTTATTTGCGGGTAATTAAAAGTCAATAAATTCCAAAATTGATGACTAATATCCACGTTTTTTGAGAAATTTTGGAGGTTTTGGGTAGCACTGTCAATTCGGGTAAACGGGTCGGGTTTGGGCCGGTAAGAGATGGTCGGGTCAACTTGGGTCGGGTCAATTCGGATTAATTCCATAACCTATGTGGGTCGTGTTTCGGTTGGGTCATGCTTTAGTCGGGTCACATCGAGTCATACTTCTTATCGTGTTTGGGTCGGGTTAATAACAGGTTGTGTTACATTCGGGTTGGGTGAGCAATAGGTCGGGTTTAATTCGGGTTTTCACGAGTTCAAACGAGTTAGGGTAATTCCCAGGTTCGAGTCAGGTTCGATTCAAGTCAATAATTTGCGAGTTATAATCAGGTCGGGTCATTCTCGGGTTTGAGTCGAGTTCGGTTCAAGTCGATAATTTGCGGGTTATAATCATGTCGGGTCATTTTCAAGTTGAGTCATTCTCGAGTTCAAGTCGGGTTCGGTTCAAGTCAATAATTTGCGGGTTATAATCAGGTTGGGTCATTTTCAATTCAGGTCATTTTTGGATTCGAGTCGGGTTATGTTCAAGTCAATAAATTGCAGGTTACAATCAGGTCGAGTCATTTCCAAGTGGGGTCATATTCGGGTTTAACTAACTATAAATAGACAATTATCATTTTTATCAAACTAATTATTTCCTTTGACTATAATATATATGGGCAATATACTAGGGAACTATAGTCTATAATTTAGGAATATAATTATCTCTTTTGACCATACAACATATATATATATATATATATTTAACTCTTAAATTTGAGGATGATGCTCCTTTCTTTTGCTTGGTTGTACTGACTTGGTCTCCCTAGACAAAATGCTTTGATCAACAATAATAAGGTGGTCTAAATTGCATTTAAGGTGACTTGAAATCAGGAATAATTTGGGTTGAATTTAGGTCGGGTAAATAACAAGTCGTGTTGATTTCGAGTTGGGTTAGTAACAGATCGAGTTAAATTTTTGGGTCAGGTTAGTAATAGGTCTGGTAAAATTCGGGTCGGGTCAGTAACAAGTTGGGTTGAATTTGGGTCAGGTCAATAACAAGTCAGGTTGATTTCGAGTCGCGTTAGGAACGGGTCGGGTTTAATTCAGGTGAGGTTAGTAACAAGTCGGGTTAAATTCGTGTTTTAACGGGTTAAAACGGATTTGGGTCAATTTCGGTTCATGTTAATAATTTACGGGTTACATTCGATTCGGGTTCGGGTCTCACATATTTGGGCAACTCGGGTCTAGGGTTGGTTTCAAGTCGGGTCTAAGGTTGGTTTCAGGTCGGGTTTAAGTCACAATTTTTTCGGGTTCAAATGGGTCGGTTAATAATTGGGTTTGAGTCGGTATTTCGGGTCGAGTCAACTTTTGACATCTTTATTTAATAATACAACCTCATCATCCAACTTGTATTTTTCTTCATAAATTTCCATTACTACCCAATACCATCTCCAAATGATAATGGACGGTAATCAAAATTCATGAAGAAAAGGAGGTACTTCAGTTATGCATAATATTGAAAATTGAGGAAGTATTTTTGGTCACTTTGAATACAAAAAAATAACACGGTTATTATACTGATAAGCAACCAACCAAATAGGCATTGCAGATGTCATATCCATATGTTCCAAATTTCAATCACAATTGGGTCACTTTTGGCATCTACAAATCTACAATAGATGTTTCTTGGACTCTTCATTTTAGCTCAAAGTAACTATGTCGGTTCCTCAATGTTTTTTGGCATATGGAGTGTCCAAGTGTCCTAGAGATTCCAACAGTAATAAGACTAAAACACTGGGACACTCATTTCGGGCCAGAAAAACAATAATTTTTTTTCACAAAATAGCCGAGTCGGATCCTTGGACATGATCACATGAGCCATGATCCATGAAACACCAGAGTCCGAGTAACACAGAAAAATCATCACAGCAAAAATTGGCCTAAAAATGAAGATTGTGTAGAATTAAATGCAAATTACATATCTCATTATTAAATTTCTTATTTTCTCAACAGCTAAAAAAGATTAGCACAAAATTAAAATTACACCAAAAACAAATAAATACAGAGCAGAACACAATTTATCCAGTGATACACATTAATTAGCACAACAATGAACAAATTCAATGCACCTAATTAATCTAGGTCAGAATCATAAATCAGCGAACAAATTCTAAGCGATAATTGCTGATTACACAAGACCTACTTTAATTAATTTAATCAAAGAAATTGCATAATTGTTACAATTAACAACAAAATAGCAGCAAAAATTGAGTGAGAGAAAAACCTGAAAGGAGCAACGGAGGAAAACGGGAGGATGAGGCAAGGACGACGAAGGTGAGAGTGGAAGAGGTGAGCAAAAAGCGCTGAATATGCGCCGGAAAATGAAGGATAGTTGTATAGCGCTATTACCGGCGTTTTCTCTTCGGCGGCTTTTGCGATTGCTTCAAGCGTCGCGTCTGATCGTAGTTGCCGGAGATGCCAGGAATACGCCGGCGACGGTGTGGTTCGCCGGCAGTAACGGAGGAGAGAGATTGGCATTGTACAGAATTTATTTGTATATTGTGTACAGGATACGTTTTAGAACAACTGAACTAATGGCGAGAGTGTTGATTATTAAAAAGTAAAGAGTACGAGTAACTAAACGAGTTTATCATCCAAAATTAATGGATCTTTTAGGGATCCCGGAATCCTAAAATCAAAACGGAAGCTCACTGAACTGAACTGAAATGAATATTTTATAAGAGAAGGAAATTAGGAGCTGAGCTGAGCTGAGCTGAACTGAATTTCAACGTAAGAGAACAGGCCCTTATTCCTCACTCTCAATCTCGTAATTTTTTTTTAAAAAAAAAAGGTTGTTTTCTCTACTTCAAAAGTTGCCTAAGAATCCATAAAAACAAAAGTGATGCAACTAAAAAAAGAAAATTATACTACCTTCGTCCCTTTGCATTAAATGTGTGTTATGTTGTCCACTTGTTGGTTCTTATGAAAATGTCTTATTGACACTTGTTTTTTTTTTTTTTTTTTTTTTTTTTTTTATTGACTTATTTACAAAATTGCTATAATAAATGATTTACATTGAAAAGACTTGTTCAATTAATTTGTTATGATATGGGCTTTTTAATCAGCTATAATTTGACTTCTTGTAGACTAATTCAATAGTAATTCTTGAAAAAGAAATGTTCAAATGAAATGTTAGATTCATATCAATATACGCAGAGTATCACATACATGAGTTTTATTTAATAAAGGTGACCTATCTAACCTTATTAGTTATGTAGTAGCTGTAAATTGATCTTGGATTAAATATCATTTATTATTTAAAAAAATAAAAAATTGAAACTACCAACTCTTGTCTATATTATTTGAATATATTTTTTTTCATAAAATAAGGTAGCCACAACATGAGCTAATTGCGGGTAAGGTAAAGTTTTGGGTGAGACGGACTCACATGAGTCCACCATCTTCATTCTCCTTCTTCCCCTTTCTTTGTTCTCCCTCATCAATGGCGGCCAGATCCTCCACCACTCTCCGCCTCCTCTCAACTTGACGGCGATGAAGCTCCTCCAACTCCCCCGTAGATCTACTCTCTCTCCTCCTGAACCTCAATCCAAAATCCTGGAATAGATGAGTTCATCCGATAGCAGTGAAACGAATAGTATTCTTTCAAAGTTGGGACAAAGAACAAGCCTCTTTCGAAACCTTAATGGATGAAGGAATCTGATTTCCTCCCTTCCACTCACTTCTCATGAATTTCATTCTGTTTGGGAAATATAAATTTTTGACTTTAGATTAATGGAGAATGAAAAATATGTCAAATTGGTTTCCTCCATTATTAAAGCGACTTTGAGGTGATGATTTTTTTTTAATAGTAGATTATCAATTTCAATATATTGTCAGTTTTATTAAATGTTTAGTGTCAGGTATTAGATTAATATTGTCAAGCATTATATTAGTATTGTCAGGTATTAGATTGTCAGGATTAAAAAATTTTAGTCAAGAATAAGATTATTTTTATCATAAATTTTAGCAAGGAATAAGATTATTTTTATCAGGAATAAGATAATTTTAGTAAGGAATTAGAATATTATTGTGAGGTATAAGAATATTAGTGTTATGTATTATTAGAATATTACTGTCATGTATTAGAATATTATTGTCAGATATTAAAATATTAGTGTCATGTATAAGAATATTATTGTCAGGTATTAGAATATTACTGTCATAGTGTCATGTATTTGGTGTTGCGGGCCTCGCGACCGGGTTTAGTTAGCCCGCGCCTTTTTGTTGGACTTTTGTTATTGAGCCCGGTCTCACGTGAGTCCGGTCTCACACAAAACCTTTTGGGTAAGGTAATTGTTTATTGAGGGTCTGTTCTTATACGATTATTTTCAGTTCAGCTCTAATAAGTTCAGTTCAGTTCAGCTCCTAATTTCCTTCTCTTATAAAATATTCAGCTCAATTCAGTCAATCATAACAGGTCCTGAGTTATTGCCTATTGGTGAATAGTAATAAACATGACCTAAATTTAAAAGATGCAAAGTTATACGTAGTAGTACTTTGTAATAATTTGGACTAGAATAAATAAAATTAAAAGGTTTAAAGTTTTAGGCCAAATTTGTAAACTCACTCCACATCTTAAAAGTTTCAAACTAAAACAACTTCAATTAGAAGAAATGAACATATTATAATAACATTATAATTTTCAAGTACACCTAGCTTGCAAGACTAGACTTAATTAATTATGTGACATGTCACGTACGTATGAACTTAGCAATGCTCATCTCCATATAAAATTGTTTATAACTCAGTAAAGTTTTTCTTTATAGAAATGTATCGTGATTTCAAAATGTATAAAGTACCTAACTTGTTTGTTTCACCAATTTAGTTAGATAATGGTTTCATTTCCTAATTGCCCCAAAACACTTACTTTACTTAATATAGGGTACATTAAGTACATTAAGTTAAATTTGTGCACATTGACGGTCACAACTCACCATTATCGAAGAAAAGAGAGTGAAGATAGTAAAGATTATCCATCTAATTATAAAGATCTAAATGATTAATTGTTTGGCATTGTTTTTTGTTTTGAGTTTTCAGTTTTTTTGAAAACAAAAAACTAAAAAAGGAAACAAGAAAAAAGTATTTTCACTTTTTAGTTGTCAGTTTTCAAAATTAGCATGATTTTAATAAGTTTGACTAATTTTTTATTCATTATATGACATATATCATACACTTTTAAAATACAAAAAACCAAAAAACTGAAAACCTAAATTCTTAAGTACGACACTCAAGACATGAGATCAAATTCTTTATATCACTCACCCTTCTAGTTCCGTCATACCGAAATCATAAACTTTGTAAAATTACTTGCAAACTCAAATGTTGTTATACTAGTGTCATAAGGTAGAAAAAGGTTAATACCTTGAGGACTCGAGGATGGTAATCAATGGAGATTTATACCATCAATGGAATCACAAGAAGAAAATTCTATGATTCCTAATACACTATACCACCCTTTTGTGGGACCTTGGTTGACAAGGACTTTAATATTAACATAATCTAGGGTATACCATAGTGTCTTGAGATATTTTTCTCTCTCTTCTTCCAATCTACGCTTCTCATATTTTTTAAATTTTATTCTTCCTAACTTCCATGGTGTTTTACTGTTCTTGGGTTCTTCTTCATTCCCTTTGTTTTTCTGCAATAATGTATCCTCATTTTACCATTTTTTTGAGTTTATTCATCAAAAAATTTCATGGGTAATTTTTTAATTCATTAATGATCAATTTCTTTGCATTATATGTTATTGCACCGATTATTGATTTTTTTTTTTAATTTATTTTTTAGGTTGAATTGATTATCAGATGTTTTTGTTCCAGGTTGCTGCAAATTATGGTACGTTATACTTCATCTTAATATTTATATAAACATTGCATGATGTTGAAGATGATGATGATTATTTTGTTGTGGTTTTGATGTTCTTTTGAATGGTTTTATTGCTATCTTCTTTAATGTTCTTATTATATTTTTAATTTTTGGATTTAAATTATACCATCATTGTGACTATTAATTAGTTAATTACACTATCAACGCGACTTTTAATTTCGAACACAAGTAGAATACCTGGTTTCGATTTAAATTATACCATCATCGTGATGGTTAATTACACTATCAACGCGACTATTAATTTTGTACACTAGTAACACAACTACTAATATCTTATTGATTTTAGCTATTGAGGAGTATTTTTTTCTGGGTTAGATGCATGAATAATGCTGTTTTGTTCCCTTGATTTTGTTATTTGATTTTTATTATATTATGTTATTGATGGGTTTGTTTTCTTAAAAAATATATTTATTGATTTCCTCTTGTTGTCTTGGTCTGCTGCTGCGGTTTTGTATAATGCTATCAGTTTTTCTTAATATTTTGATCTTGGAAACAGTGATCATTATCTTTGTCTTGCAAGTGGGTTATGCAAGTTGCTTCTATTTTCCCTCGAGTTGGGCATTATGCAGCTAATTACCCTTATTTAACATGATTATAATATTTCCTTTGAGCTTTGGTATACCATGGCTGTCTATAACTCTATATGCTTTGTATTTGTTTGTTTTGTAATCTCAACGAAGTTATTCGATTGATCTATTGCAAGTGGTGAGTCGTGAATTGGATATTTTAGTATTGTTAAAAAAATCGAGGAAGAAGTGTCCAAATTCTATTTGGTTTGCATTACGATTGAAGCTTACATTGTGTTTGGTTAGCAGTTGTGGAGGTGGAGAGAAAGGGAGGGAGGTGTGTGTGTTGGGGGGGGGGGGTTTGGTGAAGTGGGCTATCGTTTTCCTTCAAACTTTTTCCAATAGTGAAGGGATTGTGCTTCTTAAAGGGAAAAGGAAATGAATCTCTCCAATTCCATTCCCCTCTCTTATTCTATGTTGTATCCAAATAAAGGTAAAATAAGTAACTCATTTTGTCACCCACATTTTTTTCTTATGTAACCTTTTTACCCAAGCATAGTGATAGGTGTAGCAGCTTTAAACATTTGTAAATGAAAGAGGTTGTTGTGGAAGAATGTCATCCAGGTCAAATATGGTTTTACCAAGGGTACGATGATAAAGCTACAAAATATTTGGAAATTCCTTTTTCGGAAGCTTGCAAGTATTCAAGGTCATCAGTTTTAGGGTAAATATAAGTTTAGGGGTTTTGTTTTAGCATAGTATTTGATATGATGGACCGGTGATTCATCTTTAAAACCCGATTTGGCCTTAGTTTACTTTCTTCCTAAGAGGAAAATTTGGGTTAGCATAATGAGATGTATTGGTGTGGGGTGATAAAGAAAGTTGGGTTATTCAAAGTGCTCATATATCAAATTATACTTTCTGTAAGGAGCTGTAGTATACAAACAATTTTGTTCTTAGAGCTATTGTATATATGTCTGTGTTGCATTTGTTCATTATGTCAATGACGACAACAATATCTTAAAATCATCGAGGGAGCATGGCCATCTGCCTGTTTTGGCCATTAGGTAGCTTTATACCTTGGAAGTCCTGTTGCATACATCATATTTCCAATATCCCACGTTTCCACTAGCAATATGATCTTTGTTGGATAGTGGTCCAGTTTGCATACATCATATTTCCCAAGAATGTGCTTTGTAGGCATTGACATATCCTGAATTAGATGTTTGACATCTTTCCTGTTATGGAACTATGGGATTTTCAGCAGATTCAGTGTGATGTTCCAGAGACAACCATGTGGTTAAGCCATAGGTAAAGCAAAATGGCTCTTCTTGGTGCAAGGAATTTTTAGGCTCACCCTTAAGAGATCCCAGGATAGTGCAGCTCATACACATTAAATTATTACTCACAACACAATTCCATAGCAGTATTTTCTCCTGCTTGTCAAACCTTCCTGAATTGGTCCATTATAAAATAATTAGCAAGCCAAGGTTACCTGACAATACTGGAATCAAGTAAAATTCATGTCTTCCCTTAGTGCTTTTACAGTTTTACTGGCTCTCATATGGTCCATAGTTTCTAATCCATGAGTCCAATGCATTACATTTAATAACAAAAAAATTGAACTGAGGAACAACATCTAGGAGTCTTAATTGATACAAGTGAATGATGGCTTAGTGCTCTTTCTTAAATGAAAAGAAGCTTGGTTGGGTTTTAAATAAACTTAGCTGCTGCTGGAATGGCAGTTTATTTCCCATATTTTTCCTTTATTTCTGTAGCTTTTTTCATGACAACCATTACATGTTATCTGTAGGTGCAGTATCATTGATACAGTTTAATCTTCTCTGCTCTTTGGCTCATTAGTTTCCTTTTTAACAACTCCAGCTGCTATGATTCTTGTTGCACTTTCCTAGTATGAAACTTCTTTATTAAACAATAGAGAACCATGCCAAGTCATTTTATATCATTTGCCAATGATTTCATTGCAAAAGTATATACATTTTTTGTTTTACGTTATCTAATTTAGATTTTTTGCAAAAAAGTACACTGCCTTTGCTGCAATTAGAAGTAGTTTTTAATTGTAGCTTGCATCTTTCCTTCTTCGACGTCATGGAATCCTTTTGACACTAAGGTCTCTACTTGTAATCCAGCAACAGGGAGTTATGGCTTTACAAATTGCAAATCTTCTATCAAATTGTATTTTACAGGCTGAAGTGTAATTTTTCAATTGATCAGGCCAATGATTCATGATCTTTATTTCACAAGAAAAGGGTCTACAGCTGCTAGCATTTGAATTCGTGAAACACACCATCATAAGAACAATTACATACCTTACAAAAAAAAATATATATATATATTTAACAAGCACATCTATCGTTTTTTATTATGGAAAGCTATTGTTGGTCATTGGTCTGCTATACTAAATTACCGCTATGTACCAAATCATACCAAATCTGCAGTTGTTGCTGAATGCTTCTTTCTCTATGAGCACATGCATCTTCCCATTCAAGTAGAATGGTTTGTTTTAATGCTTGGCTAAGCATTTGGTGTGGCACTGGACACAGTACCAGCTTTGTTAATGTAGTTGCAAGCTACAAACAAAATGTGCCTTATTAGTGTAAATTATATTTTCTCCTTGATTCTTTTTATGAAATTCTGAAAAAAATAGTTGATTGGAGAGTCAAAGTACCATAATTTCATTTTTTTTGTTGATGTTTCATCGTTGTGCTGCTCTGGTTGGCTTAGCTGGAGATTGATTGCCGTGTTCATGTGAGAATCATTATTGACATTATATGACATGTGTGGGTGTTGCTGTATCTGATTCGTTTCCTCTGTTGTGCACACCTGAAATTCAGAATCTTTCTTAGACACACTAGCAAACAGAAGGCCATCAGAAATTGAATTGTTTCTTACAGTTGATTTCATTTATTATATTAATGGCCTCTATTCATAAAACAGCCTCTCTGTTTGATACCTGCTTTTGTAGCTCTGAATTTTGCTGTTTCACGAGATTTAATTGCTTATAAAGCTCAATATTGTCTTGATGAATTATAGCTCCCTGCAACAAGTTTAACAACTTTCAGCACACTTTGTCACGTGCATAAATAGAATAAAATTAGTAGATATTGTTGATGAAGTGACCCTTTGGTTAAGTTCTCTGATCTCTTCAGATAGGAGTTGGTCCTGCAAACAATAGCAAAGTTGTTAATTGTTGTGTTTGCATTTAGGATTTGAATTTGTGCAGCAGAAATATTTCACACCTTTTTCATTCTCACACTTTTCAAGCTTGTTTCCAATTGAGTTTCCAAGTTCTGCATGTCTTTGATGCTTAAACCTGAAAGTTCTTGCCCCATAAGTTTCCTGCAACCATCAAACTGGATGCTAAGATATAGAGGCGGAACTTTTTGCAAGTCTGTTGAAAATTGAAATATTTGCGTTTCAAAATTTAAAATGTTACTGTAATTTGTAGCCAAGTGTCTTTGTTGTCCTCTTGGAGTAGATAACTTTTACAGTTTCAATATGTGTCATTCCTGCCTGACTTTGTGGTTTTTTATCTATTGGAAGTTCATTGATTCTAACTCCGCCAGTGGGTTTCCCGCTGCCAGTCCCAAGCCTGGATAAAGGAGGAGGGTTACGGTAGGCCAGTGACAGCCAGTATAAAACTTCGTCACATCCCATGACATGAGCCAAACAGATATTTTCGTGGGGGCGTTCCCTACTCAGCGACGCGCTGCACTTCCTAGACCCGGGTGTAGTGATAAGTATGCAAGGGTTGCTAGGTCGTCGCCCAGAAGCGACGCGCCACATTGCCCGAGTGTGGTGTCAAATGAGCAAGGGCGTGCCATTGGGGCGTTCCCTACTGAGCGACGCGCTGCACTTCCCAGACCCGGGTGCAGTGATAAGTATGTAAGGGTTGCTAGGTCGTCGCCCAGAAGCGACGCGCCATATTGCCCAATTGTGGTGTCAAATAATCAAGGGCTTGGAGTTGGGATCAGGAGGGAGCGTGGGAGAAAAGAATTTAGTTTGCGGATTGGTTCTTGGAATGTGGGGTCTCTTACGGGAAAATCAGCAGAATTGGTAGAAGTAATGAAAAGACGACGCGTGAACATCATGTGCCTCCAAGAGACAAGATGGACAGGAGAAGGAGCTCGAGGCTTGGTTTTGGGGTATAAGGTATGGTATGTTGGGCAAGAAACGAGCCACAGAACAAGGAATGGTGGAGCTAGGAACGGAGTTGGTGTGGTTCTCGATGAGAGGTTGGCAAAAGAGGTGATCGAGGTCTATCGGAAGAACGATAGGTTGATAAGGCTGAAGTTGCTATGTGGCAAGGAGATTGTGAATGTTATCAGTGCTTATGCTCCCCAAGTGGGTTTAGATGCAGAAGAGAAACGACAATTTTGGGAGGACCTAGACGAGGTGGTGCAGGGTGTCCACCACTCAGAGAAGTTATATATTGGAGGGGATCTAAATGGGCACGTTGGGGCGAGCCGAGATGGCTATGAGAGTGTCCATGGAGGCTTTGGGTATGGGCAGAGGGACGCCGGTGGTGAAGCTATTATGGATTTTGCCCAATCATATGATTTAATTTTGGCTAATACTTGGTTTAAGAAGAGGGATTCACACTTGATAACTTTTCGGAATGGAGCAAATGCAACTCAAATAGACTTCCTGCTCACAAGGAGCATAGATAGACAAAGTTGCATAAACTGTAAGGTTATCCCAGGGGAGAGTGTGGTCACCCAACACCGGCTATTGGTAATGACTATTCGTCTGAAAGAGAAGGCGAAGAAAAAAGTTAGACAAGAAGAACCAAGGATAAGATGGTGGACCCTAAGGGATGCAAAAGCTAAGGTTTTTACAGAAAAGGTAATTGAAGAAGCGGATTGGGATGGAGAGGTGGATCCGGACATGACTTGGTTACGAATGAAGAACTGTTTCCTAAGAGTGGCCAAAGAGGTCTTAGGGGAAGTAAGGGGAAGAACTTCGGTACAGAGAGATACTTCGTGGTGGAATGAAGAGGTGAAAGCAGTAATTAAGCAAAAAAGGGAATGCTATCAAGCCTTAGGAAAATGTAGGAGTGATGAAACCTTTGCAGCGTATAAGGAGGCTAAGAGTAAGGCAAAGGCAGCTGTTCGCCAAGCAAAAGAAAAGGCATATCAGGAGGTTTATGAAAAGCTTGATTCCAAGGAGGGAGAAAGGATCATTTATAAGATGGCAAAGAGAAGACAAGAGGCAAGGAAGGATATTGGCATGGTGAAGTGTGTCAAAGATAAGAACCAAATGGTCCTAGTGCAAGAGGAGGGCATCAAGGACAGGTGGAAGGGGTACTTCGATGAATTATTTAATGGAAGTAATGGAGTTGTGATAGGAGATACCTCTATGAGTGATGAAGAAATCAACATGGAGTATGTGCGAAGGATTAGGAGAGTAGAGGTGGAGATTGCACTGAGGAAGATGAAACCTAAGAAGGCGGTTGGCCCTGATGGGGTACCGATAGAGGTGTGGAGGTGTTTGAGTAAGATTGGTATTGATTGGTTAACAAACCTTTTCAACAAGATATGGACGGCTACAAGGATCCCACAAGATTGGAGGAAGAGCACCTTGGTCCCGGTTTATAAAAACAAAGGAGACGCTCAAGATTGTTCTAACTATCGAGGAATTAAGCTTATGAGCCATACTATGAAGTTGTGGGAAAGGGTGATTGAACAAAGGTTGAGGGCATGCACAAGCATTTCAGATAACCAATTTGGTTTTATGCCTGGGAGATCTACTATGGAGGCAATCCATTTGATAAGACAAATGATGGAGTTTTATAGGGTAAAGAAGAAAGATCTTCATATGGTCTTTATTGATTTAGAGAAGGCATATGACAAGGTGCCAAGAGAGATACTTTGGTGGGCAATGTTGAAGAAAGGTATCCCACGAAGGTATGTAGACCTAGTTAAGGATATGTATCGGGATGTGTCAACAAATGTGAGGACATGCGGAGGGTTGACAAAAGATTTCCCTATTACAATCGGATTGCATCAAGGGTCTGCATTAAGCCCTTTTCTTTTTGCAACGGTTCTAGATGAATTAACTAGACCAATTCAAGATGAGGTTCCATGGTGTATGCTGTTCGCAGATGATATCGTTTTGGTGGATGAGACTAAGGATGGGGTTAATGTCAAGTTGGAGCAATGGAGGCAAAGGTTGGAATCTAGAGGGTTTAAGCTAAGTCGGAGTAAGACTGAATATTTGGTATGTCGTCTTGGCACTCAGAGGGGGACAAGCAATGAAGTGGTGAGTTTGGATGGAAAGGATTTGACCATGAGTGAATGTTTTAAGTACCTAGGGTCGATCATCCAGAAGAATGGTGACATTGATCAAGACGTGACCCACAGGATTAAGTCAGGGTGGCTTAAATGGAGAGCGGCCACGGGAGTGTTATGCGACCGCAGCATTCCCTTAAAGTTGAAGGGAAAATTCTACAGGACTGCCATAAGACCAGTGTTGCTCTATGGTACAGAATGTTGGGCTTCTAAGAAAGAGCATATTAAAAAGATGGAGGTTACGGAAATGCGCATGTTAAGGTGGATGTGTGGAAACACTTTAAGAGATAGAATCAGAAATGAGGTTATTCGCAAGAAAGTAGGTGTGGCGGGCATTGTAGATAAATTAAGGGAAAATCGTCTGCGTTGGTTTGGACATGTAAGACGGAGACCCGAGGGTGCACCGGTGCGAAGAGTGGAAGAGTGGGACCATGGAGGGATTAAACGAGGAAGAGGGAGACCAAAGATGACTTGGTTGGAAGGAGTGAGGAAGGATATGAAGTGCATGGATTTACGTGAGGATGAAGTTTTGGATCGTAAGGGATGGAGGAGAAAGATTTATGTTGATGACTACACGGAATAATCAAATTTGGTTCATGTTAGCCGACCCCACTTTTGGGATTAAGGCTTTGATTGATTGATTGATTGATTGATTGGAAGTTCATTGATTCTTTGAATTAAACTAACCGGTTTTCCCAGAAAGCAACTGTCTTTCATTTTTAATAATAACAATAATGGAAAAAAAACCAAATAAATATCAGATTCCTCTAGGATTTTTTAGCTGTTTACCTTGTTATTTTGTTTTTGACTATTCTCTTTTCTATATTTCTACCTAAGCTGACTATTGATGCATTGATTAGCACATACCCACTAGTTTATCTCCAACCTCTTGTTATTCTCTGATGTGAACTATTGTTTCCTGGAACAGATTTATTCTCTTGTGCAGTTGTGCTACTCATCCATCTTGGATTTGAAGAAAAGCAATCATGCTACTTAGGTAAATGAGTTTTGATTTTAGCTACCTGTTTTCAGTGTTGTGTGCTTGAATGACGAATGCTGCTAGTCACTGGAACGGTGGAACCATAATCTAGCTTGTGCAAGCTATATTTTACTTGATGTGTCTTTCTAGCCATTACCTTTCACTTGAAGATCAAAAGCTAAAATCTTGAATCGTTGTTTGAGGGATATGTGTATTGTATTAAAATCTTGAATCGTTTTTTTGAGGTGTATGGGTAGTGTATCTAAATTCAAAATCATGATCAGTGATTCAGTTCCATATGGGACTATATCATGAAAACTCTTGCAGTCATTTAGGGATATTTTGTATAAATCATGAATGATGAGTTTGGTGTGCTCAAATTTATATTTGAATCCTAGGAAACAGTTGGGAATCTCCTATGTGTAATTTGATGCTCAATCCAAAATATAATTTCTCTTGAAATATCTGAATATCATTGGTAAATGTTGATAAATAGTGTTTGAAATATTACTCTTTCTGTAGTGCATACTTCTCACCCCCCCCCCCCCCCCCCCCGCTCTTTTGTGTAGTTCTTTCTTTATATATTATTATATTTGTATGAGATGAATTAAAGTCATCGTAATCACGTAGTAAAAGCTGCAGGGGTATGATGCTGGAATGTGACAGATTTTGTGCAAACCACCACATAGAAATCACAGGTATGTCTGGTATCATAACGTGGCTACTTGCTTACCAAAGTGTAAAGCAATTTTCAGGCTATTGGTGGTCAATTGGAAAATATTACAGTATATTATTTGATAATATCGAGTTTAAGGTCAAAGTTTGGTTTACCTGTGACTTTCTTGTAAATATTGCAGCTGTTGCCTCAAGTTTGCTGCCTCCCTTTGCCAAAACTGTAACAGAAATAGGAGAAATGGTTATTGTCATTTTCTATTTTTACATCATGCTGATATAGGGGTTCGGCTTTACATGTAATGCTGAAATGGTAGTACTGGGGGCTCTTTTAGTTCAGACATCACATTTGGTAGTGCAGTAAATTTATACAATGCGTCATGAAATATAAAAAAGAAAGAAATCAGTCCTCTGTCATTGCCATTGTTATATTCTTTTCCTTTTCTTAATATTATTTTGGTGATTTTTTAAAATCGATTCCTTTAGAAGTTTTACCTTCATGTAACAAAGGTAATATTAGGCCTTTAACATCTGATCACCTCATCCCTTTTAACCTACACTGATATTCCCATGTTTCTCCTCCCCCTTCCATTTGTGACCTCAGCTCCACATTTATAGCCTAGATTGATTATCAACCTTATCAGTATCACCATCTGAAAAGTCAGCTTAGGTACGTAGTTGCCTAGGTATCTTGTTTTGTAGTTCATTGGCATGGATTTTCAGATTGTGGTTAGCGGTGAATTTTATGGTTAGTTTATTAGTCTATGTTCTTTGTTTTCATTTTTAATTATGCATTTTCCTCGATGGGTGACTATCGGAAATTTGACATTTTCATATGCACTTGACAAGCAATAAAATTCCTGATATAGGATATGTTATTATGTACAATGATGTTAGACAAAATTTTAAGCTAAGGTGTAATGGCTACAAAGCAATTAGGTACCATTGGTAATGCATACTTCCTCTAGGCAGGATGTTTCCTAATAATTATTATAAGGGTGGATTTTATTGCAAGCCAAGATGGTAGAATTGAGTCTCTTTGAAGTCAGAAAATTTGAAGAACGGTGCTTTGGGACAATGTACATTAGATGTTTGATGCAAGTTGCTACCTTTAATGGTTGTAGTACGTTGAGGCGTAGTGTTAATATCCTACACAAGAGTGCAAGATCTGCCAATGTGAGGTCATATAAATGTTAGGAAATTGTTACAGTGAGATCCGCCTCGAGATTCTGAACACCTCATATATGTTGAAGGCCTGACATAAAGCAAGTGGACATTGCAGCGAAGATGTCATGACAAGGCTGCATGGACTACTAGAAGAGACCTAGTAGGATTGTGTTCCAAGATTGAGTGATATAGGTGAGAGTTGGCTTACTTGGGGTAAATTAGACAACAGTTGCTAAGATGATGCCTTACTTTAGATGAGGTAGACTGGCTGGAATTTGGAAGAGGTGCACCCTAGTGAGTTATGAGACAATTGCTAAATTGGATCTGGATAATGGCTCTGTAGTTATGATTTGTAAGGTCATTTAACTTCTTGGCACAATGAAAGAAGTCAAGACTCAAGAGCACAAATTTAGTCTAACATAAACTAGTCATGTTTGTAAGAGCTCTTTTATGAAGCAAAAGGCAGGAAGTCCATATGCACTGTGCTTTTAGGAACAGTTGGTGCTGGAACCTTGAAGTTTGTTAGAGTTCATGAATTGAGTGTATAGGAAAAACTATTTTTGAGTTTAATGTTGAGCTATCAATTTTTGAGGTAGATGGTTTGCCTGACATGCCCTGTGGGTTGCAAATTTTTTGTCAAGTTTAGAATCCTTGTTTGCGTGCTAGGTTGCTAGCTGAAAGAAAGAAAGACTTCTTCAAGATTGGGTCAGACAGAGAAAATTGTTTGAGAAGAAAATAAAGGGTAGCCAAGGATGGAGATTTCATCACATAATCCTCTAGTTACTCATAAAGATCACCCTATATCCTATCTAAAGTCATTCTGTCTTATCATATGTCTGTCTCACATAAACTATTAAGTGTAAGAGTGATTGAACTCAAAAGTAGGGTAATATACCTACGTAATTGTTTGAGTGGCTTTGGTTGTTGGTACATATTAGAGGAATTGTAAGTATAGTCGTGATTTATATGCCCATGATAAGACTTATAGTGGTGATTTATATGCCTGTGATATGACTTATAGTGGTGATTTATATACTATGATATGACTCATCTTTTTTCTAAGAAAAGATTCTTACTGGAATTATTCATCTGATATTTACATTGATAATATCAATGACAGGGCTTTTATTAAAGGCCTTACTACCTCTTACCCGGCTAATTGGCCTTGAATAGTCAAATTCCTTCGATTGACACTCAAAAACACATTCTAAATAGTGTTACCTACTAAACACTGTGCAACATAATACTTCTTATCTTGTAAATATACTATAACACATAAAGTTACTGCTGTTCTTGTAGCTTGGAAAAGAAGAATGATGATACTTTAGCTTTAATTTCATAAACGTGGAAGATGGTATTTTGGGACATTTGTTGGAGCACTTGCAAAGAGAAAACCCAAAATGTTTTGAGCTTTTGCTACCCCTAGTCAAGGTTTCAAGTTCCCTTATAACATGTTTTCATAAGAACTTTTTTTCCTCTCTCTAAATCTGAGTGCCACATCCACCCATCAACCTTTTAAACTCTCCTTAGTCTTTGCGAATCAATAGAGTTAATCATGGGACGGATTAAAACGTGTATTGATTGCAGATATTGATCAAAATCTGGTCTCAAAGACCTTAGAATGTGAAACAGGCTGGGGGTTATTTGTTTTCTCATACTTAGAAGCTCTTGCCTAAAACTCAATGGCATTAACATACTTAAGTAATAGAGTAGGGCCAGCCATAGGGGTGACTGATTAGGATGAGCTATATGCCTATATTGGTAAAACTTGCACAGAATGTGAGATGCTTTTAAAGGGCTGGTGTGTCTTTTAGTGTCTTAGTGGGTAATTGAAGTCATAGACCAGTGGGAAGGAGACTGATCAAGAAGAATTATTCGTTGCAATGCTATGCTTCAGTAGGCTTGTTTTTTAGAAAGGGGCAAAAAGTTTGTGTTTCCTCTCTCCCTTTGAAGAGGACAGAATTACAATTATTTTATTTTGTGTTTTATAATACCTGATCTCATGCTCATCTTTGTTGTCAAAATTACAATTGAGATTTTTTCTTCTTCTCCTTTTAGGACATGCTTGGATTGAGGGTAATAATTTAGAGGCTAGTAATTTAAGGGGTAATAAGTCAAAGTGTCAAACCAAGAAATATGACTGTAAATGAAGACGATAGAGTATGAGGTGGTGATAAAGGAAATATTATAGTGGTGGTATGATGAAGAGAGAGAGAGAGAGATGGGGAGATTATCACCCTCATAATAGGGGTAATAGTTGCCCACCATTATACTAGGATAACAATTACCCCAAGATGAGGGTAATAGTTTCCCTCACTTCCTTTATCATCACAGCATCACTATCTCATTTGCATTGAAAGTCACACCATCACTACCTCATTCTCTCACAACTACTTAGATCCATCTTAGTTTGACTTTTGTTACCCCCTTAATGCTCTACCCCCATTCCAAGCATGCCTTTTGAGGAAGTACCCTCCTTGTTCATGGGCTGGCACTGTTTGATCACTTGCATACCTGTTTTGAGCTGTGGCCTTGTTGAATCCGGCTACCTGGCACCCTGCTGCCAAAAAAGAAACGAACTATATTTTAATGAAATATATACTGATTGTTGCAGGGCTTTGAGGCTCTTCTGAGTTGCAGGTATCTTCTGCAAATGAAACATAAGGCAATTAGATTATAGGCTTGCTGGCTGGAGCTTTTGTGTTTCTACTATGCTACTTCATGCGAGAACTGCAGCTCATGCTTCGTAAGTTGCCACAGCCCCTTTTTTTATGACTTTGTCGTATTCTTGTAAGTGAGGATGATGGTTGAATGAAGCTGCTCAAATGAAAAGAGGGAAAATAATAGATGTATTTATGGGTAAAACAAGATAACACCGTGATCTTGTGACAGTGTTATCTGTAAAACTACTAATTTTGTAGTTGTGAGAAAGAGAGGAAGTGGTTGAGAGGGAAGTACACGTCTCTAACCTCTCATGACTGCGTATCTTAATCCCCTAGTACCCTCAATGGCTCAATCTGTTTAATGCATCAGCATATGTTCTATACGATTTCTGCCTAGGGTGTAGAATATCAGGATGGCAAAAAGATTTTTTGGTGGCTGGATAGTTGTAGAGGAGGCTTTGATAGCAAAATGAAATTAGCTGGTTTCTGGATATAATAGAATACTTCTTGGTTTCACTTGTTGCTTCATGCCTTCATCAAGTGATATACTGGACAATGCCTTTACTTCCCTTCATTTTCACCTCACCTTAATCGTGCTGTATCATCTGCACTCTAGTTTGTTCAGCACCCTATAACTTTCTTTAATCTCCGGCCACTGATGCCTATGAGACTTGGAAAGAGAAAACCAGCGTTTTGGTAGGTTATTCTTGTAATGCAATCTTGTGGTTTCCTTGAGGTAGTTGTTCATTTCAACTCTATTTTGGTGAGAGTTATAGATCATCTGATGCTGGAGATTGGTTTAGAAATGTTTGAATTACTCTAAGACATAAATTAACATTTGGGATTTTTCTTCCCTTTTTTTGGGTTATTTTTGTCTGTTATTTGTAGGATTCCTTGGATTTTGTTTCTACGTATTGGGGGTGTGCTTTTGATTCTTTAGAAGTTGTTACTAGAGGTGAATAGCAGGGAAGAATTTTCCTCAGTTCCTTTCCACCACAGATTTTCCCTCTTCATCCCTGACCCAACAAAAGGAGCTAAATACTAGCACAGGAGATAAAGGGAAGAGAGACACCCTTGGTAACAAAGTAAATAGTGCCTTTAATCAACTTGCCTTTTTTTCCCCCTAACAGGGTCATTCTCAAACATCGCAAGCTCAGAACTTGACGAAGGAAAAGAATTTTATCAGTAATTTGATGAGTTGCTTTTTTTTTTTTTCGAGCTATTTTGGATTAGGTGATCCAAAATTCCAGGTTTTCTTAGTCCCTTCTCTGCATTCTAGAAAGAATTTTGCTCCAGAATGGTAGTAAGACAAGCCTTGGCTAAGAAATTTTAAGCTCTTGGCTTCATCACAGGTTTGTCTCAGAAATATTACTTCTATATCAACCACTAGTCAATGGTCACATCATTTGAGCTGCTCCTCCTTACCAAACCAATGACGGAGCCCAGATTTTGAGTTTGGGTATCTATAAAAAAAAAAAAAAGACAAGTCTAGCCCGTTTTTATAATCATGCATCTCTCCACCAAAAGTAACCCTTCCTTTTATAGGTGTCATTTATGTTATTCTGTCATCTGCTTTGTATTTCTATATTTATCTCTCCGTCTTGATGTTCATTCTATTTTTCAAGCTATTTCGATCTCCTGAATTATTAGTTTTCACTGCCCTCTCCCTCTCTGATAAACTTTGAAAGTTTGAAGTTGGTGTCAATTTTTGAGTTCTGTTACCACTGTCTACTGCAATTCTGATTATTATTTGATGGCCAACAGACAAATCGGTTGTCTAATTGACTATAAGTAAACACCAGTGTATGTATTTCCTACAACCAGAACCATAGTTACCATTATACGAAGTAGTTTTTACTTGTCCCATACTATTTGGCACACTTATCTTTGACAAAAAATCCTTCTCTCTCTCTCTCTCCAACTTAGCTCTTTCTCTTACTTTTCTCTGTGGAATAGGTGAGTGTGCAAAATAATTTGGGACGAGAGGAATTTTATCAGCCACAACAACATATTCCTTCTGCACCTTAGGTTTCACTACTGCATTGCCTCATTTCTCCTTTCCACACTCTGGAACTTCTTCCATATTGAATGATAAATTCAGTAAAGAAGAAAAGGGGCCAGGGGCGACACAGCAAATGCACTTTTTGGTGCAGTCGGTTCATTGGGTATGTTTGGTTTAGCTTAATTTGGTGTCTGATGTGCTGATGGCTTGATAGTAGAGTATATGTGACTCCCACTTGGAATATTTGTAGTAGACTGGCTTTGTGGGAAGAGAGTTGCTATTATTCGTTTATGATTATGAGTATCTTGGGAAATGTTATAGGAAAGAGAAGGTTAACAAAAAAAGAATTATCTGTCAACTTAGTATATTTAGGAAGGCAGAAAGAGAGGAGAAAATTAATCAGAAAGTTGTAACTATTTTGCTTTGCTTTAGCTTGTTACTTTGTTAGTCATTGAGTGGGAGCTGGGAAGGTCCAGCCACTCAAATGTCTGAAAATGGTCTTTAATTGATTATGTAATTGCATCAGTAATGTGTACAATTATCAACCTTTCCTAGTTACTCTTCTTCCCTTGTTTAATTGCATATTACGTAACCTACTGCATGTTTACAGAAATAAAATTAATACAAAACAGTGTGCATGCAGGTCAAGC
This sequence comes from Chenopodium album, assembly GCF_948465745.1. Classification (NCBI taxonomy): domain Eukaryota; kingdom Viridiplantae; phylum Streptophyta; class Magnoliopsida; order Caryophyllales; family Amaranthaceae; genus Chenopodium; species Chenopodium album. Next base: position 71,880,594 of record NC_137842.1, on the reverse strand, counting down.
TTTTTTGTTTAAGCAAGATTGATCAAGTGATAAAATTTTCTTACCTTAAGTTCAGAAGCAGCAGATGACAGCTGGTGGTTGTTCTCTTCCTTCATTTTGTTGTATCTTTCAATCACCATTTTCATGCTGAAAGTAGCATTCAAAAAATCAATGTCACTTTTCCTAAAGGGATGAATTTAATAGTCATGGTAATGCGGGTTTAATGATACTTTCAATAAATTCCTGCCATGACACCCCCCCCCCCTTCTCTTCTGAGTGAGCGAAGTTCAGAGACCAGCTAACAGGATGATCACTGAGGTCTAACAAGAAGAGGTAGCTACCCTATAGCAACTTCATTCAGAAACATGGAAAAGATTTTAAAAAAGGCAGAGCTGAAGAGCTTTCTGCTGCTGCACAAATTAATTCAAGGATACAAGGATGATAAACACTATGGTATAGGTAATGTCTAATGTTCTCTATATTCTTCCTAAAGTTTGAACTAAATCTGGTTTTGTCAGCAAAATTTATAGCTACAGCAATGGATGGTGGTTAAATTAGACTACGATGAATGTGAATGAAAGACTATAAGTACATGCTGAGCCACTGAAGAGCGACATGTTTAAGGAATGCGAAGGAGGCTCTTTTCTCTTGGCATGGAAGTAGGGGGTATTAGAAATGTTTATGAATAAAAGTAGGTATTATTTGGACAACAGATTGGTGTATGATTTCATTAGTTGATAATTAACTTATTTATTGTTTTGACCAGTAGAATATATTACTTGTACAAAATTGCTAATAACAGCTATCAGTTTTTAGCAATCTGGTTATGTAATGTTGAGAGAGTTTTGACATATTTCATGATTCATTGTTCTTATTTGACCATTTAATAAAATTTTCTCTATGCTCTTTCCATTATTATGTGTACAAACTATGTCTATTTGTACATTAGGGCATTAAAAATATCGATTTAATTATATACCGAAAATGTGGTAACCCTAGCACGAATGAATACATACTTGAAAATTTTAATAATGAAGTCTTGAAGGTTTCGAACCCATGCGCTCTCTCTCTCTCTCCCCCCCCCCCCCCCCCCCCCCTCCCCTCCTCCCAAATACTTTGACCTCCATGATTGGTAGTTCAAGGCACCCTTACAGGAAACCCTAATTTTCATTGTTTGCATATCACATTATTGAAATAGAATTTTATGTATTGAATGTATGGTATTCTCTTCTGTAAATACGATAATTTTTTAATTTACTCCCAAATCTATAGATTTATTATATTGTAGTGTTCAAACTTTGTTTTTTTGCAAATGAATTTTCTCTACATTTTTTTTTTATTATTTTAATTTTTTTTTTATGACATTGTTAGAACTGTATTTGATTAATTGGTCATCATTGTAAGTGAGTAGACATTCAATCAACAGATTTAGTTCTTATTTCAATTTATGAGAGTTGAACCCATAATAAATCTTCTATTTTGAGAGGGAATAATCTATTCACTTTAAGCTTAGACATCTTTTTAAACCTTTAATTTGTTTAACCCTAGAGGGTAAGAATTTTGTAAATTGTAGTTTGTGATTTTTCTTTAGGATGAGTGTTGATGGAATATATGTTTAGAGATTAAGTAACAATTCACATCTGAGTTGTGAGGTTTCAATTTGATAATCCCACATTAAATTAAAAGAGAAAAGAATATTAGCGCATATAATCTATCAATTGAATATGAGATGTAAGTCATAGAATCATGTTGTATGTGATTAGGCTCTTTTCAGAGTAGAGTTTTTATGTTTAGCGGAGTTTGCACACTAAAGATTTAATTTAATTATTAGAGCAAATTTATGTTCTTTTCCCATCTCCATTCTCAAAATAAGATTAGGGCTCATTGTTTTGAATAATGCAGTTGTATAAGATTTGAAGATTACTTAGGAACATTAAAACTAATACTTCATACAAATGATTGCCGTCCGGCCCCAATAAGGTGGATTCACATGTAAGAAAATTGTGTGGTCTAACTCTCCCATCGTTTGGTATTAAACTCGGTGGAGATTTGCCAAGTGATATCTTGAAACACTAGTTTGTTTGTTTGTTTGTTTTTTCTTGTCATTGTGCATGTTGATAAATCACACATTAAAATGATAAAATTCATTTACATTTGATGTGCATTCATCCCTTCCTAACATCACATTCATGCATAAAATTTTCAATATATACGTTTTAATATAATATTAAATACAATTTTCAAAATAATTATTGGTAGATTTAAATAATATTAGGTACAATAAGATATAATAATAATAATAGTCTACTGTGCAAAAAAAGACCAATAAAATATAAAACCTCAACATTTTTTACAATCACTAGTGGGATGAAAAAAATAAATTTTATTGATTCAAAAATTCAAGATAATTATAGAACAAACTGTACAAAATACAATAAGGAATCATGAGAAACAGTACTAAATGTATAAATGTAGAACTTCCAAAACTAGAGCCTCTCCTGCAATAATTTAAGCTCAATACTGACAAGAAAATCCTGATCAATTCATGCTTCTATGTCTTTTTTCACTCAAACCAACAAAAATAAAGGCATCAAATTGTACGTTTGTACTCCCATTTATTTGCTCGCAACATTGGACTATATCTAAAAAAAGAACATACATAAATACATACCTGACGTAAATAGTACCAGTTTATAATATTAAAAAAGAAAAACAAAAGGCTAACATGTCCGTTAACCAAGTATATTTAAAAAGAGTGCAGATTATACGATTAATGCAATAATAGCTTATGCCAAAATTTTGACTATGAGAGGTCGGAACAGTGTGATAATAACCAATTTCGAACAAATTAAATTAGATAGCTAAAGAGCCATGCAATGTAATCAATTGAGGGCAATACTTGAACATTTTGTTTTGATGGTGGTCCTGATGATGAAATGGTCTTACTCGAGGCTAGACAGTACAATATATACTATGGATTTATCTATCCTTTTCGATTTGTGGAGGAAGGGCATGCGCATATATATAGTAGCCAATTATAATGATTATATTATACAAATCTCATAACAAGGTTCAATTCAACCAAACCACTAGGGTTATATATAAAATTAGCATATAGTACGAATTGAACTAATAAGTACGTCTCTGTACTCTACACCTAATTTTCGCTAATTTTAGGACTTATAAACTTTGATAAGTTCAAATAATATAAGTTCAATGATATTAACTTTAGATAAAATAAATTCAAGGTTAATAAAGCTTAGATAAGTTTAGATAAGATAACTTTAAAGATAAGTAAATTTTGATTAGATTATTTCAAGGATATAATAAGTTTAGCTTATATAAGTTTAATAAGTAAAGATATATATGTTCTAGCTAATAATTTTAAGTGTAGGAATTACAAAGTACTAATAATTAACTTCGAGATTTCATTCTTACCATCTTATTTTTGCTAGTTAGGCAATAAGATAAGCTCAATATTGTTAAGTTCAGATAGTTAAGTTTGAACATATACGCTTATTGATTTTATTTTATTATTTAAAAAAAAAGCTTAGTAACAAAAACTTCAAAAAAATGTTATAATTAGTTGAAGGCAAATTAGTCTATCTAGATAAGATACAAAGTCAGTAATTTGGTTTTATCTTACAATTGTTTGATAACATAGGGACTAAAGATTAGAAGTTCTTTTTAGCTTCAATTTCCAAAGTGAGACAGCTTTACTCATGTTTGTTTAAACACTAGACAATAGACATGTATTAATCTGAGTGATACATAATAAAATGAAGATGTAAGTTTGAGGAAAGATAATCAACTGATTTATCCTACAAACTAATCTAAAGAAAATTAATATGTAATAGAAGATGTTTGGGAACAACTCAACTATGAAACTTGAGATCAGAAAAAGGCTAAAAATTCTTTAGGAGAGATAGAAAGAAAACTGAGATAGATCTAACAATAGATGTATATAGATTAATGACATTAATCAATTTAGATGGTGAGCTGGCAAATGGTCACTATGTAAGTTACAAAATTGGGCGAAATTACATTTGTTGAAATGAAAGGTGCACTCTATTCACCTGATGTATACTAATCTTTATACTTATCTGAACTTATTAGACATTACTAAAACTTATTTTGTTTGCAAATTGAACTTGGGTAGCCTAATTAACCCTTAACAACACTCATCTATTCTTAATATTAGTGAAATTAAAGTGAACAGAATATAGTCAAACTACAACTATTGAGGTGAATTTAATGTACTCAATAGTATGATGTCAAAATTAATTATCGAATAAAGGGCATAGTAGTCCCTTGAAGAAACTAGACATTACTTCGATTCAACACCAGTAATTTTAACCCCCTTGAGGAAATATATATTTTATTATCAATTAGAACTTTGTACACATTCATTAATCAGCTAATAAATTGTATTTTACTCCAATAAAATAGCAGTATTATAATTCAATAAATTCATAAAACATGTGTGTTGGGTTTTAGGACTACACAAATGTAATTTTAGTTCTCCAATTGCACACGTGAAATTTAATTTTCATTAGTTAAACCAAAAAAACTCTTCTTGTAATGAGATTTATATGAGGATGATGTTATATACTTTTAATTTTTATCTTTTGCACCAAAAAAAAAGAAAAATTAAAAGTACAAATTAAGGAATATTCCAATTTATATTCTTCAATTTTAACCAAAAATAACAAATCATGTATCTAGTATACTAGCTTATGAATGTTTAATTTGATTTATAAACATCGTATTGACTTATATCCACATATAAATTACAACCTCTGTTTCATATTAGTTGCAACGATTTAACATAAAGTAGAGAAGAAAAATGTGTAATCGTTGCAAATAATATATAACAGAGGTAATATATAATCTCTTTACAAAAATTAAGAAAAAGATTAAGATCAAAATATAGGAATAAATTCCCTAAAAATAATACTATGTATATATGTTGATGCTTATAAATTTCTTATTTCACTAACCCATCGATCAAGAACATGATAATTAAGGATATACTAATCAAAAGAATTAATTAGATGAGAAGAAAACATTAAATCAAGAAATTGTAAACATACTTGGTGCTTGCAAAGTCATAGAGTTTTCCGGTGCTAGAAAAGATAATTGCTCCAACTTCTGCATCGCACAAGACTGATAATTCTCGAGCTTTCTTAAGCAATCCACTTCTTCGTTTTGAGAAGGTTACTTGTCTACTTGTTGCATTGTCAATCCTTTTTATCACAATTTTTCCTCTCCCCATTTTGTCTAAACAAAATTTTCGATATTTTAGGTCATAATAAAAAAAATTAAAGACAAAATAATTAAGAAGATAAACTAAATTAAAGCAAAATTATGCGTGGAAATAAATTATAATCAATCCACCCACAAAAACATGAACCCCAATATTATTGGAGCTATATTAATGATATGAATTACTTCATAATATTATTTCGTAATAATAATATGTAAAACATTAGATCTCGCGGTTAAAAACATGAATTATTCACATGAATACTAACAAAAATTAAATGATAAAGTTTGATTAAGGTTTTTCTAATTAAAAAAAAAAATTAAAGCTTTTTTGTTTAGATGAAACATATATCATTTACCTAGTATGGAAAGGGGAGAGAAAGATTTATATTTATTTGATGGAAAATACAAAAAACAAAAAAGTTTCTTTTAGAAGAAAAGATTGAAAGAGAGAGAAAGAGAGATTGACTTACTATAAGAGTTGATGAGCAGCTTTTGATAATGAGCAAGGACAAACTAATTAGAGAAGAAGCTATATTTGATAGACTTTTTTTTTTCTTTTTTTCTTTTCCTATCTCTTTCAAAATATATTGGAAATTTTGTTTCGATAGTCGTTTTAATTTTTAATTCATATAGTTATATTATAAGACGTCTTGTAGTCTTGTACGGATTAGTATTTAAAATAGAAATGTTTTTAAAATAGAAAGCTTCAATTACACTATAGACACTTTATTAATGCCAATATACTATAACTAACAATATAATGATATTATAAATCCCTATGATCTCAATAATAAAGCCAACTATGGAGTAATTAATTAAAATTTAATTATAGTATTAACATTAATTAATTAATAAAAAAACCTAAAACAAGGAGCGCTAAGTATGTTAATACTGCCCTTAAAAACTGCTTACCGGATTAGGAGACCCCCACTCGCGCGAGTGAGATTAAATTAAGTCACTCGCGCTCGTATTTGTTTGACAAGTGTCGAGAGAATCAGCGACAAATCTTTACATGAGATATGCCACACCAATTACAACGGCCTAATTGTAATTGGACATTACTATGTTTGTTTATTTTTGGTTTGTAATTAAATAGATTATCCCCACAAACTTAAAGAAAAAAAAATATATACACATATATAATTGGTTGCTTGAACTCAGTCTCTTTATTATTATTTTTTTTAAAAAAGTTAATTTAGTCTCTTTAACAATAAGGGTATGTAATTATATGGATGTAGTATGATGCTTTAAGGAGATGGAGATGGATGTTATAGTGTTATGTGAGATGGATTCATGGAAATATAACAATTTATTATTGCGAGCCAAGGTATGTATGTATGTTTGTTTAGGGTTATATTTCACTTAGTTCATTTAAGAAAAAATAAGTTAAAATTTTAGAAAATTAATTTCAAATATAATAAGTGTAAATAAAAATAAGATAAAAAAATTCATATAAAATAAATTTAATTAAATTAGACAACCAAACGAATAGTTAGGGCCTTATTACTATTAATTTATAAGGGGTATTTTAAAGGTTTAAAATTTTTATTTGCAATAAGTTACTCCGTGTTGTAACTTTGCATCGCCATATTTTTTTTTGAGTGGATTTGTATTTTTTATCCAAAAAAGAAATTATTAAAGGTTAGTGTATCGTGATATCAAGATTTAAATTGTGCACACGATTACAGAATAAAAAGTATGGGTCAAATTTAGGTTTTTTTTATCGAAGTGTTTATAATCTAATCAAATCAAACTATCATTTCTCGATCCCACTATCCATCAAGCTTATTATACGGTGTACCAATACTATATGAGAAGGCAAGAGTATATATGCTTGTTCCATTTATATCATCTTGCGCTTAATTGCTACTCTGATCATATATATTTGATTGCATAGAGATCCATCAAGATTTCTAAGCATTAAAATAATAAGGTACAAGTATGATCATTACATGATATCTTAGAACTACATAATTAAATTGATTAACAGTAACAAAACTTATTAAACATAAATCTAAAATTAGAAAGTATTTTGGTTAAAATGAGGTAAAGAATAATATGAGTAATATCATTGGAGATTGGAGAACGAGTGTATGTGAAAAAGGTCAAATTAAAAAAGTTGTAGTGTTACCTAGGATGGTCAGATTAAAAATCCTTAAATTAAGGTTAGAGGATGAGATTAAGTAATGATACTATAATGTTTTATATCCATGTTTTTGTCGGGCGAATAAATGATTGACACGTGTTATAGGCTTAAACCTTTCTAATTATTAAATTAGGGCTAGTTGGCCATTTCTAAATGAGGGAGTTTAGCCTTAGTTTCACATTGCAAACGTCCTTATCAGTTGACTTCATCATGTGTTTGATGAGCATTAGTTGAGATCGACTAGCCTATAACAATTCTGGTAAGTGTTAATAAAAATGCATGTTGTTGGCCCATGGTATAATCACGATTTTCAAAAAACGCGTAATGAATTAATTATAAAGGTAAAGAATAATACAACAATAATAGAATTGAGTTGAAACCTTTATTTTTAGAGAATAATATGGATCCAAAAATATTAGAAAAAAAAAAAAAAAAAAAAAAAAAAAAAAAAAAAAAAAACTCCGAAATTATTGTAAAATGATTGAATTCTAATGATCAATGGAAGCAAAGAATTAAATTAAAGTCACTCTATAGTCTCTACTTCCTTCATTATATGAAAAGTGGAGTGTTTAACCCTTAAACATGTTAAATCTCCAAGCTAAAAAAAAATATAAAAAAAAATAAAAAGGAAAAAAAAAAAGCATGGACTATATACAAATTAAATACAATAATGTTACTCAAACCTTCAAATTACAAAGGAGATACTTTAGACATGACTAATTAGCTTTTGTTTTATCAATTTAGGCATTACTTTGGTTTGATAAGTTTTTGTAATTATATTACTAGTATATATTAAAGGAGAAAACTATGCGAATTCACTACTAACACGTCGCACAAGGCATATCTACCCACTGTTGATCATTATTTAGATTCTTTTTAATCTTTTCAAAATATTATCATCTTACACATACATGACTCGGACAGTGAAGGACATATAAGTAAGCCATTATTAGTATTAAGCCAAGTTATAAACAATCATTTAAAAACTTGAAAAAGTAACTCCATCACATGCAAACCTTCCAGCTAGCAACATCTAGCTTTTCATAAAGTACAATATTGTTTTAACCTAAAAAATTTCATCGAATGAAATTTTATCTCATTTGGATTTAATATAACAACAGCAGATGTATCAACTCGGGCAAAACCTTTTCTCCTTCAAATTCCTCCATTTTGGGCAACTATATGCACCCCTAACCTCCCTTATCATGTGAAAGACATTTGAAAACTCAATTCTCAATACAAATTTGTGATTCTTTTAGACAAAAATAAACCTAAGATCTAATCTACTCACTAGAGGTTTAACCCTTGGCTAAGCAACTTGCGAGTGATCCAAAGTCCAATAAAATTGTGCGTGATGTCTATTGCTTCTTACAAAAGAAGTGGAATTTTGACTACTTTGGATGGAAATTCAAGTAATTATCAACTTGTTTATCATTTCATTGGCTGCGCAACTAGTACATAACCTAGTACAATATAAACTAATTTTAGTACTAATGTACATTTAAAACTTTGGGACTAATTTCAATAATAACAAGCTTCTATGTAAACCTCGTACTTTCCTAAATTAACAAAAGAATAATGCCATAAATACTTCAACTTTAATTAGTATCTTTTCTAAAGATGGAAAATTCCCTGTTGATTAATTAATAAAAATTAAAAGTAAGTTATACTTGCCAAAGCTACTTTTATTTCTTGCTCCATCATGTTTTGCTGCCGAGGTTGTTGAAACTGCCAACTAATTATTCCATAATCTACTAGTATATGACAATTGATTAATTTAGTCATACTTGACCCCACTAGTTCTATTAATTTTAATTAGTATTGTACTAATTAGTACCTTAAGAAGTTAACTTTGAATTCCTTAATTGTGAGTTGTGTTGTGTAGATATGATGTGGTACAACGTTCATAAATAAGTATGTCAAGATATAGCTAACAAAATTATTTGGATGTTGTTGTTAAGCATCTTTTAGCGCAGTCCTTCACATGCATAATGCATATCTTGACTTCCTTTGAGGCGCAGTGCGTGTCATACACGCGCTCTTAAATGATGTTTTTTATGTCTGTGTCATACACGCGCTCTTAAATAGTGTCTTTTAATTCTGTCTACACTACGTGTAATCGCGCTGTGTACATGTCTAAATTTCATAGGTCGTTTCTATCACATTACTCATCATAGATCTGACTGTTTCAAACACCGAGGTTTGACTGTTAATATTTATTTTATATTTTTTTTTAAAAAAAAAAAAAAAAACTACATGATTGGGCATTGTGTCATCACTATAACACCAGTATGATGTGCTCATACAATATATTATGCCCTTTTTATTTAAAAACACATCTTGTCCTTTCAAAAAAAAAAAAAAAAAAAAAAAAACATCTTCATCTACAATCAATCTTTGAGCTTTTTAGATAGTCAGATTTATTGTGAATGATTTTAAATAACAATAATTTTTAGTTTCATAAGGCAAATGTACGGAACTTGAAGTGGCAAAAAATACTCAATGTTTTAGATCTTCAATTTTTATTTTTTTTTTTAATTGTTGTTGATAAATAAAGTAAAGATATTAGGAAGCCCAAAGTTGTATATTAACAAACGTGACCAAGCATTACAATAAATATATATATATATATATATATAATTGCAACCTAATGAAGAAAAGAAAGACATATAAGTATATTCTTAAGAAATAAGAATTAATACCTTATGTTAGTTTATATCCAAATTAAGGAAGAGTGGAACATAGAATTTATACATATATAGTTGTTATATGTCGCACAATCATAGTGTATACTAAGGGTATCATACCTTTTCAAGAGAATACTTTTTCGAAGGCGTCAAATTTGAGGTTGTAAATGATAATTGATAAACATCAATTATTCGTCATAGAGTTTTTGTTCCTATTTTATCTTACACATTGCTCATATTTGAGCATCAATATAATTTTATTCATAATATTTCGTATCAGATTATAAAACATACACATTAAGATTTGAGATATATCTAACAAAATTATACGAAGTAATTTTTATTCGCGCATTACTGATATAAAATACGTCAATTTCCAGTTTATCTCTTTGATTGACATATGGCCAATACGAATATAGTATTTCACGACGAAAAGAGTACAATTTTTTTTTTTTTTTTTTTTTTAATTGATGGAAGAAAAGAGTACATATAAACCAGTACTATGAAGCTAAATTAATGACGAGTAACATACAACTACACAAGCAAAAGCGACAAATCTGAGCTTATTTTTTTTATTTGTTCAAGGTTTGAATACTCTTACTAACAAATAATGGCATTTAAATATTCATTTACCAACTAGGCCGTACTATTTATTTAACTATTTTATGATTTAATTGCGATGTACTAGTACGAGGACAATCAACTATGGTATCATCACTACATTTTTCTAAGCTTATCATGGATCACCACTTACCATCACACAATCACAATATTACTAAATTTGAACCTTTACTTACTACCTCCAATCTAAATTATTCGCAACTTTGGAATATTTTATATCTCACAAATAATACCCCAAAGTTGCGAGTAATTTGGACCGGAGGTAGTAATTTATATTGGCTAGTCTCTAGATAATATAAATAGAAGCTTATTGAAATTAAAGATTTTTGTTTGACAAAATATTAGGAGAATTATCATATAAAAATAACTCTACGGGCATCTAAAGTATATACCCGTACCGTTACATTTATTTATGTACAATGTACATTTAGAAGGCTTCCGTAGCAGCTCTTCTTGTTTCCGGCCTCCATCTATCTTTCTTCACCGGGCATATGACGGTGAATTGAAATACGAATCTATCTCTAATGTATTGATTTAGCAATCTATCGATTCAAACAACAACATTTGTTTCCAGTAAAACAGAATAGACACGTGATCAAGTTGGTGTGTACGTATACAATGCAAAAGTCATAATGTTGCAATTTTAAGGAAACAAAGGAAGTAATTTATCAAGGGCGTGCAGTGGATATAATCCGACAAATTAAAGTTGTTAATAAAATGAATTGAAATCCCCTTAATTGCAACATAACAAAAGTTCATTAAGCAAAGCTCACTACTTCAATTGTATAAACATTCTAACTCCATTACTGTAGCATGTTCATGAACATATATATAAAACCAATCTCTTCTCCAATGATCGAACTCGAAATAATCTAGCTAGCTAGAAAAGCGCAATTGTTTGGAATTTCATAAGTTCAGCTATTCAGTAAACTCAACATGTACTAGTTGGTGTTACATAAGTTATACTTAATTATATTAGTACTTTGTATTTTTGTACGTAGTTTCGTGTAAATTACTCCTAAATCTCCTACAATGACAATCGAAAAATGCTAAATGGATATCATACAACAAGATCGAGCATCAAATAAATGATGTGTAGTTGATGTGGTAACTCTCTATGTAATTTGTTCTCGAGTCAAGACTTGAAAGAGGTCGATTTGTATTTGCTATTGCAATTGTAACCTGCAGATGATATAACAAAAATATAATATATCAGTCAAGTTAATATATATTAGTATCAAAGATCTTGTTAATGCGTACATATCCTAGAAATTATAGAATTCTGGCAGATTGAGGGTCTGTTCACTTCAGCTTCATTTCATTCCAGTTCAGTTCAATTCCTAATTTCCTTCTGTCATAAATTATTCATTTCAGTTCTATTCAGTTCAGTTCAGTTTCAATCAGTTCAGTTCAGTTCAGCTCAATAAATGTGAACAGACCCTGATTACAGTAAAAAAAAATTCGAAAAAAATTTACCCTAGCTTCGTCGTAGTTCTTGCTGATGCATCAATGTTGAGTGGTTGTGGTTTGCTTAGCTGAAGACGAACTGGTACATAACGCTCACTTTGAACACTTATTGACGTGTGTGGTCGTTGATATGCTTGATGCTCCTTGTATGTCCCGTTCAACTGATCAGATACGTAATTTCTAATCAATTAAAGTTTTGTAACTGAATTTTTTTTTTTTGTAATTATTAATTAACACAAGTACTAAGACTACCTTGTTTCTAAGATCCGAATTTTCTTGTTTTACAATGTGAAGCTTCTGATGAAGTTGAATATTTTCTTGACGTGTAAGACCTCCCTGCAAACAATAATTAAGCTCAATAAAACCGCGACTAATTAAGGTTATAATTCTAATTACTACTCTGTATAAGGTCTAGATCAGACATACATTTCGCTTCAGATCTGTAATTTCATCTGATAGAAGTTGATCCTGCCAACAAAATCATGCAATTGCAACATTATTATTATTACTATTAGTGTCGTTTCAATTTAAGTGCTATTAGTACGTGTGATAATATATAAACAAAAAGATTATCTAAGAACAAAGAAGGCAATCAATTACGAGTACTACCTTTTGCATTCGGACACCCTTTAAACTAGCTTCCAATTGATTTTCTAAACTCTGGAGGTCTTTGATGCTCAAATTTGAAAGATCTTCACCCATTAGTTTTCTGTATATAGGGTGCAACACCGTGCTTAATTAATCGATTCTTGTAATTAAATTTCAATTAGTAGGCTAATGTATTTTTAATTTGATTAGTAAATATAGTAGACTACTAGACTTAACTATAATTTGTAAATTATATCAATATATTTTTCTTTTTCAAATGTCCGAAATCATAAGAAAACAAATTTAGTGGTAGAAATTATAAGAGTTTTTCTACCTGTGGCTCTCTTCTAAAAGCTGCAGTTGGTGCCTAAGCTGTGCTGCCTCCCTTTGCCAAAACTAGAGACCAAGATTAAAAATTAAGGGAAAAAAAAGTTTATTTAATGATAATAATAAACTTAAGCTGAATTTTATCTATAATAAGGTAATTAATAAAAATTATAACATGATCGTATTAGTTGATAAATCACAAACAACAATATATGATGTTAGTGTATGTCACAAAAATTCACTAGAATGTGACTCATCATGCTACAAAAATACCACATTTTTCAAGTCTAAACAAAAGTTATATACTACCTCGGTTAACTATTATTTGCAACAAAGGGGTATTATTTGTGAGATATAAAATATTCCTTTGTGGCAAATAATAGTTAACAGAGGTAGTACTTCGTTCATACCATATGTAATGCTAATAATCTAGCCGCGAAAATGAGTTAGTGATGCAAGCAAGGTCGAAAAAGGGAAAGGTAAGTACCTTAAGATCATCAGCCGAAGTTGGTTGTAGAACACAATCATGTGTATTATGGTATCTCTCTATCACTGATCTCATGCTGAAATTAGATACACATATAAACAATTAATTATTATGTTGCTTTTTTTAATTGATTGAAATTGTACCCAAAAAAAACTAAGTAAAAAGGATCATTATATTCATCTGTTGGCTGTTGCTGTCTACAATCATAGATAACAGTGTGAAAGCAGTCTTTTTTCGTCTTTTGGGTTTATATAGGGAATTACATAAGCAAAGGGAATTAGGAAAAGGTTATTTTAGATTTTAACACCTGCTAAAAACCCGAAAATGGTTTTTAACACCTCCAAAAAAAAAAAAAAAAATTGATTTTAACACCACCCAAATTTCAAAAAATTGGGTATTACCACCACGTAACTGATTCCGTTTACAAATCCGTTAAGTAGGGCCATATAGACACGTGTCGCTTTATTATTGGCCAAAAAAATAAAAAAAAATTAAAAATTAAAAAACAAAAAATAAAAATTTAAAAAAATAAATTAAAAAAAATAAAAAAACCTAAAACTACCCCAGCCACCCCAGCCCCACCCACCGCGCCACCACCGGCGTCCCCAAACCCACCCCCTGCCGGCGTCCGGAGTCCCAGAGAATCGCCCGGCGCCGGCGACCCCACCCCCACCACCCTTTCCTCCACCTACGCACCCCACCCCTTCCCTTTCCCCTATTCATTTCTCGACCCACCACCCCGAAACCACCCTAAACGCCCCCTCCCCCGGAAAACGCCCCTCCTCCCCTTCCTCCTCCCCTGGAAACGCCCTCCCTCTCCTTTCCCCCTCCCTTAATCGATTCCCTACCACCCCAAACGAAACCCTAAAACCCGTTTAGGGTGGTTTCGGGGTTGTGGGTCGGGAACGAAAATGGGGAAAGGGAAGGGGTGGGGTGCGTAGGTGGAGGAAAGGGTGGTGGGGGTGGGGTCACCGGCGCCGGGCGATTCACTGGGACGCCGGACGCCGGAAGGGGGTGGGTTGGGGACGCCGGTGGTGGCGCGGTGGGTGGGGCTGGGGTAGTTTTAGGTTTTTATTTTTTTTTTAATTTTTTTTAAACAAATAAAATAGTGACACGTGTCACTGTGGACCACATTTAACGGAATTTTTTAACGGAAACCGTTAAGTGGTGGTAATACCAATTTTTTGAAAATTTGTATGGTGTTAATACCCATTTTTTTTTTTTTTTGGAGGTGTTAAAAACCATTTTCGTGTTTTTAGCAGGTGTTAAAATCTAAAAAAAAACCTTAAAAATGATGTTGACAAAAATCAATTTTAGATCTTTGAGTACTACCCCGCGATTTCATCAACTAAATTAAACTCTAGTTATAGCGCATTTGACATCCACATCGAATAATTACAAATCAATATATAACCTCAAACATTTTATACGGAGTACATTTCTATTTTTATAATTAATTATCATTTAACTATCGAAATCATATTGGAGAATGAAAGTAATTAAAGACATCATCAGGAACAACTAACATTAGGGTTTTAACTAGAAAGAAATGAAATTGATCAATAAAGCCATAATTTAACCCTAGCAATTAAATTTAAAAAAAAAATATCACTAGTACAAAAAAATCTGTGAAATTTCTCAATAAAGATGTACTCATGTAGTAAAATTATTTAAAATTACATACTTGGTGTTGGCAAATTCATAGAGTTTTCCAGTACTTGAAAATATAATCAATCCAACTTGAGCATCACAAAGTATTGAAAGCTCCCTCGCTTTCTTAATTAATCCACTCCTTCGTTTCGAAAACGTTACTTGTCTGCTTGTTGTATTATCAATTCTTTGTATCACAAGCTTTCCTCTCCCCATTTTTTCCTTTTCTCTAATTTTTCCTGCAAAATTTTTAAGAAAAATTATTTTTGAGCAAAAATAAAGTCAATAAGAGTATAAAGAACCTAGGAAGGAATATCTAGCAATCATTACCAAAATAAAATTAAATAAATAAAATCCAGTACATTATAATGATTTATATATTGTAGATCGAAATCATTAAAAAGATATGTAAAACCCGAAGAAAAAGAGGGTTAAATGTATAAAAATTAAAGAAAGAAAGATGAAAACTTACTAAATCTGGAAATTAAGTTGATGTTTTGATTCAGAAGTTGTTTAAAATTAGAGAAATTTAGATGATTTGACTTAGTTTGTACAAGTGCTGGTTGCTGGCTTTGTTGTACTACTGCGCAAAATATTCAGCTTTTCTTCTGTTGGAAATAAACTTGATGACTGTTTTTCTAAGTTATATGTAGTGTATGAGTTTGGCAAAAATATGGATACAAAGGGTGTATTGAATTGTTTGTTTTGTTCAATGATTGGTTAGCAATTGTCACGGGGTTTTAAATTACTACTATTCGGCTACTTCTGAATTTAAAGTACCTATATATCATTTGATTAATCAAGACACGTATTTTACACCTGGAAGATTCCGGTTCTCGATTAATGAACGACTCTTTAATCATACTCAAGAGTTTTTCTATTATCCCATGAATAATTAAATTTTAATTATTCTTTAAAATTTTGTAACCCTAAAATTAATGGGTTCTCTACAAACTCATAATTCAAAATTTTAATCCCCATTATAAAACCCAATAAAAATTGGTAAAATAGTTAAAGAACAAACAATAATGAAAACAAGAGGGATAGCTCAAGTGGTTAGAGCCTCCTTCTCCTGGGATCGATTCTCACTCCTACCCTTGTGGCTCTCTAAACATAAAAAATAATAATAATAATAATAATAATAATAATAATAATAATAATAATAATAATAAATAATGAAAACAATTAATTATCACCAAATTAAGGGTTTAGAATGAGGAATATGGGATCTAGGAATTCCTTCGATACAAAAGTGTCTTGTTATTTAATTGCCAAGTTTGTGAAGTTGAAGATTGAAATGCCACGTTTCGAAATACTATTGGGTCTGGCTGGGTTTCTTTTTTAGTTTATTTATATTTAGAAAGAAACCTTTGTTTACTTATTAAAGTACCTCGGCCCTAGCTACTTAAATTGGAAATTAACGTCTCTATTTTATAGTTAATTCCTTAAATTTTGTACGAAGTATTATGATTTCAATTAGGATCGTATTTCACACTTGGAAGATTCCAGTTCTTGATTAATAGCCGACTCTTTAAATCTTTAATCATACTCAAGAGTTTTTTATAGGAAGTGCGTGATAAAATGAAAATGTTGAATTTACAAAAGAATATAGATTGTATTATAATTTAACATGCTCTTAAAATCCTTATTAAAGATATATGAAGTATGTATTGTTAATTAGCTATTGACAATAGTGCTAATAATTTGCATTTAACGGCCTAATATAGAATATTCTCTTATCTCCAACCTCATGCTACATTTGTATATAAACTAAAGTTACAATAAAAGATAATATAGACATGATTTAATTTTATGTTTGAAGCACCATACTTAATGTTATCAAGCTAGCTAATTATTAATTAAGCGATGATAATAAGATCGGAGGAAGGTTGTTAATAATCAAAACATCGCTCGATACCTGAACTAAAGATTTGTACGTTGCTCCAATATATAAGTAACCCTGAATTGAAATTTCCTAGGTTTCCTTAATCTGTGTGTAGCATCTATATTGAAATCTACTCCACATACTCAAATAGCATAAGACTAAAGAAATTGACTCGATCTTTAAAGGCTTCCATTGGTCAATTTCTATTTAATAGTGTTACATGATTGCAATAGTGAAGATGAAGTAAGAACAACTCAGAAAGAAGCCTTCAAATAAATTATGTATATAGGAAACTTTGGGAAAGTTTTTAGGGGATTCTCTCTCTTTTTCTATGTATCTTTATTCTCCCAATAATGAGGAATTAACTTCAATTCTTTCATCTTATAGTAGCTTGAACACATAGAGCCTATTCACATCTACTTAACTGAGCTAAATTGAACTAAACTGATTGGAGCTGAACTGATCAACTGATTGGAGCTTAACTGAACTGAACTGAGCTGAAATGAATATTTTATGAGAGAGGGAAATTAGGAGCTAAACTAAACTGAACTGATTGGAGCTGAACTGAACGAATTGATTGGAGCTGAACTGAACTGAAATTAAGTAAATGTGAACATGTCCTTATCAATACATACATGATCTAAGGCCAAACTATTGCAATTTAAAGGAAATGGAAAAAAATTTTGTTCATTAGCTTGTGTCGTTTTTATATGTCATAAGATCAAAATTAAAAATATTGATATATACATTTTCTTATTAAATTTATTTGGTGATACAACCAGCCACTAATTCTGCATGAAGGATATTTATATTTATTAATACAAATATACAGAGTATATAACAAGATTTTGCTTGACTATGTTTTTACTTATTTATAAAATGCAAAATATGGTTTTCGAAGAGATGTAAATAGTATAAAAGTACAAAATGGTTAAACTTTAAAAGTCGGATCATATGAAGTACTTAAAAGCTCATTGGTAGTATTAAGCTATGGCCTAACGTACATACGCCTAGTTGAGTTTATTTATCATCCTTCATTAACAAGGAAAATTGCTTCCGAATTACTAGATCGTATTAGCTTGGGAAATAACTCATTAAATTAGTCCTAATCAAGTGAGAAAGTACAATTAGGTTCATAGATCAATTGCATCAAAGTTAGTACTAATAAAAAGGGTATGAAGAAAAGGTTTCCTATTTTGACTGTGTACTTGTTTAATTTATATATTTTGACCGATATTAAATAGAAGAAACTTGGAGAACTTTACACTGGATTCTCTTATAAAATGGGGTAACATGTTAAAGAGTTAAATCATTTAATGCAACCCTTTATAGGTAGAGATGAAGTATAAACTCATATCATGTATGATTTTAAGAATATGTATCCTCAAATATATCGATATATATAATTAGATGATCTATAACCAAATGTTATAATTAATCCACCCCCGACTATAATATATACATAAAAAATACTTGAAAATTAATTATGCATAAATCTATGATCACATAAATGTCAGCTAATTTAGTTAGAAAAATTTTGGGTGCAATGTGTTAATTATTTCAGAGTTACTCGTGTACATGATCCATGAAAAAAATTGGCTTAACAAAAGTTTGTAGAGACAAAAGATAATGGGTTTTACTAGGATACAGTACATAACTCCATTTAGAGTATCATTGATACAAGAGATTCCTTCTAATTCATCACTATCAATGAAGATTTTGGTGTACTATCATATCTTTATGAATTACTTATTAATTCAGACAAATTAATAAAAAGCTTAACCGATTCAGTAACCATATTACAGTAGTTTGTAATTAAAGATTTCTGCTCAGCTTGCTTAGAGCTCAGATTATGTCTTTTTGTTGAAGGATGCATATTTGATTGATACGAGGATCGGAGTGAACTGTACGAGGATCTTTTTACGATTATAAAAATAATGAAATTTGCCAAAAAGTATGGAGCGTAATAGTGGAATAGTTTCTGACATTATTATATATAATGCTTTGTTATATATCCGAAATTTTTGTTTGCCCCAGTTGTGTAGCTGTGTCAAGTTAATTCTCCAGATAAACAAATGAGAGTATAATCGTCTTTTTAAGTATTAGTAGAAGGGTATATACGTCTTTTTATGTATTAGTTGAGGGGTACATGTGTAATTTTTTTATCAAATAGCAAATGCAAGTTGCAAACCGTAATTGGACAAATGACCACGCTTTTTCAATATATTTATAGAAATGTCACCAGATTAACAAAAATTCGTTTATCTGGCATATAAACTTGTGTTTGCCGATTTCCTTAATGGTTTGTCCCTTTAAGATTTCTAGTTTAATTTAATTTACACGCTCATGTCCACCGTACGTACCCGATGTAACTATGTAACTCCTGCAAAATGTCATCTAACTTCTAAAAAAGTGCTATAATTAGTGAGGAAGACTGAATTTATAAATTATAACTCATGCTTATTGCCTAAAATAGATGAGCTCCTATGGTTTAATTCATTACCATATTTTAAATGGTTGTAGAAAACGTATATATGTAAGTCCTTCATTGAGGTATTGGTTTAATTTGGCCCCAACCTGTCGCGATTCAAACAAGCTAGCTTGATATAATGAACTGAAGAACGCAATGTTGGTTGTTGGATTATTGATTCAAAGTATGTAGTCCCTATAGTTTAGGTTTATGTGTTTGTTCCTTCAAAAAAAAAAAAGGTTTATGTGTTTGTTTAGTTGCTCAATTCAAATATTCAATTGTTTTTTTGATCAAATTCAAATATTCATCAATTGTAGTGAACTAGTGATGGATATACTTTCAGTCATTAGGAATATTAGTATGTATTTGAAGTTTTCCGTTAATACGTACGTGGACATCATGTAGGCAGTGGGTTTGTAGCTCTGTTTTATTTTATTTTTTTTTGGTTAAAGGGAACTAAATTAAAAGATAATAGGTTTGTATATATATTAATTAGATGGAATGTCGTTGATTTAATGCAGTTAAAACCACAATAAATTAAACTCAAATATGAATCTAGTAGCAAGCTGATAGGGTTACTTCTATTGTCAATGAGTCTTAAATAGGGCTTTTTAAAACCCTATTCATTTCACTTAGTTCGTTCAAAAAAACAACTTATAATATATTAAAAAAATCCAGGTCAATTTAGGAGCTAAAAACAAGTCTGAAAATATCAAAATTCAGCTAAAATTTGAGTCAACATTAAAGCTCGATCTCACTCGAGGCTGTATCACCCTCAAATTTTTCCATTGTCTAAAGGAAAAACAACAAAATGAGACAACATTAGTACAACACAACTAATGTCACACAACAACTTAACAATAGTCCTCTTAAAAAAAAACACACACTAGCAATAGGCTCAGGCATGCAACTTAACATCCCTTCACGGCCCTAAACCCAAATAAAAAACCCTTCGGGCTTATGTTAGGCTTAAAAGTGGATACAATCTTAAATGCTAGTATGTATAGAAAATTAATTAAACACACTTGATCACATGTCACTGCTTTTAACTTAGCTTAGCTTGTACCATATTATATATATGGTCTCTTCACTTAGCTTAGCTTGAGCTCAATGGGATCATAGGTGTCGTATGCTGATGCCGCCCCGCCGCTAGAGGTTCCTCCTTCCTGATCATCCCTTCCTTGTCCTCCAGTTACCTGAATGTTCATGCAAATTAATTAGTGCCTCTTATATGATCATGCTCACTTTTTGTTAATTTTTGTGGGGAAAAAAAAAAAAAAAAAAAAAAAAATCTCTTGTACTACATAGCTGCTGGACTGATTTTAACTAAGCTAATGGGCCTAAGGGAGGGTCCAAGTCATCATTAGTCTGGACATAGTAGCCAGATTGGGTCAAAATAGCTTGAACAAACCCGATCCAATACCCGGGCCCATTGACTACCCTCTACTTCCTATCATCATTAGTTACTAGTTACTACCCCAATAACATTTGTGATTGTCTAACCATGATAACTATCTTCCCTCCGTCCCACTAAAATTGTTTCATATCCTTTAGTTTGTTTTTCAAGAGTTGATTCACTAAAAAGCACGTGGTTTTTTATTGTATATACGGAGTATTATCTTTTTGTGGGTAATCTTAATGAGACAGACAGAGTAGATGGAGTAGGCTACTATATATATCGACCTATGTTACAGCACTAGCAAACTGAAATTGTGACCTGGATAGATAAATTGGTGTCATTGAGCTCAACCTTCTTCTGCAATTCTATCATTTCTTGACGCATGAGATTAATCTTCTTGTGCAACTCCATGTTTTCCTGGTGCACGAGGATCTCCTGCCGTTGATCTAAAAGTTAGTTTTGCGACTTTTGTCTCTCCAAATGTTATAGTATATATAACACAATGCATTAGTTAGGTCGTTTTTTGGTTGACATAAAAAAATGATAAGAATTGAAGTTTTTTTCCAAAACGTTGAAATTTAAGGTCTTTAAGTTGACAAAATGATTTTGAAAATTCAATTCCTTTTACCAAATGCACGAGGGTAAATTGCTTACCTAATTCCCTAGTTGATAAGGGGTAATACCAACTGGAAGTAACTTTTTGCAGTCAACCAAATAGTTTTCTGCACTTCCAGGAAATTTCGAAAAATGAAAATTCTTGAGAAGTGAGTGTTAGTTTTCTACGTCAATCCAAACATCAACTAAAATGCGAAAATAAAACTACATATACTTGTATAACTTACAGTTTTGTTAAGTTCTTGTATCTTGTTTTGGAAAATCTCCTCCTGCACAATACACATTACGATTTTGTCACACGTAATTATTTAGTCAGTCAATTAATCAATTATGTCATGGAATGTGACAAAGTTTTTACACTGAACACGTAATTATTTAGTAAAATCTATAAATTTTAACTTAATAAAACATCAAAATAAATATTCACCTTCCTTGAACGTATGGCCTTTGTGCCCATTTCCAACTGGGCCTCTAGGGTTTCCAGATGCTCAATGCTTAGTTCTGAAAGATCTTCCCCCAATAATTGCCTGCAAAACAAAGATGATGAATTTAACTAAAAAATTCTTTCCCTCTTTCTCCCTCTATTTTTTGTTTCACCAAAAATTCATAAAATCGACAAAAATGGATTCTAAATCCAGACATCTGCTTTTACCACACTAGCTAAGCTAGCTGACATCTCCTGAGGACATTTGTTTTATGTACGTAGTAGTGCATGTATTACATCTCTCCATGTACGTTCTTATAATTCGTCGTGATCTTCTTCATCAAATCCCTGCTTGTTGATTGATCTTCAGCTAACTAAACATTTAGTTTGTTGCTTGAAGTTGTAGTACGTTCTACATGTACTGTTTTTGGCTAGCTGCAATTCACAATAACTCGTTTCTTATATAACCGAGCAATTTTGTAAATCCTAAAAGACGATTGATTTCCAAATTATGTGGCATTTACTTATTCTTCATGTCCAATCCATGAGTACTAAATTAGACATAATGTTTCATAATGAAATAGTATACTATTTTCAGAAAAATCACTATGAAATTAAATCTCAAATCTTTGTTAGGTATATGTAACAATTCCCATAATTTAAACAAACGACTTTTAATTTAGTCATTTTCAAGAAAATTTCAATATTTCATGATATCAAATACGGAGTATGGGAAGTAGAAGTTCATAAGAAGTGGAGATTAGTTGGTTGGTATCATCGATCCTATCTTATATATTGGTTGAATTGATTAATATCATTATAGTTATGTTCGGTATCTAGCTTAGCTAGAAGTTGGATCTAGGAAGGTTCATTCGTTATGAATCATATGATGTTTATTTCCTAATCTCAGAGTCCTAGTTAATCTAGCTAGGTTTTATAAAGATATATAGTTTTGTTTCCTAAATCCAATATAAATCGATCCTATGAACATATACGAAGTATTTGTAAAGATATACTTAGTCAAAGTTGCTATCAACTAACGATCATAGACTAGCTATTGTAATCCCACAATCTCATATTTATGGATACCAAACAAATCAAATGACCTAACAGACACCCTTAGCTTGTTTATACTACCATGCACGCGCACCAGTTGTTGTAGTGTTGTACAATACAAAATAACGGTAGTATATATATATATAGCTAGTTATAGAAAATAACAAGATTGATGATCTAACTAAGCAAAACATCATGAAGCTATCATTTATTAAAAATTGCATTTATGCTACATGAATTCATTACATAACAAATTCTGCCACTATTTTCTAGGTTATAATCAACATCTACTAAAATAACTGCCTATAATTCACTTAAGTAGTGCCCTAGTTCTTCCCTTCAAAAACATATGTAGTGTCCTAATTATCTTATGTGCAACTCATTACTAAGGTCATATATATAGAGAGAGTTGTTAGCTGCATATATAGTCCGAGTTAAATCTATTTTACAATATGATATAAGAAAATTGAGGTCTTAATTATATGTATTACGGAGTATATAATAAAGTTGTCTCATAATTAAAAAGTTTATGGTATGTGGGAATGAGGTACCTGCTGTTCTTCCTCAACTCCTCGAGCTGTTGCCTTAAACCCTCCGCTTCAACCTTCCATAACTGTACATTTCCAAATTTAAATTAGTATGTATTTGCGACATTAGTTTCTTATGCTTCACATATTATAGAAACTAAAGACTAGGCCTAATAATTCTTCTCAATAAATACATGCACTTTTTAAGTTATCAATTATGTACGGAGTATGTTATAATTTTATGCATGCACTTGGGTGCAGTGTACTTAGGGTCTGTTCACTTCAGTTTAATTTCTATTTAATTCAGTTCAGTTCAGCTCCTAATTTCCTTCTCTCATAAAATATTCAGTTCAACTCAGCTCAGTTCAGTTCAGTAAATGTGAACAGACCCTTAAAGTGATCCGCATATTAGTTGTACGTACTTTGTTTAGTCCTAAGTAAAAGAAATGTCTCGTACATATAGATGCAACTTTTCATAATCGACCAAACAGTTTTGTGTAAGTTTTTGCATTGGTTTTCAATTCTACCAGAAATGTAGTTCTCTTATAGCTTGATTCATTTCCTAAGAAGTGCACTTAATTATTAGCATTTTACATGAACTGGAAGACTATAGGAAATGTTAATAATTTTTAGCATAAAATACCCACTACTTTCATGAGTTACTTCTTACTTAAACAATTACTTACATTAAGTACAAAATACTCAATAATCTTCCATGTGATTACTCATTGAGGAGCGTGCTAAATAATGTAGCACTGACTAAATTTGTAATAATCTACTTCTAATTAATAACGCTCTATTTAGCCTTACTTTCAAAGATTTTAAACTAATAATTAAATTTTTGGTAAATTAAATGAGAGTAGAACGAAAATGAAATTAAACCTGGGCCTCAGAAGTAGGATTGAGCACTTGATTCTCCTCATTTGCTTTGTAGTAACGCTCCAACAATGACTGCATGCTAAAAACATAGCACCAAATGATATTGATCAGCTTTACTTTTTCGATTTTACCTTTAAACACGATCTTAATAGACAAAATTAAATTATAAATGACGGAATAAATTCATCAAACTACTCAAAGGAACTTTACTAGCTCCAATGTTACAAAGATTACAAACAGTAAACTACAAATAACAGGAAATTATTATTTATGAACTTAAAATATATATATATATATATATATATATATATATATATATATATATATATATATATATATATATATATATATATATATATATATATATATATATATATATATATATATATATATATATATATATATATATATATATATAGTTTTCGATATATAATAAAAGAAATAAGAAACGGCTTTCAGCTAGGGCTTACACTCTTTATCACGGTATCTTCTATAAAAATCGAAGGTTAGAATATTTTTGGTTTGATTCTGTACCGACCTTTTATGGTTCATCAAATAGAACGGGTTATATTTTGAAATTATGTGATGACATTCTAAATGGTTGCTTGTGATGATACATTTTTATCACGGTATAGTATGTCAAATGATACCTAAAAAGTAAATGGATATGCCTAATATCCAAGAAACTATATAGTTAGACAAAATCATACTAAAAGTAGTTTGGAAGTTTTGATCATCTAAAAAACTGACTAGAATCCTTCCTCTTCTAGTTATCAACCAAGTGCCAATAAATTAATCATGGAAGCTTAATCTTTATAAATAAACCCACTAATTACGAGTATAATGTTGGTTATCCGATCCATAGTATGAGATGATGGTGAATAATTGAATGTATGGCTATGAGTTTAAAATATTATGATCAATTAAAGTATTAATTGTATATGAAAAGAATAAAAAATCAAACAGAGGAGATTTTGAACTAAGTGTAAATGTTAAGCTTTATTTGATTCGATATCATGTGATTTGATACGTAAGCACAAACGTAAGCTCATAACTGTTAGAGAAATTTAATAACCGAAATAGGTAACAAATTACCCCCAAATTAAAGATCTTCAACTCGAATGTCGGATCCTTAAACCATAAAAACAAGATGATATAACCCAAATAAATGTAAGATTGTAAGTGAAATACTATAGTATATAAATATGGCGCAAGTAATTAATAGACCGACGATCTTAACTGAGGTAAATAAAAAGTTTTCCTTCAATTCAATTTCAAAACTCGTGTTTTAGGTGAAAAGTAAGGCGATGTCAGATTTGATTTGAATGATGGAATGCGCACTAATACGATTATACAGGTATGAATTACAATTTACAAATATGATAACTTTTATGTGACGAACTAGCCTAATTTTTTAGGGCCCAATTGGGATTTTAGGAAAACCATGGCCAACTCAGTCCCTAATACAGTCTCGCCATCAATATAATTTTTTTTTTAAAACAAATTGTTTATAAGTTATAAAACTGCAATTTGAAAATCGCATCGATCATTCCTTAAATCTTCTATGCGGAATTTTATACTTTGAATAATTGTTAATGTTTGAATAGTGGTAATTGAAAATTATGTAACATTACCTCAAAACCTTGCTAATGAACAAACTATTTATGCAAAAAATTAATATATATAAACTCTAAAACTAATAGGACTCATTTATCACCAAGCTCCCTAAAATGATATAGGCCCTTCATTATGAAATGGACCCAATTATAATTAAATGGTTCATGTTTTGATCTTATCCACTTTGAAATTAAAAGTGATAATGCATTATTATCTTCTCTTAGAAATTCCTACAATCATCCCTTTTTTTATTTTAAATCATCGAAAAAAGAAAAATTTATTGAGTAAGGTCAAGTTCCGCCAAAATTAATAAGCTTTGAGGAAACGGATCCAAACAAACAAGTTCATTACATCATCTAACACTAAAAAATAATACTCTTAAAGTTGTAAATATGTACCAATTTTGTCTAATGGTCTTGATCTATTACATAATAAGTACATGTATGTATTGTATACTCCCCCAATTTCAATCCTTACTAATTTATTTGAATTAGCTTCTTAATTTTGATGTTTAATTAACATGGAGACCAATTAATTGTTCGTTATCGAAATAACTTCCAACCAATTTTGAAATTTTAAAATTAATTGTTTTTTTTTTTAAAAAAAAAGGTCTCTTACTAAAAATGATTTTATTTTATTTATTTATTATTTTTTATTTAAAAAACATAACAATTTTGGCAACGTTGAATATTGCCTTCGAAAAAACTAACACCCAAATTTTTAAAAAAAAAAAAAAAAAAAAAACGAAGTTAATACAAGGTAAATAGATGAAAAACATACCAATGACTAGCAATTTCATAGACCTTGCCGGTGCTAGAGAAGATAATGATTCCGACTTCGGCGTCGCAAAGGATCGAAAGCTCCTTAGCCTTCTTGAACAACCCTTTCCTTCTCTTTGTGAAAGTTACTTGCCTGCTCGTCAAGTTATCGATTCTTTCGATCGTGATCTTTCCTCTTCCCATTTTGTTATTTCCTCGATTTTATTACAAGGGGAATTAGCAGAGCTAACTATCTTGCTGCTATAGATCTCAGGAAAAAACCTATATTAAAAAAGATGCAACAAAGAAGATAAATGAAATATACTTCAAGAAAATGCAATTATAAAATGTAACTAATTAATAATTTATGAACAAGAATAGTACCTGAGAATTGATGATCAGAAAGAAAGAAGGAGAAGTGCGTTTTTTGTAGGTCAAATGAATATCATACAAGTAATTTGGGGGAGTTATTATTGGAAAAAAAATATATGTTGCTGCATATTTTGGGTCTTAGCTCAGCTGAAAAAAGTTGGAGCACTAATTTAGCGGGTCGGGTCAACCCACCTTCTTTTGTTTCTAGTAACATTATTTAATCCGATCCGTACAATTTTATAATATCGCGCTTTTATAAAAATTACTCGTATATTTTTATTGCTATATAAGGGTGTGTTTAGTTCAACTTTTAAGAATTCTTTTTTTTTTTTCTTTTCAGGATAAAATACACTTTAAAAATTTGGAATCAACCAACCAAAAAAGTCAAATCTAGATTAAGGGGAGGGAGGGAGGGAGTAAATAGGCTAGGATAGACCACTTATTGTTGCTAATTATAAAGATCTACTGAGTAATATTCAGTGAGCTGAATTTGTTTTTGTTAAATTTTTGTTTACGACTGAAGTTATTATTCTTTTTTAACTTATCTACACTTATTTTTGCATAAGAAATTTATTTTTTTGTTGAAACTTGTTATATCAGCTAAAGTGAACAAAGCTTTAGAAATTAGAAATCATGGGGAAGCCAAGTAATTTTGCGTGCCAGAAAGTAAGAGGAGAAAAAAAAGGTAAATTGAAGTCCAATGAGTTAAAATTATTTCTCCAAATTAGATTCATTTATGGACTTTGATTAAATAACTTGTAAGTGCAACAAATCAACACTTATTGAATAGAGATCTTGAATTCTTATTTAACAATTAAAGTTAATCGAGAAATATAAAAGGAAATGAAGTATGTAATACTATTAAGGAAAATGCTATATATAGCCCTTAGGAGTTAGCACTACATATAAGCATTAAATTTACACTAGAAAATCGTATAAATTTAGGAAATAAAAAAATATATATAAACATTAATTACACTAATTTGCGCGTGTTTTTGTCATGTATTCCTAATATTATACCATTTTCAAAAGTATATTTAATGCTTATATGTAGCCCATAGCATTACCCTAAAATTAAATATGGTTTGTTAACTGATCTGATCTAATAAGGTAATCAAGCGTTACAAAGCTATAAAACAAATGAACAGTTAACAAAAGGAACATTTCAAGGAACAAAAATGGACAACTAAGATAAACAAAACTTTTCAATAATGAGAGATTAGGCTTGTTCTGTTTAGCTTTAATTTCATTTCAGTTGAGTACTTCAGTTCAGCTCAGCTCCAATAAGTTCAATTCAGTACTTCAGTTCAGTTTCTAATTTTCTTCTCTCATAAACAATTCATTTCAGTTCAGTTCAGCCTCAATTAGTTCAGTTCAGCTGTTTTCAGTAAATCGTAACAGACCTTAAATTTAAATCAATAAATTAAATTAAGTCAAAGTACACTACATATGATGAGAGATTTTTTTTAGGAAAACTGGAAGAGGTTTAATCCCATATTTAAATTTCATTAAAAAGCAACACAAAAGTACATAGCTATTACAAGTACATCTTTAATGGGAACATGTATCACCTAAAATATAAGTACTTGTACACTAGTTTATTAAGTTAGGGTAAGTAATTTCTCTCAAAAAAAAAAAGACTATGAAGTACTTGTACAATAGTTTATCAAGTTAGGGTGAGTAATTACTCATTGGTATTAGGCCTAAAGTTATTTTCCAATATCTTATATCTCTAACATATATATTTTCCGATATCTTATATCTCTAACATCTATACAAATAATAATTAGAGACCAACGACTAAACACAAAGGCACATAACAGTAAGCAATATGATGGAAATGGTTTTGGCACACCTTTACGCGAGGACCACAGTTTTCTATACTCTTTTCAGATATGGATGTGTCAAAATCAATTAAGAGTGTATCAAAACCAATTTTCCTCGCTCTATTGAGTAGTGCTCTACTATCTACAGTCGATATAGCTTAGCTTTTATGGAGATCAGAGAAGTCTAAACAAAGTTTCGATTCTTTTTTTTTTTTGTTTATAGTAACAAGAGTTTCTTTCAATAGGGATGCGTTTCGGGTATAGTAATACCATAAGAACGTTTCGATGACGGCGCGGTAATGTATTGGCTTGTTTTTTGTGCAAAAGATAATGCATTTCTTGGTTGTCTTTTTATGGAAAAAAATGTACGGCACTCTTTGACTCTCAAATACTCCCCACTACAATTTTAATTTTTAATTTTTAATTTTTAATTAATTGATTATTGTGCATAACATAAGCAACAACATGTCAACATAGTTATGCGGATTTGAAAAACTCAAATGGTGAAATGGGTATGGAATACTAAGGAAATATGTGGTATTTTCTTAATAAAAAAAATATATAGTTAGTGGATGTCAATTTTGACTTACTAAGTTTATTTTTTCGTATCTAAAATATTACAGTATCTCGGTTTTTTTAAGGAGTTGATATATAAAGTAATAAAGGTGAAAAATAATCGGGAGAAAGTAGAAATCACATGATGAAATAAATTGAAAATGGTACGTCAATCTTAAAAAACAAGTTATAAGTTAACTATTAAGTAATGTTGTATAACTTAAAATATTCTTACTTCTAAACTCTTAAAAATTTTACTCAACATGAGAGTGAGGGATAGCTCAAGTGGTTAGAGCTTTCCTCCCGGTCCCAGGTGATCCTAGGATCGATTCTCATCATCCGCCCTTGTGGCTCTCTAAACACCAAAAAAAAAAAAAAAAAAAAAATTTACTCAACATTCGTTTCACTATCTCTGTTTGCATTAATCACATTACACC
Organism: Chenopodium album; assembly: GCF_948465745.1. Lineage (NCBI taxonomy): Eukaryota > Viridiplantae > Streptophyta > Magnoliopsida > Caryophyllales > Amaranthaceae > Chenopodium > Chenopodium album. The sequence continues at coordinate 71,850,554 of NC_137842.1, read as the reverse complement.
ATTAATAAGAGTAAAAGGTAATATGGAGCCATATGTTATGTAGAGATAGTAATCATTGTCTAATTTCCTTTCTCTTTGTTTGAAATAGAAGTAAAAAGTTCTTCTTCAATTAGTTGTCTAGTTGTACACTTATAAAGCATTGGAATATGCCATTTTGTCTCTTCAAATGATTTAATATGGGAGTCTCGTTGTACGCGTTGTATTGGACTATACTGTATTGTTTAGGTTAGTTTTAGGCCATAACAATTCTTTACCTGTTTCTTGATAGTCTGCTTTGAATTTAAATTTATAATTGTATTATCTGAATTAGCTGTCATTTTAGACTTCTTGAATGTTGGAATATATGACCAGTTTGTCTATATGAGTGATCTTATTTACAATACGAGGTCTCATTGTACGCGTTATATGACAGGTTATATAATTTTTTATTTATGCTTATTATTGTGTAGATCTATTTTATATAACGTTCTACTAATTTATCTAGCTTGAATTTCTACTATGTGATTATTAGTTTTTTCAAGACTAATTAATCAAACCACTCTCTATACATTGCATTGTTAATAATTAAAAGTGTTCTTATTAGTTGATTTTAATTAATCTATATGGTGATGGAGCATTATTAGTTGACTTTTTATATTGTTTTGGGGTGTACTTTAAACCTTTTCATTTCGATAAGTAAGGAGACTTATCAAAGAGCAAGATGTGATGTAGTACCTCTTCCCCAAAACAATTACTATTATAATATAATTAAGCCTCTACTTTATCATGTCATCCCATACTGTTATAGCTCATATTCCGTACAAAGTTACAGAAATCAAGTTATAAATATTAATAAATTAGCTAACCAATCAATATAATGTGAACAAACATCACTGCCAAGATAAAATAAAATATATGAACAAACATAACATTATGGAATCAGATCACATGTCATGATCAGATAGTGTAGATCAACTTGCATATTAGAATAAGTGACTTAGGATAAAATGGGTAATAATACAAAGTTTAGCTAATCATAATTAGTTGAAATGAACTCAAAAAAATACATTAATGGTACGTAATTAACAATACTATATTAATTTTCATAATTTAGAAGATAATTTTGGTGGGGTTTTGTGGTGGGCACATAAATTGCAAGTGCATACACAAAATTAAGGATATTAACATTAATTTAATAACACTTTAGATGATGACATTTAACTATTTAAGTATATGAACAATAGAAATATTGCACAAAATCAAACCTGCTGTAATTCATATTCAAAATCATACCGTGTAATTTATTTTAAGAGAGATTTCCATTTTTTTTATTTCCCTTATTTTAAACTTTTGTTACTTCATACACGGATATGCAATATGTGACAATTTAAATAAGACAAAGGATGAAAGGAATACACCCGTTCAAAAAAAAAAAAAAAACAAAGGAATACAAGTATTTTAAATACTCTATAGTAATTAAATCAATTAAATTAGGGAGTACTAATTAAAGTAGAGTATAATACTGGTAGTTAGACAATGTTCTGGTCAACTAATGGATGCAAGATTGCAAGTACTTGAGAAAACGGAGGACTGTCAGTAGAAGATAGTAACCTGAAGCTGTACTTTATTTTTATTAATCTATCTATTTTCTTCTACGAAGTATTTTTTAAAACGATAAACCTGAACTCCTAAAGATCTAAAGTACTAAAGTAGTACTACCAAGTAGGGCTCATGAGCAAAACTACCCGAAAAACCGAAAACCCGAAAACCTCTTCCGTTATCGTTCCGAAAATTAGGGTACCCGATCCGATAACCATAACGGTTCGGGTAGCCGTTCCGATAATTTGTTATTGGGTATCATTTTAAAATTAACGGTTACCCGTTCCGAACCGATAAACAATTTTTTGTTTTTTATCCTACTTAAATCTATTTTTTCCAAAATCAAAACTCTTAATTTACTTCATAATCACTATATAATATCAATGATTAGTAATATAATTAATAATTTGGTCAAGATCATGTGGTATTGTTGTTAAATAGTGTTAAAATATATCATAATAACTAATTTACTAAGTTTAATTATCACTATTGGATACTTTATTAGGTACCCAATAACCGTTCCGAAAATCCGGGTACCCGAAGTACAAGTATAAAAGACTGATATTTTAAAAATATACATTTAGAGAATTTTAACTAGACCTCACATATCTATTTTATTAACTATTCAAATAAATTTTTTTCTTTTTTTTTTTCTTTTTGAACAAGTCAAATAACCTATTTTATATAATCTAACTCATCTAATTTTTTCGAATTTATGAATAGTATAGCCATGTAGCATAACCAGTTACAACATCATACGAAAAAAAACTTTAATAAAACATGAATACGTGGTCGAGCCACCAAAACGAGTATAGACCGCGTAAAAGTCGAAAGAAATATACCTCCAACAACAATATTAGTGGTTGACTGGTTGTACAAATGTACAAGCTAATAATTGCATGTATTAGTGAGCCCATTAAATTAAGTGATTATCTAATATCTATATCTCTTTATGAACAACATTAGTGGTTGTACAAACTAGTAAAGTTTAAAGTTTTATGCATGTTCTTTCTCTTCATAGCACATGCTAGTTTAGTATGTATATGTCCAAACAAAGAATTTTCATTTTAATATTTGAAAAGAGATTAGAATAGCCCCTAGTATTTGCTCCACCACTTTCACTTTGTACTTTGGTTGTTTACGATTTTAATGTATTTAATTAAGCATGATGTACCAACAATTAATTAAGATTTTATTCTAATCTTATTTTAATGTTATTTTAAAGTGCAAATCCATTAAGAGTTTGATTTGTACACGGCTCTAAGTTTTATTGGTTTAGCCGTTGAAGACTTGAAGTGACCAATCAAAGCTATACTTAGCAAACCATATAGACCAAATTAGAAGATCTATTAAGGAATAATAACTACTTAATTTGAAGATGCTCCCTTTGTGAATTGAACCTCCTTTAAACTATTATTTTTGTTGTTAATTTATAACCCTTTCAAAAGAAATATAAGGAGTAAATTAATAAATGAATTTATTAGCTCAAATTAGTTGTTGATGCTCAAAGAAATATATTGTTTAATGGTCACTAAAATCTATTAATGGTCACTTTTTTTTTTAATTTTATTTAATATTGTTTCATTAACTTTAATTTTTTGGAGTTCTACCTAAGCTAAAGTTTAAATTAATCGATGAATTCTTAAAAAAAAAATATGCACTGCTTACGATATAGAAAGGTCAGCATATAAACAAATGTAATAGTGATATTTGTTAGTAAAATAGTACTCGTACTACTAATATTTTAAGCATCTGGATCTTTCTAACTTGTTCAGCCTGAAATCAACCTGTCCCACTAAGATGTAACTATCTAATTGTCAGTATTCCATTAGAGTGATCCAAATAAGGCGTTTTAATTTTAATATTATTATTGTGTAATTAAAGATTGTCTTTTGTTATGATGGTTTCGAATTTGATAGTATGATACTCGTATATTGTTTTGTTCCCTTTCCCAATAAGAGTGCATGCTATATGAATAATAATTATATATGCTAATAAGTCTCTATATTCTAGAATGTTCATAGTCATATACATATTAGTTTTAGATGTAAGCTTGATAATTTGATATCTTTCGTTATCTTAAGATGTATGAGTTTTGGTATCTTAAAATAAACGTAACATGTATGTAATTTCTTCATACTTGTTTTTCATATTTAATTCAATTTATTTCTGTATATAACACACTTGCTCCAATATAAGGAGTATATATTTCACTTTATTGGAGCAATCCCCAATTAGGGCTGGCAAAAACTGACCCGACCCGAAAACCCGACCCGAACCCGACCCGAAAAAAGCGGGTTAGGGTTGAGGTTTTCGACCCGAAAACTTAAATGGGTCGACACGAACCCGAACCCGAAATTAAATGGGTTAGGTTAAGGTTGAAAATCTCAACCCGAAAACGACCCACTTAACCCGAAATAAATTTCAGGTCAAAATCAGGTCGGGTCAACCCGAACCGACCTGATAACCCGAACTAATTTAAGTAAGAAAAAGAAAAAAACGTAAAAAGCTTATTAAGCCCAGCCCAAATTCACAAAGAGGCTTCCATATATAAATTCAAAACCCTAAATGAACTCATTTCCCCTCATTGATCTTCAGCCGTTTTTCCCCTCACTTCTCTCTCTTTAATTTTCTCTCTCCTCAAAAACTCATTGTTGAATTCGACAGAGGTAGTTCCGTTAAGCCCAACTTTACCATTTCATTTCATTCACGGCTTGAATCCTTCACTCCTCCACGAATTCCTCTCCTTCATCAAAGGTATCTTGCTTCTTAATTTATTTTCTGTTTTTTTTCGTGTTTTTATATGCTAGTTTTGTTTATTTTCTAATTCTTCTGTTGTTAATTTTATATTTACTTGCTTCCGTTTATTTTAGTTTTTTACATGCTAATTTTCGAGTGTTATTACTAATTTCTGATGCTAAATGTTGTTGATTATGTTATTATACGGTTGTTTTTGCTAATTTTTTATTGTTAATGCTAATTTTTATTGTTAAATATTGTCTATGTTATGGTGATTCTTGCTAATATTTGTTGTTTACTTTTGTTTATCATGAGCATGCATATTTTAATTTAGATCTTACTAGTTAGATCTAGATAATATAGTCTGATTTAGAATTGCATGTTTTAATTATGTTAGTGTTGTTTTTCTTTATAGGTTTGGCAGCAAGAAGTAGCCCACCCATGTTCAATTGGAAATGTTGTGGGATCAATTTTGAAGCTTGAGGTGGTGAACAAGGATGACAGCCATGACAAATTGACAGTCCCAACATCGCCCGATCTTAATCCAAATGAAAATCTTATTGCATCTTCTATTATTTTTTGAGAATTGTAATTTGTGTTGTTAAAACTTTATCTTTGGTTTGTAATTAGTGAATTACAATTTTTATTGGTTTATTATCGTTAAGTAGGATTGTTACTTTGTTAGACTAAGCTATTTAATTTTGGTTTGAATTAAAATGCTTAACCTCTGAACAACTTGTATTTGAAATGAAAAAATTCAGGTCAATTTTGGGTTAACCCGAACCTGAATATATCAGGTTTGGGTCGGGTTAATTTCAGGTCAAAGAAACCTGATTTTAACCCAAATAAAAAATCAGGTCAAATAAGGTCAATTTCGGGTTGACCCGAACCTGAAAATATCAGGTTCAGGTTGGGGTTTTCAACCCGAAAAGTTAAATGGATCAGGTTCGGGTTGGGGGGTAGCTGACCCGAAATTAGGTGACCCGAACACGAACCCGACCCGACCTGATCCATTTGCCAGCCCTATCCCCAATCCCTATATATCCTCCTTAGTCCTTACTAGTTCACCAAACTAGCTCTTCATGTTTAGTTTCTTTCAAAATTCTATATTATTAGTTTAAATAAGGTAGACTTTTCAATAGAAGAAAAGTTGAAAGTACCAACTTCATGAACTAAAATAACTAAAAGCTTCAAAATTTGCCTAATTTTGCCTAATTTATTCAATGGATGGACATAAACGAGGTTAAGACATTCATGAGATTGAGACATTGAGTTGTTTATTGATGAGAATCTCGACTCACATTATACACCCTTAGATAAGAGAGTAATCGTATGCATGAATTATGATTATATGATGAGTAACGTAATGTTGCTCATTAAGATTTGTTTAAACTAATTTACCTATTGACATCACTTATTTATAAGAGGAAAAAAATTCCTTTTTTTATAATGTAAACCAAAGGCTTTTATTAAGTGTAATAACTAAATTTGACATCTCTATCTAATGAAACTCACCATTTTTTTTATAGCATTAATATACCATAAACTATTACTAACAGTTTAATTCAAAATGAATACCATAAGGGTTTTATTTCAAGTCTTGAATACCCCCTTTAAAAACTTTAACCAACTAGCTAGTGAACTATGTTAGTTGATAATCTATTATATTATTACTTTCCTTCAACATTTATTTTCAATTTTTTTTTGGTGGAACATTTTTAAGGCCCAAAGTTTCTTGCCAAACTCAGAATTAAGTTTGACCCAATGACCAAAATTTAATTAAAGGGATAACCAATTTTTAAGCCCATTTTATCGCTTAGTCGTACTACTTGTACATAGCATAAAATCCCATGATCCGGCCTCATTTGTAAAGCGTTCGTGCTTCTTAATGTTCTTAACTTCTTTCCATAGTTGCACCCTAATTTGTGTAATTAAAGCCCAATTATTGGTTAATGCTAAACTAGTTTTTAGATTTGGACAATACTCCGGGTAACATAAGATCTTTCTATGTGAGTTACCCATAACTCAAATTTGTTCAACACCAATATTTAACATTTGTACGGAATATAATCATATATTCTAAAAAAAATGTTTGAAATTAGTGGTATTTTATTATTACCGACTAACTAGTTAAAGTAAAATTATACTTTTATCCATCCATGCGTTTATCAATGCAGGTATTTGGTCATGTAAAGATAACTTTGTTAAGTACCATAAAATGATCATTTTTCAAGGATTTCCTAACATGTTTTCTAAGTTCGCTAAACTTCTGATAAATTATACCCAATAATACGGAGTGAATAATTAGAAAACAAAAATGATAGAGTAAACTTAAGATTATCTTGAGTTTCTTTTTCTTGGTTAGGTGATGATTAAGATGTTTTAAGATTAACCCTTAGATCTCTTCAATATTCTAATAAATCAAATATTTTAAAAAACGTCTTATTCCTTTATCAACCACAATATGTGTTTTGAATGTTGTAAGCAATCAAATTTTTCCCAAGTTATTGTCACTAGATGAAGCCCTGTTTGAATTTTTTAAAATAATATTTTTCACATATATATTTATGTGCTAAAAATTGTTAAATATTTAAATAAAATTCCTGATATTAAAAGATAATATTTTATATTTAATTAATTTAAACTGGAAATTATTTAATTCTAAAAGAAATTAATAATATCATATTTAATTGGCTACCACTAAAATTTATTATCCTACGTGGCGCGCTGAAAAAATTAAATCATACGTGGCTCTCTAAAAACTCGGGAAAAAACTCCCCTTTATATATATATATATATATATATATATATATATATATATATATATATATATATATATATATATATATATATATATATATATTAGATTTTACACTTCAATTTTGCTAATAAAGATACTTCATAATTAATATAAATAATAGCACATGTATTCACATAGATAGAACTATTTCATTTTTTTTCTTCTAAATAACAGAGATAACCCGATCGAATAAACTAAGTGTCTTGAAGAAAAACTACAAGTTTATTTTTATCAAGTGGAAAAACCATAAAATAAATCAACAAAATGCCTCGTATCATGGTATTGAACCATGGCAGCCACGTATCCCGACCCGAGCATCTGTGAGAAGATCTTCCCCTGTAAGTAGTACATTTCCTAGGAATTTTAAATGTCTACATAAATTTAGTGCAACCAAACAAGGCTGAATACTAGCTTTTCCAAAATTGGTAAACAAAATATACTAACTTGATAGATATGAGTAAAAATCTTATTAAAATAAAATTTTAATATCAAATCCCGCCTATTACTTGTCTAATGTACCTTTATGAGTTATGACTCTTTAAGCCAAATCAAAAGCTTTTATATGATCGGGTGCACCCAATTATTTTTAACCCAACAATTTAACACTAATCTAGCAATTTACCAACACAATTAATAAATTAATTATAGAATAATCAAATCACAAATTCACAACAGCCAAATAGAGCAGAAAACTTTACCGTTATGTCTAGGAATTGGATTTGGACCCACATTTATTCTTATCAATAAATTCATTTGTTTTGGATTATACTAAATTAATTCATACAATATAGTTTCTTCACCAAACTACCTTGATCACTCCAATATCATCACCGAACTCTACGCTCATCTCACTCTCTCTCCATGTGGGCAAACCTTCAATAGCTTCGTGTCCTTTACTTTGTGTTCATCAATGGCGGCCCTTTACCTTCTTTATCTCGCATCAAAAGGAGCAACATTTCTCTCTTTTCTATACAAAATATCTCGCTCTACCCAATACAGATTGATGGGTCGTCTCTGTTTCCTTATTGTTTTGTGTTCAACTATCGAGTTTTATAAAAGGGTACTTTTAATTTTTCAGTCAATTTCGAGTTCAATTTTCTTGATGGATTGTGTATCTAATTTGAAGGTTTTGCTGACGAATTTTGATGATTTTGGATGTGGGTTTTTGATTTTCGGGTGTTTTTCCAAGATTTTCAATGTTTTCGTGTTGTTCTTTATGTTTTTTCTAGGGTTTGTGGTGTTGCAATTTACTGGGAATTGCAAATTTAGGGGGAAATCTAGTGAGGAGAGAAAAGGGTTTTCGTTGATTTGCTCTAGTAATGATGAAATTAATGGTTTAAAGAAGTTGTCATTTGAGAATGGGACCACTAAGAAGATGTCTAGGGTTTTCAGTGGGGACCAGAAATTCGAGGAAATCGATGAAGTTTTGGGTTTTAATTGTGGGTTTAATGATGGTGTTGGTAGAATTGGAGAAGAAAGGGAGGATTGGAAGGAATGCTGTCATGAAGACCAAGTGTTCGACGTTATTACTCTGAGAAAGATGGTAAAAATTCAGAGACAAAGGGCTTATGTTGCTCAAAATGAGCTTGAGAAGGAGAGAATGGCTGCTACTTCCTCTGTCGACGAGGCAATGGCGATGATATTGCGGCTTCAGAATGATAAGAGTGTTCTTCAAATGCAGGTTAATCAGTTGCAGAGAGTTTCTGAAGAGAAACAGTTACATGATCAAGAGGTTAATCAATCACTTCAATGGATTATAATGAGACACGAATCCGAAAGGAGTTTATTAGAGGATCAATTGAGGATGTGTAGGGAGAAATTGAAGGTGCTTATGAAGGGTGAAGAGTGGGATCAATTTGATAGTGTTTGTCCTACTCCTAGTGCTACTTACTCCTCATTTGGAAGTAGTAGGGATGATGAATTGCTAATTGGCTCGCTCGATTTCGAATCATCACCTATGTAGGATTCGGGTATCTCAGCTATTGTTGTGATTTGTTTGGCTAATTGTAATTGAAGTCTTAAAGGAAGATTTTTGGACAGGGAAAAGGTTTCTGTGAATATGCTTAGTTTGATTACACTGTATCTTTTCTTTCATGTAAAAGCAATTGGAATAAACTCAATAAAGTTACACATTTTTTGGTTTAATGAAAATTTGGTTAGTGTTATCAACAGCTTGATTTCTTATTTTTGCATTGTTCATTTACAATTGTTGTTTGCAGCTTTCGTCGAATTTAGTTAAGGTCATTGTGATGATTGTCTTGCGTCTTAAAACAGTCTGTGAAGGGAAGTTAGTTAGTTGCTTTCTTTGATTAATGTATTAAATGTTGATTCTCTCATACGGTCATACCATTTGATTGGAATAGCATGTCCTTACAAGTTAAGGACAAGCTATGAATCGCGTACTATGTGGTCCAGTGTTACTGTGTTACCGATGAGGTTGCTGCTTGTCATACTAAGATCAAGAGGTTTGTTTAAGACTGTATAATTATCATAAAGAAAGATGCTTATTAATTATAATGCATTATGAATTTACGACAGTCAGCTTGAGAATTGTCTAATGTGCATTTTGTCCATCCTAGCTAGTATCCTACCATGAATGACAAACGAGTTTGATGTTGTAACATGAGATGTAAGCGAGGATCCCTAGTAATATGTCAGCTTATCAGTCAACACTTACAAATGTTGGTCTGTTGGATAGGTACTTCTTCGCTTCTACAGAAAACGATTGCTATAGTCCTTCTACGGAATCTAAGCCATATTTATTGAAAGAAAGCAAATTTCTGTGTGTAGTTGATTTAGAAAACTATTTGAATTAGGATTACAAATAACCAAATTTAAGAAAGATTATGTCGGAGTGGCAATGTTACAACCTGCCTTCTATGGTAAAATTTAAAGCTCTGTCATCAATTTTAACTGTTATTCTGTTGCCTTATATACTAGAGTTATGTGAATAAATTATCTGATGAAAGAATTGGATAATAACAACACAATTTCAGAGGTTTACAGACAGCAGTAACACTTCTACTACTAGACTTTCAGAGAGAAAATATCAGACATCATAGGATAACTCCGTACTATAAGACTGCATACCCGAAATATCACCATCAGATCCTTGCTCTTGATTATGGTAGTAGATTGGATTGCATTGCAACAGCATTTTATCAGTAAACTCTGACTCTTGATTGCAGTAGCGTGCACTCATCATAGAATAGTCGCATTGCAGAGGAAAATTATCAACAAATTGTGGCCCTATATCACCATTGTAGATAGAACAGCCCATCATTGGAATGCATTGCAGAGGATAATCATCAGCAAATCCCGACCCTTGATCAACATCAGTGTAGCTAGTAGTAGGACTCATCGCTGGTATGTATTGCAGAGAGCAATTATTAGCAAACCCCGACCCTTGATCAACATCAGTGTAGCTAGTAGGAGTAAGACTCATCGTTGGTATGCATTGCAGAGGATAATCATCAGCAAATCCCAACCCTTGATTGAAGTTATTGTAGCCAATAAGAGTAGGCTCCATCTTCGGAATGCATTGCAGAGGATAGTAATCAGCAAATCGTGTCCCTTGATCAATATCAGTGTGGCTACTAGGAGAAGGACTCATCATATTCATGTCATACTTCCCTTCATAATCGGCAGTAGCAAACATCTCAACAAAATTAGACAACAGCAAATTATCGACGTTAAACGCTTGAATTTCTTGTTGATCAGCAGCAAATCCATGATTGTTAATACTCTTAATCGCAGCAATTCTACGCGTCACAGAATCAAGCTTATGCTCCAAATTGCCAAGCAATTCAACAAGTTGTTCATCAGTGAACTCAGAAAGATTTGTACTTTTGCACCTTATATTATACAAATCTTGGTCCCTTTTTACCAAATTTTCCTCATTAACATCTTTCAACACGTCACTTAAGTTAAGTGACCTCTTGTTACTTCTAACATCCTTAGAAATTGCTAAGTAACGATTGATTATGTCACGAGCCAACTCCGGGTTTGATGTTGTAACATTGTAGTTGATGGCAGATTGGGTGTTTTGGCACTCTTCTTTACCCGTGTACGAAAAAATTTCGGGTTTTACGGAAATTTTGTTACCTTTAACATAAGGAAAGATGATGACACAAACTGGAACATCACATAAAATTGACAATTCACTTGCTTTTTTAATCAAAGTTTTCTTTTTCTGTCGAAAGTATAAATTTCTCTTCTTCTCGTTTACTATGAATTGCCTTAATGATTTCTCCTTACCCATAATTAGAACGATTTTTGAGCTAGAATTTGAAAGAGAGACAAGAGGAAAAATATTAGGACAGTAATGAAGGAAAAAGGTATGTCCAAATAATATAATGGGTTTATATTTATACAATTGCTAAATGAAGGAGATTATAAAAAATAAATTAATAGAAAAAAATTGAATAAAACCTTTGTACAAGGCATGTAAATGTATTGCTCGTATTTTTACAACTGTAGTATCTTGCAAGATCTTTCTGCATAATGTAAAATCTTTTTTTCCCTTAAAATTAAGAAAGTGAATTTTTTTTCCTAGAAATCAGGAAGAATTGATTTTATTTTAAGGATTTGGAAAGTGTGTATATAATATGTGCGGGGAAAGAATTATTTCAAAGATTTTATTTCTCAAAATAGTTTAATTTTTATAAAGCATGTGTTCGTATTACATATAAGTGATATAAGCCTAACTTATATTCTTATGATCTTTCTTGACGACCAATTAGTTGGTCACGTTGTCAACTACTAGAGGTACTTAATTAAGTAGGGCTAGACGGTTAGTCCTTCTCATAAGTGAATCAACTAATGTAGTAGTCCTAACTTCTAAAGCATTTTTGTTTGTTACATCGGATGTGTTAAGGTTGATCCTTGAGAAAGTAGAGATTATGCAATTATGATGAAAATTTATTTATTTATTTTTGTTCAGAAATACGGATTATAGAGTAATTGAACCAAACTACTAAATGATATACTAGTACTTTGTATTTAATTTGTTAATCCGTTTGATTGGGTGTTAACCAGAACTAGTCATTTAAGTCATGCTAATTGAATATGATTGCCGTATAACTTAAATAACAAACCGCATGAGGTACTTTGAGTCACTTCAAATTAAGTCGACTCAATCTCCATTTCAAATTTAATAGACTCATTCCCGTATTGTGTCAGATGATAAAGGGATCACTAGGATACTATCAAATCCGTAGAATTTGTTATACCATACGCCAAACTAATGTAAAGTTAGTTATTGCTTTTCATTTGATGATAAAATGAAAAACAATCATTAAAATGATAATAAATAATTATGGGTATACGGTACACTTGGCCATCCGGGTGAATGGTACACTTGGGTGTATTTAATAATACTCATAATCCGAATTTATGAGACCTAATAAAACTCAAAAACCCGAACACATGAAATCCATATACGCGGAATGTATCTGTATCTACACTCTCTAAATTTCAATTTCAGTGTTTCACCTTCTGAAACGCAAAAACACACATCAAAAGCCAATAAGCAGAGAAAGGAAAATCGAAAATCGTTTTGCGCCAAAGATTAGGAACTTTTCTCTCTTTAATCAAGTAAGAGTTCAACAATGGTGGATTTTCTTGCTTGTATTATTATCATGGGACCGATTATGGCGTGAAGAATTTCAATCCGAAACAGTAATTTTATCCTATTTAAGGTTTGGCAATCTTCACAATTCTTAATTTTAGGGCGAAATTTTTGTATTATGTAAACCTTAAATTTGAGTTCATGCTTAAATATTCATACATTTTTTTTTTGCCGTTATAATTTAGTAGCTAAGAATTGAGATGACACATCTTTTGTTGTTTGTTTTGATTGATTTTGTAATAATGATTTCATAGTATGAAAATGTGTTGTAATTTCGCGGATATTTGATTTTGCGACAAAGGAGTTGTAATCATGCTTGATTTCTTGTTAATTATGTATTTATGTTGTTTGTTTGCTGGACTAGAACACTGAATTGCACTCTCATTAGGATTTTTTTACTACAAAAGGACTAAATTTTAAGATATTTATTACTAGGGTTTATGCAGTTTATGAAGTTAATTGCTAAATTTAGGCCCCGTTTGGTTTAATATAAAACATTTTCAATGGAAAATTAGTTTTCATGGAAAACATATTTTCAAGGAAAAACACAATTGCAAATTAGTTTTCCTTTGTTTGGTTGCATACAAGAAAAATAAAAAATAAGAGTGGAAATGTAAGGATGAATGAGAGGGAAGTAAAAAAAGAGGTAAGGAGGAAAGAGGAAAATGTGGCTTCCTTTGTTTTTAAAAGGAAAATGTTTTCCATCATTAAGGATGGAATTTTCCACCCTTGAAAAATTGTTTTCCACTCCTTAACAAACCAAACAAAGGAAAATGGGAAAAAATGGAAAATTCATTTTCTATGAAAACATTTTACATCAAACCAAACAGGGCCTAGGATTGCTATTCTCTCCGAATTATACTGTCAGTACTTGGTTCATCATGTTGTAGTAGTAGTTTAATGTTTTATGTATATAGATAATTTATCAAAAGACATACAGTAGCACAATGTTTTAGTTATGTGGTCAATTGCTTTTCCTATAGAGACTAAGAGAGTTGGATAAATAGCAAGATGATGCCGTCGCTTAATGAATCCTCATCGTAAAGATATGGATGTCATTACTGACGGTAACTTAATGCTTTTCGCCGTAGTATAAGGGCCTTTGTTTTCTCCCCCCATCTTAACAATCTAGGAGCTTGCCTTTTCTGATTTTGTGTTTCCACTTTTTATTTTGAGGAAAATAAGAAAGGTGCTTCCAAAATTTAGAGATGCCGAGTATATTTTTTGTTAGAAAGTTGTTTCTCTATGCAGGCAATTCAAACTTGAAAATTTTATTCCTTGAATTGATCGAAAATTCTGCAATCATGATGATGCAGGTCTTTGCTTTACATCTTTAATGATGGATCCTGAAAGTTCAGTGCCTGCTGAACCTCCACAAATGCTTCCTCCACCACCTGGAAGCTACGCAAATCGTGAACAACTTATTGAGCATGTTGGGGATTTTGCAATTTCACAAGGATATGTAGTTATCATAAAGAAATCCAGAAAAGATAAAGCAGTAGTACTTGGTTGTGATAGGGGTGGTGTTCATAGGAATAAACGTAAATCTTCAGTGACAGAGTCTGCAGAATGTACTCGTAAGCGAAAAATTAGTTCTCGAAATGTTAACTGTCCTTTTGAAGTCATGGGTAAAAATGATGGTGGAGTGTGGTATATAATTGTAAAAAATGGAACTCATAACCACGAACCTATGAAGGACATCGCGGAACACCCGGCTGCTCGTCGATTTACTGAGGATGAGGTTTTACGGATCAAAGAGATGACAGAAGCTGGCCTTAAGCCACGTCAGATTTTGAAAAAACTTAGACAGAGCAATCCAGAACTTTTATCTACTCCGAAGCATCTTTACAATGTCAAAACCAAGCTAAGACAAGGAAATTTAACTGGTATGTTCTTGCAGTGCTGACTATTGTCATAAAAAATGCAGAAAGTATATTAGATAATTGTCATATAGAAAAGAATAGCCTTTTGGTTTTTGTTCTTTGAAGCTAGCTTTGTAAGTACTTTTATACTATTATGATATTATCAACTTCAACATGCGGGTATACTTATCTCCGGTCCTAATTATTTATATGCTGCTAAGGATTGTACATGGGAACTATGGGAAGTTAATTGTGCCTGATGATTGCTTATAATAGATTTCATATGAACTTTCTATACCTTTTAAGTGCCTCATTGCCTTTTTAATTTTACAGTCAGAAAATACAAGTCTTTTAAACCTCAGAAAGTGTCAATTGGAAGTGCTCAGGTTCCTGGCAATTCAGTCTCAACTGAGCCATCTTGGAGGCTTCGATTCACGGTAAGCTTACGTTGGCACAATTTCACCAATGTTCTACTCTTTTGCCTTCATGATACAATTCCTGTGGTTAAAACTTACTTTTTTTTGTCACTATCAGAGAATACCTAATTTCATTGGAGGCCAATTTGTAGAGTCACAGTCTACTGCAACAGTCGATATTATAAATCCTGTGAGAGCTGCAATGCAGGCCTTGTTATTGTATCATCTAGTTCTCAAATTGGTCTGCTATTTCTGATCATGACAAAATTTTTTTGGTGTAATATTGCTAGTAGGCTACTCAGAAAGTCGTATCTATACTTTCCTTAACAACCATTGGAGAACTTAAAGCTGCAGTATGTGCAGCGAAATGGGCATTTCCTTCTTGGAGAGATACACCAGTCACATCACGTAAACGTATAGTGTTAAAGCTTCGAGAACTTATTCAGAGGGACATGGTAAGAATGTTCTACCTTCTATATTATTTTGTCAATACAGAAGGTATGATTTTCTCTCCTGTTTATTCCACTAGGATAAACTTGCTGCTACTATTACATCTGAAGGGGGCAAGACACTGAAGGATGCCTATACTGATGTGCATTACAGCCTTGGTGATTGTCATTTTAGATATATTCTTATATTTTCATTCCCTTTAATGATCTATGACTGTGTTTGCAAAATTTTTTGTTTTTAATTGTAGAGGCTTTGGACTGTGCTTGTGGGATGGCAACTCCGCAGATGGGACGATTTGTTTCAAACATATCCAATGAACTCGATATCTATAGCATTAGAGAGCCTCTTGGTGTTTGTGCAGGAATTTGCCTTGCTAATTTTCCTGCCATAATTGCTTTATGGGTATGGATACATGCTTCAGCTGTTAATTTTCACTGCCTGTGTTTTCTGGTTCCAATCTGGGTGATGTGCTTCCCATTGGCTGTTAATGTTTGATGCTCGCCACATTGTTTACTCAAAGCATAATGTAGCATTCTAAAAACCACTTTTGCATACTCAAGTTAACTTGAGAAGTCATGAATGAACTTTTTTGTGCTCCTGGTGAATTACTGTCTCATTTGCTTGTATCTGTTTTGTATTCTTCTGCCTTGCTTTTATCAGGTTTTAAAATTTATTTATCAGTTAGAATTTAAAAGGCTTCTTTTTGAGTTATGATAATATCTTTTTCTTGGATGATGGAGCCTGGAGGCCCCATGACCACACTTTTAACCATGTTTTTTTTTTTTGGTACAGATGTTTCCTGTGGCAGTTTTGTGTGGTAACACTTTCATTTTGAAGTCTTCAATGAAGGATCCAGGTGGCTGATGCTCTCTTTGTTGTAGGGTATATGTATAATTACTAATATTAGTGTCATGTAGAGCAACTATATCCGGCTAGCATGCTGTGATTTTATTCTTTGGTCAAACTTTTCTAATAATTACTCTCCTTTTCCCTGTATTAATATCTTTTATCAAATTGGTACTTTGTGGTTGGACTTGATGCTGAATTGCTGATGGTCGTTCAGGTGTGTCTATGATCCTCGCGGAGTTGGCTTTAGAAGCTGGTTTGCCGAATGGTGTCCTGAATACAGTCCATGGCACTGATGTAAGCTATGAGCCCTCTTAACATGTTTTCTGTCTGTTTATGTTATTAATACTCCTTCTGTCCCATATGATTTTTTTTTTCCAAGTATTTTCATCTGCGTCCTAGATTAGTGTTTACACTTCTATTTTACAAAAGGCCCCACTTTTATATTAATACATCTCACTTTCCATTACCAAAAAGTTATGGCCAAACAGTCTCGCATTAAATAATAGAATACCCTACTATCTTAGTATCTTTTATCACGTCTACTTTTTCATTAAAATACTATTTCACTGCTTCCACATCTACTTTTCCTCTAATATAACAACTGGTAACGAAACAACAAGTTATTACTTCCTCCGTTCCTTTTTGTTGGTTACTCTTTTACCATTTTACTCAATGTAACCAACAAATAGGAACAGAGGGAGTACCTAAAACAATATAACATGATAAGTGTCAAAACTAATGTGGAACGGAGGGAGTAATATTGTAATATTTTACTATATGTCCTTTGTTTTAAACATAATTGATTTTGCTGGCAAATATGCTCTAGAATGCCAGATGTACACTGTACACGATGATATCTTAAGCTTCACTTGTGGAATTTTTTTAGTGAGCCTATGTTCATCACCTTAGCATCTGTTTCCTGTTTCAATTTATGACACGTGTGCCCTTGATTCTATTATGTTATTTTGTGCCAGGACGTTGTCAGTGCTATTTGTGATGATGATGATGTAAAAGCTGTAACAGTTGCTGCTTCTAAAGCAGTAAGTTAATCATTCTTGGAGTTTTTGCATGTATAATTGGTGTTGGTGACTTGATGTAGTTAGCAGCATACTACCCTACTAGACATTCTACTTATTTCCTTCAAGCTTCAATTTTTGTTGATGAATTGTATGGTTTTTTTTATTCAAGTATGGCTTGCATGTGCACTCAAGAGCATCTGCTAAAGGGAAGAGAGTTCAGGTTAGTGAATCAACTAACTATGTAAAGTGTGTTGCATGTATATCACTTGGGGATAATCATTACTGAAAACTGATTCCTTATCATTTCTAGTCTTATACAGAAGGGAGAAGTCATATGGTTGTCATGCCTGATGCAAATACAGATGCTACTTTAAATGCTCTTGTTCCTGTGGCTTTTAAATCTGAAGGAGAAAGGTGCTTTGCACTTAGTACTGTGATATTTGTCGGAGACTCGAAGCCATGGTATAGTACTGTTTTTTTGTGCTTGAATTTTCTTCCTCTGGCTGCCTGGTTCATCCATGGCTTGTGTGTTTTGAGCAATGTCCAGTCATTGATTTGCCTTTTTATTAAGTGTTTCCACTGACAAATAATTCTTCACACTTAAGATTTTCTTAAGTTGCTTCAGCTGATAAGAGAACTTGGTTTACTCGGACTCATTCACTTATTTCACTTGTGTCTATGTGTCAGAGTCAGGTTTTTTTAAAAAAAAAAATTCGGTGCTACTCATGTCTGAGTGTTGGAGGATGTAATCAATATACTCCAGGCTTAATGAAGAGTCCTAGTAACAACATTTACCCCTTGTTTTTGGTGTATGTCTGCTGGCCCAGCATGTTATTTCTAAACTACATTATTTAGTTTTTCTTAGGAATTTCTTGAAGTACTTCAGAAAAAAAAAGGAATTTTTTGGATTCTGTTCCTTAATCTGACTTTTCTCTTTTAATTTCCAGGGAATGCAAATTGGTAGAACAGGCGAAGGTGCTCAATGTAAATGCTGGTACTGAACCAGATGCAGACATCGGTCCGGTGATGAGTAAGCAGGTGAGGACTATTAAATGTCTTGGGAATACTTTCCTTCACTTATTCTCTAACCATTATTCTTTTCCTGATGTTAATTTGGTTATTCACTTATTCTTGCACTGTTAACCTTTCAAAGGGAATTCACCTTTTATTTATTTATTTATTTTTAATTATAGCATAGTGAATGCCACCCATGCAATTATAGGCCTTACACCATTGTCAAAGCAAGTATATGCAGGATGATTACATGCTCGATCTTTTTAACTCAGAGTACTTTAGAAGAGCACACACACACACAACCCCCCCCCCCCCCCCCCCCCCCCCCCCCCCCCCCCAACTTCATTTTTTCCTCTTATCACCTCTTCTTTCATGGATGTTCAATTGCTTGGTTACTCAAGCAAAGATGTTTCTCTTTTTCTGATGGAAGCCGAACATAATACCCTGTAACTTTCATTGGAGTCATACACAACCCACAATATATGAAGAGTTTTGTTCTCTAGAAAAGCTTTTTCTGTGTTTGTTCTTTTACATGTATAGTTCAGAGGTCTATATTCTTTTTCCACTAAGAGGTTGGAGGGACTATAGAGAAATGGGGAGGTTAATATATTATTTGTCCTGAGGGGTTGCTGTATGTTTCATACTGCTTGAATTGAAAGAATGCTAGGGAAAGGAAATTGAAAGGGAGAAAGCTCATTGAATGAAGTTTATGAAATAGACTTTATGATTGATTTGATTTCTATGAAAATGTTTACTTGTTTAGTGTTTGTCTGAGGAGTTTTTGGTGATAATTTTATGCTATATAAACCTACTTGTTCAAAGGACATGATTGGTTTTTTTTTTTTTTTTTTTTTGGGGGGGGGGGGGGGGGGGGGGGGGGAAGTGTTTCTGTGGTATAAACTATAAACCTACTTGTTTTGAAGTATACGATATTTTCTTAACCTGTTTGGTAAGAGAGTACAGTTTAGTAACCATGACATTATTTACTCCTTCCTCGCACTTAAGCTCAGGTTGCTTTGTGTTGTTGGCCAGCTTATAACTGTAGGAACTGCCTCCTAAGTCAAATAGTAAATCAGTAAATTGAGTTTTTTGTGCAAATATTTGGACACTGAAGATTTGTCTTGCAATGATGTTGCCTAAATTAAGTAACTTATAAAATTCTGTATTTTCAATGAGTAGTTTCGCCTATTCAATGACACATTTTTTCATGTTCCAGGAAAAGGACAAGATATGCAAATTGATAGAAAGTGCTATTGAAAGGGGTGCCCGACTCATTCTTGATGGCAGAAACATCATGGTATGAAGTTGTTGATTTTTTTAATTCAAAAAGTAATAATTTTTTTTTTTTGGGAAGACAAGAGATAAAATCAGCAGGACTCTTTAATAGACCTAATACCAATACTTCATATTATATACAAGTAGTATAACGTATAGAATTTTCACTCTCGTATGAGTCATGTCTATTTTATTCATTGTTGGTCTTTGTTGTTCAAAATTTTCGTTGTTATTCATGTTTTGTTTAAACACTTGTGTAAATTTCCACCCATAAACACTGAAGTAAATTTCCACCCATTAAATAAAAATCTAGCTTGCCCTGTCTTAACTAAAGGAAATGTGTATGTCATTGATAGTTGATATTTATGTTCTTTGATATGTTTACTGGGAAAGCTGGGAAGAGATATCTGGAACATGATCTGCCTGTGAAAATCATGTCAGTCTCTGTTAATTTTTGGTATATAGATAGAGTTTTTTTGCTAACTTTTAGGAGTTTACAAAACTTCTGTAGTCTTAATACTCTTAAATGATAAATGACTGGCTTTGGCGGGTGGATACATGTACTAGGCTACTAGCTTTACTTTTGGAGTTTGCCATATCTTGGCTCTTGTTTTTATTTGCTGGGTTAGCGAGGTTGCTCATTTGTTTCAAAGCTTGGAGCACCCTTCTTTTATAGTTCACCTCAGGTGCAAGACATGTGTCAGTTGTGTAGGGACGTGGGGTGCAAGCTAGTAAGCTACCTATGTATTACTTTGATGCAGAGTTCAAATCTGCTGATATTAGTTTCATTTCTTGCCGCTTTTTCAAACTTCATCTGGCTAAAAGTATGAAATATTTATGTGTCAATCTTCCTTATTTTAACCCCTCCTTTTATTAAGTTATTGCTATTATTATTATTGTTTTTTTTTTTTTTTTTTTTTAATTTTAATTTTTATTTTGATTTTAGTTTTTTTAATTTCCCACTTGTGTCAAGCACTCAAGCAATCAACATCCAAAATGCATAGAAATTTTAGTCTGGTTAACTTCAACAAAAGCAATGACCTGAATCACTTTGTTGTATGACAGGGTAACTGCCAAGATCTATCTGGTTTATTTTGTTTGATGCTTACATGCTTTTATATTATTGAAACTTTCCCTTTTCTTTTCTGATGGGTTATCTCGTTTTTATGTCGTGGGCTCATGGCAGAGTTTAGCTAGCTTTTTTCTTATATTTCTAACTTAACTTCACTGGATGGTTTTTGTAGGTTTCTGGATATCAGCAGGGTAATTTTATTGGCCCAACTATTGTATGTGATGTCACTGCAGATATGGAATGCTTCAGGGTACATATATTGGCACTTTGGTGGTTTAAGTCTTATAACTATATATAATTGAGGTTTGGACAATTAATGATCGATTCGTCTGATACTGTTAATATATTGCAGGAGAAGATGTATGGGCCCGTTCTTCTCTGTATGCAGGTGCAATTATGTGTTTTGTAAATAAGTTGCATGTTGGTCAATCAAACTGCTCCCTCTTTTCTGAGATTAGCTAACTTCGATATATTCTGTATGTCTATAACAGGTTAAGAGTTTAGAAGAGGCTATTAGCATTATAAATGAATGCAGGTAAGCTGCTACTCCTTGGGCAACTTCAAGTTTTCAGGATGTTAAGTTTGGCTGATTTTATATCAATAAGCAGACATTGTAATGGAGCATCTATATATACGGCATCTGGGGCTTCTGCTAGGCAGTTCCAAACACTAATTGAGGCTTCACAGGTACCGCAGGATTTTCTCTACACCAGTCTACAATGTATTTATACTCCCCCTACATGATAGATGAAGTTTCTATTTTAGGCTGTCCCTGAAATAATCAGTCAGTCAGTCACTATTATTCAAATTTTTTCAAATGATTATCCTGTTATGTCCTTATGACGATTCATGTTAGCCGACTTCAAATCATTTTGGGACTAAGGCTTTGTTGTTGTTGGTCAAACTGTTAACTTTCCCATACACCTTTAACTAAGATTTCCAATGCAAGACAACATTGTAATGAATATATTGATTGAATGGATGTATGGCGAAATGGTGTTTTCTTCACAGGTTGGCATCAATGTCCCTGTTTCAGTTCGTATGCCTTTCATCTCGTCTGGTGACCCAGAGGCTCCGTTTGCAGGTGAAATGCTATCCGTGCAGAACTTCTTTTATTTATTTTTCCCTTGGAGGAAATGGTATTGTCCATCTTCAATAATGTTATGTTTGTACATCAGCATTATCCAAGACCTGCTAAAGTCACGCCATTGTTTTTATTTCTTACCCATGTACTTTTGCACTATGAAGTTGAGACAAGTTCTTATGTCCTGATTTATTTTCAGGACAAACTGGAGTTCTTTTTTATACTAAACTCAAAACTGTAAGACAACAGTGGAACGATTTTCCAAAGGATGACGAAGGTGTACCAATGTCAGCTTCTCCTACTCCGGAGCAAATGATTGCTTATCAAGAGGGTCTAAATTATGAGTAGAGAATTGAGGGTGTTTGAGTATAGTGTTTTTGTATATAGTGCAAGCTTCATATAACTCTTGGATGTGCCATTGATGCTTCAGGCCAATTTTTTAAAATTCGATGTGCCATTGATGCTGCTGACCCCTAGGACTAGGACCTTGAAAATTTTGTTATTCCATCATTATTCTAATCTGTTTGTTGGGAAAAAATAGTCGCATACACGTTTTTGAGATATTTAAAAATTTCATGAACTTTTTGGAGTAGTTATAGCTTATGATTGGATTTCTTACCTCGATCCTAGGAAAGGAGAAATTGCAATGAACAGAAGAATTCTCAAAAAAAAAATAAATAATAATGTCATGTTTATTGTATAATTAATGATATTTTTTGTAATTTTTTAAAATTTTGACCATTGAACACTACTTGGTACATTTGGACAAAGGAGTATGAGAATTTATGTGTTGCAATTATTTAGGCCTGTTCTCATTGACTGAACTGAAATGAATTAATTAGAGCTGAACTGAAATGAATATTTTATAACACATTGATTAATTTCAGTTCAGTTTAGCTCCAATCAGTTCAATTTAGTTCAGCTCCTAATTTCCTTCTCTAATAAAATATTTATTTCAACTTTATTTAGCTCCAATCAGTTCATCTCAACTCAGTTTAATAAATCAAAACAAGCCCTAAATCAAATACTAGTATGTCACCAAATCTACCAAATGATAACTACATCACATATCCCATTTTTCTTGATTTCTATTTCCCTCAAAAGGCTAGGTGGATTCATCGTCATCAACCTCATCAATTAGAATTTTATATTTTCACCCAAAACTAAATTAAACAAAAACTTTGAATCTGAACCATCTGATTTCCTGTCAACGCTTCATAACCGCACGATTTTCTTCCAAAATTGCTTTGATCACTGGTCTCTTTACTAATTTCATAATTTCATTTCAACAACCAAAAAAAAAAAAAAATATTTATTTAAGAAATTCAGACACTAACTTCGTTTCGTCGTTCTTCAATTCTCTCTCCTCAAAAATCAGTCAAGATGCTTCAATTCTCACTTCAACGAGGTAATTTTAAGCATTTTATCCCTTTAATTTTAATTCTTTTATTTTGTTCGATTGATTTTGTTCAAGTTTTTAGTCTAATTTCATATTTAGTTTGGATTATTATTGTGTAAATCAATTTGTTGATGATTTAATTCAATTTTTTTTTTCCTCAAAAATGTTAGCGAAAAACATGAAATTGTTGCGACCTCAATTGTTTGCTCTCAAGTATTCGACTGCAACTAAAGCATCTAGTCAGCATCCCAAACCTTCGGTAATTTCTATGTTTTTTTTTTATATTTAATTTAATTCATTTTTTTTTTTTAAATTGAAATTTTGGAGGAAATTAGTTAAGTCACTGTTTCATTGCTTGAAGATTCTTATTTATTGAAGCTGGAATCGTTTTAGTGAGGTTTAGTCGAGGGGAAGATCATAAGTGTGTATACTGTAAAATCTATTTACGACGTTTCTTAAAAGAACATATTTCCTCCGTTCTTTAAGTATTGCAATGTTGTGACTTTCATGCTTATTTATCAATGTACAACTTTGATCATGAATATTTTTACTTATCAATCGGTAAAAATTGATTCTCCAAAGTTAATGTCTTGAAAATATATGTTAGGACTAATGCAAAAACAATTTATGAAATAACAAATGTTTTTGTATACTCATAAATTATGACAATGAATTAATTTATGGTCAAAATTAATACTTGTATATGAAAAGTGTAAAAGTCAGAACGTTGCAATATTAAAGGATGAAGTACGTATGTGTTAAAATTGTAATCTCATACACAATGTGAGAAATATTGCAAAATAAGTTGATGAAGATATTGATCTTGCACAATATTTTACAAATTGTAAAACTTGGTACTGTAATTTCTTGGTTGAACTTGAATGAAGCAGTAGACTTGTTTACTTTCATTGATAAGTAAACTTATTGTAAAGAAGATGATTATAATTTGACTTTCTAATAAGTCTATGGGATTGTTCCTATATATTGCAGTAGGATGGGAACTCTATAATTCTCAATTTCCATCATGTGTGTTGATCTTTCGAGGAAAAAGTCATCCCTCCATAGTTTTGATCAAAATTGTATTAATAGAAGAATGACAATTAAATGACAACACAAACTGTGTTTGAGGGTAGGGGACACAGGGGGTTGGGGGGTGCTAAGCCGCTAAGGAGTAATGTTTATTTTCTGCTCAGAATTACTCTTGTAGATCACAAATCGTGCGTTGCTGACTTACCATTTTGTATCATAATATCTGTGTTAGAGGACTCCTTTACTGATTGGAGGCAAGTTTGTTGAGTCCCAAGCAGCTGAATCAATTGATGTTCTAAATCCGGTAATCTCTTAACTTCTTTCTTTGTTTCTCTTGTTGCTTTTTTTTTTTTAAAATGTGTTATTCTTGTGCTTTCCTTTTGTTTTCTTGGTGCTGTTTAGCCAGTTTAGAAACTTATTATACCTCATATTCTATCACCCCCCCCCCCCCCTTCTGTGGTCAGGCAACTCAAGAAGTTGTCTCTCAAGTTCCATTGACAACAAAAGAGGAGTTCAAAGCTGCAGTATCTGCAGCGAAACATGCTTTTCCGTCATGGAGAAACACACCTGTTACAACTCGTCAGCGCATAATGTTCAAGCTACAAGAACTTATCAGGAGAGATATGGTGAATATCAAGGATTATTCTTTCCCCTTTATCTTATCATTATATAATTTTTTTTTTTTATCGAGTTCCTCTTCTAAACTGTTGTACTCATATTTCAGGATAAGCTCGCCTTGAATATTACCACTGAACAAGGAAAAACACTTAAAGATGCCCAAGGCGATGTTTTTCGTGGATTAGGTTGGTAATTTGATTTCGACTTGTTTATCGCCTGGTATAAGCCACTACTTAGTATTTTAATATTTGAATCTCAAAAACTTTCTTTAGAGGTGGTGGAACATGTATGCGGCATGGGGACTCTTCAAATGGGAGAATATGTTTCCAATGTTTCACATGGTATTGATACTTACAGCATTAGAGAACCTCTTGGTGTTTGTGCTGGCATATGTCCCTTTAACTTTCCTGCAATGGTCCCTTTATGGGTAAGAAATAATTTAGTATCCAGTTTTGTTACATAAAACTATTTATAGATGGATTTTGTTTACTGTAGGAAGTAGAGCTCTTATTTCATATAATCCTCCTTTTGACATATAGCCTATGTACAATATACATTTTTATTTGATTGTTAACCAGAGACATTTTGGCAATCTATAGAAAGTAAATTTATTTTTTCTAGAATAACAATGTTGAGGGAAGCTTACTATATGCCCTTTTTTAAAAAAAATTAAAATAAAATAAAAAAATTAAAAGAAAAATAAAAAAAATTAAAATGTTTTGAAATATACTTGTATTTTGATGAAATGGTTGTTCAATCTTCAATTCTTCATATTGAAGAACCTCCGAGTGCGTCCTTTTAGTAATTGATCATTATGTATGTAACCTGCTGCTCTTTGTTTACTAGAGCTGCATAATAAAAAGTAAATTTTTTTAAAAATTGGTTTTCAATATGCTGCAAGTTGTAGCACAAAGGGGTAACATATTGGTTTTTGTTTGGGCCTTTTGGGTTGGGAAGTGATCCTGCCTTCATGAATAGAATGCCGTGGAAATCCTTGTATGATCATTGTAGTTAAATGACTTATATCTATAGGTTCAGTAACATAATAGCAAATTCCAGGAAATGGGTTGACATACAACTTCCTTGTAATACTTTTACATATTAATTTAGTTCATTATTTCCATTTTTTGAAGTTTCTTGTCTAGAGAAATTGAGTTTTCCACAATCTTTCTAAGATGTGTTTTTGTAGTTAGCTGCCTCATAAGTCCATATGAGTCTGTCAAGGAGAGAAACATTGTTTTGTGTCTGTCAAGGAGAGAAACATTGTTTTTCAACATGCTAATAATGTGATACTTTTCTCAGATGCTTCCAGTGGCCATCACTTCTGGCAATACCTTCATTTTAAAACCATCAGAAAAAGACCCAGGTGATAGTTCTGTTTTTTCTACCATTCATGTAGAATTCTGAATTATTTTCCTTGTTATTATTTGAATTATGTGGTGCAATACTTCAAATTTTAGTCACTTCTGTCATTGTGCTGACATTTTTTTTGGTCTTCCTATGACATCATAATGCTGTATATCTTTAAATGTCTTCTTTTTACAATAAGTGCATTGGAATAAATTTAAAGAAGTTGTTTATTTTTGTCAACTTGTGTGAACATTTTACAAAATTTGATGAATTTTCCGAACATCAGTTGAAGCATTCTTTGTATCTACTTTCCCGTTTCTGTTTCAGAAATGTACCAAACTTGAATTTTCATGTGCGCCCCTGGGATGCTTTATGAATTCTATTGTGATTCAGTTTCCTTCCTACACATCTATGTTAATTCTTTTGACTCTCTTGTATAGATGTTTCATGCTTTTAGTGCATGAGGACCCGCTTAACTCCTGGTTTTATTTTTCTTTATAGGGGCTTCTGTTATGCTAGCCGAGTTGGCTATGGAAGCAGGTTTACCTGATGGTGTCTTAAATATTGTTCATGGAACTCATGTATGTCTTTTTTATTTTACTTCCATGAAATATATTTGGTTGTTTATGCTAGCCGAGTTGGCTATGGAAGCAGGTTTTCTATCTATTTGGTTGTTTTCATGAAGCTTCCGTGAAATATATTTCTCTGCATCTATATTTATTTGTTTCCTTTTTTTAATTTCTTTTTTCTGGGGTGGAGAGAAGGCAGTGGGATAGGGACACTTTCCTTTCCAGTGTTGCTAATTGATGTGCTTCACACTTTGCTCCCACCATTGTTAATGTAACTTATTGTGCTTTGATACAGGACATTGTCAATTCTATATGTGATGATGACGATATTCGAGCCATATCATTTGTTGGTTCTAATAATGTAAGTATATTTTTTACTTTTTAAAATTTTGGTTCTAATAATAATTATTTTTTTTGGTTCTTTTAATCTTATAAAATTTTGATGGCTTGTTTTTCTCTGAAGGCTGGCATGCATATTTATGGAAGAGCATCAGCTAAAGGAAAGCGCGTTCAGGTATATACAAATCACTTGATCCATGCAGGAATCTAATTATCTGCCTAATTGTTTTTTTAATAGCTAACTGACTTCTGCTTCTGTATTGACCAGTCTAACATGGGTGCCAAGAATCATGCCATTGTCTTGCCTGATGCAAATATTGATGCAACCACAAATGCACTTATTGCTGCTGGATTTGGTGCTGCGGGTCAGAGGTGCATGGCTTTATCCACTGTGGTCTTCGTTGGAGACTTAAAGACATGGTACATTAATGCTAACCTTATTCTATATGGTTTTCGTATCCCAGTCAAATCATCCTAATCTCATAGTTTAAAGACATATGTATTTGGGCTAAAGGTCAATTGCATTAGGTCTCTAGATATTGTACCAAATACCTTTTACTGCATGTGTTGTGCTTGTTTTTTGGATCTGTTGGAAGTACTGTTTCTGCATTTGTTTTGGTTTAATGCCACATGACCTGTCTATGAAGTTCATAGGTTTTCATTATAACACTGCTAGAGACTGGGTCAGAAAATAGAGCAAGCTAAGAGAAACAGAGGGAAAATAGCAGGCCAAAGATAGATTGTATTGCAAGTCAGTGAAACCTCAACACAACTCCTTTCTTTTGAGAGGAAAGGATGCTCTCCCAAGGAATGAATTCCACAAAAATGTTCTAGATACATTCCCTCTACACAAACCTTCCTTAAATACCCAAAAATAACTACCAAGCAGAAATAACAAATTCATCACACAAAACAAGGACTAACAAACTTATTCCCTTAATTACTGATTTACCCCTTCCTGTAACTAATTCCCAGCTCAACATTCCAGCTCACTCTCTCTTATCCAAACCTTGTTTGGGCTTCCTCCTTGCATAAGTGAAACGCACCTTCGGACTGGGCTGATCTCTTGCAATACCACCCACCCAAAAAAGCACCTTGTCCTCAAGGTGGAAATGAGGAAAACGAGCAGCTATTTCATCATGGTCTTCCCAGGTAGCCTTAAAGTCTTGTAACCCTTTCCACTTAATCAGAACTTCAGTGGCAGCCTGAGAACTCCTCGCTCCCAGCACAGAATCAGGCTCCACCTCCAACACTAAGTCAGCAGAGAGCTGGGCAGGCAGAGGGGTAGGCAGCTGTCTAGGTCCCATGGCTTTTTTTAGCTGTGAAATGTGGAAAACAGGGTGTATTTTGGCAGAAGCAGGGAGCTGCAGCCTGTATGCCACCTTCCCCACACGCTCCAATACTTGATAAGGGCCATAAAATCGAGGAGATAGCTTCTCAGATTGCCTTCTGACCACAGAGTGCTGTCTGTAGGGCTGTAACTTGAGATAGACCAAGTCCCCAACCTCAAATTCACCTCCCTTCTAGACTTGTTCTCATATTGGCGCATGTAAACCTGAGCTTGCACCAAGTGATACTTCAAATCATCCAGAATTGCATCCCTCTCTTGCAGTTGATCCTCTAAGGATGAGATAGCAGTATCCCGGCCAAGTGAGGAGAGTCTCTGAAGGGAGTGCAATGAGTTGCGGTGTGAAAAGCGGTGTTGTACCAATATTCTGCCCAATGCAACCAGCTTGCCCAACTAGAAGGTTTCCCATTCACAAAACAACACAAATAGGACTCTACCCCCTTGTTGACCACCTCAGTTTGCCCATCCGTTTGAGGATGGTAAGCTGTACTTCTACGAAGACTAGTGCCCTGCAACCTGAACAATTCCTTCCAAAAAAGACTTAGAAAAATTTTGTCCCGATCCGACACTATAGAAGAAGGTACCCCATGCAACCTCACAACTTCTTTCACCTATCCACAACCCTCAGAATAGTGTCCCATCCAAATGACTTAGGAAGGCCCTCCACAAAGTCCATGGAGATATCTTCCCAAACCTTTTCGGGGATAGGAAGGGGTTGAAGAAACCTTAGAGGAGATAGAGTAGACACCTTGTTCTGTTGGCATATGTGACAACTTTGAACATATTTTGTCACATCCTTGCGCATCCCTACCCAATACCACTCACTAGCAAGCCTTTGGTATGTTTTGAAGTCCCCGGCATGGGCCCCAACCGGAGAATCATGATATTCCTTAAGCAACTTGGTGGTGGGATCACCATGCTTGGGAATGACCACTCTATTCCTGGACCTCAAAACACCATTTTCAAGGGTGAACCCTTTAGGAACCTGTTCACCAGCTTAGATTTGAGAAATTAGCTGCTATAAGGTGTGGTCCTTCTTTATGAAAGAGAGAATAAACTGCCATTTGGACCCCACAAGAAGCCACCAATGGAGCACACTCGACTTGAACACCATGCTGCCTAGATAGAGCATCTGCTACTCTATTAGTGGGCCCCGGTTTATAGCGAATGTCAAAAGAATACTCCAAGAGTTTGCTCACCCATTTTTGGTAAGCTTGTCCCACCTCCTTTTGCTCCAACAAGTACTTGAGGCTATGTTGGTCAGTACGAACCACAAATTGCCTCCCTAACAAGTAGTACCGCCACTTCTCAATAGCCAAGACAATAGCCATGTGTTCTTTCTCATATATAGGCTTTGAACGAGCTCTCAAACCCAAGATCTTGCTGAAATATGCAATTGGGTGGTTGTTTTGTAAAAGGATAGCTCCCAACCCATGCCCCGAGGCATCGGTTTCCACTATGAAGGGTAATGTGAAATTAGGGGCTGCTAGAATAGGGGCTCTAACCATGGTTGCCTTGAGTGCCTCGAAAGCAGAGGTGGCCTCACCCAGACCACCCTAAGCAATCCTTGCGCAATTGATCAGTTAGAGGTTGAGCAATAAGCGCATACCCCTGACTAAACTTTCTGTAGTACCCTGTAAG
Source organism: Chenopodium album (assembly GCF_948465745.1). Lineage (NCBI taxonomy): Eukaryota > Viridiplantae > Streptophyta > Magnoliopsida > Caryophyllales > Amaranthaceae > Chenopodium > Chenopodium album. The sequence continues at coordinate 71,820,474 of NC_137842.1, read as the reverse complement.
ACCAAGAAAGCCTCTCAGTTCTTTGATGGAGGTTGGAACAGGCTAATCCACCATAGCCTGCACCTTGGAGGCATCCACCTCCATCCCTGCTGCCGAAATCACATGCCCCAAATAGGCCACCCGAGTTTTTCCCACTTCACACTTTTTAAAATTAGCATACAATTGATGAGCAGCCAATGTTTCTAAGACTTGCCTGAGGTGACCTTGGTGAGACTCTTCACATGGACTGTACACCAAGGTGTCGTCAAAGAAAACCAAGACAAACTTGCGTAAGAAGGGACGGAACACTTCGTTCATTAGAGACTGAAAAGTTGTAGGGGCATTTGTGAGACCGAAGGGCATGACAAGGAATTCATAATGCCCTTCGTGAGTCCTAAATGCTGTCTTATGCACATCCTCTTTTCGGACCCTAATCTAGTGATATCCAGATTTTAAATCGAGTTTTGTGAAGATAGTAGACCCACTCAATTCATCTAATAATTCATCAATCTTGGGAATGGGGAACTTATCAGGTACTGTATCTTTATTTAGAGCTCTGTAATCTACACAAAAACGCTAACTACCATCTTTCTTTTTAACCAACAAAACAGGGCTAGAATAGGCACTAGTGGAAGTCTGAATGATACCTGCCCGTAGCATATTTGTCACTAGCTTCTCAATCTCATCTTTCTAAGATTGTGGATAGCGATAAGGGCGTACACTGATGGGGTTTGCACCATGCTTCAGAGTGATGGAGTACTCTATCTGCCGCCCCTTGGTGGTAAGCCCTCGGGCATGTGAAACACTTGCTGAAATTCCTCAATTAAAGGCTGAAAAAAGGCAGGTACAGTAGGTGGTTCCTCCACTATCCGTTCCATGTTGTTGCACTCGAGTAAGAACCCCTGTCCTTCCTTCTACAGAGACTTGAACATGGCCTTCAAGGAGATACAAGTCCTGCCTAGGTGGGGATCACCGAATCCCCCCCCCCCCACCTGAAATTTGAGCGTCTGAGTCTTCCAATTGGTCATGGTGGTGCCTAGCTTCTCCAACCACTGAACTCCCAGAATTAAGTCCGAATTTCCCAGGAACTCTTCGACTATGGTGATTCACTAGACCTCCAATACTACCCCCTTGCACACACCACTCCCTTGCACAGTCTCTCCTATTCCCAGCGTTACCCCAAAGCTCCCCGCCTCGGTCACCGGCACCTGGAGATGTTGTGCGGTAAAAGAGGAGATGAAGTTATGGGTTGCTCCTGGGTCAACCATGACCACCACGTCGGTCTCCTTGATCGATCCTACCACCCTCATTGTTTTAGGGCTGGTAATCCCCATGACAGAGCACAGTGCCACCGCGGAATTGCAAATGGGGTCGAGGTCTGGAGGGTTAGGGGCAGGAATTTGGGTTTCGACCGCTGACAACTCGCCGGAGCCTTCCCAATCCTCGTCGTCGTCGTCCACTGTTAACAGGACACTCAACTCTTGGCGGCGACAACGGTGGTTGAGGTTCCACTTCTCGTCGCACCGGAAGCAAAGACCCTGCTCCCTCTTTTGCTGCAACTCTTTCTCGGACAACCGCCTTATCTCACCGGAATTTTTGTGGGTTGGGATGTTTTTGTAGTTCGGGTTTGTGTTTTGGTTTAGGGTATTTTGGATCTGGTTGGTAGGGTGGGTTGTTTTGGTTTGGGTTGGATAGGGGGTACGGTAGCTAAGTGGGCTAGTAGTGGATTTGGGTCGTGGGCTGAGTTTTAACTTCTCTTCAACCCGTAAGGCCAGCTCCATGGCCCTATCCAAAGTGATCGGATCCAGCAAACGACCTTCGACTCGAATATCATCACTTAACCCGTTTATAAATTGCCCTTTAGCAATTGCTTCAGGAACTCCTTCAATCGGGGCCAAAAGTTCGATGAACTTACGCCGGTAATCCGCCACTGAGCCCGTCTGTTGGTGCTGTGCTGGTGGCTGTGGTCCTGAAACGGCGAAGCAACAGCTGCTTCAAGGCATCCCAAGTAAGCAAAGGGTGGCGTCGGTGCTCCCACTGGTACCAGAGCAGCACGTCACCATCAAGCGCCACCACAGCCGCCTCGAGCTGGTCCTCCTCCGACAAGCGGTAGAAATGGAAGAAACGCTCGGCGCGTAGGATCCACCCATCCGGATTCGTGCCATCAAAAATTGGTAAATCGAGCTTCCTCAACTTCCAATTTGATTGACCACCCTGAAAACCACCGTCTCCATAATCAAGTTGATTTTGCGCGGAGAACGGGTTGTCCCATTGGCCGCCGTTGGTTTCACGATGGCCTGGCAATCACCACGGAAGAATGAACCTCCGTGCGAATAGCATTGATGTCAGTTTTGACAGCCGCTAGAGCAGTAGCTTTCTCCTGAGCTACTCTTGCCGGAATCCCAGCGAGCTCCTGCTCCATCAGATCCATGCGTTGCGCATTGGTGAGGCGTGCCATTGTCTTCTCCGTCTCTGATCGTCACCGCTCTGATACCAATTTGCTAGAGACTGGGTCAGAAAACAGAGCAAGCTAAGAGAAACAGAGGGAAAATAGCAGGCCAAAGATAGATTGTATTGCAAGTCAGTGAAACCTCAACACAACTTTCTTTTGAGAGGAAAGGATGCTCTCCCAAGGAATGAATTCCACAAAAATGTTCTAGATACATTCCCTCTACACAAACCTTCCTTAAATACCCAAAAATAACTACCAAGCAGAAATAACAAATTCATCACACAAAACAAAGACTAACAAACTTATTCCCTTAATTACTGATTTACCCCTTCCTGTAACTAATTCCCAGCTCAACATTCCAGCTCACTCTCTCTTATCCAAACCTTGTTTGGGCTTCCTCCTTGCATAAGTGAAACGCACCTTCGGACTGGGCTGATCTCTTGCAAACACCTCCTAGCAGCGTTACTTTCACTCACTAGTCACAAGTTAATGAGTTATTAATCTTTCCAAAACTTGCTTCATTGTTTGCCAGAAATAATATGCTGGTTAGTGATTCAGTGAAATCTTTAAAAGAAATCTGTCATGCAGTTTGGAATATGCTTTCTTATTATGAAATTTTTTATTTAATCAATCATATCTTAATTTTTTTAGGGAAAACAAGTTGGTCAAGGCTGCCAAAGCACTAAAAGTGAATGTGGGAACAGCACCTGATGCTGACCTTGGTCCAGTCATAAGCAAGCAGGTATTGATCCTATTCTGTAGCTGCAGCCTGTTGCACCTGTTATAGAGTTAGCCCTGAATGTAGATTGTCTGGAATTTAATAAACATAAGAAACCCTTGTTTTGAAGAATTTCTGTTGTATGCTATTACGTTGCCCATGCTGTGCAGAAGCTTAAAATACTTGGTTTAGTAAAACATCTCATTTGATCATCAGACAAAGTTATTCAATTTTCTAATGTTTAGAATTTGTCCTGCTTGGCCTCTTTTAGGGCTTAAACTAAGCCTTAGAAAATTCCTTCAGATTAGTTTAGTTAGATCGGACATAAAGAATTATGGAAAGATGCCAAAGATCCAATGGCTTCAAAACAAAGATCGTCAGAATATTAATGCTTGCATTCCATTATCACGGAGCAGGGTCCAAATCAGTTTCAGTTTCTTTTTTTTTTTTTTTTTTTTTTTTTTTTTTTTTTCTGTTTATTGTCGAAATATTCAGGGATTATGACCATTATCATTCTCCTTTTCACTATGCATACATCTGTATTTTATTTGCATTTTAAAATATTCTTCTTATGTTAGTTGATTTCATATTGACAGGCAAAGGAACGAATATGCAACTTAATCCAAAGCGGGGTTGAATCTGGAGGAAGACTAGTACTAGATGGAAGAAATATTGTGGTATGTGTTGGGTTTCTTTAGTTTAATTGGCTTCTATAAATTTGTATCCCACTTTTGTGCTTCACAGTTTGTTGGTTTAAATTCGTGATTAGTCTAGGCTTGGCTTATTTGTTATAATGGAAACAATTGATGCTTTAATGAAAATGATCACAAATAAGGTGGTTATAGGCTAATAGGTACCTTAAGGTCATCAAAGAACATCATGTATTTAGTAGTATTCCATGCATATTGCTGCCAATATCTTTGTTAGTCCACGTCAATCCAACATTGTAGTGATTGTTGCATCTTTGATAAGGTGCAAAACTTCTGTTGGTTACTTATCTTGTTTTTTGAGCTATTTGAAGTATGTTATTCCTAATGCTAATTAGTTTTATTTCTTCTGCCTGGTTTTTTCGGGACAGGTTCCTGGATATGAGAATGGAAATTTTGTAGGTCCTACTATCCTCTCTAATGTCACAGCTGAAATGGAGTGTTATAAGGTACTCTTTATCAGCACTCGTTATTTCTTCTACTTTAGGAAGGAATTTTTTCTTCTTGTCTAAAGCAGCATTGTTGAGTTTGTGTTCGCATAACCTTTCTGTTTTGTATGAACAGGAAGAGATTTTTGGACCAGTACTTCTTTGCATGCAGGTATAGTAGTTTTTTCTATATCATTTCTGATTTATGTTGAAGCTTCTCCGTTTTAGACTCATTCTTATGATCCTATCACGATTTTTTTTTAATCAGGCTGACAGTTTGGAAGAAGCCATAAGCATTGTTAACAAAAACCAGTAATTACTTCATATATCCCTTAATTCCTGTTGTCACCTATAATCTTATTTTATCTAGTCACTTGACAATGATCAATTTTCTACCACAGGTATGGAAATGGAGCATCCATTTTTACCTCATCAGGAGCCGCTGCAAGGAAATTCCAAACTGAAATTGAGGCTGGGCAGGTAATCAAACTAATCTCTAGCAGAACTCTGATTATATTTTAGTACTCTAGGTTTTGGTGAGAGCCTACTATAAACTGGACTGGCGGACTGTATTCACTTTGGTCGTGATTCTATATCTTTCACGACTCAGTCTCATCTTCACTTTGATTTTTCTGTTTTCCCGCTAACAACAATAAGAACCAAATTTTGTTTTACATTTCTTGAATTTTTGCTGCTTGACCTTCATATTGATCGTAGTGAACTTCCTGTGAATTTTGTAAATCAGGTTGGCATTAACGTTCCAATTCCTGTTCCTCTTCCATTCTTCTCATTTACCGGCAGCAAGGCATCATTCGCAGGCGACCTCAATTTCTATGGTAAGTTGCCGCATCAATGCTCTTGTTATTGCATCTTTTTATGAATTTGTACTCTTAACCGATTCAATTCCAAAAAAGACTGAATTCCATCCAACTGTTTGCTTAGTGTTAATACATGAAATCCTTGTGAAATTCAGGAAAAGCTGGAGTTCAGTTTTATACCCAGCTGAAGACAGTGACTCAGCAATGGAAAGATTTACCAAGTGGTCTCTCTCTAGCTATGCCAACTTCACAAAAGGCATAATGAACTTTTCTTGAATAACATTATGTAAAACATTTCAAGAATTTAATGCAAAAGCCCTTTCTGTTATCTTATTGCAATTTGTTTATCTAGTCATTTATACACCATATTTTTGCAAATTTGTCGTCTGCATACCAACATTATTCATTCACCATCCATCCAAACGTCCACTAAAGCAGATTTCTTTTTTTCAAAATTATATGCAACACATGTCGTGTTTATCAATTACCACGGTTTGAGTTATTACGCTCTTGGCCCTATCATTTGCGCACACAGGCCAAGCACTTGGCAAGATTCGAGCCTTAAATCTCTAAAATATTATGGTTTGTGACATTTTGAGTAAATCTCTTATTGTACCTGTGACCTGTGGGAAGTGGTAGGTTCGGTTCAAATCTTAAATAGACTTTTTTTTTTTTTTAGTGTAAAAACAATGAACAATCTATTGACTCATTAAAAGATTGAAATATAGTGTTTGAAATATTTCTTTTATATTTTCCTAACTTAACTGTTGTTCTCCAATGGAAATTTTACCTTTACCTCCATAATCACTGATATATAGGTGGCTAATTGGCTATATTTGTTTAAAATTGATTTTAGGCGGAAATCAATGAGAAATTAAAGATTTAGGTTATGATGTTTGATATATTGGGACACTTTTTTCCAAAAATATTTCACAAAGAAAATGAAGGGAATTTTTTTACTTTACCAAACTTTTGCTAAGATTCATTCATATTTTCGCTACATTTGTTTCAATTCTTTTATAGAGAATCAAAAAATTTCCCTACTTCATAAAATTTCATATATCCTTCTTTTGTTACCAATTTTGAATTTCAGCATTTTCCCACTCATAAACCCTAAATATACTCATTTCTTAAATTCTTTTACTTATTATAAAAGCAAGCATTATTATTACGGAGTACTTCGATTTATTATTGAGTAAAATAGAGTTTAAGCATTTAGCAAACTAAGCAAAAAAAAAAATGCAGCAATCAGGATGTGATTTATGGATGGTGTTACAATTAATAACTTCATTTTCCTCTAAAACAAACATTCATCAAAGTATAGCCTCCAAATCTAAACCCAAATCCAAAATCAAATCTAATACCTCTACTTCAAATCCTAGTGCCACAACAGTCATTTCGTCTCCGAATCCACTAGGACCGCCACCATCACCATCATCGTCACCACCATTGCCAACACTATTTATTCCGAAGAAGGGTACGACTACGACATCGTTGCCTACTAATAATCATTCACAAAATTCCTTTACTTGTACTCCTCCAACTACCCCTAAGTCAAGGTATGTGTCTGAGTTCCCTTGGTCATACCCACTACCACATTCGTCATCACCATCATCGTCGTCATCGCTACCAACGTCATCTCCACTATCGTCGAAGGTTACGACAACAACAACGACGACGACAACGACAACGACGGAGGTTCGTAGGAAGTCGTTATGGCGTGCCATGAAGACTAGTTGCATGGCTTGTTTTAAGCGCAACAAACAAAGAAAATGTAATAAAATTGGACATAATGATGATAATAGTCATGATTTGAGTCTTAGTGAGGAAATGAGAGAGCAAAAAGTGAAAGAGGCTATCCTCTATTGTAAATATTCTTGTAAAATAGTTGAAACTTGAGATTTCTAGCAGCTATTAGGGTTTTGACTTTTTTTTAAAAAAATAGAAATTTAGAGTTTTCATTTTACTTTTCTTTGATCTTTATGTTCTCTGTTACTATTAATTTTAATCAGTTTGTTTATTTATGTGAATAAATGCATAATTATTGGTCATTTATAATTAATTTATCAGCTCAGGACATTGTAAGGCTACTCTGTAATTGATTTTTTTTTTTTTTTTTTTTTTTGGTGCTTTATTATAGTATACACCATAGAATCATAGATGTATGAATATTTTGTTATTCATTACTCCGTAATAGATATTAGGAGTAGTGTAAAATTATTTGGAAAATGATTTGTAGTATCATTTAAATTTTACTTTTAATACCTACAAAATATACTAAGTTGTGCACCCATTATTTATTTATTTATTTATTTATTTTTGGCTCATTTAATGATTAAATGAGTAATTGTTATCAGAATTAGCGAAATGCCTTTGTACCTTGTCCTTGGGTGCAAATAACTACCCATAACTTAAAGACTCTAATGTTTCAACTAGATAATACTGAACCATAAAATGACACGTATCATTCGTCTTACAAATTCTCACCAAATCAAAAATTTAGGAATTTGAAAATCAATAATATTTACTATAGAGTATGTGCTCGTATTAGTTAAGCCGTTAAGGAGTGTATTAATTGCTTAACTCGTGCACTTGGTGCATAAGACATGGAAGGGGAAAAAAAAAGGAAATCGGACACATGTTGCTTAAATTAAATAGGACACATTGCCTAAAATTTGGGAAAATTTTCAACCTTAAATTAAGGCTTAAATTGGTAAAATTACTAAATTCTAGTACGTAGTATTTTCTTTCTTTTGGTGTAAATTAAACTTGCAATATTTAAACTCTTAGAGTTAGAAATTAGAAAAGACCAACCCTACAAGCCAACCACACAAATTAGAGACAAATTTTGTTGGAGTTAATAATTTACTAACAAATTTGGTTGACAAAAAATTAAGTGATTCATCATTCACATCTAACAGCATTATTGTTGCTAATAGATTGATATTTAGACGTTATAAATTGAAGATGATGAGTTGCTTGCTCTACTAATTGACTAAATGGAGTATATATGTTTTCATTGATTAAAGAAAGCAAAGTACATAGGGTTACATGGAATTTGAAAACTTTTGAGTTGAAAGCTCCATTTTAATATAATGCTTACAAAAGCAACTCTATTACTTCATTTTTGTTGTTCTTTGGTGACTTTAATTTTATTATTTTGTCTCACAAAAAAGTTTTCAAAATGAACAAACTAACAAATAAATAAGTGCGTGTCAATTTGAAAGGTAAAATAAAATAAAAATAAAATAAAATAAAAATTACTACATATTAAAGTACTTCTCCAAAGTTGTTATCTTTTATAAAAAAAAAAAAAAAAAAAATTAAACATTCAATTAAATTATGAACGTTATAGATAGAATATGGAGATCCGAACTTGTGATATATCAACATATCAGACATACAATCATTCTATTTTTATCAATTAATCTTTACACAAGCCTAATAGTCTTTGTCAATGTTTCATGAATACTCAGTACTATAAATATATAAAATGTCACATAATCACAATCATTAATCCTAACGATCATATTCAATAATATGCAATAATCCTACATGATTGTTCTCAATAACATGACACGTGGCTCCCATATTATGGTCATCTCTTCCAAGACCATTATTTAAACGAAGAAACAGATTACTACAGAAATATAATTACCTTTTCTGATTGGCCAGTAAGTTCAAAGATTCTTTTGTTTTTAGCCTGACCTTTTTAAACTTTGCTAAATTTAATAATTCATATGATTTATTTCGTATGACATACTGTACATTTGTTACATTATTGGCCAGCTGATCACGATAAGGTGCATTATTCTAATTTTTTTTTTATGTAAATCTTATGATAACGTAAAGATAATAATTTAGTATAAAGTAGACATTCCAATATAAAAGATTTTCAATCTTTATATTTGTCGATTAGATGATTTAATTGAACAAGCCAAATAGAGTTACGTGATTCCATCACAAGATTCACAACAATTTAAATTACGTTGAATTAATTGAAATCCCCTCTTCTCCCTAAGAAGAAAATTTTTTCCATTTTAATTTGTCGAATTAATGTTAATAATGCATGTTAGTATAATTGCTATCTGTATTTAATAGCAAGGTGCACTTGTATTCAAATTAACTTGGACCGTTTGAAAAATTGAAACAACGAACGAAGGAAAAAGCTTTTTCGAATCGTGTAAGTACAATAATTCACAAGGTTGACAATTAAAGAATTAGTTCATCAAGCACATGACAAGACTTCTATGAGATTGCAATCAACCGTTAGATTGTATGATGTTTCTTTATTTTTGTATAGCTCCTCATGATAAAATAAAGAGGACTATTTCCCCGTAATAGCAAAGGATTTACTTTAACGTATTGAATTAGGGTAGTTATCAACGAGTACAATTTATTTTCAATGAAAAAAAATATGATATTTTAAAATTTTAAAGATAAATGCATCTGGTACCCACACGATTTCTCCAGCTATTATAATTTTGTTTGATATTGGTGGTACGTATGTAGTAGGTGATGATTTTCAAACGTGGGTGTTGGATATACCATCATTTTGAGGCCTTAATAGCTTACTTATCAATCATATGAAAGGTACTGATCCATGTACAATCTACCCTAATAAAGTTATCCTACTGCAACAACATTAAATATTTGGGCATGAAATTGATCCATTAAATAAATTATTTGTACATCTATACTATGTATTAAAAGGCGTTCCTTTTAAAGGAACGGTGCCACGTGGCACTCTTCAACGTATATGACAACATGTCATAATGCCACGTCAGCAACACGTAAGCTTGCGACTTCATTTAACAAAATTAATAAAATATGATTTTATTAAGAATCGAACCCTCAACCTCACACAAATAAGTGCTACACACTTACCATCTCCACCAACTTTTATTTGTGTTTTAAATTTCGCATATTTAACATTATATATTCCTTTTAAATTAGAGTTTATTTAATTTATTTATTTTTCACAAGATTAGAAAATAAATACATATGTAGTAAAAAAAAACCGTAACGTCCGGGACAACGCCCAAATCACACACTAGCTATACAACACTTGAACATAATTATCAAGTTAAAGAAGTACAAACTAGCAATTTGGGCGGGGCATCGCCCGGGACACACACCAGTTAAGAAATTATTTCGAAGGGAGGAAAGTTTGGATAAAGAAGGTGAGACAAACGTGGAAAATTATTAAAGGTAATTAAATAATGAGGGACCCAAAATTTATAGGTACTACTCGTAGCTAATTGGTCCCAAATATCTGCAAAGTTTTTAGAGTCCTCCACTTTAATTTTTGTTAACAGCCATTTTCACCAGCTAGTAAATGGTCTGAATGGCGCAATAACGATGGAGTTATTTACAACTTTTGTGTATGGGGTGAGTGGTCGCAAATAGATCGAGTGTATGTCCATATGTTTAGACTACGTGTTGAATCCGTTGATTTTACTAGATACTGAATATTCTGTTATCGAGACGAGTTGTATTCCAGTTAATAATGTTGTTCCTATTCGAGGGTAGCTCAGCAACTAAATATCACACTTTTGGTTAAGTTGAAACCACAAATACTTTTAACATTTTTATCACGAGGTACATCCTTAAACCTATAATTTATGCCAAGTATGTGTTGGTTAGGTCCTTGGAGCTAGCTGTAATATTTTTTTTTGCAAGGCCTTATACATAAAGTCGGTGTTATGTGTGTATGAAGCACGTGACTAAAATGCTACTTGTAGATAAGTTAAATTAGCTTTTAGTTGCGTAGTGTAGTGTACAGGCTAATACACTCTATAGAAGAATGAGACATGGGAGAGTTAAATGACATATACTCGTAATGTCTTAAATCATGTGTGTACACAATCTCGTGATTTTAGAGGCAAAAAAAACATGGTACGTTACTATGTTATCTATCCTACGTAGTACATTATGAAAAAGAAAATGAAAGTATACAAGAATTATGTATCATGTTCATGATAATTATGCATTCTTAATGTTGTTTTGTTCATAATCATCTAACATAATTAATCTATATGCCATATCAAATTTGAATCACGAAAATTTTGGTCTAGTATTTCGTAAAACATCTTCGATCATATTATATCAGCCTTCTAAATATTGTTCTTCATTAGCAAATTAAATGATTTGGGGCTTTTGTAAAACGTAACATCGATAACTTTATAGCTTTAAACGTATAGTAAGAGATTAATTATTTTGTTGATGGATTGAATGAAGTACGTTAAATAATAAGTGTAGTAGCTTTATTTTACATCGTATTGTCAATTGATATTTTATCATGGAATTGCAATTAGCCAATTAGTGCATGCTTTTGAGACCAAAGTGCGTACTTTAGCTTTGGAAGCCACATTATTATTAAGTTGGCAAAGAAATGAGTCCACACAATATAGCTATTATTCAAGAAATGAATGATCTCTTTGTGTCCCAATCTACTTTTCATCTATTCATCATCTTTAGGTCATTTGGCATATCAAGTTATCAACATCATTAGAATCTGTGATTATGCATATATGGTGAATATACTTGTTCCTTACGTATAATAGTATGCATACTACAGATAGAATTACAAATATATATATATATATATATATATATATATATATATATATATATATATATATATATATATATATATATATATATATATATATATATATATATATATATATATATATATATATATATATATATATATATATATATATATATATATATATATATATGATAATATGATATTATATATTGGGGATTATTTTGGTTAGTTGTATTTTGCCCTAATTAGTTGTGATGATCAATTGGTGCCGCATTAGTCTAATAATAGGTTTGTATAAATTCTTTGCTGATATACACAGTAGGGAACACAACTTTTACTAAATTTTAGCGTGGTTTCAGAGTCCGGCTTAATTTTAATAATATTTACGAATGTACTAAGCCAACTGCAAACTTGAACTAGCTAGTTATGTTGTACATATATAATAGTACATTTTTGTCAATATACATCTTATGAAATTAGATACCAATTATTGTTGAAAAAAACACATTAGTATGATATATTTGAGATTTTATATTTTAAATAAAAATTATGTAATGAACATTATATGTATAGTGCAAAACTAAAGGGTGGCATATTCAAACAGACGAAGTATCACAAAATTGAATATAAAAATATATGGACCATTCCACTTTACAATATCTATATACCAATGACATTTAATACAATGGTCTTCATATCAGAAAGGGATTGGTTTAATTGGAAGATGCATGGTTTTGTATCTTGGACAACTCTATGTCTACATTCAATACATATTCTCATCCCTCACTACCTGGCCTATTATTAAAAAGATCTTAGACTCAGTGAAGATTTTCTTAAAGTATATAAAATGGCCCTCACCTTCTTTCACTACACCTTAATACTGTCCTACCATATTAATTACTTCATACGGAGTATATATATATATTAAATAATCTAAAACATAAGGATTGGAATCTATATATACGGAGTATATATATATCTTTAGGGAAAAAAAAAAAAGGTTTTAAATATAGTAGTACACTATACATTATACGTAAAGAAAGATATTAAACGATTAAAACAAATTAAAAAATGACGGTTGAAACTCATTGTAAACCCACTTGTAACTTGTGAGTGTCTCACATTGAAGAAAAAAAAATTTTTAATAATTAATTCCACTTTAAAAGGTAGAGTATTTACTCCTAGTATCACTAATTGATTTTAGTAAGGAACCTCCTTAACATTGTTTATAAACCAAACACTCTTCCTCGGAAAAATTAATATAATGTAATCCATGCAATAGAACATGTATTAGAGCTCAAAAAGAATTTAATAAGATTGAGAGCAACTTCTAACAATATCAAGCAATAAATCGTGGTAGGACGAGCTAGGACTAAAATTTTTCTTTGTAGCTCATATTTTATCATCCTATCAAGACACTTGTATTCATCCGGTCTTTACTCACCCTACTTGTATGTGTATCGCGCTACCATACTTCATAACTCCGTTAAACGTTATTATTAAGAAAAAAAATTGAGCCCACGAATTATTAAGAAAAAAAAAAAAAAAAAGAAAAAAATCCACCTAAGATTGATGCCAGATCATCAAGCAAATAGTCATGAAAGCCAGTTATAAAACCCCACCTCTTCTTCTCATTTCTTGCATCAAAAAAAATTAACAGAGCAAAATACTCCTCTAAGTTATTGAAGGGGAAACAATCATTCCCTTTCCCCTTTATCAAATCCCCCAAACATTCTAAAACTCCCTTCTTTTCAATTCCCTCCTCCAAACCAAACCCAAAAAATGGTGAATCTGATTCCCAAGTCCCCAGAAAATGAACTGACAAATGATCAGTTAATAGAGGAAACAAACAGGGTATTGGGGTTAGGGAAAGGGAATGGGAAAAAACAGGGGAAAAGGTTTGCAGTACTATTATGTGCAGATGATTCAGAGTATGTGAAGAAGAAATACGGAGGGTATTTTGGGGTTTTCGTAAGAATGTTAGGGGAAGAAGGAGAAAAATGGGATGTTTACAAAGTAGCAAGAAATGAATTCCCTAAAGAAGAGGAATTAGGAATGTATGATGGTTTTGTTATTACTGGAAGTTGTAGTGATGCTCATTCTAATGATGTTTGGATCTGTAAACTTGTTAATCTACTCAAGAATCTCGACTCTTTGAAGAAGAAAGTTCTTGGCATCTGCTTTGGTCATCAGGTAATTTTGTTTTTAATTTTATTAATTGTCATTAATAATTAATTAAATTATTAATTTGTTTTTGGAGATATGGTCAGAATCATGCTGTTGATGTGTTGATACCTTAATTAGAGGGATGTGTCCCATACAAATAGTAAAAACTTTTTTTTGTTTTCGTTAATGTGAAACTAATCATGTGATCATTTATAACGTGACTAGTAATTCTGAATAGAAAGAGTAACTTTTCTGTTTGTTTTTTGGTACATTGTCTAGTTTGTGGAGTTAATTAACTGATTTAGCTAGAAAGAGCTAGACGTGTGATGAATATACTTAAATTCGATTGATACTATAAAATAAGAGTATTAATTAAGGCGATATACAATATTGCCAAAAAAATTGCATCATTTCGATTTGCGTTGAAGCATGTATAGAGCATAAAATTTTGTCTATGGAAAATTAAATTTTGTGTAATTAGACAAGTTTTAATGATTTTCTTGCTGAAAAATGGGCAAGTTGAGGCATAATACCTAACCATGTTGAATATAAGTGGATTCTATACGTTACATTGTACTGTACGGAATTAAAAGTAGCAAGGCTTGCTAAATTTACTCGTAATACATTCCTTTATTTTAAAGGAGTTTTTCATGTTATTTTTTAGGCTACTAAATAAGGCTGAAATGTATCGATTGTTGTTACGATAGTTTACCATTTTACCCCTTTGATTATTCATCTTCTTCTCCCTTCCTTCCTTCTATACTCGTGGTCCAGTAATCGTACAAGCTGACTAGTTGTTACTTGTTAGGGTAAATTGGAGCCTCAATATTACTACATATATTGTATGAAATTGGTCTACCACTTTCCTTGTTGCGTAATAACGTATTAGTTCCTCTATCTATTAATATTAATTAAGTGGCAGTACATCACTTTGAAAAGTGTTCTTAACTTATTTATTAATTTACAAAGTACACACGTACAAATATGTGTTTAGATCCAAAAATGGCTAAGTCTTAGCTTGCATTGTTAGTATGATGAGTAGCTTCTAGTGTACCAATTATTATGAATTGATAAGCTTTATTTCGCGAGTTCTACTTAATACTTCTTCCGTTACGAATTACTCACAACAAAGGGGTATTATTTGTGAGACATAAAATATTCCTTTGTTGCGAGTAATATGTAACGGAGGGGTCGAGGGAGTATTATAGATCATATAATAAGAGGGATCGGAGAAAAAAAAATCAAGTGGACCTTTCCAACGAAGCCCTATATAATTTTTTAGTTGTTGACAATTTGATATTAGTGGTGTAGAATTTGTAGCATGAAACATGAGTTAATTAAACAAGTCACTTTCTAATATTGCAGGGTTAGCAAAATCTCTATCTATTTTACTGGCTCCTACATACTTGTTTTTTTTTTTTTTTTTTTTTTGGGTCACAAATATGAAAACATATATCTATGGCATTTTAATTTTTTCATATCAATTTAGAAAAATATCTCATGCAATTATTACATATTTACATACAAAATGTACATTACAATATATAATCAACAAATTGGAGTATTAATAATATATTTATTGCTTATTTATAGGGATAGCTAATTATAAAAATAAATTAAATTATAACTTTGGGGGTATATAATGTCAATCTAATTCAAACTCATGTCGGCAAATGACTAGATCTTGTAATTTGACTTGCACTATTAAAATACAGTACTTCGTAAGTTCGTAGTACTGTTAATGCTTTTTAATTGCTTACTTGTTCTTAATTAATTTTAGGTAATGTAGCCAGATACTAGTGGGCCCACTTGCTTTCTATGAGCATTTAGGCCATTTTAGAACAAAAAATTATGGGCTACTTGCTGGTTTTCAAACCCTAATATAGTAGGGGAGGAAGATTGACACTTATATTTTTATGTACTATCTCTGTTTGTGTATCATTCATTTTTCACTACCAATTCAATTATCATTGTAGTATATTATGAACGATAAACATAAAAAGTAAACATAGTATTTGTTTGATAGAGAAGATGTTTATGTGCGAGTTTAAAATTTTATCTACTGGCATAGACAATGGAGCATGAAACATTCAACTTTTAAGTTTGTTGCAAATGACATTACTTTTACGAGTATAAAGTAATAAGATATGTCACAAACGATAAGCATATTAGAGGAAAGAAAACGAACGCAATTTTTTAAATTGTCATCTTGTTTGGTTCATAATACATTCTCAGTTATACGTAACACGTTTTCACTGTTACTATACTTATGTAACAAACACTTGTTGCTTCTTGTTTGAGCAGGTATTGGGCCGAGCATTGGGAGGGAAGATTGGGCGGGCTAGTTCGGGCTGGGACATTGGGCTTAGAACAATTAATTTCTCATCTTCATCAAATAAACTCATCTCAAATCTCAAAATTCCTTCTAAGCTCAACATAATCGAATGCCACCAAGATGAGGTTAGTACTTATTAGTACTAATTAAGGAAAAAAAATACTACTTACTAATCAGTATTATATCAATCTTACATACATTTTCTAAAGTATTTCATAATTTTTGTTAAAAAAAAATAGGTGTTAGAACTTCCTCCCAAAGTTGAAGTGATAGGTCGGTCCAACAAAACTTCAATTGAGATGTTTAAATATGGTGATCATATGATGGGCATTCAAGGTCATCCCGAATACAACACGGACATTCTTCTACACCTAATCGGTCGCCTTCTACAAAAGAATTTTATCGTGGTATGTTATTGACATTTTACTTATACTTCTTCGTTTCATAATAATAACCTTAAGTATTTATTACTCCGTAACACTTAAAAAGGTGTTGATAATAACTAACTACGTGTTTATGGTATAGTAAAATGGTGGCTAATTATTGAATGTGATTGGCAGGATGCTTATGCTAATGAGTTGAGGGCTAAGTTTATGGAGTCGCGTGATCCGGACAAGGAAGCATGGAGAAAGCTTTGTGTCAATTTTCTTAAGGGAAGATTGTGATAGTAATTAAATTAAGCCATGATTAGTGTTCTACATTCATGTATTAGCAAAATTAAATAAATTAGTGAGGAAAGATCAAATTTTTTAGATGTATATATTTGGTGTTATGAACTACGTATTTACTTGATTACATACTACTTGTAAGTTGTGTAACAAGTATGAATTAGTTCCGAGGAATTGAATGAGGCAAGGTTATATTACCAACTTACCATTAGGTATCACATGTTATTTAGAGAGATTTCTCTAATTCATGAATAATGTAAGATAAAAAATTATTTTGAAATTATGAAATTTCCAGATTCTTAGCTTGATATCACAAATGTTAGCGTTATCTGAAAGTTTCTCTCCTTAACATTCTCAACTTGACGGGTAGTAAGCTTGAATCGTGTATATACAAGATGGGACCGACTAATTAAGCTCATGGCACTGTATAAAAAAAACTCTTTAATTAACATGTGATTAGCTACAGAGGTAGACTTACGATCATTTCATAATCTCATTACATGAGACTGTTTCATCTTAGAATTACATACCAAAGAAACTATATACTCCGTACAACAGCGGTACATTTATTTGATCAAGCTATATACCTAATTATGTGACCTAGTCATTAACATTAAGCAGGCAAACTTGAATGAATGATCACTATAATATTGTCCAAAGACAAAAATGTTGGCTTTGATTGCATTAGCTTGCATGCTTTGACATAAATAGGTAAATAACTTAATCAAAGATTACGTTGAAAATGTGACTTGTGCATCCAAACACGTACGGAAGGGAATAATACTGTAATAAAGAACGTATTGAAATAATAGCATTATATCATCACTATGTCTAATTTTCATTCTAATTAAGACTAAGCATCACATTATGTAATGATTATGAATAAGTATAGAAGTCAAATTTCTAAAAAGTTCAAGTTTTTAGCCAATTACAAGCGTTAAATTTAAATATTGCATGGTCTTAATCAATATTCCTTTAGTCTACGACCTTTCCTTCATTTGTAAGTTTGAAAAACAATTTTTTTTAATAATTTTTGTTGTTAATCTATGGATTGGAGGGAGGCTAAAATCATTAGACTCAGTCTCTTATGCTAGCTTCTTTAATTCATTGACTTGCTCATTGAACTAACACTGGTTTTCTTTCATATTTTCAAAGTTTCCATTTTGTCTGTTTTGTTTCATTTGAGAGTTCATTATTTTATATATGGAATGAATAATTAATTAACTACATGACTAAATCCACCATCATGTACTCTCCCTCTAAGTAAATTTAACCTAATTTGATATGCCTTTTTAGTCTTTTATTGCATCCTTTGTTTTTAATATGATTGCAATATGTTTTTATAAGCATCTATTATACAAGTAGCATGATTTGCTCATTCGTGTTCAAATAGTTTTAGCTAATTTATTTATTTATTTCATAATATCACATTTGTCAATATATCATACTATTAGTTATTAAGATTACTGCGCATTATAGATGGTGTGTCCATCGAATAATAGACTTTTTATTTTTTTGATTGTTGCGAATAATAGACTTTTTATTCTTTTGATTGTTGCCTATAATTCAAATGCATATCAAATGATGGGAATTGATGGAATTTATTTTGTTTGTTTTTAAGTGGGGGCGATCAATTGATGACAATGATGGACATTTGCAAGAGCAACTTTAAATATTGGTAAATGACTTGTAACCCATTGTCATTTGTTCCATCAAACATACCTACATACTTAGACTAGCTGTAAAATTGATTATCATTTGACACAATGACAATATGGTTAAAATCTTTGTCCATAAACAATCCAAAAGAATGCAAGCAATTTTGGTTCTTATTACTCACTTCACACTTACCTCCTTGTAAGTTTGAACAAATACCAACAATGAATTCGAAAGAAGAACTAAATTACGGAAAAGAGGGAGTAAGTTATTACGTTATTATTTTTCGTAGACCAAGCTTGCTAAAGCGATGACATTTTATGAGAAAGAAAGTTATCTCATATGGCCACTAATGGACTATCCAGTCAATCTAGAGAAGGGCAAGGTAATATTACCTCATCTTATCTCAATTGCTTGGTATGTTGGTTAAACCTTTATTACTGAACCCAACCAACGTACATGGACGCCATCACTAATAGATTTTTAACTTTTAATGACTTACATGGTGCGTGTTTTATTTTAAATATTATTGTTATTATTCTACTTCAATATTTATGATTTTAGTAACATTATATTGTCTCAACTCCCGATCCTCATAATTTAATTAATAATGCGATATACTTTTACATCAAGTTATCAATTGTGTTATGGTATGATAAAATCACTGTGTATTCTACAACTCCTCAACATATTTTCTAATCAATGACATAAAAAGTACTATAAAATCCAGTGGTAAATCATTCATAGTTTTAAGAAGCAATGCAGTCATACAACAATACCAACTACCAAGCTAAGTGTCACATTTTAAAGATTTAAAAAGGTTAATTCATACGAATCATACCCCTTATAGAGTATGAGTATTAATTTCACTCTAAAAAATATATATATGTAGTATAATAATATTGTATAAATCCATAACTCAAAATAAATAAATAACCAAAGTTAATACATATTTGCATATAAAAAAAACCATGAACTCCAAAAAAAAAAAAAAAAAAAAAAAAAAACAAAACTTACAAAGTAGAAATGAGAGCACCTTCCAACCATGAGGTTAGAGGTTCAATCCCTCCTGCGAGTGCTGCTTTGTAAGTTGGTACAATGGTACATCATTTGAGTCCATGATTGCCCAAAATTACTCTAGGGTTGTCCAACACAAAGTGGGCTCGTAACACCTAACTAGCACATAATCACATCTCTTTTTCGTTGTTCCCTCTCAAACTCAAAACGACACCCATATCAACCAAAACGACACCTCTCCCTTTCCTCCACTCCAAGAAATTGGCAAAACAAAAAATCTCCTCCAAAAAAAAAAAAAAAAAAATTAAAAAAAAAATCACAGTAGTAACACATCACACCTTCCTCTCTGAAAAATTCCCAATCTCTCTCCTCTTTCTTCTTCTTCCTGTAAAATTTTGAAAAACCCCTCTTTCTCTCTCTAGGGTTTGTTTCCATTTCTATCGATCGATTTCTCTCACTTTCTCTCTCCTCACCTCCAATGTCATCAATGGCGGACGATTCAATCCCGCCGCCATCGCCACCACCGTCTACGGCGGCGTCGTTAGGGCAGTCGGTGATTCCGATTGTGAACAAGCTTCAGGATATTGCGGCACAGCTTGGAAGTAGTCCTGCGTTTGACTTGCCGCAAGTCGCCGTCGTCGGAAGCCAAAGTAGTGGTAAATCGAGCGTTCTAGAAGCGCTTGTTGGCCGCGATTTCTTGCCGCGAGGTTGCGATATTTGTACTCGTCGTCCGCTTGTGCTTCAGCTCTTGCAGACTAAGAGGAGTGATGAGGAGTGGGGAGAGTTCTTGCATCTTCCTGGAAAACGATTTTATGATTTCAATGATATTCGGAGGGAAATTCAGGTATATTTATGTTGCCTTTGAATGATTTTAGTAAGATTTTTTGTTATTTTTATTAGTGAGAATTGGATGTTTTGATTTGCATTTTAGCTATGTTTATGGAAAGTGATTGGTAAATCATTTGTAGAAAATGTGAATTTGAATGCTTAATTTGAAATTGAAATCATTAGAATTGTATGAGTAAGAGTTGAAATGCTGCATTATAATCTAATTTTCTTTGATTGATAACAATAATGGCAAATGATTGATGAATCATCTGTGGAGTGCGAATTTGAATGCTTAATTTCGAATTTGAAGTCATTAGAACTGTGTGAGTAAGAATTGAATGTTGCATTAATCTGATTTTCTTTGCCTATTTATGAGGACGAAATGAATGTGACTAATTTGTGAATTAAGGTAGTATTTAAGTGGATAGAGTATTGTTTTGTTTAATTGATGGTTGTTTCGAAGCAGGATTGCCTCTTTAGTGTTATTACCCTGTATGAATGTCTAATCGGAAGAATACTGAATATACAGGTGCAGTTGGAACATAGTGAAGTTTTGAGGCTTATTGATCAAGTTACATTTAATCCTTTGGTGCTTAGTAGAGTGTTTAAATTAGTGTTGGGAGGTGTTGATATTTTTTTTTCATTTTTTTTTTGGCGTGGTCAATTTAAGCTTTCTAATGGTGGTAAACAACGGTACTATGTGCTTTGGAGTTCAAACCTAGTGTTTTACATAATGGTTAGTGGCGGCTGCAAGTATGAATACTACGTTTTGGTGGAATGTACCTGAAGTATGTATTCTATATGTGTGGTTTTTGAAAGGCTTTTGATGTGTTTCGGAAGAAAAAACCAAGCAATGGGCAGGTTCTAATAGACAGCACAAAGGGAAATATTTATAAAGGAAAAAAAAATTGTCAAATTTTAGATTTACAAGAGTGTAAATCTAAGTAACATTATATCTTACTTATGAGCACAAAGCAAGACTAATTCAGAATCAATGATCAATGTTCATACACAAAGTAAAACCACTTGTACATCTTCAAAAACTAACACTAAATATTACTTGAAATAAAATATGCATCAGCTCTCAGTGAATGTGGAGGATTTACTCCTTAAGATATCTATACTGATTGGTAAAACCAAGTTTCCTTATAACGTTGAGGATGGCAGTGTTTAGTATAGGATGGAAGTAGTGGTAATATGAATGACATCCAGTAGTATCAGGATTTAGTTCTTGTGATCTCTATTGATTGGGAAGAGGAATCAATTAGCTACTTGATTTGTTATACTTGATGCTTTAATTCAGGATGTGAGATGATTCTCACAGTTTGGGCTTCTACTTGCTATAAGGAAACACATACGACTCCCTTGCTAAGGTTATAGGTTTAAGAGGCCTCATGTAATAATTTTTCATTTCCTCCTTTCTTAAATATGCACTAGGCAGTAGTGAAATTATGAACAGATCGATCTATTGTAGTTAATTGGTACATGCTGTGTACTGTTGCTGTATAAGTGAAGAGGAGTTTTTTTACTACTTTTTTCACCCTCTTTTTGCATCATATTAAAATTTCTATCTCCCCTATTTAGTTTTTTTATTTCCTCTTTATATTTATTATTTATTGCTGGAGTGGCATTCACTTGCTAAAGGAGCATTGAAAAAGGCTGGATTATCGATTTGGTAGCTTTTTGCATTGCCAAATGCACATTTATGACGATGAATGGTCTTCTTTCTTTTGTTCTGCAATTGCAATCATGCACAACTCAGTTTTGAGAGTGTCCGTTGGCCTTTTTTACATGACACTAGGTCTTGATGTCTTGTTGATGAGATATTCGTTGGTCCTTGTCAATGCTAATTCGGTATATGAATTGGTCGCCCATCTACAAAAGGAATAAGGGCGCCCGGGGGGGGGGGTTCAAAGCTTTAGGGTCCTCAAAGGAAATTTCAAATTTATATAGTAACGACCAAAGCTTTGGACAAGAACTATTTGCTCATGGTTAACGAAGGGCTGATGCTGCTTGCAACGAAGCACTAGGCTACAAGCCTCCCATATTACAAAATCCTTAAAAAATGGAACTTGCTATTTTAAATTGCGGAGCACTCTCAATTCATTCCTTTTAAATGTATGATGAACATTGTCATGGAAATTTTAACAAACTTGTACTACTAGATTGGCTTGATTATGTTCCATTTATTCTTCGAGTCCTCCTCCATGCTTCAAATTGATGCAATCAAAACTTTAGAATGACATTTTGTTTGACTTGAGCCAGTAGAGTCGTCTTGGTTTGATTTTTGAAATTATACTACCTCCGTTTCATATTTTTTGCAACTTTGGAATATTTTATATTTCACAAATAATACCCAAAGTTGCAAAAAATTAAGAAATAGAGGTAGTAGTTATTCTGATACCATTGTCTATTGCATTGTGAGAGTTTTTAAGTAGAAAAGTAAACTGGTTAGTTTTAGAGTTTATGGTTGTGCATCGTTGCACTTTATGCTTCTGTCGCATCTATTTGGAGTAGTGTATAAAAAGGTGCGCCTAGGCGCTAGGTGATGGTAGCACCTATTTTGCTCTAGGCAAGGCGCATTTAAAGAGGCGCACCAGAAGCGCATATAATTTCTCTAGCTGTTTTATACTGTGCGCCTGGCGGACCGAAGCGCGCTGTAATAGACTAATAATCTGACTCTGTATTTCCGATTTAACAAGGTGAATGAGTAAAAATTAAAGCTTGATGGATAATGGAAAAAGAGGTTGCAAAAGATAGGTTAGTAGCTTTAGGCTATCACTCTCTAACAATGGCTTTAGGCCATAACTCTCCAAGGGTTCCCAATGCAAATTTTTGCCTATCTTCCTTTTACTACTCTCTCCCTATATATACTACTTAGCTAAGCAAATACAACTTTAGTTGCTACCTTTACTAATTCATGTCTTCATCCCTAAAAGCCAACACAAGTACTGCAGCATTAAGGCAGTGCAGCTAATAAGCCAGCACAATAAAAACTGCAGTTTTAAGGTGGTGCTTCTCCTTGTGGTGGTGTGTTAGCCTACCTCTTTTTCTGCCTCTTGCTGCCAGTGTGAAGAACAGGTGGTGTGTTGGCCTGATTTGTTACTCGTGCCCAAGGCGCACCTAGGCGCAGCAGGACCTTTATTGCTTTAATTCGCCTTTTATTCATTTATCTGGAGCACCAAGGTTAAGAAATACGAAGTATATTTCACCTCAAATACAGCTTACTGACCAGAAAGAACCACTATCTACTGTACACTTGTTTCAGCTTTGATGTTTGAAGATAGCCATCTTGTTTGCAGTAATGCAGTTGGTTTGTTTTGTGCTCCACATTCTAAAATATGTTCACATGTATATTCTTAATTAATTAGTTCAAATAAAATTTGGTTGGTATCACTTCTTCACCTTGCTGTTGCTCTGTTTATATTCTCTACTTGTTTTAATACCATACGTGTGATACCTCTTAGAATTGGCCTATGACTCTAGTAGTCTAGTAGGATTGGAAAAATCTAATGACTAATAATTATTATTATATACTTTTTTATATTGCAGGCTGAAACTGACAGAGAGGCTGGAGAAAACAAAGGTGTTGTTGACAAGCAGATTCGTCTGAAAATATTTTCACCTACTGTTCTTGATATTACTTTAGTAGATCTCCCCGGGATAACAAAAGTTCCAGTTGGTGATCAGCCATCTGACATTGAAGGACGAATTAGAACCATGATAATGTCCTACATCAAAATCCCTAGCTGCTTAATATTAGCGGTTACCCCTGCTAACTCTGATCTAGCAAATTCAGATGCCTTACAGATGGCTGGAATTGCAGATCCTGATGGTAAGTTGAGCGAAAATATTTCTTGCTCAATTTTTTTTTTTTTTAATCAATCAACGTGTGATTTTGCAACTATATTCATCTATTTTTTGGCTTATTTTGGGCAGGATATCGAACAATTGGTGTAATCACTAAGGTGCATGGCATGTTAGCTAGTTTATTATACGTTAAATGATACCGTGATTTCTGCTAAGATGTTGGACTCTTTTTGGTGTTTCAGCTAGACATTATGGACAGAGGCACAGATGCTCGCAATTTTCTGCTTGGAAAAGTTATACCACTACGACTTGGTTATGTGGGCGTTGTGAATCGTAGTCAAGAGGTATATTTTTTCTTTTATATAGTTTGATGGCTTTGACCATATTTGCAAAAACTATGCTAATGAATTCTGGATGTTTGGTCCATTCATCTTGTCTTAGAGAATTTCTATTTATTGCCAAATACTCCTTATGTTGGGAGGATTAATTATTGGGTTCTTGACTCTTGGCTTAAGGATTTTTAATTGTTTTTAATGAATTCTCAAAAGTCATGTTTTAAGGAATTTTATTGCTTTAAGTGAATTTTAGGGGTTTTTTCAAATCAAGTTTTTTGCATGTTTCACCTATACCTGCTTTTGCTGCATTATGCTGTATCTTTGCTGAGCTGAATCAGAATTGTCTTTATTCCTCATATTAGTGGTAGATAGTGGATGATTTTTCCAATGAAATAATTCATAATGATTTGACAAGGAGCCAGAAGCAAACGAATTCATAACTATTGACATTGACATAGTCATATATTTGTAATTTACATGATAAAAAGGCTAAAGAACATAATATGGTGTAGGTAGTTAGAATGTGATTGATGAGCTTTTAGAACATGGCTGTATGGGTCGGTTAATTGGACTGAAGAGGATGTTACACGAGAATTGTTTGTTGATTTTAGGTGTAACAATTACTGATTGTGTGAAATGGATCTTGCTCTCTGGACTCTTTAGAGGTGAAGCTTACCATACTGCTGTACCCTCGAGGTTGGGATTGAGCAGAACTTTCAGCTAAGTAGTTTTGGACATTTTCAGAGGGAAACGATGGTGGTTGTAGTGTAATTGTGGAATTAACAGCTATAACGACAAGAATATGGATGATAGATATAGAAATAACGATGGTGCTGATTGTAAGAACAAAAGACAGCATATTGTATATAGTTAAACACATATTAGGCATCCATTAGTGGTAATGATGGCTGCTGTCTTATGAAGTATATATCTGTATCACTAAAGATTGTGTTAGTTGTGTGAAATACCAAACAACTTTTGTAATGGCTGCTAACAATGCACATGCGTGAAACAACTTAATTCAAAGCATGCATCTAAAATTCATCTTTGTCCTTGTTGATGACTTGATGTTATTTGTAGTTTGATTAATAAGGTTAGTTGAGTGTGTAGACTTGTATTTGGTCTGTAATGTAATTGGTTACAAAAGTAAGGAATATTTCTTTCTTTTCTGTCAGTTCTATTGATAATGCCTATTGAATTCAGGCATTACTGGAACACCAGACTTTAGTTGTTCCATGTGTTTTGGATCTTGCGTTATGTAAAGTTACATTGGATGTTGTAGAATAAAGAGAGATCTTTTTTTTTTATAGGTATTGTTAGTTTGTTACCATGCCTATTATATTATTTCACACTTTTCCGTTATCAAGTCGGTTATATTTTTTCACCACTCTGCTGTGTCTTATCAAAACAGGACATCGCGAATAATAGAAGCATAAAAGATGCCCTCGTGGCTGAGGAGAAGTTTTTCCGTAGCCGTCCAGTATAGTACCTCTAGCCTTTTGTATTTTACTCATTTTGCTTATTTAATTGGGTTGTAGGTATATTCCATTCCTGATCTTTCTTTTGGGGTTTCACTTGGGTTATGCAGGTGTACAATGATATTGCAGATCATTGCGGCGTTCCACAACTAGCCAAAAAGTTGAACCAGGTGAGAACAATTTAGTGCTACTGTATCTTATTTCTGATATATTTGTGTTTTAAGCCTGATGGTTGGTTTTTAATTATTTATTTAATCATTTTGAAGATTCTAGTACGACACATCAAATCAGTTCTTCCTGGTCTGAAAGCGAATATTAGTGCTCAACTTGTATCTGTTGCCAAGGAGCATGCCAGCTATGGAGAAATTGTTGAATCTAAGGTAGGATAATTGTGTATCCTGGTTATCTGTTGGAAAAGCTGGAATATTCACTATCACTTGGTTAGTTTGTTTAGAATTATGCAGGATATCTTATAATATAGCATGGTTTGGAGTGCTGTTGAAATTTCTGCTTCAAATTAGCAGTTAGACTAAATGTAGTGGGTCTATAAACTTGCATGTTGCTAAACATCTACTTAAAATGTCTTTGCCTTTTGTTGTTGCTAGGCTGGTCAGGGCTCTCTCATCTTGAACATTCTGTCTAAGTACTCAGAAGGTAGGTCTGCTATGTGTTTGTCTGTACATACATCTTATTTACTTTCTTGTTCATGGTTAATGCCTAATTGGTAAGATTTGTTTGGACAGCTTTTGCTTCTATGATAGAAGGGAAGAATGAAGAAATGTCAACATCTGAGTTGTCTGGTGGTGCCAGAATTCATTACATATTTCAATCAATATTTGTAAAGAGTTTAGAGGTTCAAATTCTGACTTTACTCGTTCCCTCTCCTTTTGGATTTCTGTTTCTATTGTTAATGTTTGTGTCTTTCTTAGGGTGATTTCCTGTTTGAAAACTTGTTTTTAGTCGTAATTTCAAGTAATAGCGAACTTTTATCGATTACTATATATTATTAATAATCTTTATTATAGGAGGTGGATCCGTGTGAGGATTTAAGTGACGATGACATCCGAACAGCTATTCAGAATGCAACTGGTCCTAAATCTGCATTATTTGTTCCAGAAGTAAGCTCTTTAATGATACCGAATTGATTAGTTTTTTTTTTAATAATGTGTTTTGTTATTTGGTTTCCGATCAAGTGTCTTAACATCAAACATTTCTTTTCTTTTTTTTTTTCCCTGGCTTTTAAACCTTTTGAATTTAACTGTTGAAAATTTAGGTACCATTTGAAGTTCTTATCAGAAAACAAATTGCTCGTTTATTAGATCCAAGTCACCAATGTGCGAGGTTCATATATGACGAATTGATAAAGGTAGTGAAGTTTTTCTATACTATCTGGCTTATAATAAATTCCAGTTGCTAAAATATTATAGAAAATTCTTCGTGTAGATGAGCCATCGCTGTCTGAATAGTGAATTGCAGCGCTTTCCTTTACTTAGGAAGCGAATGGATGAAGTCATTAATAGCTTCCTGAGAGAAGGCCTCCAACCTGCTGAGGCAATGATTGGGCATATTATAGAAATGGAGGTAATTGCTGCTAAAAGAGTGTTAATAATTTATTTTCAATTCATTGGGTATTTTCCTTTTTCATGTTTGTAGTTGTCTCTATTTGTATGTGCTTCAATTTAAAATTTGTTGTGTCCTACTATTAGTGACTTCGCTTACTTTAGTCCTTATTCTTACTTGTATTGGGTTATCTGTAATGTGTGTTACTTATTCTTGCTTGTACACTAGTCTTCTTCGAGGATTATCTGTCAAGAGTATGGGTTGTTTAAGTGGAACCTAGATTGGAGTTGTATCTGACTTACTGAAGTTTCTACTTGCATTAGTGCTTCGCTGATTACTTGAGCACTATAGAATTATAATCTAGGCTATCTAGCTAAACAATTTGATCTACTCTGTTACATTGCTTATGCTGTTATTGTTGTTACATTATTAAGATAATATTCATCATTTCCTTTATTAAAGGTAGAGCCACCATTTTATGTTAAACGTATGGTAAATTGTTTAATACATCTACAGAGGAGTAATGTGCTAGTGGACTAGATCAAGCCCCATTAAGTCCTTATGGTAAGACTAAAATCTTGTTTAAATTTCATAGATGGACTACATAAATACTTCACATCCTAATTTTCTTGGTGGAGCCAAAGCTGTTGAGGTTGCTTCTCAACATATCAAGTCCTCGAGAACTTCAGTATCTATCCCAAAGCTAAAGGTACCTGTCAAGCCACAGTTAATTAATGAGTTCATGATTATTTATTTATTTATTTCATTACATAGTTGGTGCATATTGGCTGTTAGGATGGTGTGGATACAGATAAAGCACCTGCATCTGAAAGGACCATCAAAACACGAGCTATTCTTCCCCGAAATGCAAATGGAATCATGACAGAACAGGTACGAAAACTCGGACCTGACTATATCTGCAGGGTACTAAGTTTCATTTCCCTTTCTAGCTAGGTTGTAATAGACTGATGTTGTATTTTCTGATTTAAAGACTAATTAAGATATAAATGCTTGATAACTTAGATTAATAATGGCAGAATTTGGGTACAAAAGGATAGATTAATAGCTTAAGGCTATCACTCTCTTGATAACTTTAGGTTATCACTCTCCTAGTAACTTGAGGTTACTATCAACATTTTTCCTCACAATTCCCATGATAGCTAATGCATATACTATCCCTTATTTAGGCTTAGTTAGGAATAAGGGCTACTAACCTAAAAGTACTAAAATTCCCAAACTACCCTTGTTAATGTTAGTCTATTACATAGGTCATTCAATTATTTGGAAATATGACTGTCACTAACTGATTGGCTAGTAAGTAGATTGAGTAGTAAGTACTAACTATTTACTTGTTTAATGACTTTATTGCAAATTTTGTCTGATTGACAGAGCATTCGGTCTGTAGTTGACAGTGAAAAGCCTGCTCATTCTGGTAAGATTCTACCCATATTTATTACATTAGATACTTCAACCTAGACAAATTGAAATAAGACAGTAGTTACCATGTTCAGAGGAAACCATGGGTTTTGTAATTTTGATATTATAGATAATGTCTGAACAGGAGGTGCAACTAACTCTAGTTGGGGGATTTCATCAATTTTTGGTGCTACTGACAACCGCATGTCTTCTAAAGAAACCAACATTAACAAGTCAAGTGAGCCTGTTCATATCATGGACCATGCCTTTTCGATGATACATTTGAAGGAAGTAAGTGTTTTCTAAATAATGATAATGCTCCCATCTTTGCTTTACTTTGTCAGCTTTGAAGTAGTAATTTTCTTTTCTGTCTTGAAGCCACCAGCAATACTAAGGCCTGCAGAGACTTGTACAGAGAATGAAGCAATTGAAATTGCTGTCACCAAATTGTTGTTGAAGTCATATTATGACATTGTCAGGAAGAATGTGGAAGACTCTGTGCCTAAGGCGATCATGCACTTCCTGGTGAGATCTTAACTACCCTAAATCAATTTCCACCTATATCTGATCTTTAGCTTTTTCTTTTGCATCAACTCTATATGGTTGTAGATATGTACTTTTTTTAAAGTTTGTAGTCCACTTTTGCTCTCTTAGCTCTTTATGGCTTTATGCAAACTTTGTGAATATAGAGATATAAGTCATATATAGCTGTGAGCCTGTGATTTGGTAAGGATCTACCTCTAACCTAGTTAGTAAGTTTCCTTCCTTTTTGGTGTGTGGGAGTTTTAATCTTTAATCGATTAAATGGAGAAGAGAAACAGGTGGATTACAGATTTGTCGTTTTTTGTAGACTTTTATCTACTTCAGATGCCCTTGAAACTCCTGATTATACAATGGTTTGGTTTGGGCATTGGGCTTCTGTTACTTTGTTGTAATCGTTTGTGAATTGACTGCTTTAAATGGTCTATAGGCTGCCAACATATATGAGTTTTTTTTTCTTTTCATCATGGTATCACATCAATGTGGTATATACCATCCATGTACCACATGTGCATTCCTTCATCATGGTATGAACATCATCATTTCATCAAGGATGGTTTAAACTATCTGTGGGAGTGCATTATTTCTCCTGTAGTGCTTTGGTTGAAGAGCTATACCAGCATGAAAAAGAACACAGTGGCCTTTCTCCTATAACTCGGTCAAGTTGGAAAATATAATTAATTTACCCCGTTATACTCGCCGATTTCCATATTTTTCACATGAGTATTGAGTGAGGCTTCTGCTGGCCTACTTTAAGATTGTTCTCTTCCAGAAAATATATTAAATTGAAAAAATATATAGCATGTTTGTTTATTTTGCAGTGACTTGAAATATAATGTTTTCTAGTAGGTTAACAATATGAAATATGAACTGGAATATAGATTGTAAAAGCTGTACTTCAGTGTGGCTTTTCTGTTCAAGTATGGTCTAGTTATACTTTGGCACAGTAACAAGTAACAGCTAGTGGTAAAATGGGTTATTGGCTTATTGCTGTCATTATCACTGTATTTGATATATGATTTTGTTATATGAATATTGTGCAGGTAAACCATACAAAGCGAGAGCTTCACAACGTGTTTATTAAAAAGCTCTATAGGTAACATGAAGCTTCCACAAAATGTTTATTTTATTTTTAATAACATCTAACAAAGCATACAATATTTTGGAATACACCTCTGATGGCACTGATTTGCCCATGATACAGGGAGAATCTTTTTGAGGAGATGTTGCAAGAACCTGATGAGGTTGCAACAAAAAGGAGGCAAACTCGAGAGAAATTACGCATTCTCAACCAGGCTTTCCGGGTAAGTTTCTGTAAACTTAGGAAACCCTAAGAACTGTTACATCGTTGCATATAATTTTTACTTAAATTTGGAGACTATCAATCTGCCTTTGATGCTGTTGGTATTTGCTTATTAGAATTCTCTGTGGATGTGTGTGATGTTTAGGAATTGTTAATATGTGTTTCAAATCTGAGTAATTACAGCATAATTTGTCTTTGAAACTTTGAAATTTGAATTAATGCTTGTAAATTAATAATTGGACTTTCCATAATTGTGACTCAGTTTACAGTCTAGTGCTTGACAGTAGATTATTGAGTGGTATCGGGTTTATTGTTTTCTGGAGGTGATCATAAATTGCACTTAAGAATTTTTGGTCGGCACATGAGAATTTTTTGTTTTTTGGTTGTTATCATCATGATTTGAAGTCTATGCTGTCCTTGCTCCATGTTGGATGCCTTTTTTTTTTTTTCATGTTTATTCATGGCTGCCAAAATGTAATCATCTACTTGTTTTTACCTGTTTGCTTATGTGTTCTTTGGTCTCTGGATACTAAATTTGCAAATTTCGTTGTCTATCTTTACACCCACTTGGAGCACAACGATTCTTCAGCTGTTAGTGTTGAGAGAATGAAATTCTGTAGACTTCTAAGCATCATTCTTCGACTTGCATTCTTGTTTTTCAACTACAGGTACTTGATGAATTGCCGCTAGAGGCAGATACAGTTGAGAAGGGATACAGTTTGGGTACTGATGCTACTGGTTTGCCAAAGTTTAATGGGCTCCCGTCATCTGCGTACTCAAACAGCAGTCATTCAAGTGATTCCTATTCGGCCTCTCCTAAAACCCACAAGTCAAAAAAATCATCCCACTCAGGCGAACTACAGTCACCATTTTATGGTAATACTGATTCTAATGGTGGTGGTGGTGGACGTAATTCTCTACCTGGTTTGTATCCAACTGTCCATATGTAGTTATATGGTCAGTCTGCTCAATCATACCAATTTCATTCATTTCTATTGGTCTGTCCAGTATAATTGAATCTTCGGTGAAAGAAGCCTTTGCACTGTTTGTCAAGATTCATTTCAGTGATATTAAAAGTTGCATAAGTCTTGAGGTGGTAAAATGAAATCCGCTGATTCGTGTAACATATTTCATTTTTTTTACTTTTGGCCTATCAGTCAAACGTTTTTTTGGTGCATTTAATTTTCCGTCATATAATACTTGTCTTAGCTAGTACGCCTGAAGTCGATTAGGTATAGTAGAGGGAATGTTTTACCTCTATTCAGTTTTGCAATACAAATAATATTGGTTTGTTTGCCATTGAAAGAAGAAGATGGGAAGTATTGATATATTGTATATTCGGAAGTCCTGTAACTGAACATATACTATTGCATTGAAACTATTACACTTTATGGTCTTTACGATCCGTTTATTAGCTATTGTGTCTTCATAATTTGCCTATTTTCTTTTTAAAAACTTATACAATCTTGGTAAATGTCATTTTTAAATCACTTTCAATCATCACTGAGATCCTTGATGTTGACCATTTCCTAGGGTACAACTGCTTACTACGTAGTATTTTGTGCATAAAACTGAGTTCTATAATTTAATCCAGACAACTTAACCTTATATGGGTCCTTGTGAAGTCTTAACACTTAGAGCATGTTTGGTTAGTGTA
Organism: Chenopodium album; assembly: GCF_948465745.1. Lineage (NCBI taxonomy): Eukaryota > Viridiplantae > Streptophyta > Magnoliopsida > Caryophyllales > Amaranthaceae > Chenopodium > Chenopodium album. The sequence continues at coordinate 71,788,047 of NC_137842.1, read as the reverse complement.
TACTACCTCCGTTATAGGTTATGTGTAACGACTAGACATTTTCCCTCTCTGCTTTATGTGTATACTACCTCCGTTATAAAAATGTCTAATCGTTACACATAACCTATAACGGAGGTAGTATTTTGGGTTGGAAAAGGATTTGGATAAACCATTATCGTTACCGAATGTTTGGTAACAATTACCATTACCTAAGGGTAAGGGATTCCACCCATTTGCTACCTCTCCAAAACCCAAGGTTTCTCTCCTCAAACACAATGATTTTCTTTCCATAGCTAAACCAAACGAACGAAAAGGTAATAGTTACATGATTTTTTTCTCTTGTTTCCTTTCAACTCCATTTCCATTGTTCTAACCAAACGCCCCCTTAATATTTCATAACACTTTCCCAGTTCTGAAATCATTACCTGAGTATTCAATTGGCCAGTCCTAAGCTTGAACGATCATGTAGATAGAATAAGACTGTGCTATGTATCTTGCATCAATGAGCGTCAATGACCAAGAAACACCTGAAGCGGAAAACTTTCACACAAACCTTTAGGCTCAGTATATGCAGGTTAAAATTGGTAAACAAGTAAATCTTTTGTTGTTACATACAGCCTTAAATCTATTGTTTGTAATAAGGGCAGGTAGTCCTCTTACAAACAACAGATTGGAAAATTTGCTTCACAAAATCCTGTAAGTTGATGAGGTGTTAATTACTAAATAATTACATGTACCGACTACTTGTGCAGTGCTAGCCATCCCAGCCCAGATGAAAAATGTGTTTCCAATAAGTTTTAAGTCAGTAGAAAGCTCCCATTGACTCGTCAAAGCCAGAAGGAATCTCAAACTCTGTTCCAGAACCATTGGTAACTTCTTCTATAGCTTCCTACAAAATAGAAGCAATTTCAGGTGGAACAATTCCAAAAAAGTGTATGGGAACAAAGGAGAAAGCACTGGATTTGCACTAAATACATCAGAAACACATTACAGCACAAACACAAATTTCAGGACGTAAGTGTGGTTGAAAGCAAGGTTATCCAAACTTCCACTCTCATCAATATGGCCATACTGTTTCAGGACAAATTACAGCACAAACACAAATTTAAGGACGTAAGTGCAAAGTCTAGGTTTAGTTCACATAATGTTTACATATTCAACCTTTGTTGTATAGAAACACCTTAAATCAATTAATTACTTCATCAAAAGTTTAAGTAGATCCAGTGATCTAAAAGTCACCAAAGCGTGGAAGGCTAATAGTATCCACGTTAATTACTAGGCCTTTTCTCCCAGTTCAGAAGTTTTTTCTTTGATAAGTTATTAAATGTTAAAAAGAATAAACTTTTTCAGAAGAAACTAAACCTTTTCCCTCTTAAATGAAATTTTTACTTATTGAAAGTAAATCCCTCCCTTTCAGAAGAAAAGGCATCCAAGCTTTCAATTATTCTTTTTTATTTTAAATAACTTATTTTATCAATATACTACTACTACGTATGTGGGAAAAATAAACAGTGAAGATTCAATTGAGTGCCTTTAGTTTAAAATAGTAGGGATTACTTCAGTATCTATTCCGTATCTGTATGAGGAAACCTACTTTTCAAGCTCTATTTTTCCAATAATAACTCCTAATTTAGGATTGCCACTTAGATCAATAAATATGCCAACAATTCAAAAACCTATTTGGCCACATGGGGCACATTGTTTTTTCATATCTATGCTTATGTAAATCTAACAGGCGGATAGGGGAAAAATAGTAATCCTACTAGATGATGACATCTGACAAACGTCATTAGTATTTCATATTTGTCAAGGGAGTTATACCTTCCATACGCATTCAATCACAAACGTTATTGCATGTAAATTGAACTACCTGTTCAGTGACACTGACTGATGCATTTTGCAATGAGACAGCAGAATCATTTGTTACTGCTTCGTCATTCTCCAGCAAATCCTGTACAGAAACAGAAAGATGTTACTACTTGTAAACACAATATCCAGACAGAACTCTAATCAACTATTCTATTCCTGATTCTGCTGCACACTGAAAAGGGGATTTTGGTTGATGATGTGGCCTAAACCAAGATTAAGCTTTTCACTCATGTGAGTATGGTAATCCAAACTAAACAAACAGGAGATAAAAATAGGACATTTTTTTGAGTTTTGACACACAAGATGATCTTGATGAAGCATGATGATGATGTCATCAACTTGCAGGATGAGAGGATTAACTTGGGTTTAGAACCTAGAGTCAGACTTTCACTTGGTTACAGAATCAAAGCGAAAAGAATAGGGCTGGCATAAATCATTCATATTTCATACCTCTGATCATCTGTCAACAGCCTCTTTGCAGATGAACAGTTATAATTATAAAAACCTATTATATTCAAGTATCCAACCCAGAAAACCAGATTTTCATTTGAGAATTTGTACCTGTTCATCCTCCCTAGTAGAGGTTTTTCCTGATTCAGAAGTGAAAGGCTTTGCCTCCTCTGGGCTTTTCTGCAAATAGATTGATATCAACGTGAACCATGAGTCTTTCAAGATACAGGGCTTTGTCAACACTTTTATATTTAGAAAAGTGAACTTTTATCATATGTCCTAACAAGCAAATGACAATAGTTAGATTGGCCCTCTTATTGACTTATAACTCACTAAAGACTTTAAACTAAATTAAAAAGTTTATCATTTTTACATATTAACAGTGTGTTACCTAACAGCAGTCTAAAACAACGAAATCAAACAGTTCTACCAGTACTTCAAACAAGCCAAGAGAATCAGCCAAGTTGGTTGCCACTTGCCAGCAAGAACTACTTATGTGCTAGGACAAATTTGCTCCCTAACTACCAAATATTGACCTAATAATTAGATGCACACAGGGGGTGATCCTTAATAGTATAAATTGTAAAATGAGAAATATTACCTGCGTTTCTTGATTGCCATAGGAACTGTCAGGCTCAATGGCCAGAGGCTTTACATCACTTGGAGTGTCCTGAAAATGCATCATGAAATCTAAATAAAGCATAATTACTTCCTCAACACAGGACAAAGCTGCAATAAAAAGAGCTACACATCTCAACAGAATCCATGTGGCAATAAACCCAGTACTGATACTGCGCTTTCAGGGCTATTTCTCCTCCAACTTACTCAAACAAGTTACAATAAAAAAAATAAAAAAAAATAAATAAAAAAGAAGATAAATTAAGCAAAATAAGTTATTTTTAGAAAATGTTAAGCAAAAGCTCAATAATAATAAATAAAAAGCTACAAGTTCAGGAAAATATTTCAGAAATTAAAGCTATGGAGAACAAAGCCTCAATTTTACCACATCACTAGTCTTTCATATATCTAACAATCAATGCAGGAAAAATAAAAAAAAATTTACATTACTCCACATCTAGAAAACTAAGTTCAATACTAAAGAAAATGTATAAGCTGCAGATTACATACCAGGTCACCCTGAAATGGTATAATCCTCCCTGCCTTTGAAAGATCTCTCAGTGTTCCCTAAACAAGCACAGATATCTCAAGCTCTTAATATCACAAATTCATGACAACAAGTCTTAAGCAGATTGATGGAATTAAAAATCCACCTTATTTGCCCACATAAGCCCACAAGCATTACAAAGGGTTCTTGGACCTGATGGGCCTCTACGCATAGCTGGTGTAGACTTTTCATTGGTTCCACAGTGCTGACAACTGCGTGGGCTGTTTGGAAAAGCATGCCACATCAGATCTATCACTTAATAACAGAATACTTCACACAGCATGAATATGTCATCTTTCAATAACTTGCAAAGCCATTCCACCTTCCAGTCCCCCCCCCCCCCCCCCCCCCAAACCCCCACCCAAAAAAAAAAAGGGAAACGTGGTAGAGGTTGATTCAAACTTACACACATTCTGGAGGTGGAGTACCATCATTAGGATCCCAATTTACAGCAGCCAAGTTGTACCGATCCTTCAATGATACAAATTGTCCATTTTTCCGATGCATCCTACAGAGTATAAGATATTGTTGATTTATGTAGCAATAAGCATAACACCATATTTTCAAATCACAAAATGTGCTCCAACAAAGCTTTTAAAATTGCACAAACTTTATAAAAAACAATTAATTTAAATTGATAATCTTACTATCTTCTTCAACAGACACACCATATTCACATAGCCAATTCATAAAACAGCATGATAATGTAAAGACACTTATTCAGCCAAAAAAATTCATTATTGTAATGGTGTTAAAGGCCCAGGTTAATGCATCTCTCCCGTGAGGGAAAGGAAGGGGAATTTTTCCTTTACGTACATCAACAACCAAGAAGCAACAATGGAGAGAAGATTCTAAGAAGAAAAGAACATCCCACGGTAAAGCCATACATTGAAAGAGTAAGCCTATCAGGTAAGCCACAATGGAGAGAAGATATTCTAGAAAAATTGAACCAACAGTTTCTTGTTGAATAGAAGGCCATACTTATATATATCTCCAATGTCATTCTTGCATGACAAAAACCAAAACGTCCTTCAAACATATACAGTAGGCGTGTAGCTTCACTTACCAATAAAATGTTCAGCTGTAGAATGCGAGTATGACCAGTAGAACCAAAACAATGATTCTAGGAGGAAACCACATCCAGACTTTCTATATTATACTTCATATGGAAATTTTAAAAGCAGCCATAATTTCAGTAATAAGATTTAAACCAACTATCCACTTGTTACCAGCAACATCAGAAATTCAGAACAAAATCTCTCAAGTGCAATAAGAAACAACAGAAACTTATGCTAGTCAAGGTTTCAGAGGGCAAGACGAAAAAAGTTCTTGATACTTCAAAAAGCACACGAAAAGATTACCTTTGAGCAACTTCTTTCCGGCATGTGTAGCGAATTTTCTTATCATAGCATCTCTCTTTCCTCTTTTCTCGAAATCTAACCAAAGACGCAATTCTATGAGAGATTTTTTGGCCACATGAAGGATCACCTAGTGCCTACATCATTTTGCAAGCATATAACCTCAATTAAATTGATAGAATAACATATAATTAGCACATACATCGCTTCAATTATACCATATGATGCTGCTGGAGTAGAAACTCTGATGTAGGTACACTAGTTGATACATCACGCCCTCCCAAGAGTAATAAAACAGCTTGCACCTGTGAAAAACCACATCACAACAAAATCAAACCTCCAGAAGAAGTAAAACACATGCTCAAAGTTGCAGCGAAATCAACTAAAATAACTAAATTCTGTTTGTCACGTAAAATTACATCAAAACTATCCAGAAAATCACATGATCATTGCTTGAAAGTTGAATAGCTAACCTTACAAGTTCACATCAAAAACTGTCAAAAACCACATCACAACAAAATCAAACCTCCATAAGAAGTAAAACACATGCTCAAAGTAGCAGGGAAATCAACTAAAATAACTAAATTCCGTTTGTTAAGTAAAATTACATCAAAACTATCCAGAAAAACGCATGATCGTAGCTTGAAAGTTGAATAGCTAACCTTACAAGTTCACATCAAAAACTGTCAAAAACCACATCACAACAAAATCAAACCTCCATAAGAAGTAAAACACATGCTCAAAGTTGCAGGGAAATCAACTAAAATAACTAAATTCTGTTTGTCACGTAAAATTACATAAAAACTATCCAGAAAATCACATGATCAATTGATCATAGCTTGAAAGTTGAATAGCTAATCTTACAAGTTCACATCAAAAATCATACCATCAACATGAACTTCTTACAGTTTACCAGATATTCATGCAAAATCATTGCATAATATATACTGATATATTCCAGTATTTCTGATCAACACCTATATCTGATCATTATTACGAGTATTAACTATTATATCCTCTGTTATAATACAAAGAAAATGCAACATCATCTAATTCTTTCCTTTGAAATTCAAGAATGTCAACTAAATGTCTATTATACACTCGAGCGTGTTACACCTACCTTCGGCTCTACCTAAATGAGCAAAAAGATAGCCTCGGGTTTATTACACTCTAGGTACACCCCGGTGTATAATCGAAACAATCAATTGCACGTCCTTGAATCACTATTCTACAATTTGCTTCCAAAAACACAAAATCAAACCAAAAATTGAAAGAGGAGAGAGAAAATCACCTTATCAGGTGTAACAGCAGGGAAAACATACACTTCGCCTTCAAACGCGATTGTAAGCTCACTAGTTCTCTTCCGAATTAGCGGAGATGAAGATGAACACCTCACTGCAGCAGCAGCAGCAGAAGAAGCAGGTCTACTCGCATTACCAGGAAGTGCTATGCTAACATGCGCATCTTCGCCGGCGCTTTCACCTCCGGCGCTGAAATCGTCGTCGTCGTCTTCCTCCATAATCGCAAGCTGATTTTGATCTTCGAATTGCTTCGTTGAAACCTCCATTACAACAACATTCGAATAGCATAAATCTCTCTGTAAAACCCTAATTCTCAGGAATTTGGATTTTTTGAGGAAGACGAAGAAGAAGAGAGAGAAAGTAGAGAGAGAAGTAGTGCTAAAAATGGATAATTATAAATATATAAATGAAAAAAAAGGGGAAATTAGATTTTGTGTTGCAGAGCAAAAAGTCGTTTGTGAAGAGACCATTTTACAGGTTCTCAAGGGACAATTTTCTGATTATTATTTTATTTTTTTAAAATAATTTATTTTATACTCCTTTATTTTTTTAAGTATTTTGGGTTTATGTGGCCATGTGGGTGTTTAGGCTAAAGCCTTTGACTCTTTTTGTTTCAAACACAAAGAATAAATTAAAAAATTGAAATGTTTCAAAAAAAAAAAAAAATTGAAAAATTAAATGGAATAAAAATTTGGTTGTAAGCTTGTATTTGTGGGCTTAATGAGTGTTAATAGAGGATATGGGGTAGAATTTAAGCTTTTGAGGTGAGATGCAATCATCGTATAAACAAATGAGGTTAAAAATTTGACTTATTTAAACCTATGTGATTTGTAAACTCATTTGAATTTGTAAGAAAAATAAAATTATTTTATCATATGATGATGAGGTTAAAAAGAAAATACTACTGTGAAATGTATAGCAAAATGTAAATGTTCACATTAAGTAATTAATAACATATCCGACATTAAGGGACTTAATTTTATATGTATAGCAAACTGTTAATATTCGCAATGAAACTTTAGTTTATTTATAATCTAAGTGACTAATGTGATTGGCAAGTGATTCATTGAAGGAAACTCAAACTAAGTTTTGTTTAAGGATTTTTCAACTCCCACAAGATGACCCTCCTCAATTCTTTAAGGAATTTCATTTAAATTGACAAGAAATAAGTTTCATTCTTGACAATAGTTTTACATTGCATTTTTTTTTTTTTTTTTTTTTTACAACTAATTTCCATCTTTTCACATGAAATTATTTCCATTATACAACCATACGAATATGCCTAACATGCTACTCCGTAATATATAAATTGTTATACTTCATATGATTTAAGTGTTTTCATCCTATTTAATAATAATAATAATCTTCCTTAAAATTGTGCCGAAATGTGTCATATGACTTTCGACATTTGACAATGACACATCACACAATAATCCTAATGAGGCATAAGCAATTATTGCAATTTGCAAGTAGTCTAATTATCAAAGGCCTAATTTAAACAGAAGTGGGGAAAGTGGGAAACACTTTCATTTGTATAAGTCCATTATTATCCTGTCTCTTCGGCCTCAGCTTTAGCTCTTACAGAACAAACAAAGAAAGAGAAAATCATCAGCCATGAATGTTGAAGAAGAAGTTGGGAAGCTTCAAGAAGAAATCAAACGCCTTGGTCAGATCCAAGAAGATGGATCTTATAAGGTCAATCCTTTCTCTAAATCTAACACATTTTTACAAATTTCTTGTTTTTTTTATCCAATTTCACTGAAATTGAAATTTTTCATTTTTTAGCATGATCTGGATTTCTGGGTCAATCTAATTTTTCTGCCAAATTATCTGCATCAAATTATAATTGATCTAATGTATTGATCTGGGTTATCTGACATTGCTTTATATTTTTTTCAATTTTGGATTTTGAAATTGTAGGATCTAACTTCAGTAATTGGACATTGTTTAGTAATATTATCAAATTTGACAGTGAAATGAGCATACATATATTTTTGGATATGTGCTAAGAAAGACCACATTTTTGGATGACATTATATCTTTAATATATGGTTGGTAAACTTACATAGTTAATCTTGTAATTATTGTGTAATACTGTAATGTGACTAATTTAATTTCATTATGTGAGATCATCAAGAATCTCCTGTCTTATGGATTGAAAGCTTTAATCACAACTTAATACAATGCGAAATGCTTGGATTAACAAGACTAATCCCGGCGTTGTACTCCAAAATTACCCTCCAATTAAGTTTGGAAAATCGCAGTTAAACATATCGACAATCAAAATATCGAAAAAATTGCATTTATGTAGGACTAAAAAGTTCAGTCACCATGAGTGCTTTCGATTTTTCAACATTGCTCGAAAGAGTGCACCCCAGAAGTCATTAGTCATCTGTTAGCTTGCTGAATGAGAGAACAAGAAAATTAACTGATATTCTACTGAATGTCAGGCAATACATTCTATGTAGTCTGTAGTCCACTTGTCCTACACTTAATCCTTAGCCTTCCTTTGAAATTTGCTCTATGTATTCACTGCTTTTTTCTGCAAAATCAGGGCTGCTTGAATCTTATTTGATCCTTGTATATATAGGTCACCTTTGGTGTCCTATTTAATGATGATCGTTGTGCAAACATATTTGAAGCTCTCGTTGGAACACTAAGAGCTGCAAAGAAGAGGAAAATATTGACATATGACGGAGAGCTTCTTCTACAAGGTGTCCATGATAATGAAATTATTACCATGAAACCTTCTGCAACAGTTCCTGCTGCTACTGATGTCGCGGAGAAGAGTTGATCAGCTTCATGTTTCGGCTTCCTTTAATTCTATTGAGGACGAACCTTACGTGCTGTAATTCATTCTCTCATCTGTATGATTACTCTTTTTTCTCTTCCTTATATGTAATTTTGCTCTACCTGAGATGTATGTGTATCTGGGCTGTTGAGTTTTGCCTGAATGTGAGTCTTTGTGCTAAACCTTTGCTGCAATTCTCTATATAGTTGGAACATTGAGTTCTCATCTTTGTCATCAGCAAACCATCTGTCCTATCGATAATACAAAGGCCATGTTTGGTAGTAAGCTTATTGGGGGTATATTAGCTTATTTGACTAACTTTAGTTGATTGACTAGTCAAACAAGCTAATACAAGTGTTTGGTAGTAAACTTATTGAAAGAGCTTATTCCACTAAATAAGCTCTTTTTGAAAAAGCTCATTTTAGGAGCTTTTTCAATTAGCTTATTGATTAATTATTGTGAAATGACACTTATAACCTCATTTAATTTTAAATCCTATCTAAACTACCTACCCCACAATTAGCTTATTAGTCATTTTACATACTCAATCACTTTTAAGCTATCAGCTATTTACCAAACACTTTTATATAATCAGTTAATACAATAAGTTAGTCAAATCAGTTAATAAAATCAGCTAGTCAAAATCAGCTAACTCAATCAGCTTCAGCTTTAAGCTTTCTCCCAAACAGGGCCAGGGTTTCATACTATTGGCCCATTTGGTATCCGATTATAAATAATGATAACCAGAATAAAGCTATAGGTATCTTTTATTTAGCAGAAATGGACACGAAATGACTCACCGAAATGAGTTGATTGAGACTAGAGCTGTCAATTCGGGTAAACGGGTCAGGTTTAGGTCGGGTAATAATGGGTCGGGTCAACTCGGGTTGAGTCAATTCAGATTAATTCCATAACCTATGCGGGTCGGGTTTGGGTTGGGTCATGCTTGAGTCGGGTCACATCAAGTCATACTTCTTATCGGGTTTGGATCGAGTTAATAACAGGTCGAGTTACATTCGGGTCGGGTAAACAATAAGTTAGGTTTAATTCAGGTTTTCACAGGTTAAAACATGTTAGGGTAATTCTCAGGTTTGAGTCGGGTTCGGTTCAAGTCAATAATTTTCGGGTTAGAATCAGGTCGGGTCATTCTCAGGTTTGAGTCGGGTTCGGTTCTCAATAATTTGCATATTATAATCAAGTCGAGTCATTTTTAAGTCGGGTCATTCTCGGGTTCGGTTCAAGTCAACAATTTGCGGGTTATAATCAGGTTGGGTCATTTTCAAGTTGGGTCATTCTCAAATTCAAGTCGGGTTATGTTCAGGTCAATAATTTGCAGGTTATAATCAGGTCGGGTCATTTCCAAGTCAGGTCATATTCGGATTCAACTAATTATAAATAGATAATAATCATTTTTATCAAACTAATTATTTCCTTTGACTATAATATATATGGAAATATACTAGGGAACTATAGTCTATAATTTAGGAAGACAATTATCTCCTTTGACCATACAACAAATACATAATATATTTAACTCTTAAATTTGAGGATTATGCTCCTTTCTTTTGCTGGCCTGGATCGATTTGGTCTCCCAAGACAAAATGCTTTGATCAACAATAATAAGGTGGTCTAAATTGCATTTAAGGTGAATTGAAATCAGGCCAGGAACAATTTGGGTGCAAGTTGTAAACCGGTAAATTGGTCGTTTAAAGGCAAATTAGATGGTTCCACCCACCCAATTATACTCCCGGAGGGTATTAGGGACCATGGTAAAAATTTCGGCAATTTTAATTTTTGGGTGAAAAAAAGTCAAAAAATTCTAAAATTGAAGACTATAATATCCATGCTTTTTGAGAAATTTTGGAGTTTTCGGGACCCGGTGTCGAAAAGTCTTGAAATTTTAGGGTATACATCTAGGGGTCATATAATGCTGTTTCGAACCATACATGATCATTATTTGTTGTCATAAATATTCGTGGTAGACTTGAATTAATGAAATCGGTGCAAGTTGTAAACCGGTAAATTGGTCGTTTAAAGGCAAATTGGATTGTTCCACCTACCCAATGGGACTCCCGGATGGTATTAGGGACCATGGTAAACATTTCGATAATTTCTATTTCCGGGCAGAAAAAAAGTCAACAAAATTTCAAAATTGAAGACTAATATCCACGCTTTTTGAGAAAATTTGGAGGATTCGGCCCGGTGTCGAAAAGTCTTGAAATTATAGGGGGTACATCTCGGGGTCATTTAATGCCATTTAGATCCATATATGATCATTATTTGTTATCATAAATGTTCGTGGTAGGCTTGAGTTAATAAAATCGGTGCAAGTTATAAACCGGTAAATAGGTCGTTTAAAGGCATATTGAATGGTTCCACCCACCCAATTGGAATCTCGAAGGGTATTAGGGACCATGGTTAACATTTCAGCAATTATTATTTCTAGGCGAAAAAAAGTTGAAAAAAATCCAAAATTATAGGCTATCGTCTACGCTTTTTGAGAAATTTTGGAGTTTTCGGGACCCGGTGTCGAAAAGGCTTGAGATTTTAGGGGATACATCTCAGAGTCATATAATGTCGTTTGGAACCATATATGATCATTATATGTTGTCATAAATGTTCCTGGGAGTTAATGAAATTGGTGCAAGTTTTAAATTGGTAAATTGATCGTTTAAAGGCAGATTGAATGGTTCCACCCATCCAATTGGACTCCCGAAGGTTATTAAGGACCATTGTAAACATTTTGGCAATTTGTACTTACGAGCAAAAAAAAGTCAAAAATTTCCAAAATTAAAAGCTAATATCCACGTTTTTTGAGAAATTTTGGAGATTTCGGGACTTAGTGTCAAAAAGACTTGAGATTTTAGGGAATATATCTCGAGATCATATAATGTCGTTTGAAACCATTTATGATCATTGTAGTCATACATGTTCGTGGTAGGCTTGAGTTGATGAAATCGGTGCAAGTTGTAAACCGGTAAATTGGCCGTTTAGAGGCCAATTAGATGGATACACCAACACAATTGGACTACCTGAGGGTATTGGGGACCGTGGTAACCATTTCATCAATTTTTATTTTCGGCCGAAAAAAAAGTTAAAAAATTCAAAAATTAAAAGCACATTTAATATCTACGTGTGTTTTGAGAATTTTTTTAGGTTTCAAGCCCCAGTGTCGAAAAGCTTTGAGATTTTTAGGGGATACATCTCGGGTTCATACAATACTGTTTTAAACCATAAATGTTCATTATATGTTGTCATAAATGTTCGTGGTAGGCTTGAGTTAATTCAATCGGTGCAACTTGTAAACCGGTAAAATTGTCATTTAAAGGCAAATTGGATGGTTCCACCCACCTAATTGGACTCCCGAATTGTATTAGGGACCATGGTAAACATTTTGGAAATTTTTATTTACAGGCGAAAAAAGTAAAAAAAATTCAAAATTTAAGGCTAATATCCACGCTTTTTGAGAAATTTTGGAGGTTTCGAAGCCTGGTATCGAAAATCCTTGATATTTTAGGGGATACATCTCGAGGTCATATAATGTTGTTTGGAACCTTACAATCTTACATGATCATTATATGTTGTTATCAATGTTCATGGTAGGCTTGAGATAATGAAATCGGTGCAAGTTATGAACCGTTAAAGTGGTCGTTTAAAGGCAAATTGGATAGTTCCACTCAGCCAAGTAGCCAACTAGAATCCCTAAGAGTATTAGGGATCATAGTAAACATTTTGGCAATTTTTATTTTCGAGCGAAAAAAGTAAAAAAAAAATCCAAAATTGAAGGCTAATATTTACGTTTTTTGAGAAATTTTGTAGGTTTCGGGGCTCGTTGTAAAAAAGCCTTAAGATTTTAGGGGATATATTTCGGGGTCATATAATGCAATTTGGAACCATATATGATCATTATATGTTGTCATAAATGTTCGTGGTAATAGGCTTGAATTAATGAAATCTGTGCAAGTATTGAATCGGTAAATTGGTCGTTTAAAGACAAATTGGATGGTTCCTCCTACCCAATTGGACTCCGAGTAGGTATTATGAACCATGGTAAACATTTCGACAATTTTTATTTACGGGTGAAAAAAAAAGTCAAAAAATTCAAAAAATTGAAGGCGAATATCCACGCTTTTTGAGAAATTTGGAGTCTTCGGGGCCCTATGTCTAAAAGTTTTGAAATTCTAGAGAATACATCTCGGGTTCATATAATGTCGTTTAGAACCATATATGATCATTATTTGTTGTCATAAATGTTCGTGGTAGGTTTGAGCTAATGAAAGCAGTGCAAGTTGTAAACTGGTAAATTGGTCGTTTAAAGGCAAAATGGATGGTTCCACCCACCCAATTGGACTCCCAGGGGGTATTAGGGACCATGATAAATATTTCGGCAATTTTTATTTCCGTGCGAAAAAAGTCAAAAAATTCCAAAATTGAAGGTTAATATCCATGATTTATTAGAAATTTCAAAGGTTTCGAGGCCCGGTGTCGAAAAGAAATGAGATTTTAGGGGATACATCTCGGGGTCATATAATGTCGTTTGGAACAATAAATGATCATTATATTTTGTCATAAATGTTCGTGGTAGACTTGAGTTAATTAAATTATTGGGAAGTTGTACACCGGCAAATTGGTCGTTTAAAGGCAAAATAGATGGTTTCCCCCCACCAAATTAAACTCCCAGAGGGTATTAGGGACCATGGTAAACATTTCGGCAATTTTTATTTCCGAGCAAAAAAAGTCAAAAAATTCCAAAATTGAAGGCTAATATCCACGCTTTTTGAGAAATTTTGGAGGTTTCAGGGCAGGTGTCGAAAAAGCTTGAAATTTTAGGAGATACATCTCGGGGTCATATAATGCCATTTGGAACCATATATGATCATTATATCTTGTCATAAATATTCGTGGTAGGCTTGAGTACAGTTAATGAAATCCATGCAACTTGTAAACCTGTAATTAAATTGGTCGTTTAAAGGAAAATTGAATGGTTCCACAAACCCAATTGGACTCTCGGAGGGTATTAGGGTCCATGATAAACATTTTGGAAATTTTTATTTTCGGGCTAAAAAAAGTCTATAAATTCCAAAATTGAAGCACGCTTTTGAGAAATTTTGGAGGTTTTGAAACTCGGTGTCGAAAAGTCTTGAAATTTTAGGGTATACATCTCGGGGTCATATAATGCAATTTGGAACCATATATGATCATTATATGTTGTCATAAATGTTCGTGGTAGGCTTGAATTAATGAAATCGGTGCAAATATTGAATCGGTAAATTGATCGTTTAAAGGCAAATTGGATGGTTCCACCTACCCAATTGGACTCTGGGAGGGTATTATGTACCACGGTAAACATTTCGTCAATTTTTATTTAAGGGCGAAAAAAAGTCAAAAAATTCAAAAATTGAAGACGAATATCCACGCTTTTTGAGAAATTTGGAGTCTTCGGGGCCCGGTGTCTAAAAGTATTGAAATTATAAGGAATACATCTCGGGGTCATATAATGTCGTTTAGAACCATATATGATCATTATTTGCTGTCATAGATGTTCGTAAACATGGGCAACGGGTCGTGCCATGCCGCCGCGGGCCGTGCCTAGCCGTGCCGCGGTGGGGGCCGTGCCGTGCCGTGCCAGAAATTGGCACACCCCAGCCCACGGCACGGCACGCCCACGTGCCTTGCGGGCCGGGCCGGGCCGCGAGCCAAATCGTGCCACCCTTTTTATTTATTTATTTTTTAATACATAAAAAAAAAACGAATTAAACGATATATATTTTTTTAGTACAACTTAATATATGTGATTAATTTATGTTTATGTTTACGTTAATATAATTTGTTTACATTTTTTGAACAACTTTATTTTAATTTAGGTTATATAAATTATTTATCTAATTAGTAATTATGTTTAAGTTTATATAAACAAATAAAAACAATTTTATTAATTTAGCAAAAAACAACAATGCATATAATAAAAAAAAATACGAGTACGATAATCCGAAAACACAAAAAATTGAAGAATAACTTATTTTATTATATGACGGTAGCCGGTACGAATGTACGATAATTTAATAATACAAAATTATTAATGATAATTAAAAATCGTACAATAGTGTTGTGTCGTGCCGTGCCCGACCGTGCCTCGTGACGTGCCGTGCCAGCGTGCCGGCCACCGTGCCGCCCGCCGTGCTACGTGTCATGCCTGTGCCGATTTCCCAAAAATTGTTCACGGCACGACCCACAGGTGGGCCGCCGTGCCGTGCCGTGCCGGGCCGTGCCGGAGTCGTGCCGGGCCCGTGCCGCCCGCGTTCCGGCACGGCCCGTGCCCATGTTTAGATGTTCGTGGTAGGTTTGAGTTAATGGAATCGGTGCAAGTTGTAAACCGATAAATTGGTCGTTTAAAGGCAAAATGGATGGTTCTCCCTACGCAATTGGACTCCCAGGGGGTATTAGGGACCATGGTAAACATTTCGGCAATTTTTATTTTCGTGCGAAAAAAAGTCAAAAAAATTCCAGAATTGAAGGTTAATATCCATGCTTTTTTAGAAATTTAAAATGTTTCGGGGCCCGGTGTCGAAAAGAAATGAGATTTTAGGGGATACATCTCGAGGTCATATAATGCCGTTTGGAACAATAAATGATCATTATATTTTGTCATAAATGTTCGTGGTAGGCTTGAGTTAATTAAATTGTTGCAAATTGTACACCGGTAAATTGGTCGTTTAAAGACAAATTAGATGGTTCCACCCACCCAATTAAACTCCCGGAGAGTATTATGGACCATGGTAAACATTTCGTCAATTTTTATTTTCGGGCAAAAAAAAGTCAAAAAATCCAAAATTGAAGGCTAATATCCACTCTTTTAGAGAAATTTTGGAGGTTTCGGGGCAGGTGTCGAAAACGCTTGAAATTTTGGAGGTTTCGGGGCAGGTGTCGAAAACGCTTGAAATTTTAGGAGATACATGTCGGGGTCATATAATGCCGTTTGGAACCATATATGATCATTATATCTCGTCATAAATGTTCGTGGTAGGCCTGAGTACAGTTAATGAAATCCGTGCAACTTGTAAACCGGTAATTAAATTGGTCGTCTAAAGGAAAATTGAATGGTTCCATTAACCCAATTGGACTCCCGGAGGGTATTAGGGACCATGGTAAACATTTCGGCAATTTTAATTTATGGGCGAAAAAAAAAGTCAAAAAAATCCAAAATTGAAGGCAAATATGCACGTTTTTTGAGAAATTTCAATTGTTTCGGAGCCCGGTATCGAAAAGATTTGAGATTTTAGGGGATACATCTCGGGGATTATATAATGTCGTTTAGAACCATATATGATCATTATTTGCTGTCATTGATGTTCGTGGTAGGTTTGAGTTAATGGAATCGGTGCAAGTTGTAAACTGGTAAATTGGTCGTTTAAAGGCAAAATGGATGGTACTCCCCACGTAATTGGACACCTAGGGGGAATTTGGGACCATGGTAAACATTTAGGCAATTTTTATTTCCGTGCGAAAAAAATTCAAAAAATTCCAAAACTGAAGGTTAATATCCATGCATTTTTAGAAATTTAAAAAGTTTCGGGGCTCGGTGTCGAAAAGAAATGAGATTTTAGGGGATAAATCTCGGGGTCATACAATGCCGTTTGGAACAATAAATGATCATTATATTTTGTAATAAATGTTCGTGGTAGGCTTGAGTTAATTAAATTGTTGCAAGTTGTATACCGGTAAATTGGTCGTATAAAGGCAAATTAGATGGTTCAACCCACCCAATTAAACTCCCGGAGGGTATTAGGGACCATGGTAAACATTTCGGCAATTTTTACTTACGAGCGAAAAAAAAGTCAAAAAATTCTAAAATTAAAGGCTAATATCCACGTTTTTTGAGAAATTTTGGAGGTTACGGGGCAGGTGTCGAAAACGCTTGAAATTTTAGGAGATACATCTCAGGTTCATAGAATGACGTTTGGAACCATATATGATCATTATATCTCGTCATAAATGTTCGTGGTAGGCTTGAGTACAGTTAATGAAATCCGTGCAACTTGTAAACCGGTAATTAAATTGGTCGTTTAAAGGAAAATTGAATGGTTCCACTAACCCAATTGGACTTCCGGAGGGTATTAGGGACCATGGTAAACATTTCGGCAATTTTTATTTTCGGGCGAAAAAAAGTCAATAAATTTCAAAATTGAAGACTAATATCTACGTTTTTTGAGAAATTTTTGAGGTTTTGAAACCCGGTGTCAAAAAGTCTTGAAATTTTAGGGTATACATCTCGGAGTCATTTAATGCAGTTTGGAACCATATATGATCATTATATGTTGCCAAAAATGTTCGTGGTAGGCTTGAATTAATGAAATCCGTGCAAGTATTGAATCGGTAAATTGATCGTTTAAAGGCAAATTGGATGGTTCCACCTACCCAATTGGACTCCGGGAGGGTATTATGGACCATGGTAAACATTTCGTTAATTTTTATTTACGGGCGAAAAAAAAGTCAAAAAATTCCAAAATTGAAGGCTAATATAAACGCTTTTTTGAGAAATTTCAATTGTTTCGGGGCCCGGTATCAAAAAGATTTGAGATTTAAGGAGATACATCTCGGGGTCATATAATGTCGTTTAGACCAATATATGATCATTATTTGCTGTCATAGATGTTCATGGTAGGTTTGAGGTAATGGAATCGGCGCAAGTTGTAAACCGGTAAATTGGTCGTTTAAAGGCAAAATGGACGGTTCTCCCCACGTAATTGGACTCCCAGGGGGTATCGGGGACCATGGTAAACATTTTGGCAATTTATATTTCCGTGCGAAAAAAAGTCAAAAAATTCCAAAATTGAAGGTTAATATCCATGCTTTTTTTAGAAATTTAAAATGTTTCGGGGCCCGGTGTCGAAAAGAAATGAGATTTTAGGGGATACATCTCGGGGTCATATAATGCCGTTTGGAACAATAAATGATCATTATATTTTGTCATAAATGTTCGTGGTAGGCTTGAGTTAATTAAATTGTTGCAAGTTGTACACCGGTAAATTGGTCGTTTAAAGGCAAATTTGATAGTTCCACCCACCCAATTAAACTCCCGGAGGGTATTAGGGACCATGGTAAATATTTCGGCAATTTTTATTTCTGGGCGAAAAAAAGTCAAAAGATCTAAAAATTGAAGGCTAATATCCACGTTTTTTGAGAAATTTTGGAGGTTTCGGGACATGTGTCGAAAACGCTTGAAATTTTAGGAGATACATCTCGGGGTCATATAATGCCGCTTGGAACCATATATGATTATTATATCTTGTCATAAAAGTTCGTGGTAGGCTTAAGTACAGTTAATAAAATCCGTGCAACTTGTAGACCGGTAATTAAATTGGTTGTGTAAAGGAAAATTGAATGGTTCCACTAACCCAATTGGACTTCCGGAGGGTATTAGGGATCATGGTAAACATTTCGGAAATTTTTATTTTCGGGCGAAAAAAGTCAATAAATTCCATAATTGAAGACTAATATCCACGCTTTTTGAGAAATTTTTGAGGTTTTGAAACCCGGTGTCGAAAAGTCTTGAAATTTTAGAGTATACATCTCGGGGTCATATAATGCAGTTTGGAACCATATATGATCATTGTATGTTATCATAAATGATCGTGGTAGGCTTGAATAGATGAAATCGGTGTAAATATTGAATCGGTAAATTGATCGTTTAAAGGCAAATTGGATGGTTCCACCTACCCAATTGGACTCCGGGAGGGTATTATGGATCATGGTAAACATTTCGTCAATTTTTATTTACGGGCGAAAAAAGTAAAAAAAATTCAAAAATTGAAGACGAATATCCACGCTTTTTGAGAAATTTGGAGTCTTCGGGGCCCGGTGTCTAAAAGTATTGAAATTCTAAGGAATACATCTCGGGGTCATATAATGTCGTTTAGAACCATATATGATCATTATTTGCTTTCATAGATGTTCGTGGTAGGTTTGAGTGAATAGAATCATTGCAAGTTGTAAACCAATAAATTAGTCGTTTAAAGGAAAAATGTATGGTTCTCCCCACCCAATTGGACTCCCTGGGGGTATTAAGGACCATGGTAAACATTTCGGCAATTTTTATTTCCGTGCGAAAAACAGTCAAAAAATTTCAAAATTGAAGGAATATCCATGCTTTTTTAGAAATTTAAAAAGTTTCAGGGCCCGGTGTCGAAAAGAAATGAGATTTATGGGATACATCTTGGGGTCATATAATGCACTTTTGGAACAATAAATGATCATTATATTTTGTCATAAATGTTCGTGGTAGGCTTGAGTTAATTAAATTGTTACAAGTTATACACCGGTAAATTGGTCGTTTAAAGGCAAATTAGATGGTTCCACCCACCCAATTAAACTCCGGAGGGTATTATGGACCATGGTAAACATTTCGGAAATTTTTATTTCCGGGTGGAAAAAAGTCAAAAAATCCAAAAATTGAAGGCTAATTTCCACGTTTTTTGAGAAATTTTGGAGGTTTCGGTGCAGGTGTCGAAAACGCTTGAAATTTTAGGAGATACATCTCGGGGTCATATAATGTCGTTTGGAACCATATATGATCATTATATCTTGTCATAAATGTTCATGGTAGGCTTGAGTACAGTTAAGGAAATCCATGCAACTTGTAAACCGGTAATTAAATTGGTCGTTTAAAGGAAAATTGAATGGTTCCACCAACCCAATTGGATTCCTTGAGGATATTAGGGACCATGGTAAACATTTCGGCAATTTTTATTTTCGGGCGAAAAAAGTCAATAAATTCCAAAATTGAAGACTTAATATCCACGTTTTTTGAGAAATTTTGGAGGTTTTGAAAGCCTGTGTCAAAAAGTCTTGAATTTTAGGGTATAAATTTCGGGGTCATATAATGCAGTTTGGAACCATATATGATCATTATATGTTGTCATAAATGTTCGTGGTAGGCTTGACTGAATGAAATCGGTGCAAGTATTGAATCGATAAATTGATCGTTTAAAGGAAAATTGGATGGTTCCACCTACCCAATTGGACTCCAGGAGGGTATTATGGACCATGGTAAACATTTCGTCAATTTTTATTTACGGGCGAAAAAAAGTCAAAAAATTCCAAAATTGAAGGCTAATGTGCACGTTTTTTTTTTAGAAATTTCAATTGTTTCAGGGCCCGGTATCGAAAAGATTTGAGATTTTAGGGAACACATCTCGAGGTCATATAATGTCGTTTAGAACCATATATGATCATTATTTGCTGTCATAGATGTTCGTGGTAGGTTTGAGTTAATGGAATCGGTGCAAGTTGTAAACCGATAAATTGGCCGTTTAAAGGCAAAATAGATGGTTCTCCCCACCCAATTGGACTCCCAGGGGGTATTAGGGACCATGGTAAACATTTCGGCAATTTTTATTTCCGTGCGAAAAAAAGTCAGAAAATTCCAAAATTGAAGGTTAATATCCATGCTTTTATAGAAATTTAAAAAGTTTTGAGGCCCAATGTCGAAAAGAAATGAGATTTTAGGGGATACATCTCGGTGTCATATAATGCCGTTTGGAACAATAAATGATCATTATATTTTGTCATAAATGTTCGTGGTAGGCTTGAGTTGATTAAATTGTTGCAAGTTATACACCGGTAAATTGGTCGTTTAAAGGCAAATTAGATGGTTCCACCCACCCAATTAAACTCCCAGAGGGTATTAGGGATCATGATAAACATTTCGGCAATTTTTTTTTCCGGGCGATAAAAGTAAAAAAAAATCCAAAAATTGAAGGCTAATATCTACGCTTTTTGAGAAATTTTGGAGGTTTCGGGGCAGGTGTCAAAAACGCTTGAAATTTTAGGAGATACATTTCGAGGTCATATAATGCCGTTTGGAACCATATATGATCATTATATCTTGTCATAAATGTTCATGGTAGGCTTGAGTACAGTTAATGAAATCTGTGCAACTTGTAAACCGGTAATTAAATTGGTCGTTTAAAGGAAAATTAAATGGTTCCACCAACCCAATTGGACTCCCGGAGGGTATTAGGGACCATGGTTAATATTTCGGCAATTTTTATTTTCGGGCGAAAAAAGTCAATAAATTCAAAAATTGAAGACTAATATCCACGCTTTTTGAGAAATTTTGGAGGTTTTGAAAGCCGGTGTCGAAAAGTCTTGAAATTTTAGTGTATACATCTCGGGGTTATATAATGCAGTTTGGAACCATATATGATCATTATATGTTGTCATAAATGTTCGTGATAGACTTGAATGAATGAAATCGGTGCAAGTAATAATCGGTAAATTGATCGTTTAAAGGAAAATTGGATGGTTCCACCTACCCAATTGGACTCCGGGAGGGTATTATGGACCATGGTAAACATTTCGTCAATTTTTATTTTTTGGTGAAAAAAAAGTCAAAAAATTCCTAAATTGAAGGCTAATATGCACGTTTTTTTGAGAAATTTCAATTGTTACGGGGCCCGGTATCGAAAAGATTTGAGATTTTAGGGAACACATCTCGAGGTCATATAATGTCGTTTAGAACCCTATATGATCATTATTTGCTGTCATAGATGTTCGTGGTAGGTTTGAGTTAATGGAATAGGTTCAAGTTGTAAACCGATAAATTGGCCGTTTAAAGGCAAAATAGATGGTTCTCCCCACCCAATTGGACTCCCAGGGGGTATTAGGGACCATGGTAAACATTTCGGCAATTTTTATTTCCGTGCGAAAAAAAGTCAAAATATTCCAAAATTGAAGGTTATCCATGCTTTTTTAGAAATTTAAAAAGTTTCAGGGCCCGGTGTCGAAAAGAAATGAAATTTTAGGGGATACATCTTGGAGTCATATAATGCCGTCTGGAACAATTAATGATCATTATATTTTGTCATAAATGTTCGTGGTAGACTTGAGTTAATTAAATTGTTGCAAGTTGTACACCTGTAAATTGGTCGTTTAAAGGCAAATTAGATGGTTCCACCCACCCAATTTAAGTCTCGGAGGGTACTAGGGACCATGGTAAACATTTCGGAAATTTTTATTTCCGGTCGAAAAAAAGTCAAAAAATCCAAAAATTGAAGGCTATATCTACGCTTTTTGAGAAATTTTGGAGGTTTCGGGGCAGGTGTCGAAAACGCTTGAAATTTTAGGAGATACATCTCGGGGTCATATAATGCTGTTTGGAACCATATAGGATCATTATATCTTGTCATAAATGTTCATGGTAGGCTTGAGTACAGTTAATGAAATCCGTGCATTTTGTAAACCGGTAATTAAATTGGTTGTTTAAAGGAAAATTGAATGGTTCCACTAACCCAATTGGACTCCCGGAGGGTATTAGGGACCATGGTAAACATTTCGGAAATTTTTATTTCCGGGCGAAAAAAATTCAAAAAATCAAAAATTGAAGGCTAATATCCACGCTTTTTGAGAAATTTTGGAGGTTTCGGGGTAGGTGTCCAAAATTCTTGAAATTTTAGGAGATACATCTCGGGGTCATATAATGTACTTTGGAACAATATATGATCATTATATCTTGTCATAAATGTTCGTGATAGAATTGAATAAAAGGCAAATTGGACGATTCCACCTAACTAATTGGACTCCCAGAGGGTATTAGGGACAAAGGTAAACATTTCGGCAATTTTTATTTCTGGACAAAAAAAAAAAGTCAAAAAATTCCAAAATTGAAGGCTAACATCCACACTTTTTGAGAAATTTTGGAGGTTTCGGGGCCTGTATCGAAAAGTTTTTTAAAACTAGGGATATATCTCGGGGTCATTTAATGCCGTTTGGAACCATATATTTTCATTATTTGTTGTTATAAATTTTCGTGGTTGGCTTGAGTTAATGAAATTGTTGCAAGTTGTAAACCGATAATTTGGTCGTTCAAAGACAAATTGGATGGTTCCACCGACCTTATTGGACTCTCGACGAGTATTAGGGATTATGGTAAACATTTCGACAATTTTTATTTCCGGGCGAAAAAAGTAAAAAAAAATTCCAAAATTGAAATCCACGCTTTTTGTGAAATTTGGGATGTTTTGAGGCCTTGTGTCGAAAAGTATTTACATTTTAGAGATACATCTCAGGGTCATAAAATGTCGTTTGGAACTATATATGATCATTATATGTTTTCTTAAATGTTCGTAGTAGGCTTGAGTTAATTAAATTGGTGCAAGTTGTTAACCAGTAAGTTTGTCGTTTTAAGGCAAATAGGATGTTTTCACCCACCCAATTGGTCTCCCAGCGGGTACTAGGGACCATGGTAAACATTTCGGCAATTTTTATTTCTGGTCCAAAAAAAAAGTAAAACAATTCCAAAATTGAAAGCTAATATCCATGTTTTTTGAGAAATTTCGAAAGTTTCGGGGCTGGTGTCGAAAAGAAATGAGATTTTAGGGGATACATCTCGGGGTCATATAATGCCGTTTGGAACCATAAATGAATAAAATTATCATTATATGTTGTCATAAAAGTTCGTTGTAGGCTTGAGTTAATGAAATCGATGCAAGTTGTAAACCGGTAAATTGGTCGTTCAAAGGCAAATTGGTTGGTTCCACACATCCAATTGGACTCACGTAGGGTATTAGGGACCATGGTAAACATTTCGGCAATTTTTTATTTCTGGGCGAAGAAAAGTAAAAAAATTCCAAAATTGAATGCTAATATCTATGCTTTTTGAGAAATTTTGGAAGTTTCGGGTCCGGTGTTGAAAAGCCTGTAGATTTTAGGGGATAAATCTCGGGGTCATATAATGTTGTTTGGAACCATATATGATCATTATATGTCGTCGTAAATGTTTGTGGTAGGCTTGAGTTAATGAAATTGGCGCAAGTTGTAAACCGGTAAATTTGCTGTTTAAAGGTAAATTGGATGGTTCCACCCACCCAATTGGACTCCCGTAGGATATTAGATACCAAGGTAAAAATTTCGGCAATTTTTATTTACGGACGAAAATTCAAAAATTGAAGGCTATATCCACGCTTTTTGAGAATTTTTGGAGTCTTCGGGTCCAGGTGTCGAAAAGTCTTGAAATTCTAAGGAATACATCTCGGGGTCATATATGAAGTTTGGAACCATATATGATCATTATTTGTTGTCATAAATCTTCGTGGTAGACTTGAATTAATGAAATCGGTGTAAGTTGTAAACCGTTAAATTGGTCGTTTTAAGGCAAATAGGATGTTTCCACCCACCCAATTGGACTCCCGGAGGATATTTGGTACCATGTTAAACATTTAGGCAATTTTTATATCTGGCGGAAAAAACTTTAAAAATTCCAAAATTGAAGGCTAATATACACGCTTTTTGAGAAATTTCGAATGTTTCGGGGCCCGGTGTCGAAAAACATTGAGATTTTAGGGGATACATCTCGGGGTCATATAATGCCGTTTGGATCCATATATGATCATTATATGTTGTCATAAATGATTGTGGTAAGCTTGAATTAATGAAATCGCTACAAGTTGTAAACCGGTAAATTTGTCATTTAAAGGCAAATTGGATGGTTCCACCTAGCCAATTGGACGCATGGAGGGTATTAGGGACCATGGTAAACATTTCGGCAATTTTTAATTTCGAGTAAAAAAAATTCAAAAAATTCCAAAATGAAAGGCTAATATCCACGCTTTTTGAGAAATTTTAGAGGTTTCGGCCTTTGAAACATCCCACACATTCTCTTCAATTTTTAAAAAATTTACCAAAACTGTTTTCGGGTCAGTGGGTCGGGTTCGAGTCAGATTTCGGGTTATGCTTAGAAATAATAAAAAATAGTGTAAAACTTAAAATTATTACGAAATATGAAATTTTGGTCAAATCGGGTCGAATTCGGGTTAATCGTGTTCGGATCGGGTTGGGTTCGGGTTTCTCTCAGTAACTTCGGGTCGGGTTCGTTCGGGTTGTCGGGTCGGGTCGGGTCAGGGATTGCCAGCCCTAGACTTATGATCTTCTGTTTTAGACAATTTTCAACTTAGTCAGGCCCGAAACAGAAAGAGGTTAGAATATTTGACATGGACCTCACGAAACCTTGGAACTTAGAAGGTCATTTGGGTGGTTAGTTAGAACTAGCTATATGCTAGTTCTTACCCAAAAAAAAAAGAGATAGTATATCTGTATATACAACAGAATTTTTTAAGTGCTCAGTCTCTATATACAGAGTATTTGTATAATTTATACGGTGCAAAGTTTCATCATAAACTTGTACTTGCAAACGATGTAAACTTGTTTATTACATGGTCAGAAACTAAAAAGAGAAATTTTCTCAAAAAAAAAAAAAAAAAAAAAAAAAAAAAAAAAAAAAACTAAAAAGAGAATTAATTACAGATTTACAGCCTTTTGCAATTTCAACATGTACAATTTTCTGGATCCACTCTACAACGGCTACCAACTAAAAGTTAACCAAAAGTGAAGTAATTCACTCAGGATGACCCAGTAAGAATGAACGCATGGATGAGGCTTTGGGCTGCCTGTGTCTGATCAGGTGTCCCAGATATTACGACAGTCCTACTTTCTATTCCAGAAACCGCTTCATGCACTATAACCTTAGCACCTGATATCTGAATTAGTTCCGAGAATACCAAGTCGAAACAAGGTCAGGGCACACCACAAGAAAGGACCAGAAGTAAAAGAAATCATAAGTACAACAGAGGTATGCTAGTAAATGAATGGCTACATCAATTACAAATACCTGATTTGCACAGCATTATGGCCTTAACATATTACAGGCATATTATACTCCTAAACAAGCACATGTTGGTTTCTCACATTTACACAAATGAAAAGAATCGTGATCTAGTTTACTATATTTAGGAATCAAGAAAATTATTCGGGGGCAGCAGGAGTAAGAAGATCAGACTGAAGGATATGAATACTACGTAAATAAAATTTTCACTATACCTGTCTTATACGAGTTAAATTGCTCCCATTCTCACCATAAACAGAGCTAATAGAGGTTTCAGGAACCACGATCTCCACTACTGTATTTGTAACAATAGCTGGACTGAGTGTCCTGAAACAAAAATGTTGGTTATTAGTAGTGAAGATACACAACACTAAAACATACTTGTACTAGTTAATACATTCTTTAATAACATGACTGTTCATGCAATCAAATTCCCTATACTAAATATAACGCATGCAGCTTTATGAATGCAATTTGCTAGATCATATAAGTATATCAACATTGTCAAATCATGGAGCAAAGGCTTCATAGATATTGCTCCATTGTTGTATGAGCTGAACATATAATAATACACTAACACCGAAGTAAAAAAAAAAAAATTTGTTATTTCCTCCATTTTTATAAGTAAAACACTTCCTATAAACAGCTTCCTTTTTTTTTTTTTTTTTTTTTTTTTTTTTTTTCCATTTAGTTATTTGTTTTTATACTCCGTAGTGTGTGTATATATATATATATACACACACAAAGTCGTCCGGCGACATGATTTAGATTCGCACTCTCTCTCTCTCTCTCTATATATATATATATATTGCACCCACCTTCCTCTCACATCATTTCTAAATAAACTATTTAGCCACTTTCTCCTTATTATAATTTTTTAATTCTCCAACAAACCCCACAGTCCCACTTACATACGAAGTACGAAGTATTAAATTTCACAAGTCAAATAAAATACCTAAAACTCTTTGCTATCAAAGTGGATAAAATCCCAAGTTTAGAGTATAGTACTATAGTCAGCTGATGACAATAACTTTGCTTTTTAGATTTGCCTTTTAACATAATTGAGATATAATTTTCAATTAAAACCGAGTATAATATAGAAGATCAAATTAAAGCCATTATTTTCTCTTAAAAAAAAATAAAAATTAAAGCCATTATTTGAGGTTTTTGACCTTCAAGAAATAATAATAATTATAAAAAAAAGGCAATTTGTAATAATACACTACCAACCTGCCAAGTTGTACTCCGCTATTAGCAGAAGCCAATCCTCCGTCAAAAGTCACAAAATTCCTTGGATTTACTCCAGCAGGCTGTAATCACCACAAAATCATTCAAAAGGGTATACAAAATACATCAGAGAGGAGTTGGAAAATAAAAAGGAAAGAGGGGGTGGGGGGAGCAATCCCCTACCTCAATTGTCTGAAGGCCCGTTGAAGGTGAATAATGAGATATATTAGGATGCGGCAAAGGGCCGTACC
Organism: Chenopodium album; assembly: GCF_948465745.1. NCBI lineage: Eukaryota > Viridiplantae > Streptophyta > Magnoliopsida > Caryophyllales > Amaranthaceae > Chenopodium > Chenopodium album. Next base: position 71,760,999 of record NC_137842.1, on the reverse strand, counting down.
CCTGACTTAAAGTAGCTTGTCCACCAATAGATTGATTTGTCCCAGAAGATTGGCGCAAACCAACTGTTGTCGCATCTTGGATTCTTCCACAAATACTAGTATCTGATAATAATTTACCAGTCCCGCTTCCTGGAATGTTCATTGCTTTACTAGTGAATAGGTTATTTCGAAGCCTACTAGTTACATGATACAAGGCATCTTGTATGTTTACAAATTGCCCTGAGATCTGGCATTTGAGAAGGCAACAAGGGAAACAAGTAATGAGAACATCAAAGTGTCAGAGGTTTCAAATTTAAAAGGGAAAAAGGCTATTATGATTTGTGAATAGAGATGTATTTGATCAACTTTGGACAGGCAGAAAAATAATACAAGCACTAGACATTAAGAGGAATTTCAATTAATACTAAAGTTACGGATGAAAAAAGGAACATTACATTAAATTACACGAAGCACGTGAGAGCATAATATACCCTTTAAAAAAGAAACAGTTTAGAATAAAAAGGCAATTCTCAGTCAAGGAATAGAGAATGAGAGAATTAAAAACATAATTGTAACACAAATCACATGACTTAGTATGACATTAAAGCTTGGAAGGGAACAAGAAAAGAATTAATACTACCTCAACTACTTCGCTATCCTGTGCAGCACACTTCGGCACCAGGTCACCATTATGTATACGAATGTAGGCTCCAGTTGCCTTTCTAATCTCAGAAATTATAGCACCTCCTTTACCCAATAAGCAACCAACTTGATTTGATGAGACTACAAGTCTTGCAGTGACTGCAGACCCCTTGTTCATGCCTGCCTCAAGTCCCTTCTCTGCCGTGGCTTCAACATACCTGGTATAGACCAGAACTACAGCACGCTGAGCAGGGGAATATCTTGAGCCAACATCCTACAAAGTTAATACAAGGAATACAGTGAGTTAGCACATCCAAACACATAGTTTCCATGACAATTAAGCCAATTATAACCAGCAATCAACGCACCTCCATCGAATAAACAGTGACCAACCGCTCATTACAATTAGCAACACAAAGTCCAACATCTATACTAGCCCCTGACTCTTCTTGAAGCGCATGGATAATGGATCCTCCTCTTCCAATCACCCCACCAACTCTATCATTGGAACAAAGAATTTTAAATACGACTTCTTTTCTGGGGAATTTTGATTCTCAGGCTGGAGGCCTAACAGACTCCAATGCTGGCCTCACAACAGGATTAAAAGTGGTAGTTGCCACAGATAATGGCATCTGATGAAGAGAATGATCAGCTGAATATGAAGTGGATTCCAAAGGTTTGTCCTCCTTGATGCTCGACTTTTCTGTGTAGCATTCTTGCAATTGGCCACAAATACCAACAAGAGCCCTTTTAACAGCCATCACATCCCCCTCAATCTAGATCAAACAAGGATAAAAAGCAATAAATCAAAACTCCATTCATCATAGCAACACTTAGCAAGTGTACTAGACCTAATTTGCGTAATCAACATGAATTACACAATCTACATACTAGTATATGGCTATATATAACACATTAATCACACTAAATCGATATAAATGACTTTTGATGTAGCTGGATTGGATCGTCACCTTCATCATTCAATAATTCTAATGATTGGCACAGATTATGAGTAATCTACCCACTCGGTAATATAGGTTTTTTCCCCAATCACAACGCATTACATCAATGCCACATCGAACACATCATCGTTTTCATCAAATGACTTATATAATGGTTAAATAATTTACAAACTAGATGAAATCTAGTCCTTAAAATAATAAAGTCACTTACTTTGTACACAAGTATGTCTTAATTTTAAATTATTGCATCACTACTTTAATCACATATAAAACAACACAAACAAAAAAAGCAAAACATCCAGCAAATTCAATAGTTAGTCAAATTAATCATCAAATACTACCAAAAATAATTAATTAGATTAAAAAGACAGAGCAAAAAATAAAGCTACCTCAACAACTTCATCAGGAATAGAAACACCAGGAGGCAATTTATTCCCAACCAAAACCCTAATTTTCGCTCCACTCTCTCTCCTCAATTTCGCCACAGTTTTCCCGCCTTTTCCAATCACAGAACCCGCTTCATTCACCTCCACCAAAATCCTACAAATCACCACCGCATTACCCTCCCCAGAAACTTCTAGAACCTTGTCGAAAACTCGAACCGCCGCCTCTTGAAACGCCGAGATCTGAAATTCAACCTCCGCCGGAGAATTCGACAGCTTCATCTTCTTGAATGGGACATAAGGAGCGACAATGACGATAACTTGGTGGTCGGAACCGAGTTGAAGCGAGTCATCAACTCGGATTTTGGAAGCAGTTTGGAGTTGCAGGTGTTTGATGGAAGAGCCCGATTTGCCGATGAAGGCGCCGACGGAGGAGTCAGGGCAGAGCATGCGGAGGGAGGCGTGGCCGGCGGGCGGTGGCTGCGGAGTGGTGCGGTTGGAGGCGGCGGCGGTAGCCATTGGAGGACGTTTGGAAGGTTGAGTGGGAGAAGCAGTAACTGCCATGAATGAGGAAAATTGAAGTGGAAGAAGAAGAAAAAAAAAAAGCGTGTTTTTGACTAAATTGACTGGTTATTCTCCTCTATGACTTGTTTCGTAGTTCCTTCCTTTGTTTTTATCTTTTTTCTTTTTTGTCTTTCTCACTTTCCTTCTTCAAAGGGGTGAGTTTTATCTTTTGACGTAGTCCTATCTTTCCTGATTTGTTTTTTGTGGGCGTATTTATATATGATTAGAATTGTCAAGTATTTAAGTCGGGTTATTATTTACTACGAGTACTATTTTTGAGTTGTGCTAAATTATTATGTTTATAGAGTCAAAAATTTAAAGCATATATTTTTCAAATTGGTTTCGAGTTGGCCGGGTTAGATTTTAGCACCTCTATGACTTTGGCTAGAGTTGTGCATAGGTCATGAGTTAGGCACGACATTAAAATAAAAATAAAAAATTAAATCCTAATCCAATATTAGTATATCAGTTTGACATGGGACAAGTGACAAGCTAGTGAGGTGACTGTGCATTGACATAAGTTTAAAATTTTAAACAAGTTTAGCATAAGCATGACATCATTTATGAAAACTACTCAAGAAGTAGACACATCACTTTCTCTTAGCTTATTTTGAGCACAAGTTGCTTGAACATAAGACAAGCACATCATTTTGAGCCCTAACATAATAAACGCTAACACGACACATGAGCTTACATAATCCATCCCAAGCCAACCTAGTTAATAGCGTTGAATGGATCGGATGATCAAACAAATATAACACTACAAGTGATTACTATAAATTGAGCCGTTCAGATATCCAATTTTAGATGGTGTATTAGATGTCTAATTTGATATCCAAATTTTGGACGAAATAGCTTTAAAATTTACTTAGTCATAACACCATACAAAACTACCTTACAATTTAATATCCAAATTTAAAACCTCATTCAAAACTACTCTATAATCTCAACTACCTTAAAATACAATTACTACCTCCATCACACCAGTTTAAACAACACCCTTTTACTTTACCTCAAAAGTCAGAAAGTCTTTTGATAACTAGTTACAAATTTCTGCCATGTACACACATCAGATATTCAGATTTCATAACACTACTGTAGTATTTAATTTTCCTGCAATTGGGAGCCAAAAACTTGCAATTGCACCATTATCAGTCCCACACTCCCACCAGATTACTTAGGGTCATAACAGCCGAGTTTACCAATGCAAACAACTAACCAAACCAAAAGTTCATAACACAATCTTCCAGTATATCTTAAGAAGAAAACAAAGGTCAGATTCCTGGTAATTGACAAAGTGACTCTAAAATTTATCCTGCACAGAATTTGCAGAAAATAAAAGTAAATATACCAAAATATTGGACAATACCAGTGACACAAATATGCACTGCCGTTCATACTTCATAGCCAGGATTAACAGTCTGTTGAATATCTTTGTAACTCTCCAACTCATCAATATCTTCAGGACTACCTAGAAATAGAGGTAATCTTTGGTGAAGCTTAATAGGTTGGATGGAAAGAATCCTACTTTTACCATCAGAACCTTTTCCCCCAGCCTGTTCTGCGACAAAGCTGAGGGGGTTTGCTTCATATACAAGCCGAAGATGATCCCTTGGATTCATTGCCACTCCACCGTATAATAAAGTCCTATGAAAATCAGCAACCAGTGAGCATATATAGCGGGCAGAGTATTTCTTTGGATATTTTCCTTTTCCTTGTCTAACAGTGTCAATATACTGCCTCAAACCTTCCGGCCAATCAAAGTAACGGGCATCATTTACAGAATATATCTGACCTGAAAGGCTAGATATCATCAGTAGAAAACAGACCCTTTTTAACCAGTTGCACATTTTTTGAACAAAGAGATATTCCTACTTTGCATGACAGCAAAAGAGAAAATAGAACCAGACACACCATGTAATTCAGTCAATAGAAAATTCTAAACAACATGCATTCTTAGTGAGCTTGAGCCACAGTCTGATATGTACACGAAACATAATATTATTAAAAGATACAAGGATCAAATCTCTCCTGTTCTCATGACTTCCATGCTCATAGCCATTAATACAAAAGGACTGCACAATCTTAGGTGAAGAGCTGATTTAACAAGTAGAAAATAGATTGGTTATGAATATCAAGAACCTTAAACTTGCCATAAATTCAACATGAACTTCAACATTCAGCATACCTCGAGGTGGAATTTGGATACTAGGATGTGTAAGTATGAAATCGCCTGTTGAACGATCCAGAGTGAATGAATGGACTCCAGAGCCAAAAGTGGCACAGAAAATAGTGGCCGATGAATAGAGGACATAGCCAGCAGCAACAAGCTTGGTACCACTTTGAAGTGAATTTAATGATGCCTTCTCATTGTGGGGAAGGTGATCTAGCTCCTTAAGACGATTGTAAATGCCAAAAATTGTTCCAGTGGGAATTGATGCATCAATATTTCGCGAACCATCAAGAGGATCCATGACCACCACAAATGGACCATCATCAGTCATACAAACTGGGGCATCATTTTCTTCAGAAGCCACAACTGCTACTTTTCCTGATCGTTGAAGAGAAGACAAAATAATTTCATTCTGCATAACCAAGTGTCTTCATCAGAGTAATACTATCCATTTGACTTTATTCAATCAATAGAAGGTATCAATCATGTTATCCTCAGATGAGACTCATATCATGAGATTTAATGCTCATTCCCAGAGTTGCCTGACAGTACAGATAACATGTGGTCTTTGAAGTTCAGATTCAGAAGAGGCGGGAGTTGATCACTTGAGGTGATGCCCCAAGTTCCCATGCTTCTATGATAGTATGTCCGGTTAATAATGTTCCTCTCTCCAATCTACTCTACAAATTTCATCACTTACGTTTCTAGATTTACTAATCCCAAGTTCACAACACCCCAATAGGGCAACAACCACCAAAAAGAAAGATGAAAATTTCAGTCCAGTAAATGGGTGATATAAATCATAATTACAAAGGTTTCAAATTCACTTGGGCAAACTCTAAAAAGAATCGTTCTAACAAAAAAGGCATATGTAAACATAACCTGGACTATAACAGCAGACAAATGTTAAGCTAAAAGAAGGTACAAGGAAGTCTTTGCAATCGCCGAGCAAAGACAACCTGAGTCCACTTCAACATTGTGACAAATTATACCCAACAGCATTTGGCACAGATTCCTGTAGCTTCTAAAACCAACCTTACTCCCATATCATCTCAAATCCATCTATACCCAACACTTATACCATCATACATTGAGAGATAATACTCACAAATTTGCTAAAAACAACTAGCTGCAATAGGGTCAGAAACATGAATTCTTCTAATATCAAGCACCAAAACAAAAATGACCATAGATACCTCTCTCTTTACTAAATTAATCTATTATCAAACAGAGCAAAGTGAATTCAAACACAAAATCATGAGATAATCCGGTCACTTTTATTAAACACGGGTACATGTCTAAGTGTAATTGATCATACTCATGTCCGAGTGTCGAGAATCCAACACGGGTAATTAATAAGAAATTGAACTAAACATACAAGGTACACTTAAAGAAATAAAATCATACCGAGACAATATCAAGGGGTTTAGGAGCATCTCTATCAGACCCAGAACTATTTCCAGAACCTTCCACAAACTTTCCAAGACTAGAATTGTAAGGTGAAGCTATAAGAGCAGCAATTTTCTTGCAAGCATATTGTAAATGATCAATTAAGACCACCAAATCATCACCCACATCAATTCCTCCTTTACCCACATACTCAATTAGTGTTTTTGGTTCAATTTCACCACTCAATTGAGCTTTTACTGAGAACCCACCAAAATTTGACATCTTTGGGTTGCAAATTTTGGTGGGCAGAGAAAATTGGGTGGATTTTGGCGGGAAAATTTGGGGTTTTGGCACTAAGAATGAAGTGGGCTGAACGAATATGGTGGATGTAAGCATTGGATTTGTGGTGTTATATTTTGAAAGATGGCATTTGGTGGAAGAAGAGCATATAACTTGGCTTTCTTCTAATTATGGAGTTTATCTACTCATTTTTTTGTTTTGGTTTTGGCTTTTGGCTTTTGGCTTTTGGGGCAATGTACTCATGTAGTCGTGTCATGTGTTGTTTTGGCTTCTAATTTCTCCTCCTTTATAATCGCAATAGTTTGATTGTATACGAAGTCGATGGCATCATAAAAATTAAGTAGGGTATCTTTATAAATTAGTATTCACTTAGCTATACTTTAAGCATCTAGTTTTTGAAGTTAAAGTATATCATTGGTGGATTATACCAAAAAGAAAATATTCAAATAATTTTAGAATTGATTAAAATAAAGGAAAGGGAAAGAGAAAAAAAAAGCTAAGGAGATTAGATTTTTCATATTGGCTTCAAAGATTATCTCGACCAATAAAAAAGTCATTAATTAACTAAGGCCCTGTTTGGTAATTAGCTGGTAGCCGATTGTATTAGCTGGTTATAATAGTTGGTTTGACTAGCTGGTTATAGTAGCTGAATTGACTACCTGGTTATGATTAGCTGATTGTATAAAAATGTTTGGTAAATAGCTGTTAATTGTTAGCTGTTTTAGTGTATTTAAGAAACAAAAAGCTAATTGTACAATAAGCTAATTTTAAAAAGCTCTTATAATGAGCTTTTTCCAAAAAAAGTTTTTTGAGTCCAAAAAGCTCTTTTAATAAGCTATATACCAAACACCCAAATTAGCTTTTTTAATTGGTCAAACATCTAATTGGACAAAATAAGCTAAAAGCTCTTTAAAAAGCTTTTTACCAAACACGCCCTAAGTGTATAATTTGACTATTGGATTTTGGGTCGCATCAAAAAGCCAAAAGTCAACTATAAAGAGTTGAATGATCATTTATCATATATCACTACATATCCATATCCGGTAATCCGGTATATGTTTGCAAACACATAATATATGAACAAAAACAGAGATACAAGTAAAGTGGAAGAGAGTGGTTAACAAGCATTTTAAAGTCAAGAACTGTGATTAATGGAAGTATTCAGGATCACTTATTATTATTATTATTATTATTATTATTATTATTAGCAAGAAATCAGTCAAGGCTCCTTCTAGACAAATGGTGGATTTTCTCTATTTGAAGCTTCTAGATTTTTGAAGTATTGAGTTATGACATCAAATATCAGCAATATATTTAATCAATTTGTGACATCATCACTATTACATCACCAGAAAATTTACGTGAAATAATTCTGATGTACAATACTTGTAATATGTTGCAATATCTTTTAAAAAGATTAAAACAAATAATCTTAACTCTGAGTCTTGGATTGCTTAAACAAAGAACAAAAAAATCAAGTTATTTATGTCATGCTTAAAAAAAAACTGAAAAAGTTATGCAAAGTTAAATAGAGATTTTTTATTATAAATAACCAAATAAAAATGAATCCAATCAGCAAGGAACTAACACTAGTTAGAATTAATTTTCAGAGTTATAATAAGCCCCCTTTTTTTTTTCTTTTAACAAAAATGAACCGAAATTGCAACAAACCACAAAGTTAGACTTTATTGTGAGAGTGATCAATCAATAACCCTTATTTTTATTACCATAATTAGAAACTTTTTGAATTAGTTTAGTCATGCATTTTATATTGTTTCTCCGTTTCATAATATTAATCCTATATAGAATCTTTTAACTCTTAAAAATTAGAGGGAATCTTCTAAATTTCTCTCTATATATAATAACAAACATAGTCATATGAGATCTATTTTATTCGTCTATCTCGATGAGTATTTTATTAATATCTAATTTTTAAACTTTTTGCTATTGTAACATTAAAGATATTTATAATCAAATATTTACACCGCTATACATACATGATACTAATATTATGAAACGGATTAATAAAATAAAGTACTTTAAATTCATCACAAAAACACGAGCAATCAAAGTATCAAACATACATCAAAATGTCCTTATCTATGACCATTTCTTAACTCCCCTCCAAGTAATTTCCACATGCATCACCCCTTGTACTAAATTACTAAACCCCACTTCCCTCTTTCCTTCTCATCTACTTCTCTTGATAATAACCTTTGTTCAATAAGTTGAATTATTGGGACCCCAAAAACAAGGGATATTAATGCCCTAGAACAAATTTACACGTACCTTTCATCAAGGATAAATCACATTCATATACAAGTATATGCCTTTCTTAATTTCATCAAAGAACCTTCCTAGTTCCTATTCAATTGGCTTGACCAAATCCTTTAAAAAAATCCACAAAATTGGCTATTGTTGAATTTTATATATTTATTTTATAAATCAAGGCTTTGGTCTTCATAGACTGCTGCTAAAAGTAACGGTCCACTTTATTTAACCAATCATTTTTTATTGCTTATCTTTGCTTCATTCTATTACTATATAATGAATCATCTAATTATTATAAAACTTCCCAAAACATAAAAAAGCTGAGAATTTTTTTTATATAAATCCCAAAAATCTTAGCTTAATTTTCCAAAGAGTTTAACACTTTTTAAGAGTGATTTAACTCCATGTCTAGTAGATCAAAATTAAGGCAACCTATGAAAGTTGTGCATATAAAGACACAATATGTGGAAACTGATGCTTGTAGTTTCAAGTCTGTGGTTCAAGATCTCACTGGGAAGGACTCCACCATAGCTTACGCTCCTTCAACTTCACGGGTTATGAAAGTAAGTAAAGAGAAAATTAGTGCTCGGCCTCAATCGAGGCTAGCACGTACAAGTCATGGCCCTCAGACGACGTCTGAGGGCCATTTCATGCTTGATTGTTGTGAGGGAAACAACCTTCAAGATTATATGGGTCGAGGTGGAGGTGGTGGTGGGAGTTATTCATTTTTGTCTAGGAATTTGTCTTACAAAGAGATGGATAGGTTGTTGAAAGAAATGCCTCCTTTGGATGATTTGCATAAAGTTTTATCTTTTGATTAGTACAAATGAATTACTTGTCTAAGGTAGGAAAAATGGAGTAGATATTGTTATATGGTTCAAATTGGTGAACATATTGTTTCGTGTAGCTAACATGGCCTAACACGACTATAGTTATTTAGTGACAAGGGAACAACACATTATAAGGGGAAAAAACAAATTGTAAAACCGATATGTTCTACACCATGTAGCTAGTAAATCTTTTAGTGTATAGGTAATATTTTTTTTATTAATTATTTTGATATATTTTTCGTCAAAAAAAAAAAATTTGATTTATTGATTGTTCACAATCAAGCAGTTGATTTTACATTTTTTTTTTTCTTTTCGTGTTCATGTATCTATCATGAGCTTAAAGCATTTTATGTTAAGTGTGACTACAAACATGAATTTGATCATAGAACTTTGTTTATTAGTTTTTTTTTAGAAGAAAGAAATTAGCTAACTTAATCCTTGTTTTTGGAATAGATATGCAAAGCTACAATTATTGTTGTTTTAGAAGAAAGAAATAATTGTTTTCGAAATAGATAGACAAAGCCACGATCAAATTTTAGAACATGACAAACAAAATAAATCATGATTAATGAGATTGAGGCCCATAAAATTTGATCCCTAGACTAGGCATATAACATGAGAAGCGATACTACTACTCCACTGCCTCATCCTTTTTTTAGATAGCTTAATTTATATCATCCCGTCAAAAAAAATAAAAACTTATATCATACTCCATGATGTAAACAATATCACATCAGTAGAAATATTATGAAGGAGTTGTACACATTTAAAGGATGTTAGAATACTTGGTATTATATTAGTACGTCATGTTCAGCATACATCATTCATTATGTCACCCTAAGTATAAACTATTACATGCGAATGTGGCATGCATCACATTACAATCTCTCAACAGGTCAATTTTGTCTTGAACTATTGTATATAGTCATGACATAATAAAATCACAAATCATAATAACTTTGAAACAAATGGAGTGCTTATACTTTATTATTCACCGAAAAAATTGATACTTCGTATCATCTCAAGCTACTCTTTTCCATACTCGAGTCCACATCTCAACAATCAACCTTAACTTCTTTCGGTATCTCCTCTGAATCTTCAACATTAACTTCTTTGAAAATCTCTTCACTGTCTTCAACGTTAACTTCTCTTAATATCTTTGCGGCATCTTGAGGAAATACTGGATTAATGTGACATCCAGTTGCGATTTCAAATCCAGCTAACACAGTCAACTGAGGGACTATCTGTAGAAACCAGTGACTGCAGCTCAATTGTGAATCATCAATTCGCAAAGGAGATGTGTGAATCATATAGTTAAATGGTGGGTTATTTAGTTGTAAAGCCATCTTTTTCAGCATAAGTTTGAGTAATCCACCAAGGTCGTCTGCCTGCATACACAGACCAAACAATGTCAGAATCTTAATATAAACATCAACGATTGCATGAAAATGACAGTTTGGTACTGCAAAGTTGCAAATGTAGTTTCGTGAAAGCTGAAATAATGTACGAGTACTGTTTTGGTAAATTACTATCGAAATATCAATTTCAATTGGAAATTGGGGGGGGGGGGGGGGGGGGGGGGAAGAATGGTATGAATAACACATTTAGACTTGAGCAATAAGAGGATTATTGATATTTCTCTCCCTGTTGCCAAGCTGTACTCAACTGGACTCGTTCCTATGCATCAGCACATCTCTTAGTTTTCAACAACGAATTCTAAAGCTTGTGCAGTTGTGCTTATTGGCATGGAAGGACCTCCCATGAGTCCCATTACGAATTCATGAGCATAACAATGATGAGAACATCAGTAATACACAGACAAACCAATTTATACTAAAGAATGGATAATCATGAATCAGCAGGATATGTAAACCCCATTCCTCTATAAAGCAATTTCCACAATACAGTATATTGTAACTCTCAATATACCAATTTTACTCTTTGCTAATAGCTAAGCTAATCCTCATTATTCAACAACATTATTTTTGTTATGATACACAATTTTTGAATTTTCGAAAGTACTCATCTATTCAACAACATTATATCTGCTACGATACACAATTTTTGAAATTTCAAAGGTACTCATCTATTCAACTTTAGCACTTTATAAGATTGTAGAAAGATCTTAGTCATTTAGTCAAGGAATGAACTTAATATAGTTTCCTGGCTAAAATACAGTCAACACAAAATGAAAACTAACAAAATGAATTACAAGGGAACAGGAGCAGTCAATATCACCTTTTCCTTATCTATATCATGGAAATGGGCAGAGTGAACCCGCGGAATAATCCAAATCTCAAAGGCATAGCTTGCAGCATATGGAACAACTGAAACAAAGTGTCTTGATTCATATATAAGAAGCTCTTTCGGTAACTTCTCACAAAGGATACAGTTCCCTGTCTGCTCAAAATGCTCTTTCATAGCTGCAAGGCGAGTAGATACAGAAGGGGGAACAATGGGAAGAGCTATTATCTGACTATGAGAATGGCTCATTGACGCTCCAGCAGAAGCTCCATGATTTTTGAACACCTATACAGCATCAAATGGTCGGTTTTAGCAAGCAAGGAAGGGATGGGGGGAAAGTTAGACAATCATGACGGGGCTCAGTTTTAGACCTTTAGGCCATCAAACTTGGATTCTTCGATTTACCTCAACTAGCCAAGTCAAATTCTCTACACTTCAGCTTAAGTATGAGACTATGGACACTTGAAAATATATTAATACGAAAATACTTCAATGAATAGCCAAGTCACACTTACACGGGTACCCGTATCCAACACATCAACTTCAGTGTAAGTAATATTGAAAACAAAGCAGATCAACAATGGGCAACAAAACTTAAATGTCAACAACCAAATTGAATGCTTCTTGTTTACACATTTGAAAATTAGAAAGAACGCTAATCCCCAAAGTCTCACAATATCCTAACAAAAGACCTTTCTAATAATAGGCAACATCATATCTAACAAAAAGGACACATATATATGTATCACTCATTACTATTTTTCATATTAGTAATGAATATCCACACAAAAAGTTCAACAAGATTACAACTTTATCCTAAAACCAAATATCCACACAAACACAAAACTATCACACCCTTTACCCACACTACCAAAAGTCCAAAAGTAGTAATTTTTATTCCAATTGCACCAATTTTTGAGCTAACACTACCAAAAGTAGTAATTTTAGTTTCAATTCACCAAATTTGGACCTAACAATACTAACAGTAGTAATTTCAGTTCCAATTGCACCAATAATAAACATACTCTTTAAACCAATCATATCAACCAGTTATTCTTTTGCAAAATTAGTAGTCTCCCATCCTGGAATAAATTCCACCCACACTTGATTCAAGGCAACAATTACAAAAACTTTTCAATAAATAGCCGAGTTGGACATTTGGACACGGATATATTCTTGATAAACCAAATGCAATTATCAACATCAACACTAAAAAAGGACATAAGAAGAGAAAATCAAACCTGAATATATTGGATGTCATCAAAAGAAGCAATTTGAAGCGCCCTCTTTTTATAAGCCATCAAAACCTCCCCAACTCCGGACCCGGGAAGATCAGACAAATGAACCGGGTGGGTGGTTGTCTCAATCACAACATCATGAAACCCAAACCCGGGTACAAACCCACAATCCGGGTTTTCTAAACCCGGATTGTGGGGTTGTATATCCCTGCTAAGAGCGGGATATAAGTTCTGGATGACTCGGATTCTCCAATTAGAATAAGAATCCGAGTCATCCAGAACCCGGAAAATCTCCGGGGCACATTCGTGCTCGTGCCCAATACAAAAAGGGCAAGTCTGTGACTGAGTTAGATTGGGGTCTGAAACAGGGGATTTGGACTTGAAATCAGAAGGGCGTTTGGATCTTGCTGGAGAAAAAACAACCCATTTGTTGTTGATTTTGTCTTTCCTTAATTCTGGGTTTTGAGGTAATGAAGGAGGAGGTTTTTGTGATGCCATATTTTTTCTGGGATTTGGGTTTTTTGCTGGTGAAATTGGTGGCAAAAAGTGGGTTCCAAAATTGAAGGGAAAGAATAAATAAATAGTGTAAGGTTGAATGTTAGGCTTAGCCGCTTAGATGATATACTGTATTATAAACATATACTCGTAACGATTTTTATGTGGAAGAATATGTTATTTTCCCTTTATTTGGAAAAAATTGCTTCCAAAATAAAGCTCTGATAAAAGTTAGCGTAGTAGTTACATTATTCGAATGATTAATTGTTGCTATATAAGTGAAATTTCTACTTGATTAAGCAATCACATTGATCCCTTTCATATAAGTTAGTTTATATTTTCCTATAAAAATGTTGAAGTTAGTTTATATTAGTTAACTTAAAATTAATATGAAGTACATTATATGACGATTTTGCTAGAGACAAAAAAAAATGTACAATGGTAATATAGGCATTGAGCGGACAAAAGTGACATAACATGACAAGGTGACAACACAACACGACATAAACCGAACACAAAAGGTTCCCGCCTTTCCGACATGTTTAATTAAATGTGTCATTTTATCGCCCAAGCTTGAGCATCAACAAGTGCAGGGCAATGTATTAGTTTTAACTTTTTAAGTAATCAGTTAGGTTCACAGTCATTATGTTATTAAAATTTGATTTTACTTTAAAAATTTTCTCAATTATCTACTAAATGTTTTTTTTTTTACCCAATATCCATATGAGCAACAAAAATGCACATGGAAAATAAAATGAGTGTTCAATGCTCACTTGAATGAATAATAATAAATTAGAAATGCACATATTGGAAGCTCGAGCATTTGCACATAAAAACATAGACTATGCTCAATTCATAATGTACAAAGTGTGTCACACACTCAGACATGCAGCTTATTTTCAAGAGTAAGCATAAAGCTAAGTTTCAAAGGCATCAACATATTTGCTTAGGACAAGTAACGAGACATCCATGACTGGAAGCGAGACCATGCAAGCTGGACATTAGCTTCATTTAGATCATTCAATCCCATGGCCTTCCTCCTCTCAATTCCTTCTGGAGACAGGTTCATGAAAGCATGTCCACTTCCTGGGTAGATATGAACCTCATTTGGCACACCGGATAGCTTCAGCTTTTCCTCCAAACTTTTGGCAGTCTGAGATTTCAAGTAGATGTCAAAATATATATTCAGAAAGTCTTAAAAGATGCATTTACCCAAAACACCAATTCACCATAACACACTAATGCATTCAAACCTTAGTAAATATTGAAACATGGCTGCTTTTACAATTATAATTGTAATATGAAGAGTATAATGAAAAGAAAAAAAAAAAAAAAATCAGTTTTTATATTATAGACAATAAAATCACATTGAGCAAAATCCTGAACTATGTTTTGGTATTTAAAGCATTTCCCAGTTTAATTATCATGGAATAACATAATACTCAAGTTGATCTACATGGAAAGCTTGCTGTTCAATCACATATTTGTATGCCATGATTGCCATCTTTGTGAGTACAGATATTAGGAATGAAACTCTCGACCTATTTAACTTTAACTAATCTTTCATTTATTTTGGGTGCATGTGAAGTAAATGCAACATCCAAAGACAAAGGGCCTTGACTGTGCAGACTTGGACCACACAAATGCAGAATTTTTTGGATAACAAGTTGTAGTGTGACTATATGATGCTTGGGGTTCGTAATCAAATACGACATACTTCGTACCATTTACAGTGTTCACTCATTTATTTTCTCTATACAAGATGATAAGAGAATAGTTTGTAAGTTCTCCTTTTCTGGTCAATAGGATCTGTACTCCGAGTCTCCGATAGCCATATGCGACCAACTGTAGGAGCTTAGGAGGGAATATAGATGTATGCTGTTCTACTCTAAACATAAATTAGGTGTAAAAGGGCTGCATGTCAGTGAAGCTAGAGTGAATATCAAAACACACTATTTCTTATCGTTCTGATATAATAGTAAGCTATTGTATTCAAGGTGGAGCGTTGTGAAAGGCGGGGAGGGGAAATTTTGGGGAAGAGACTTACTGCCACATCTGAAAACCCAGCAATGTTATCCAAATCCCCAAAATGAGCTTGGACAGGAGCTTTAGCCTGGGCAGGATCAGCAAGCTGTGGTGAAGGAGTTCCATAGAAGCCAACAACAGCATCAATTCCAGGCACTAAGACAGCGCTAGCAATCGAAAGAGCACCTCCCATACAATATCCAGTTACTCCAACCTACAAAACGAGTTGGTTCATTAATAAAACGCGCCCATAATTTGTATATGGAGTGAACAGTTTTGTATAACAATAACATGCCTAACTAAAGAAAGCAAGAACTTTTACAATTTTTCCACAGCAAAATCAAATACCAGACCTACAAGCGCATACCTTCTGCGAACCATTTGCCTTAAGCCAATTGACAGAAGCTTCAATATCCTTAATAGCACCTGCCCAGTCCAGACCTTCCATCAAATGCTGAGCTTCAGCAGCATCTAAACCCACCTTTCCACGGTACAAGCTACAATAAACAAACACGAAGAACAAGTTAATATGAATATGACCACTCAAATTATACTCTCAAAGATTCATAAAAATCAAAGAAACCACAATTTCCTTACTCTGGAATAAGTGCCTTATAACCAGGCTCCAGCTGAGATATTTTTATAGCATGGTTCTTAATTTCATAGTCTACTCCCCACCATTCTTGAAGCACAACAATCGCAGGAGCATCGTCTTTTCCAACAACATATGCATCAAAGCTCTAGCAATTCGTACAAACAATACACGAAAAATTAATCATAAATCTTTAGTGAAAACAGAACCCTTGAAACGCTCTTAAGCTTTAAAAGTCAACAACTCAAACCAAAAGATAGCTCCTCCCTAATCTACCTGATAAGTAGTTATTACCAAAGTTAGACTCTTCATATACCCCCAAGTACCCGTGTTGGATCCTCGACACTCCGACATGGGTGTATAATGTATAAAACATACTTGACACTTTGTACCAAAAACATGAAAAAATTTCATTATTATAGCTGAGTCCCAGTACCATAGGTTATTATTAATATATGGTATCAAGAATTTCTCAAATCACAAAATCCAATTAGAGAAATGCAAAACCCAGAAAGCATTAAGAATTAACATAATATACTCATCAAAAACCCCCAAATAATTGCCCTCTGAAAAAAGCCAATTGCTTAATTTGATATAATCCCATTTCATTTCTCAGCTAAAATATGCTAAATTATATCCAAATTATCATAAAAAAATCAAATAATAACATGCAGAAAATACAAGAAACAAAGACAAGAAATAATACCCATCTAAAAATCTGGTCAAACTATAAGATATAAGGAGAAAATAAAGTATAAAAATCAAAGATTATAAGATGATGAAAAACATACAGTGTCCTCTCGTTTAATCTGGACTTTGTTGAAGGCAGAGTCAGCCATTGATCGAATTTGAAGGCGATTAGAGAAGGAAGAAGAAGGGTATTTGTATTTTACAGGAGAATATCTGATGAAGGAAGATGATGAATCAAATAAGGTTCTGGAAGCTCTACAAGCTAAAGACCCTATCATTTTTGAAGGGTTTATTTTGTTGGTTGAATTGTTGGTCTAGTACTCTAGTTTAGTTTTCTACCTTCATTGTGTCCTTGTACAACGGAGTAACATACAACGAGACTCTTCTAGTTCTAGGTTACTTTTTTTTTTGGTTTTTTTCCCTACAAAATACAAATAGTTTGTGTTTGAGTATAGTCCTAACATGAAAATGCCTACATCGACTGCATAGTTATTGTATTTTTGGAAATGAAAATGAGGCAATATGAGCACTGTACACATTACGACGTTTGGGAGTGCACTACCAGTCTACCACGCGTGGGTATAAGAGGCAACGTGAGCCACTACACTATGTAATGGGAGTGTACGAGTATATATGTACATGTTTATTTTATCCCCCTATCCAAGTATAGTACGGAGTAGTATGCTTTCATTTAGATACATAGTGATGTTTACAAAGGAGCAAGTCTATACTTCCTATATGAAATGTAACCCAAACATATAGGGAGATAGGCAAATAATATACCATAATGTTAATATAATGCTTTACATTTGATATCTTAAAAAATAACCTTTTAATAATAGGAAGCATAATTTATCACACTACAAAATTCAATTAATCATACTCTCTCAATCAAGGCTTCACTCTTTTTTCCTTTTTCTTTTACTTCTCTATAAAGTGTTTCATATACAATTCTCCACTACGGCATGACCAGATGTTGCAAGTTGTAACTTGAAATCGTAGGTCTTGTTCTTTTACTTTGTCTTGGAAAAGCAAGTGATCCCCTCCCTTTCATAGTTATATTTACTAAAATGACACTTCTTTGTAATATTGGTGGACAGACTAACTACTCATAGTTAGATATCTAGCCAACCTCGACAATGAAATTTTTAGACTTCCACTTGCCAAAATGTCAATACTAACACATTCAATACTACTTACACTTCATCATCAAAACAACTAAATGAGAATAGTGTCGTTTAGCTTAATTAAGAATATTCAAGGGTAGAATTTAGGATCTAATAATTGAATCACATATCCAACCGACATTGATGACTTTGAGCTTACTATAGACCCCAAAAAAATAATTTCCCCATCCCTTGTCAGATTAGTCAAGGATAACTCTTTTCCACAGATAATAACTTTTGACCAAAATGCACATAAAGCCACTTACTCATCAATTATTGTTGTGATCAATCCAAAAGAAATACTAGCACTATATATATCTCACTTCTCATCTACTATAACAATTGCATACCTTACTAACCTCAAAATCATACATTTATTAAGGCAAAATAAGATAAGAAAGAAAGCAGAGATGGTTTCATCCCCAATTACTGATCTTCTGAAGAATCAGCTGCCTCTTGAGCAGGAAACTCTAGAGCTTAGCGAAAACGTTCGCTATGGTCTGGTTCTTGTAGACATCATCAATGGTTTCTGCACTATTGGAGCTGGACCTTTGGTAACTTTAATTAGTACTCATATATTTCCTGATATGATCATATCCTAAAATTGAATCAATATTTGATCATATAATATAATATGCTCGTATATATATTGGGTATTTTCACTTTTCAGGCTCCTGCAGAACATAATCAGCAAATGTCAGACATGATCAATGAAGCAGAGAGGCTAGCAAGGCTTTTCTGTGAGAAAAAGTGGCCAATAATGGCCTTCATTGATTCTCATCATCCTGATGTACCTGAGCATCCCTATCCTCCCCACTGCTTGGCTGGATCAGAAGAATCAAATCTTGTTTCTGGTAAAAAAAAAATTATTTTTCAGCTGTAATAGCTGATAATACATGTTTCTGTAAACATAGAAAAGTATAATACTCCTTTCGTCCCAAAAGTATCATACATGCATGCTCCTGTAAACGCAAGTATAATACTCCCTCCGATCCCAAAAGGTCAAAAGTATCATATATGATATATTTATATGTTCCTGTGAGCCTATATATCAGTATTGAGTTGTATATTTGCTTCTGCTGCTGCAGCTTTGAGATGGCTAGAGGAAGAATCAAGCGTGACAATTAGGCGTAAAGACTGTTATGATGGATTCATAGGCTCCATCCAAAATGATGGCTCTAATGTCTTTGTGGACTGGGTGAAATCCAACAAGATTGAATCGGTAAGCTCTAACACTATCTTAATGTTAATGGGCATACAGATTATATCAAACCTAAATTTGACAGTAGTTCATTCTTCTGTTTTTGGTTTTTGAAGCTATTGGTGGTCGGAGTATGCACAGATATTTGCGTGCTGGATTTTGTCTGCTCAACATTATCAGCAAAAACTAGAGGTTTTCTCTCTCCTTTAAACGATGTGGTGGTTTACTCTAATGGCTGCGCCACATTTGATTTTCCCGTCGAAGTTGCTCAAACTAGTAAACATGGTTTTGCTCATCCGCAGGTAAAATACTAATACTCCTCGATCTCCAAATAAAAGTCTTATTAACTTCATTGCTAGTGCTAGTTCTTTGAGTCAGATGAGCACCAATTGTACCAGTAATACATTTTTCAGCTTACACTCCAAATCATTGTTGAATCTTCTATATTTACAGCAGAATCTAAACATCAATGATTTGGTTACAGGAGATAATGCACCATATGGGGCTTTACATGGCTAAAGAGAGGGGGGCAAAGATTGTGAGCAGCGTGTTAGCAAGAGGACCATGAAAGCGTCGAGCTTATTCCCAAAATTTGAATTCCAAAAACCACTTATTTTGTTTCTATATCACACTCTCACTTAATGTATATGTGAAACTAAGCACCCAGACTATTTACTCAAGCATCAAGTATTACTGTATTAGAATCAAAATTTTATTGTCCAGTCTGCTAAAATATAAATCTTGTCCAGTTGTCCTTCAGCAATACTTTAATTCTCCAGACAAATTATAATTCAAAGGTAAACTTGTTGTGAGTCTCACCCATGAATTGGATGAGACAATCTCATTCAAGATAAGCTGTTTTCATTAAGATCGTCTCATAAGCTTCCAATTTACAGGGGTTCATGTAAGCAAGCAGACTATGACAAGTCCTAACGGCCACAGGAGTCAGGAGATAGTGAAGCTATAACAATTAACCAACAAGATTCTTGTATCAAGTCTCAAACTATACTTGTCACTAAAAAAAAATGCTGGTCTAAGATTTACAAGCATACAAAGCTCTCAAAGCCTAGAAACAGAAATTGCAGAACTAACAGCACCGATCTTTAAAAATCATGCATACAGCTACACAAACACAAATCATGCTACATTTATTAGCATATACAGAACCATAGCACAAGTTTGTGAGCTGAAACAGGTATATTTACATGCATTTGCAGGGCAAATTTACCCATAAAAAACCGAGGTGCTGATAAGTCTCGTATAGTTTGAAGCCCTAGGAGATACATTCATCAGCCAAAATTGCTTACAGTCTGTCAGTGATGTCAGCATAGTAAATGTACCCTGCTACAAATACAATCCTTTGCGCTCTGCAATCCAGAATGAAAGGCTTCTTACAAATAATTACCTAAAGCTGCAGAAAACAATAGGATAGAATGATAACACCATAGCTTGCAGATGAAACAGCTATAATCTCACCTGCATTTGAGCAGGTAACCAAACTTGGTGCAATACAATACACTTAACAAAAAAAGCATATCAGCGATTGTGTAGTATACTTTCAGCCTTTAAAGAGTATCCTCCCTTGTTTTTGTATCAAACTTTGCAGATAGACATAGGTGCCAATTACAGTTAGGAATAATAGAAATCATTGGACACAATGTTAGGTCATCCCATTCTCAAGAAGATAAAAGAATTAAGATGCAAAATTAGCAATTTTTTTAAAGATAAATGATCATAATTATTCCACTACTTAGATCAGTAGAAAATTTCACAACGAGCAGTATTAGTAACTTTGGTACTTTCGTTGTATACCCCCAAGTGAGAACCCCCCCCCCCCCCCCCCCCCCAAACCACACACACACACACCCAAAAAAATCAAGAAATACCCATTAATGATACTCAAGCCACATTTTTATTTTTTTCATCCCAATTTTTTAAAAAAATTCTCCATATTACCCTTAATGATACTCTAGCAAGCAGAACTGTAGGCTGTAGCAGTATGGTGGAGAAGAATAATTAAACATAAATGTAAACAGAGAAAAATAATTAACAGGACTGGAGAAACAAGCAGTACAGAGTTCCTCACCTTTTGATCTCAGGAAAAAGACAGAAAAGACAGATCCAACTTCCATATACAAAAAACACCTATTCTTCGATCCTTAAGCGGTTGAAAAACACTAGGAATTGATACTCTGGAGCCCAATAGACAAATCCTACTACAGGCCCTCCCTTAATATACTGCAAAATTCCAGTAATTATGTTAATAGGCATTTTCAATAAGTGGCCACAGGATTTTCCTGTCCTGAAGCCAAGAATTGTAATTTTAAAAAGCAAAAAAGTGAGAATGGTAAAAGAACCTTTCCATCAAGAATAACAAGTTCACCATCAACCCATCTTGGATTTCTGAATCCTGGCTCAGCTAGCCTCCCTTGTCCTTTATACCGAGCAACCTGGCTCATCAAAAAAGGAATATTTGGCAAAAACTTGGTAAGAGGACACTAAATAAATTGGTTAATGACCACCAAGTTTTTAATACGCACCACTCCAAATTCTTCTGGAATTATCCCTTTGTGAGGAAGCTGATAACTTTTGCCAATCTTCGCACGAAATGCAACCTGTAATATTGACTTGGCGCATCAAAGATAAATCTAAGAACAGATACACTTGAAATTTTAGGAGACTCTGCAAAGAATGAGTTTTAGACATGGGCTAAAATAAGGAAGTGGTAGATGCTGGACAGCTGGAGGTAGTGATGGTGGTCGGCACAGAAAGGACCCTAATACACCCAGCTTAGAGTTAATCATTTTATTGGCATTCTTGGGCAGGGGTAAGGACATCTGAGAAATTTCTGTTATCATTATATCAATTTGACAAAATAATTGTACAAAAGTTCAACGACTGAAATTACTATCTAACTATTTATCATGTTGAAAATTGTGTGATTCATTTGGCAAGATAATAATTTGTATTAGATAAATATTCCTAGACTTGGTACCTATCATAATTACTGTACAAAAAAAAAAAAAAAAAAAAGTAGATAGACTCCCACTACTTCATGCAAATTGATGAAATTCTTTTCTTTTCTTTTCTTTTTTGTTTTTTTTTTTTCATTGGCCGGGTAAAGATGACCAGCCAAACTCAATCGGTATTAGCCCTTAATTATAAATTTGAAAACCATACATTGCATGAGTACTGTACCAGTAAGCATAACAGATTTGTACATAAGCCTAAACTACAAGATGCTACCTCTCCTTTGAATTATTCATAATTTACCCTACCCCATAACTACACAGAGATCTAAACAAGGCTTCCTCCAAGGGTGGAGTATAGACATATCTAATCATGAACCAAAATAAAAATTTACCTGACCAGCAGGCACATAAGGATCTCCTGTAAGCTTTACAGCCTCAACGTATTCATAGAATTGAAGATTTGAAGGCCCCTTGCTCCCACCATCCTCTTTCCATTGGCCAAATTTGCGTTTTAACTGGATGACTTCTGAGGTGTATGGTCCATGGGATCCAATATAAAGTCCTAATCAAAGAAAATATACTGAATATCTCCACAGTAAGTAAGGCTTGAATTTAGAAAGGAAAAGACTTTCTCAAGTGCCCAATAGTGACATATTATTTGTGACTAACATCATTAGTTAATAAGAAAGAACTTGTCCTGAAATTAATCACCATTTAGGGGATCTGGATACGATGGTAAATCAATGCGATTGAATGTCGTAGATCCAGACAAAGGCTGGCGATTCTGAACTTGGTTCAGAGTGAGACTGATCAAATCTCCCACATCCTTAAGTACCTGCAATATTTCAGCATAGGCCATAGTCGTAAGTACTACTTGAAACTAATATCATAAAGATAAGACACCAGAAATAAACTCAAAAAGGAAATGAAAGTTTACCTTTACAGGTATTTTTTCTCCTCGGCTTATAGAATTGACAAGGTCAGACATTACATGGTCGATACTGCGCCGGCCTTTAGCATTTGCCTTTCTTTTAGACGAAGTCTGACCTTTTGTAACAGATTCTGGCTTACTTTTATCATCCTGTATACAGAAAGAAAAAGATTTGTGTCCCTTTGACTTGAGTTTTGCTGGAACACGAACAAGATCTTTAGAAGATGCTGTGCCGGATAGGTTCTCCACAAGACCACTAACTACTACATTGACAGCAATTTCACTTTGCTCTTCCTTATCTAGGTCACTGCTAGTAGGATCATCTTCATTATCATCCTTTTCTTCATCACTTTCTCCAGGAATATCGTCATCTGTATCTTCTGTGTCTATACTGTTCAACTCAGCCTCAATATCCTGATCTTCATCTTCTTCCTCTATTATCTGCTCCACCACCTTAGATATCAGATCTCGATCTACTTTTCCTGGTGCAGTTACTTTCAAGACTTTGACTCTTACACCAGGAATCATATCTTGTAATATATTTTGGAATCCTGATAGTCCATCAGCTAACTCTGAATCATCTTTATCTTCATCATCATCATCAGTATCTTCAAGCACAGGAGTAAAAATATCAGTTTTCCCCCCTCCAGGACTCATTTTCATACTGCCTGGGCCAGCAGGCGACTTTGGGAACACTGATGGAAAAGTTTCAGGAACTGCTTTTCTCTTCAAGTATACAGCCTAAACAGATAAAGATTTACGAATAAGGTTCATATTTAAGAACATATACCTGCCCAAAATCAAAAGCAGGACTTGAAAAGAATATGTTTCGCAAGTTCACAACAAAGTAAGTATATGATCAAAGGTCTTATAAAACTCAAGCATCAACTCTCAAGATATATAAACTCTATCAAACGCAAATTTATTTTAACTTGGTAAAGGGTTGCCTCTACCATATCAAGGCAAGGAATCTATCCCTTTCATAATTCTTATAACCTTTCGTTTTCAAATGCAAATGCAACTAGGGATTATTCTCATTACACCACGACCCGGGAAACAATATCTTGCTTGCTTAAAACATCAAACGTTCTTCAAATAAAAAAGGATAAACAAGACAAAAAAACAAAATCAAAAGAAAATAATTCACCTGTTGTCTGTAGTCACCTTCCTTGTTCAGTGTTACATAGATCTCAAACAAGGGAGCACCAGCAGTTGATGTAGCTAGCTGCCTGAAATAAAGTGATTAGCCCTACAGAAATAGTGGCTAAAGCTGTTCCCATACTGGGCTAGTCGACAAATAATCCTAATATACAGGAGGAAAAAAAAAAGGCAAAATATAACATGTTCTCCACTTGAGCACATGTCACAAAGTGGATATGAAATGGTTCATGAGGCTATGAGCTCCTCATGTTTAATCCTAAACGCATCTATGAAGCTTAAAGAGATATATTCATCACAGTGAACTTTGGAAACATAGTTTAAGAATGGAAACAGATTGGGCAGGTAACAATCAGAATAATTGGAGCCTAAAGCTTTCCCAAACTCTTGTCTCCCAATAAAAACCTGGAACAGAGTAATAAAAGGCTTGCAAGACGATATGGTCAAGCATTTTATTTGTCTAGGTGAGGTGATTTAAAGGAGACACAACTATGCACACACCTTTTTTTCAACATTTTTTTAATTTTTGTTAAGTGCAGCTTGCTTAAGCGTAGATAGATCCCTATCACAGTATCATATTAGTTCGCAGCCTTCCGATACATTTCGCTAAAGAAAATTAAAAGCCCCAGCCCAAAAAGTAATTCATTATTTTGTTGATTATTCAGCTGAAAATATCACTAATAGCAAAGCACTTTCCACCTGTTCCCTACTACTAGTAAAACTCACATACCCTTCCTCTGCTTCGACATGGGCAGCCAATGTTGCCCAAATAGATGCCTAATTGAAGATTACTTCCTAGTCCCTTTTCTCTTGTAAGTTGCTTCAGACACTACCAACAGATAGTAAATAAAGTTAATCATCCAAAATCCCAAAGCATAAATTGAATAACCTAGATATAAACAGGATCGGAAGGCACGAGCCCAACCAAGGGAAACCAACAGTCAAGCAGGGAAATGATTGAGATGAGATAACACTCTAACATTAAGAAACTAGATCAAAGGATTCTGAGGGAAACACAACATAGTTAAAGCTATAACAATTTGTCTGAAGGGAACTAATCAACAAGAATAGACAAGAATTTCAAACCATGATTAAATCTACTTCTTCTCAATTTGATAGACTCCAATGATACGGCCAGAAAAGTATTTAGTACTACTTCTGAATCATACCACAGTGATTAAATCTGTTCCAAAGGACTTGACATTGCAAATCAGCTTACATATATACCACACTATATTTGATCATCAAAAAAGTCCAACACCATCCTCAGATTGCTAGCATCCACTTCATAAGTATAGTATGACTTTTGATGCTCAATCCACAAACAGTCCACATAAATGAAAAATCTATGGATCTTGTTCATACTGCACATTGAACAACTTGCCTCTCCGGCCAAATTTTCTTCCTTCTCTGCTATGATTCTTTGTAATATTGTGGGGTAACGACTTCTTCAACATCCTACCAGGCTAACACCTCTAATTATAGAATCTACAAATATACCGAATATGATTGAGACTAAGAAACTTCACAACTTTGTATATAAGCAATTTGTCAATCATAAAGAAGTAAGAGAAGGGTGTTAAAATAAGAAGAATAAAAAGGATTTCATTTGCATATGTTATGAGTTAAATGTGCACATTTCATTTAGCTGCAACTTTTATAACTCATCTATTGTGTAACTCTTTTTATTTTGCAATAAAAAAAAAAAATTCCAACAATGTACATGGTTTTTTTTTTTTTTCTTTCTTTTTTTAAATTTTTTTTTTTTTTTTATTCTTCTCATTTTTAAAAACTACTCACAAGATCTCTTAATACACTGTTTTCCACATTATGAGATGAGATTACCTAGGACTATAGCTTCTTGCCACATATCTACCATGCTCTGCACTTATACGAATTATACAGCCATGGGGATCATTTCTATCATCGGAAACGCCAGCCCACCAGCCAACCTGAAATGAAACAAAAATTGAACTACATTTAATATTCATCAAATGTATTATCCTTAGTAACAGAGAGGTGTGAAGAAATTTAATGCTACTGGGAAAACACACAAGTGGAAGGGAGGGTAACTAGATATAATTTACAAGCTCATGTTGAAGTAAGGTGCAGGAGCCCATACAAGCACACATGCGCACAATAGATCACCTATTCCAAAGAAACCAAAAGTTCTATAGTAATGCAGTAACAGATTAACCCATTTCCTTTTACTTACTAGTCCAGCACCAGCATTATCTCGTACAAATACAGCATCTTGGTAGCGCTCCTCCTCAATGGCATTCTGCAATCAAGCAGTTATTCAGGCAACGTAACTAAGCGTAATAATATTCCAAATGAAAACTGTAAGACGAGAATGGAACCTTTAAATAACACATCACGCTTCCAACAGCATCTTTTGTCCCAGCAGCTGCAATGGCTACCTTGAGTCTTGCAGCAGCCTCATAATCCTCTTTCTCAATGGCATGTCTAAGTTGAGACTATAAAGACAAACAACAGGAATTGCTTAGAAAAACAAAAAGGTCAGACCAAAAATACCTTTTATTTCAATCCTTTTCTACCACATAAATTCATCCACCATTGGTAATTTGGCATCAAATTAAAAACTTCCAAATAAACAGAGATATAAACACAAAAAATTAAATAAGTAAATAAAATAAATAAAAAAAAAATATATTATATACACACTCAGAGGGCATAATAATTAACCTCCCTTTCCCTTCCCCTTCCTGTGCCTCAACAAACACTATATAGAAGTTTTGTCAAAAAGTTTGAAAGTTGCATCTTTACCCTCTAACTAGTGAGAGTAGCTTTCACCTCCCATGATTGTATTGAGAGTAATGTTATACATGAGGTATATATGACTCATCTAGGCCCATGATCTCTAAAAGAAGAGTCAGTAATACACCAAAAAAGCAGAAAAACAAAAAAAATCAATAAACCCAACTTGAAAAACTTCTTAAGCATAAGCACATTCTGGGAACCAAAATTAGTTCATTACTTCCATGCATAAGCACATTTCGGGAACAAAAATTTTTTTCTTAGTTCCATGAATAAGCACAATCCAGAAACAAAAATTCGTCCTTAGTTCCATGCATAGCCACAATCCAGAAACAAAAAATCGTTCTTCACTTCCATGCATAAGCACAATCCAGGAATAAAAATTCGTACTTCATTTCCATGCATACGCGAATTCGATCAACCAAAACTCAAACCCAAACAATAACTCATTGAACAACCTACCAAGTAGTAAATGCCTGAAACAGGGCAATACATTGTTGAATTTATCTTAACAAAACCAATGAATGATCTTTAAAAAAAATATTGAGGCACTATGATCATGAGTAATATTCTAAAATTAGCAATTATCTTTCGATTTAATCAGTATAATTTCAGATAATATTTCCAATATGATAAAAAGATAACCAAACAGAACTGAAATTCAAATTCAACTGAATTGTAACCTAGTAATAACAATTAAAATCAAAGCCTATCAATTAAATTATAATACATAACGAAATTCAAATTAAGGCTAATAAAAACTGATTACCTTGAGTAGATTAATCAAACGTTCTTGTTCTTCAACCTCCTTGAAATGCAAAGACCAGCGTTCCCAATCCCAACCATCAACATCAACCTCCAAATTACCACTTTCCTCTGATTTCTTCTCCCTAACCACCACTTCATCCTTCTTCGGCGAAAACCGCGAATTGACGAAATCCTCAACCGCCTGAGCAGCAGCAACGAGAAATTGCTGAAACGACGACGAAGGCGAAGGCGACGGCGAAGGAGAATCGGATGAACTACTGCGACAGCAACAGAAAGAGGAATTCTGAGGTTTAGAAATGGAAATTGAGGGGATTAAATTAGGTTTTCTGAGAAATGGAGAATTGAAGGAGAAGGAAGCACAGCTATGGAAGTTGAGATTAGAATCGGAGAAAATTGCAGGCGAAGTGAAGGGCGTCGGAGGAGAAATCGGAGACGCCATTAATGGAGGAGAGAGAAAATGAAAGAGGGTTTTAGGATTTAGGTTTGTGGATGAGAGAGAGAAAAAAGGAAGTGAGAAAGTAGAGGAAAAATTGAATGGACAAAAGGAAGTTTTCTTGGTGTTAATGATGTTGATGGATTGTTTAGAGGCTCAGCCATTTTATGTTTAGGTGGTGCCATGGTGGTTACTAATATTGTGGTCTTGTGGATAAGGAGGAGGATATTTGTTACTTCTAATTTTTAGGTTTTTCGTCTCGGCCATCAAAATAACACGTTGTATAAATACTCTCGTATTAAATTGTTCTAATTTCTTTGAAGGAATTAAGATATTTTTATTTTATTTCTTCAGAAAAAAGAAAAAAAATGATGGATTACTGTTAATAAGTTCAATTAACATAAATTACGATCGAATAATACTCCATACATTATTATTGATTTGAAATAAAGTATTTCTCTTAGAATGATAAAACGGTATCATGTAAAAAAAAAAAAAGTTGTGTTGCCAATTTACCTTTGCTAAACTAGTCATATTTAGTTTAAAACAAACTTGGAGTCCATTGTCTTTGAAG
This sequence comes from Chenopodium album, assembly GCF_948465745.1. Lineage (NCBI taxonomy): Eukaryota > Viridiplantae > Streptophyta > Magnoliopsida > Caryophyllales > Amaranthaceae > Chenopodium > Chenopodium album. Next base: position 71,732,241 of record NC_137842.1, on the reverse strand, counting down.
ATCTCTCTATACGTACTTGTGAATTCTTTGTCCTTAATTAATCACTAACCCAATGGTTTTAAACAGTGGTTACTATATAGTTCATACAAGCATAATTATGGAGTATATTCAAACAAGTAAAAACCAAGTGAATATAATTTACATTTTTGTGTATGATGTTTTGAGAGTTTGAGGCGACTAGACTATCCTTGAACTATTAGCTTTTAAAAGCAACATCACCAATATGAAGTAATTCTCTACTTCTAATGGCTTGAATCATTAATGATTTTAATAACACACAACATTAAATTGTGCTTAGATAATATTCCATATTCCGTATCATTCAATTAAAAACATTTTGCGTTATTTTTAGAGTCTGTTCTGAACTTCCGATTTACTGAAAACAACTAAATTGAATTGAACTAAGCTAAAATGAATTGTTTATGAGAGAAGAAAATTAGGAATTAAACTGAATTGATTGAAGCTAAAATGGACCGAACTGAAATTAAGGTGAACCGAACTGAAATTAAGCTGAACCGAATTAACCCTTAATATTTTAATATCATGAACATTTAAACACAATTTACTATTCATACCAAGGAGAAGTAATGAGTTAATGACTCGCGTTATTAGAGGCTACTCATAGAAAGTTTATTGCCAACATGTTGTGCAGCTATTTCTATTGAATAGCGATACGGCGTCGTCTAGTTTCTCCTACTATTCTTCCCAAAATCCCAGCCGTAGGGTTTAACACCGGAACTCTCTTTCTTTCTTCAGTCTGCACAAAACCCCTCTAATGGTGCCATAAAGTAATCAAGGTAAAAACTCTACCAAACCCATCAAAAATCTCAACTTTTCTCTCTTTTTTCAAGGTTTGATAACTTAACCCTCATTAAATTTCAATTTCCCAAGTATTTTATAGTTAATTTCAAGCTTCATATACATGTTAAATTCACTTTTATTTCTGGGTCTATGGTTATTTTATCTTAATCATACATTTACTTTTCTCTGCTATGCGTTTTTGTGCAATTCATACATTATCCCATTTACGCCATTTTCCCAAAAGGTTCGGCCTTTTTCACCATTATTACTATGTAAATCATTCAGTTTCATGTGTTCTTCAAAGTTCTGGTACTAGTGATGATAATGTTAGTGATGGTTCTAGTTCTAGTCATTATTGTGATTACAATGTTGTACATAGAGAAATGAGGGATTATGCTAAGATGGGTTGTGTTCAAAAGGCACTAGAGAGTCTCAATTCAATGGGGTATGTTGGGGGGAGGCCGTTGGTTTATGATTATAATGCTTTGATTTATAGTTATTTGAAATCCCGAAATGTGGTTTTTGATGAATTGGGTCGAATCTATATGCATATGAAGGTATCCTGGTTGTGCCCAAATGCATTGACATATGTTGGCCTCTTTAATGGAATGTTATTGTTGAATTGTTTGTCGGATGCGTTGTTTATCATTGGGGAGATGCTTAGGAGTGGGTATGCACCGTCATTTGCTTCTCTATCGCGGTTGTTGAAAAGATTATTGAGAGGGGAGGATTTATTGGGTTCGAGGTATGTTATAGAGTTGATGCTGGCACTGGACTACTTGCCGACACATCTGTCATTGAGTAGGTTGATTTTGAAGCTTTGTAAAGTGGGCAAGATACATGAGGCTTATAGAGTTTTGAGTGGCTTGCTATGTAAAGGTCATTTTTGCACTCCGCTTGTATATAATCCAATTTTGTGGGGTTTATGTAAATGTAACCAGAGTTCTATCGCATTGTCGTTGTTGTTTTCTTTGAATAAGAGAGGATTTGTACATAATGTGTGCTCATACACGGCATTGGTATACGGGCTGGGTAAGGAAAAGATGTGGAATGGAGTTTTCCAGGTGTTAAGGGAAATGGAAATTGCTGGGTGTAAACCAAATTTAATTACATACACTGTCTTAATTAAGTATCTATGTGAGGATGGGAGGATTCAGGAGGCTTTTGTCATTTTTGCAAATATGGAAAAAGAAGAATGCTATCCGGATTTGGTGACATTTAACATCATTCTTCGTGAGCTCTCTCATCAAGACAGGGCAGTTGAAATTAGTGAGCTGATGTCTCTGATGGATCAGAGGGGCTTATCTCCCGATCCATACACTTTAACTGCACTGGCTGCTGGCATGTTGAAGAAAGGAAAGCTAGGAAATGCTAGTAATTTTTTGCTTGATGTTATTTCACGAGGGTACAATGTGGATATTGCTGTGTATAACATGTATCTACACTCCTTGTGCTTAGAGAGTGGATACATAGAAGCTTTATCCGTGACAAAGAGCATGGCTAGTAAAGGTTTCACACCGGACACCACTTCATATAACACAATTCTAAAAGGAATATGTTCTGAAGGCAATTTTGATGATGCACTAAGGTTCTTAGACAGGTTAAACTTAGCTACTGATGGGCCTGACATAATTTCTTTTAACACAATTTTGTCTGGAGCATGCAAACTAGGGAATTCTTCTATCATTCACAAGCTTTTGGATTGCATGGAAGATAAAAAAATAGAGCTTAATGTTGTAAGCATGACTTGTTTGATTAAATATTTCTGCAGAGTTGGAAAAATCTTTGAGTGCTTTGAATTATTGGAGAAGATGCTGCGTGCTGGTCCTACTCCAAACGTTCTAACTTTTAATGCAGTCATTGATGGTTTATGCAAGAACCACTTGCTCGGGACAGCTTGTAAAGTTCTTAAACAGTATAAAAACTCTGGAGAATTTCCTAATACGAGTACATATGATATTCTTATACATACAGCCTTGAGTGCTAAAGAATATGCGATGGCTGAGGAGTTAATCACTGATTTGTACTCCCAGGGATTGGAACCTAGTGAAGTCGCTTATAAATCCTTGGTTATTGCCATATGCAAAGATGGGAATATATGCGCTGCTCTTGAGCTTTGTAACCGAATGCTTGCTGATGGACGCAAGCCTTCAGTTGACATCTACAATGTGATTTTGAAGGCAATGCTTCGGAAAAGGATGCTTAAGGATGCTTTTTTGTTACTAAAGGACATGGTAATAAATGGTTGTGAACCTGATGACATGTCACATGTTATTCTGAAGCAAGCACTCTCAGAGGATGCAGATAAGAAACAATTTCAGGCCAAAAATCTACCGGATTATATAGTGGTGTAACTGTATTAGAGAGTTGCAACTTTATATATTATTATGCAGAGTGGTCTGAAGTGTCAGCCTTCTCTGCTTACCCTCCTCGCTCTCCAGAGTAACATATGTAATTCTGAAGCAAACACTGGCAGAGGATGCGGAAAATCATTTTCAGGCCAAAATTTCCTGGAGTATGTAGCGGCGTAAATGTATAAGAGAGATGCATTTATATAGTATTATGCTGGGTGGTCTGAAGTCTCAGTCTTCTCCACTTACGCTCCTCACTCTTCAGAGTAACATAGTGTAATCCAGGTAATCAGAAGTATCATTATGTATATTTAATCTTGCCATGTGAACTAGTTTTGTCTATAATGTTTGCTCGTCAATATTTTATCTGGAGTTTATAGATAAGCTGCAATTAAACTAATATAGGCACAATATGTTTGCAATTATGTTAGACTTGACATGTAATGAATGTGACTCTGCATATGATGGATAGAGGTAATTGATCTATTCTAGCAACAAAGGCATTAAGATGATGCAGACCTAAAATTGGGAATTAGGTACCCCCGAATTTAAGCTATCATTCAGTTCTCGAATCACTGATCCTTGACCCAGACATCACCTGAGTTACCTATTCAGAGTACATAATATTACATTAAATTGTGCACCGACTCCTGGTTGTTGAGATTTATCCCTCTCGACTGAAAACGCATACGTGAGTGCTTCACTGCTTCTTGATCTCACAGTAGTCAACTAATCCTAGATTATACAACTAGTGCCATCCCTTATCAAGCTCATTACCAGCTCTTTCAGTTAGTGTTCCCATCTTACAGCTTCAGATGACATCCACACATTCCCAACCACAGTCTTGGGTTTCGGTGCAGCATGTAGGGTTTGTGTGTCCAATATGAGTTCAATCTGGAAGTTTTTTTTTTTTCTTATTTCCTAGCTAGAAAAAAAATTGAGGTTAGCTCAAATCATTTTAGATATAAGGCTAATAAGTCCAGATTAGTTCAATGTGGAACTATACTGTGTATGTGTTATGACAATTTTTTAAGATCTAAACTACTACATATTGACCTTTATGGCTTATTTGGTTGGTGCTAATATATGGTGGTATCGTAAAATAATTATATTTTATTTGTAAATAAACTTTAGCCCAATATTGATGTTAACGCGACTCCATCCTTGATGTGATTTTTTCCTATTTTCCAATGATCACTTTAGAGTTGATATTTATTGTCAACGAAATTTATAAAGATATAATTTGGGGTGGACCAGCATTACCATAGATATTGGCATGGGATTTTCCTTGAGAAATTAAAGGTCATGGCCATTAAAATGGCCAAACCCTCCTGTTTTTGTGCCTGTGAGGCTGATCTTCTTTGTTTCATCGTTTTTGTAGCTTGTGAGATAACTCATAAAGCAATAGCAAAGCTATGGAGAGACGCAAAGTCAACAAATAAGTGTCATTCCTTTCTGGTAATTGGCAAGTTCCTTAGTGGCCAAAATTTGTTTGTCTCTGCTTTTCAGCGGGATCCCTTGCTCCCTCAGTTGTTGAATAAGATTATTCTGCATGTTTAACAGTTCAGATATTAATCATATGATGTCCTTGACCTTGTCATGGACTTGACATGTGGAGAGCTTATTCTTTCTGGTGGACCATATCGTCTGCCTTGGTACCGATTAGAGAAATTATGATCCAATGGCTTCAGATGCAGGTATGATTTTAATTCATAAACCCTTTATCTTATACTACCTCTGCTTCGAATTACTCGCAACAAACGAATATTTTATATCTCACAAATAATACCTCTTTGTTGCGAGTAATGCGAAGCGGAGGTAGTATATGCTGTAGAAATTTAAGGTAATGATCACCTGCGTCGGGATGTAGCTAGGACAAATCTTTAAGAAACTTAGTATGTCGTGTGTGTATAAAAATTCAATTGTGAGCATAATATAATGGTTATATGTTATGGTGGAAGAGTGAAACAGCTAATAATTACCTGCGACTCTATAGACCTTGACATAACAAATGCAATTAATATTAGGGCTTGCTTGTTTGAGGATAATGTATTAATGGAATAAAAATGAAGAACATGGGGTGATGGGGGTAGATGAAGGTGGTTGGAGAAGGAAGAGGTAGTGATTGTACGAGGATGGGATGAAATAGGATGAAGGAATCATTACCCTCACTGTTACTCACCACCATAGTTGGGTATTGTGTTTCTATCATAATGAGGTTAATAGGCCCTGTTTTCTTTTAGATTTCATTTAAAAAAATAAAAAATAAATTAATTTCGGTAAAAATAATTTCAGTTCAGCAAAAGTAAGGTGAAGAGAACATGACATTAGTATACAATAATTGGCACTCCTGAACCTAACAATATACAAGAAGATATTCACTCCTTCATATCATTTAGTTTGCACATCAACTGAAAAAAGTCAAGTCTCGCATGCATTTTCTCAGGTGACCAGTAGCTGGATCTCTTCTATTTATCGTTAATAAGTAATGTTAAAACATCTGCCTTTCCTTTTTATTGATACAGTTATGAGGGACAAAGGCCAACCTAGAGAGTTCCAGTTACAGATACAGCCTTGTCAGCCAGTCTAGCTAACATACAGAGAATCCGAGAATTTGTACAATTGCAAACTATTTCATCATTTGGGTTGAGTTGTCCATGTGATAAATGTTATCAGAACTTCGGAGTTGACTGAGATACGTCTCTGCAAAAGTGGTGTGTAATGCTGCTCCGATAGGAAGAACATCCTCATCAAGGAAGAAGTAAGGAGAATGTGGGGAGTGTACTGCACCAATTTCCTCATTTCTTATACCTATGCCAATCAAGATGCCGGGGATCTTTTCTTGGTAGAAGGAAAAGTCTTCACCTGCCATTACTTTCTGCCCCGGCAGGATACTATTAGGACCTAGCAGAACTCCACCAACAGCCCTAATATGATGATGCAAAGTATCATCGTTGTTGACAGCTGGATATGGAGGGTAATTTTCTTCAATGAAATCAACATATGCTCGGCCTCTATGTAAAGCAGCTCCATGCTCAACCACCTTCAAGGATTCTTATCAAATACATCATTCAAGCCTAAAGCAACTAATGGGATAGAATGTAAGCAATCAAGAACAAAAGCCACTGTAGACTGAACAATGTTTACAGTAAAATCTAACTAAAGTTTGAAGCTAATCACATGTATTTGCTTCAAATTATGTTCTAATTTGTTTACAATGTTAGAAGCTCTTAACATGATATAATTACAAATATAGGCAATTGCTTTAGCTATGGCTTTGACTAATTACAGTCACTTTTGTTTACAGAGCACGGGCAAAAGTTTAACGTCATAGTTTCAATGCATATAGAGCTCAAATGATGTCTGATCTTTCAAGTTTGGATTTCACTGTGGTTGCAAGCTAAAATTTACAGTTCACTAGACTACTGGATGAAGGTGGTGGATAAAACCATTACAGCAGACTGCAAGGATCAACAGAGTATGTTCAGAATTGAAGTATACCTCTTTTAACCTCCGTTGAAGCCAGTGCAGGCCATCCGTGGTAAGACTCCGAAGTGTCCCTCCAAACTCCACAGATGGAGGAATGATGTTCAAAGCTGTACCACCTTTGACATATGTAACAGACAGTACCTTCAGCAAAAGTAGCTGTTAGCATTTCAGTTGCACAGATCTTCAAACAATTCACTTGTGCTATTACTTTACTCCTTATTTTACCTCAAGTGCCATTGTTAGATTTACGACTCTCCAAAATTTGTATGGACATTTTGTTCAAATTATAACATGAAGATTTTGTTAAATACAAGTTGGTGGGTATAACTCTTGAGCACATATCTGTTTCTCAATTCTGACAGATTGACACAATTATCTGATCTAACTGATAGCGAATATTTGAAGAATTAAAATTATATGGGATCCTAATCAGAAAGTTAATATGAAAAAGGTTTTAAGAATCATTATACATGGCTTTCAAGGGGATTTGCTTCTCTTGAAATGACTTGATGCAGTGCCAAAATAATGAATGATGTTGACACTATTGGATCAATGCTTTTATGAGGTTCCGCAGCATGTGCTCCTTGCCCTTCAATTTTCACTTTGAACATGGACACTGCTGCACAAGAAGGTCCTGAGACAGAAGATATTCTCCCTGTGGGTGTCGTAAAATCAACATGCATCCCGAAAATTGCCTTGGCTTCACCAAGGGCACCATCCTGTATCATGTGAGCTGCACCCGCGCCTCCCTCTTCAGCAGGTTGGAAAAGCAGTCTCACAGTTCCCTTCAGTATCACAAAATGCAAAAACACTGCAGTCAAACTTGAAAGGACATTGACCAAAAACAAAAACAAAACTGTAAGGACAAGCCTATAGAACATAAGATTCTAAATACTAATGTCTACCTATTTTTGGTCCTCAAAAGGAAACATTCGAAAGAACTAAACAAAATTAAAACCATAGACGCTCCACGGTTCCACCAACCACAAATTATCTAACCAAAGGAGCACCAAAACTTCAAATTCAATGCATAACATAGTTACTAGAGACCGAACCTTAAGCCGATCCTTCCTTTGATTCAGCAACTTAGCAGCACCAAGGAGCATTGTAGTGTGAGCATCATGTCCACAACCATGCATTCTCCCATCAATTTTACTCTTATGCTCCCAATCTACAAGTTCCTATTTTTAGCAGAGTGATAAATAAATAGATTATATACAAAGTATATACACTGCAATTTAATACTACCTCCGATCCAAATTACTCGCAACTTTGGGGTATTATTTGTGAGATATAAAATATGTCAAAGTTGCTAGTAATTTGGACCGGAGGTAGTATAAACTTAGCTCATGTTATCAATAGTTACATGGAACAGTTTAATCTAAGTACTTGTGTCGTATACAAAGCAACATATTTCGAAATTTTGGCAGCAGAACAATGACAAACCCATAATAAATATACCAAATTCAAAATTTTGGCCTAACAAATAAGCATAATAAGATTAAAAACTACTGCACAAATTCACTCAATTCCAGCTTCTAACATTCCTACTCGATCAATCAAATGACAAACACCAAACCATTCATATGGACGGTAACTGTCACACGATAAAAAAAATCATAACATGAACAACTTTTAGACACGAGGGAAAATGTACTAAAAGAAAACCAAACATACAACATGAACCAAACTCGTATCAAAATGATTTGTGGTCGGCTAACATGAATCATCCTCGCGACAAACATCATAAGACAAGTTCAAAAGATTATTTAAAACTACCTGCATAGGAAGAGCATCCATATCAGCCCGGAGAGCCACAACAGGTGAAGAACCCGACCCGATGATCGCAACAACACCAGTTTGAGCAAATGGGTATTCATAATAAATGCCAAGTTTGTCAAGTTCAGACCTAATTAGAGAACTAGTGTTGAATTCTTGGAATCTGAGTTCTGGGTTTTCATGGATTCTTCTTCTAATTGAAACCAACCAATCTTTTTCTCTTTTTGCATCTTGTAATACTTGCTTTGCATAATTTTCCTCCAAATTGATGCTACTACCAGAGCAAGAAATGAGATTAATGGCTGAAAAACAGATTGAAAAGATTACCCAAATTGGAAACATATTAATAATCGAAGGAAGACTGTATGCGTCACAGTAGTGAGTAGTCATCAACTACTTTATAAAAGCTGAGTTCATAGAATATTTGGGGTGGGTCGAGGAATATTTATACTCCGAATTTATCATCAATAATATTAATAAATATATAATGTCGTTTGGAACCATATATGATTATTATTTGTTGTCATAAATGTTCGTGGTAAACTTGAATTAATGAAATCGACGCAAGCTGTAAACCGGTACATTGTTCGTTTAAAGGCAAATTAGAACCAACTCAATTAGACTCCCGGAGAGTATTAGGGACCATGGTAAACATTTCGGCAATTTTAATTTACGGGCGAAAAAAAAAATCAAAAAATTTCAAAATTAAAGACTAATATTCACGCTTTTGAGAAATTTTGGAGGTTTTGAGGCCCGGTATCGAAAATCCTTGAGATTTTAGGGGATACATCTCTGAGTCATATAATGCCGTTTGGAACCATATATGATCAATTTATATTGTTACAAATGTTCGTGGTAGACTTGTGTTAATAAAATCAGTGCTAGTTGTAAACCGGTAATTGGGCGTTAAAAGGCAAATTGAATGGTTCCACCTAGCCAATTGGACTCCCGGAGGGTATTAGGAACTATGGTTAACAGTTTGGCAATTTTTATTTCCGTGCGAAAAAAGTCAAAAAATCTAAAATTGAAGGCTAATACCCATGTTTTTTTAGAATTTCGGAGGTTTCGGTGTCCGGTGTCGAATAAAAATGAGATTTTAGGTGATACATCTCGGGGTGATATAATGTCGTTTGGAATCATAAATGATCATTATATGTTATCATAAATGTTCGTGGTAGGCTTGAATTAATGAAATCGGTGCAAGTTAGTTGTAAACCGATAAATTGGCTGTTTAAAGGCAAATTGGATGGTTCAACCCACCCAATTGGACTCTCGGAGTGTATTAGAACCATGGTAAACATTACGGCAATTTTTATTTCCGAAGAAAAAAAGTCAAAAAATTCCAAAATTAGAGGCTAATATCCACGCTTTTTGAGAAATTTTGGAGCTTTCGGGGCCCGGTGTCGAAAAGTCTTCAAATTATAGGGGATATATCTCGGGGTCATATAATGCCGTTTGGAACCATATATGATCATTATGTGTTGTCATAAATGTTCGTGGTAGGCTTGCATTAATGAAATCGGTGCAAGTTGTAAATCGGTAAATTGGCCGTTTAAAGGAAAATTGGTTGGTTCCACACACCCAATTGGACTCCCGGAGGGTATTAGGGACCACAGTTAACATTTCAGTATTTTTTTTTCGGGCAAAAAAAAGTCAAAAAATTCCAAAATTGAAGGCTAATATCCACGCTTTTTGAGAAATTTTGGAGGTTTCGGGGCCCGGTGTAGAAAAGTATTAAAATTTTGGGGGATACATCTCGGGGTCATATAATGCCGTTTCGAACCATATATGATCATTATATGTGACAGGGTAAAGTCGTATCCCCTAATCAAAAATAATTACCTAATTCACTAACTAAAGTAGATAGGGAAGTAGGGTCGATCTCCACAGGGAAACAAGTCTTTTTACTCCTAATTAAATATTATAATCTAAATTATTTAAGTAACCAATATTAAAAGTTGAATATGAAACTAAACTAAAAAGAGTAGGAAAAGGGAGAAAATAATATATAAAAGGATCTAGGGCATAGGTTCACCAATAAATAATATTGCGGGGTAAAATAGGGTAATCAATCATTGACATTGCACAAATAACATGATTAACAGGCTCTCGCAATTTATTAACCAACATAGACCTAACAGGCTCTCGCAATTTACTAGATCTAAGTTCTTATTGAAAATAGTCTTTAATATCAAATTAACATCTGCTCGATTCATCAATTTAATATTGCTATACTTTTACAAGCCGCAATTGTAAAACATTAAAACAATCCAATAAGAAATCATCATGTAATACCAACAATCAATAATAGTCAATCATCAATGCATCAATTAATCAGATTGTAAAGGGCTCTCGCTACTTATTACAATCACACAATTAATTTATCGGTATTAAATCTCATCTCTCGAATCTTGACTTAACCATTTATAAATTAACTTGCCTATTGAAACTAGACTTAAACATTAATTCTCATCTCTCGATTCTTGAATCAATATTGTCAAACTCATGCATAAAAGATAGGCCTAATCTAGTCACAGAGCATTAAATCAATCAATAGGAAATCAATCTAGCATTGATAATCAACAACAATAATTTACCCCTTCATATTATTTATTAGATCCCCATAAACCCTAGAAATTAAACTACTCACACATAATTAGATATAAACTAAACAAAGCAATAAAATAAATCATGATCAAAGGAATAAAATAAATAACTAAGATTAAGGGAAAAGAAATCGTCACCAAAATAAATCTGGAATTGATCAAAGAAATAAGAACAAAAGTTTAGGGAGAGAGTTTAGAGAGAGAAAACTAAGTAGAGAGAGAAAGTCTAAAAGAGAGGAGATAAGGGAATAGGAGAAGAAGAGAGAAGAAGATCTCCCCAAAAGAAGAGACGACCTAAAAACGTATTACGGAGGAGTATTTATACTCCGTACAAAAATCCTAAACTAAAACAAATTAATACGACTCTAATCGTCTCCTAAATAAACACGCGCCCGATCGGGCGAGGCACCGCCCGATCGGGCGCGCCTTTTTATCTTTAATAGCTAACTCGCGCCCGGCCGGGCGCGTCACCGGGCGCTTCTCCCGCCCGGCCGGGCGCGCCTCCGGGCGCCAGCCTTTTTGGCCGGGCGGATCATTTGGGCCAATATTTGGACTTCGATTGGGCTCCAATTCTTCGGGCCAATCTAGGTTTCCTCTTTGGGTCTTGAATACTCGGTCCAAACGCCCCGGTATCACCTCTACCGAGCCCTTAATCACCGGTTCGATGGCTCCAACCGGCCCTGGGCTATAAAATCTGGTCGTGCTTCTCCAGTGCTCGTGATTGCTCCAAAATATCTCGGGAAAATACTCCAAAAGCATAAATCCCTGCAAAAGTCAACCAAATCTACGAAAACACTAGAAAACACCAATTGGTAATAAAAGTGGCTCTAAAGAGCCAAAAACACTACTAATTATGACCAAGGGACGGGGGTAAAATACAATATAAAATAGACACATCAAACTCCCCCAAGCCAAACCTTTGCTTGTCCCTAAGCAAAGATCTCATCAATGAATCAATAAATATGCTTCACCCCAAAAAGTAAAAATCAAGCACAAACGATCCAGGGTAAATCAAATAAACATGCTTCAAAGTCAACCAATCAAATCCATCCAATTACCTTTCTTCCCTAACAATTGTCAAACAGAGCAAACCACAAGAGCATATAGAATTCAAGACTAGTGCTCACACACTCGACTCTCATTTATGTGGCGAGTAAAAGATGTACTCGATCGCTCTCCAACCACCCCTTTAATATGAACAATGCCCTCCCAACTCACACTCTCGTGTGTATAAAAACAATGAACGCTCAATCCTACTAGTCGACTCGAAATATGCCAAATCATAACTTGCATTGATAAGCAACACTTTCACATTCATACAGTTCTATGCACAAAGGTCGGAAAGTCTTTAAAGCTTGTAATGTAAGGCTAAGGTAAAGGGTAGGATAAATTTGGAAATACGTGAGAGAAAAGCTATGCTTAAGGGAGCAATATCCTAATAAAACTCATGATCAAAAATAAGTAATGATCAACATCTCCTACATAACCAACTCTAACATCAACCAAATATACTCCAATCATAATAAATAAACCCAACTCTTACAATTTCACTCATAAGATATAATAATGGAGTAATAGAGTGAATAAACAAACTTTATTTTCCCAACTTGAAATTTTTCCATTGAGGCTCAAAATTATTCTTTACAAACCTCCAACTAGAACATTTGAACATTTTTTTCTTTTGAAGTTCGCATATTTTTTCACATTTTTTTTTCCTTTGAACTTCTCTTTTTTTTTTTCATAATATCATGCTTTATTTTTTTCAAGAAAATATAACTCTCAAACTCATCAAAAATAAACATGAACAATCAACAAAACTACTTCTCAAAATCCCACCCAAATTGTGCAAATAAATAGCACACTACAAACTCCCTCACCTCACTCACTAATAGCTCCCCCAAGCCAAGCTTGGGACTAGTAACCAACGGGGCAAAATAGGCTTGTAATGTGGCTAATAAACAATAAAAAGTCAAGGCAACAACATGGGTAGCAAGAAGGGAACAAATGTATCTACAATATCTGAAGGTTACCTAAAAGAACAAATGCCTTCGTCCTCCACAATGTGCATAATAATGAATCATATAAATATTACTAATAGTAGCAAACCAATACTCAAATTCATTGACATACCAGGAACTATGGAACTATCACACAATCCTTGCCAAATCAACTAGTCAAGCACTATATTCACAAATAGTTGGACAAAATTGACGCATGTAAAGGTTTCAAGGCAATCAAACATCATATCATGATCAACTAATCCACAATGCCTATCATCAATTACTAAGGATCAAAACAACTTTTCTCAAGTAAGGGGCATAGGGAAGCATGATTTACAATTCATTGGAACAAAACTAACCTAAGAAAGTAATAAAATCTATACTAAGAAAAATAAAAATAAAAATAAAAAGAGAAAAGAGAGAGTGAAAGATGTACCATACGAACACGAGAACCTCCCCCCAAGCTAAATCAGACAATGTCCTCATTGTCTTAAAGGGAAGCTAGTAGTCAAGGTGACTACTCTTCATCATCACCACATCAATGTCACCAAAGCCTCGAGGATTGCAATGCATCTCTTTGGAACAAAATTGGGCAAGAAAGAAACAAAGTGTTAGTGGGAAAAAGTTCAAATTTGAGTCAGGTGCATTATTCTGATCATAACTTTTGATGTATAAATGATAATACAGTGATTCTAATTGCATTGGAAACTAGACTTGAAGAGCTTTCCAACGACAGGTCACACACAAAAATCGGATAAGAAACGCAAAAGTTATGGCCTGTCGAAGTTAACGTAGTTTGCTGACGCGTACGCGCGCCCGATCGGGCGAGCTCTGCCCGATCGGGCCCGTGCTACTGATTTGACGGGGCAGCTTGCTGCTGCTAATTGGCCCGGGATTCCTTTAGCCCTTCGATCTTTTCTCAACTTTTCTAGTATCTGTGCACAAAATCACACTCCCACAAATATAAGATATACTCTCCTCTACCTCTCTAAAACAAAACAAAAAGAAAACACACAAACAAATAAATAATTAAAAAAAAAAAACTAAATAAAAATCAACAAAATACGGGTTGCCTCCCGCAAAGCGCTAGTTTATCAAGGTCCCGCTCGACCATACTCCTTCTCTCAATCGGAAGAATTCAATGCCTTGAGTAACTTATCAAACGCTCCTGCAAACATTTCATTAAGCACTATATAGGGCTTAATAGCAAGCACATTTATCCCTATAAAGAAAAAGTTAGGAGTACATAAAGAGAACTCAAGGTAGAAAGAAAAATGAAAAGAGGGAGATGAAAATATACCACAACCTTCTACTTCCTCCGCTAAAAATTTAGAATTAATAGAACGAACATGGAGGTAGTCATTGTCTTTATCATCCAATAATGACTTTAAAATTTTACCCTCACAAATAACCTCATCATCAACAAAGGAATTATCAACCACCGTTTCTACAACTAATGATTTTTCAATCACCGATTCGTCAACCAATGATTTTTCAACCACAAATTCTATAACCGATGGTTCTTCATCCTCAATAACATTCATATTATTATAGTGTCCATAGACTTTTTCATCAAGAGCCTTCCAATAACTTTCATTAGCAACTAATCGTTTCCGAATATGATCATATGTATATGGAAAGACTCTAAAATCATCCGGAGCACGCACAAAAAACTCACTATAAGGGCATTCAGGATTTTCATGACAAAGACGTTGACAACTACAGTAGTTAGGTGCTGCATAAAAATTATATAATTCTTGTAGTGACATAAGCATGGATATTTTCAACTCATAAAAAAAAATTAAAAATTAAAAAATAATAATAATAATAAATTAAAAATAATCTAGACTCTAATAATAACTAGAAATAAAAATAAAACCGTTTCCCCGGCAACGGCGCCAAATTTTGACAAGGTAAAGTCGTATCCCCTAATCAAAAATAATTACCTAATTCACTAACTAAAGTAGATAGGGAAGTAGGGTCGATCTCCACAGGGAAACAAGTCTTTTTACTCCTAATTAAATATTATAATCTAAATTATTTAAGTAACCAATATTAAAAGTTGAATATGAAACTAAACTAAAAAGAGTAGGAAAAGGGAGAAAATAATATATAAAAGGATCTAGGGCATAGGTTCACCAATAAATAATATTGCGGGGTAAAATAGGGTAATCAATCATTGACATTGCACAAATAACATGATTAACAGGCTCTCGCAATTTATTAACCAACATAGACCTAACAGGCTCTCGCAATTTACTAGATCTAAGTTCTTATTGAAAATAGTCTTTAATATCAAATTAACATCTGCTCGATTCATCAATTTAATATTGCTATACTTTTACAAGCCGCAATTGTAAAACATTAAAACAATCCAATAAGAAATCATCATGTAATACCAACAATCAATAATAGTCAATCATCAATGCATCAATTAATCAGATTGTAAAGGGCTCTCGCTACTTATTACAATCACACAATTAATTTATCGGTATTAAATCTCATCTCTCGAATCTTGACTTAACCATTTATAAATTAACTTGCCTATTGAAACTAGACTTAAACATTAATTCTCATCTCTCGATTCTTGAATCAATATTGTCAAACTCATGCATAAAAGATAGGCCTAATCTAGTCACAGAGCATTAAATCAATCAATAGGAAATCAATCTAGCATTGATAATCAACAACAATAATTTACCCCTTCATATTATTTATTAGATCCCCATAAACCCTAGAAATTAAACTACTCACACATAATTAGATATAAACTAAACAAAGCAATAAAATAAATCATGATCAAAGGAATAAAATAAATAACTAAGATTAAGGGAAAAGAAATCGTCACCAAAATAAATCTGGAATTGATCAAAGAAATAAGAACAAAAGTTTAGGGAGAGAGTTTAGAGAGAGAAAACTAAGTAGAGAGAGAAAGTCTAAAAGAGAGGAGATAAGGGAATAGGAGAAGAAGAGAGAAGAAGATCTCCCCAAAAGAAGAGACGACCTAAAAACGTATTACGGAGGAGTATTTATACTCCGTACAAAAATCCTAAACTAAAACAAATTAATACGACTCTAATCGTCTCCTAAATAAACACGCGCCCGATCGGGCGAGGCACCGCCCGATCGGGCGCGCCTTTTTATCTTTAATAGCTAACTCGCGCCCGGCCGGGCGCGTCACCGGGCGCTTCTCCCGCCCGGCCGGGCGCGCCTCCGGGCGCCAGCCTTTTTGGCCGGGCGGATCATTTGGGCCAATATTTGGACTTCGATTGGGCTCCAATTCTTCGGGCCAATCTAGGTTTCCTCTTTGGGTCTTGAATACTCGGTCCAAACGCCCCGGTATCACCTCTACCGAGCCCTTAATCACCGGTTCGATGGCTCCAACCGGCCCTGGGCTATAAAATCTGGTCGTGCTTCTCCAGTGCTCGTGATTGCTCCAAAATATCTCGGGAAAATACTCCAAAAGCATAAATCCCTGCAAAAGTCAACCAAATCTACGAAAACACTAGAAAACACCAATTGGTAATAAAAGTGGCTCTAAAGAGCCAAAAACACTACTAATTATGACCAAGGGACGGGGGTAAAATACAATATAAAATAGACACATCATTGTCATAAATGTTCGTGGTAGGCTTGAATTAATGAAATCGGTGCAAGTTGTAAATTGGTAAATTGGCCGTTTAAAGGCAAATTGGATTGTTTTACCCACCCAATTGGACTCCCAGAGAGTATTAGGGACCATGGTAAACATTTCGCCAATTTTTATTTCCGGACGAATAAAAGTAAAAAAATTCCAAAATTGAAGGCTAATATCCACGCTTTTTGAGAAATTTTGGAGGTTTCGGGATCTAGTGTTGAAAGGGCTTGATATTTTAAGGGATACATCTCGGAGTCATATAATGCCGTTTGGAACCATATATGATCATTATATGTTGTCATAAATTTTCATGGTAAGCTTTAATTAATGAAATTGGTGCAAGTTGTAAATCGGTAAATTGTCCGTTTAAAGGCAAATTGGATGGTTCTACCAACCAATTGGATTCCCAGAGGGTATAAGGGACCATGGTAAGCATTTCGGCAATTTTTATTTCCGATCGAAAAAATTAAAAAATTCCAAAATTGAAGGCTAATATCCATGTTTTTTAGAAATTTTGAAGTTTTTGGGGTCCGGTGTCGAATAGAAATAAGATCTTAGGGGATACATCTCGGGGTCATATAATGTCATTTGGAATCATAAATGGTCATTATATGTTGTCATAAATGTTCGTGGTAGGCTTGAGCTAATGAAATCGGTGCAAGTTGTAAACCGATAAATTGACTGTTTAAAGGCAAATTGGATGGTTCAACCCACCCAATTGGACTCTCGGAGTGTATTGAAACCATGGTAAACATTACGGCAATTTTTATTTCCGGGCGAAAAAAAAGTCAAAAAATTCCAAAATTGAAGGCTAATATCTACGCTTTTTGAGAAATTTTGGAGGTTTCGGGGCCCGGTGTCGAAAAGTATTGAAATTATAGGAGATATATTGCGGGGTCAATTAATGCCATTTGGAACCATATATGATAATTATGTGTTGTCATAAATGTTTGTGGTAGGCTTGAATTAATGAAATCGGTGCAAGTTGTAAATCGGTAAATTGGTCGTTTAAAGGCAAATTGGTTGGTTCCACACACCTAATTGGACTCCCGAAAGGTATTTTGTACCACGGTAAACATTTCGGCAATTTTTATATCCGGGCGAAAAAAGTAAAAAAATTCCAAAATTGAAGGCTAATATCCACGCTTTTTGAGAAATTTCGAATGTTTTGGGGCCCTGTGTCGAAAAGCATTGAGATTTTAGGGGATACATCTCGGGGTCATATTATGCCTTTTGGATCCATATACGATCATTATATGTTGTCATAAATGTTCGTGGTAGGTTTGAATTAATGAAATCGGTGCAAGTATTGAATCGGTAAATTGGTCGTTTAAAGGCAAATTGGGTGTTTCCACCCAGCCAATTGGACTCCTTGAGGGTATTAGGGACCATAGTAGACATTTCGCCAATTTTTATTTCCGGGCGAAAAAAAGTCAAAAATTCCAAAATTAAAGGCTAATATCCACGTTTTTTGAGAAATTTGGGAGGTTTCGGCCACATGTTAATGGATTAGCCGGATTTTTTTAATTTTATTTTTATGTAATTTATTTACGAGTATGAATTTAAAATATATTAATGGGCATAACTGTATATTGGCATGTGTGCGGACAAGGTGATATGATGCACTTAAAAATGATGAGAGTTGTGTGGTTGTATGTTGTTTTAACCGATTAAAATAGCTTTTCGTGCATTGCACGGGACCTAAACTAGTAATACTACTGAAACATACACCAAATATTTTTTCCTCTTCAACATGCTCTTTTTTTTAGTTACACTATCTCATTAACTCATTCCTTACCTAAAATATTTCATTATACTTTTGATTTATAATACAATTTCGTGTTTTTTAAATATGGTGTTTAAAAAAAACACAAAAAGAAAAAAAAAAAAAAAAAAAAAAAAACCTTTTAATATACTACATGTTCAAAACTTGCAATTGTTCAATTTTTTTTGCTAAATGTTCAAAAGTATATACGTTGTGCACCTAGCACCAGGATGACCTTAAAATTTGCGTTCAGTTAGAAAAGGGTATTTGTTTTATTAAATACCCGATTGTTACAAATATGATAAAAAGCAGACACTATAGCAACATATTACACAAATTAAGTCAAAACGTTTCATTTATCGTGAAACAGTGATAGTATATACCTAAGTACTTATTATTCATTCTTCAAAGGAATTCATTCTTCAAAGGAAATGCTTTGAAATTATATAAACTTGGAGACCAATTTTTTTTATTATTATTACAAATTTGCCTTTTAATATCTGTGCCATTTCAAACGTGCAAACTTGGTAGATTCGTATTTTAACATCTGAAAAAAAAATCTGAAATGGAAGAAGTACTGTATGTTCGAGACTGAAAGAGTTAAGCCGGATTCTTCTTATCTAGCAATGGATCAGAGACTATCTGAGGCTGAAAATCTGGCTTTATATAACGAGCGAGCATCTCAGCATAAAGCTCATACCTTGCAGTCATTCTGAATCCCCACTTATCTTTGATCTGCCTACAGAGGTTTAAATCCATATCTGCAACCATCAAACCATCTCTGTAACGAGAGAGGAATGGACTGCAAGAAGCATCTGGAGCAGAAAAATGACTAGAACCATAGAAATGACCGAAATCCTTGTGCTGTGGCTTTCCATCTCCAGAGGTGAATGCATTCGGAAAGGTCTCAGTTCCAACACGATTTATTGAGCCAACAAAATAATTATTTGCTATTGCAGCATTACGTGCCTGTACAAAAATTCATCATAAACCATAATAAATCACACAAAGTGGAATATGTTACTGAATTGAAGTTGCCAGATCCCATAAATAGTCTCTCAAAACTGTTTTAGGATGTGAAGGAATTGCTGTCAATTTTGTAAATGCAGCTTTCAATCTGAGGGGTGGCACACTGGCTAGGTTAATCCTAAGCGATACTAATACTACAAGAATTTACCACCAAAACCATCCAAAACAAATCAACAAATCAAGTAACTCATCCAATGTACCAATTATAAAAGGATTAGACTGTTTGTTGATGAACTGAGACCACATAAAAGTGTCTCCCTCGGTTGCTAGGAGGTGTGATGCATGTACATATATATGATGGTCGGAGAACCCTAAATGTATACAGGTCAGCAA
This sequence comes from Chenopodium album, assembly GCF_948465745.1. Lineage (NCBI taxonomy): Eukaryota > Viridiplantae > Streptophyta > Magnoliopsida > Caryophyllales > Amaranthaceae > Chenopodium > Chenopodium album. The sequence continues at coordinate 71,712,451 of NC_137842.1, read as the reverse complement.
CCTTGTTCAAAATGAGACGATACTTTTAAACTAGTTACTATGGAATTGTTGAAAAAAAGAAGTAAGATAGGGATGATACTAGATAGATACCTCAATTGGCCACATAGGTTCACTGAGCTCACCAACAGTAGCAGACGGGTTAAATACTATCTCTGCTCCATTCAAGCCAAAAGCCATCCAATTTAAAGGATGATGCCTACCATAACATATGTTAATGGCAATTTTGCCAAATGCTGTCTCAAAAACAGGGTGTCCAGTGTTTCCTTCCATATAATACGTGCTCTCATTGAAGTCCCCAACCCTAGGAATATGGTTCTGCCAAACACAAACATGATTATGACCATGCTGAGAGAATTTCATAACGAAAATTGATCAGACCATACTGAATTACCTTTCTATGAACGCCTATAATGTTACCCTGATTTCCAATTATAACAGCGGTGTTCCATATAGTCTCTCCATGTACAACATCCCTCTCTAGAATGGGACTTACAATGACCATGTTGTACTTCCTAGCAAGATCTTGCAAAAATTGTGTCGACTCCCCATTGACAGGCTCTGCAAATTCACACCAACTTTTCTCTCGAGTACAAAAGGCAAATGGCATAGTCCATGCTTCCTGTACAGCATGCATGAGTTACTTAGAATGTATTTTACTTTAAAATCCACAATAGTAATTTTGAAGCTCTTACATCTTGTTTCGTATAAGATAATTTGTTTTATGATTACATCAAAATTTGTTTTCAATCATACTATCAACTGAACTACTGAAGTTGGTATGAGTCACCATTGCATAATTCATCAACACTTGTTCACATGAAGCATTCCATGTAAGCTTGCAAACATACTTTATTATCAATCTATTAGCATACAAAAACTTCATACCAACTGAGCAATTTAAGTACGAAGTATTTTGTTACCTGAAGGCATAATATGTTGACTCCCGAAGCACCTGCAGCCTCAATGATGGGCTTCAATTTCTGAAAGATGGCCCTTCTTTGGTCTAAAAATGGTTCTGTTGTGGGCAGGGCGATAGAATTCTGAATAAGACCCACTCGTACAATTCGAGGCTCTCTTAGAGATTCCTTTTGAGCTTGAAAGCAGTATGCCTGTAAAATTAAGTGAGCATTGAAAAAAAATTCTTACTTCTAAAACACAGAGTTAGCACATCTAGTTGTAATTCAATTTAAGCTTCAGTAAATTATACAACTATACAGGCCACGAGGGCTCTGCAGGCTGAAATGCGAAAGAGGATGACAAATTGACAAGGAGAATACACAGACACCAGGAGGAACAGAAACCACAAATGGATAGTAAAGGTCTTTCAGACAAAGAGTGCCATCATCGCCACACGTTATGGGAGTGTTAAGATGCCTACAAAGGCTCATTTCATAGCTACTCCATCCTGAAATTCGCTTCCTCTTTGACAACTTGTGGTCAAAATTTGATAGTAGTATCCATAAATTTGCTAAAAAATAGCATGATCACATTGATTATACTTTTATCAAAAATGTATTGCCTAAAAAAACACTTCCAAAGACAGCAAAAGATCAAGCATCAAGTTAATTTTGGTACAAAGTTTGTACTTTGATCATAAAACCACTTAAAAGGAGCCTAACATAATATTCTTCACCAATCCAAGACTTTCATGATCCAAAACAACAAAAAATTATTTTTTCTGTTGCATTTCTTACAAGTGTAACAAATTCATGAAACTACGATAGCACAAATTCATCAATTCAACAATGGAGACAAAAGAAGCTAGCCAAGACCCGAACCTGAAGATCGAAATCGTGGTCATTGGACAAATTGGTAGCTGCAGCTGGAAGTGTTACAGGATCAAGTGATTTTCCAGAGTTCAACCCATAAATCAACCTGCTTACTTCCTGTCCATTTAACCCATCACAATTGCACAAATTAAATCAAGATATATACATATTATACTGCAGCAAATTACAACTATAGAATAAACATCGATTTTCATTACTAATCCATATTACTACTCATCATAATTCATAATATTTGTTGCTCCCCGATATACAAACCCTTGTCAATATCAATCATCAAATAAAAAGTTGTAACCTTTTAAGTATTTTGTTCAACTTTGTTTTATGTCACCTCTACCTCCGTTTCATAAAGTTCTTTCCACGGGTCGTTATTAAAATAACAAACCCGTGTGTCTTTTAGACCGTCTGATACAAGAATTTGCGGGTTTCAAAATAATAGCTTAAGTAAAAATGAGAACAAGAAATTGAAAAAGAAACCTGGAAGATGGGAGCAGGAAGAGAGGAACTAAGGAGGTGATGAAGGGATTCAAACCCAGAAATTGAACCATTTGGAGTAGAAATAACCCCCTTTGTTGGGTTTTCTTGTTGATCATTTTCTCTATCTCCATTTTCAATTATGCTTTTATCTTCCATTTTATCTCTCTCTTCTAGGTTGGTAATATGATTGGAATCAGGATTAGATGAGATGATGAATTGATGATTGATCAAACTTTTCGAGTTGGGAAAACTTTCTCTTTTGTAGTCACTTTTATTTTTATTTTATTTATTTTATATATTTATTTATTTGTACTTATTGAATCATCATTTATTATCAATAAGAATCTTTTGGTGGTTATTGAAATAAATAACTGGATTATTAGTATGCTCAAACAATGGGGTTTGAGCCGTTTGACTCATTTAAGTCCAGTTTAATTTTATTTTTATTTTTAATTTTTTTAAAAGAGAAACATAAAATATTATTATTTGAAAGCCCATACGGCATCTATAATAAGCATTATAAAAAAGTAAAATACAAAATTAATCAAGCAAAACTCACGATGAAGCATAGTCCTTGATTATTTGCTGAATTATATAGCTTTCTGTGAGGAAGTCCATCTTAATTTACATACCGGTAACTTTGTAATATAAGTACGAAGTATAAAGTACGAGTATATTTACAAAGCAACTACAAGTACTGATTTTAGTATTTTGATTGTATTGTTTTAGGGTATATTATATGCACAACTTATAAATTGAACTTATTCCAACTTATCAGACTTTAATCACCTTATTAGAATTCTTTTTAGTTTTAAATTGACCCTTAGGTACCTTACAACAACTTATTTGGAAACAGATTAGGGCTTGAGAGTTTTGTTAATCTACTCCTCTATCAATATCCAAATTCTTTTGTTGATAACTCATACAACTTTACAAATACGTAGTATAAGTTTGCTTCCACATAAAAGCAAATGAGTTGATTATCATATGTCAACCCTCTTAATGCTATGTTAGCCAACTCTTCACTACTCTTTTAATGATAATGTCAACCCTCTTAATGCTATGTGAACTCTCCAATATAACAATAGTAAAATGGCAGAGCATAAAATCGAAAGCACTCTCAAACAGGAACTTTGATGAGTTCTGAAAATCACATCCCTAGGATGCAGAACAGCCTGCTAAAACATCGATTGCAGCTGCTACTGTAACGTAATATGTTCAGAAAGAGAAAGAAGAGAAATATCATTCTAATTCATCTAAGTTTAGATCAACGAGGAGGAAAACAATCATAACATGATTTATCAGAGGGAAAGCCTAATCATGAGACCAGATTATTTTATGAGGGAAAGGTAATCTGCGACAGGGCATATCACTTGCGTTTTTTCCTTAATTTCGCAGATTTTTGGGTTCGCAGCTTCACTCTAGGTGTCGAGGCTGCTTGCACAGCTTCAGAATCTTGAGGCGTGCATAGCAGAAACTTCTTGTTTGAACCTATCTGCTGGCAAACCTGCTTCAGCATCCTCTTGCCTCTCATCCATTTCAGTAGTATCTTCATGTGTGTTTTGCTAGCGATTCCACTGATACCAGCTTCCTACAGTAGCAAATTTTACCATTAGAAAAACGGAGCCTACACAGAGCACACTTACTACCTAGCTATTCATGATACCACTACTACAATATATATATATATATATATATATATATATATATATATATAAAATAGCATAAGCACTAATCAGATCCATCATTCAACTTAAAAAGCATGAGACACAAGCCCTTTCAGGAATATATACACAACTGCTTTAAGTTTTTACCCCTACATTTCATATCAATCCTCATCATGTATTTGAGAAATGACATTGATCCAACAGAGAGAAAAAAAATATCATTGCAAATATGGGGAGGGAGCAAGAGGAAATGGGAGAGACAGAAATGAACAAAGAAGAAGCATAGAGGAACAAATGGAATTCACGAACAAGTGGGCAAATATCAGTATAAAAAAAATTGAGCAAAATTATAGAGCTGGAAACAACATAATTTAGCTTCAAATCCAATTATAAGCATGCATGCTTTCGCCAAGCCTAGCATGCCTTGGACAAAGGTTACGACAGCAAACCAGAGAAAGTTCTACCATGCCTTGGAATCCCAAAAGGCCATGGGAATTATAGCTTGAAATTTGTAACATAAGGTCCATGTACTTAAAGCTTAATATAGTCTCATGGTCACCTAGTAGATAATGTCACATTTTGTCCTAAACTGTATACAGAAATTATAGCTACGAAAAGTTTTGGATTATATATCAATCAATCAAAGCCTTAATCCCATAAGTGGGGTCGGCTTTTGGATTATATAGTGATCACAAAATTGTTTCCTGTATTTTTAGTCTAAACATGAAGTAATTGGGAAGAACTAGACTACAATGCAGAGATCTCCATAGTCCATACCTTTAATTCTTTAAACCCCCTCAAGATTTTTTTTTATTGGAAACAAACTATACCAAGAACCATTTTGCTTTATTTGTTGTAAGAAGAAAGATGCCTTAAAGCTTGACTGATTATAGGCTGAATTGCATGGCATTTGACTTACTTCTTATTATCATTTCTATGTCCAAAATCCTGGAAGTAGAGACAAAGTAAAGCAAGATAGTTCATGATATATATATATATATATATATATATATATATATATATAGGCTGTCTGGCTCCCATTCCTAAATTAACAGGATGAAAAAGAATAGGTGGATACTTGTTAGATTATACTTCGTTGCAATGCTTCTTCCTATGCTCCACTCTAAATGTCTTGCTTTTTAAACAGGGTTACTCCACTTTTAATGCTCTATTTCCTCTAGTAGATGAAATATTAAGGAGTATATTACAGTCAATTTTCTTTTCCTTAAAACTATGACATGATAACATTGAAAGGAAAATGAGACGATCTTGGAAGAGCTTCACATGAAACAGTTTATTCCAAGGGTTTTTTTAGGCTAAGAGGGAATCTGAATTATGATTCCCAAAGACGGTACATTTATAGTAAAGTGCTACCCTTATGACAACTTCATATGGAAGTATTGGTAAATACACTTATGCATTCTCTATGTATGTCACTCACCACGAAGCATAATAGCTAAAGCCAAGGAACACCATACCTATTTTATGTAGGAAAGGAGAGAACTACAATTCATTGAATTTGCTACAAGAACAGGTAGACCAAGGTTTTAAATGCACATTGGTTCATAAATATTATTGATATTATTGATAGATTTGACAGGGCAACGCCAATAAAGTTAAAAGTCACACCTTTTGAAGTTTTGATTTTTATCATATTGACAAATCAGTGAGCCCCCAGTAACCACGGGCACAAAGGACATTAGATAAGACACTCAATCGCTGCCACAATCCACATCAAATATTCCTTGTGGATGTGCCATCTTAAATGTCATGTTATAATCTAACAATCTAGAGTAGCCCATTTAAACTAGTTGGGAAGCTTTTAATCACAATTAGCTTCCCAAATCCTAACCCAATAACATTCAACTTCCTAAAATCCTAACCCCCCATGTAAACTATTTTAGCCACCTTTTACCAAGTATCATCCCATGTAATGTATAAATTCAAACTCGAGACACTTGAATTCTTGATCCACACTCAAACTCACACCCAAATCAAACCCTTAAACCCTCGTTCTAAATGACAGAACAATTGGACAATCATTGCATGATTACAAATTAACGGCATTATAATTTATACACAAAGTATAGTTCAGTACAATCCAACATTTCAATTCATACCAAGATTATCCAAAAATTATAGCTTCAAACACCCACAAAAATTCACAAGTGCAGCACACATTAAACAACTAACTAAACACAAATCTGAACACAATTCATCAAATTTATCAAACAAACTAGCAAATAACATCAATACATATCAAAAAAAAAAAAAAAAAAAAAAAAAAAAAAAAAAAAAAAAAAAGGGAATTTGGAGCGCGATAAAAAAGAAGATGAACCTGTGCGTTAGTCCAAGCACTGCCAATGGTGACAGGGCCACGATTCTGGATCAAATTGAAGAGATTTTGAGCAATGGAGGTAGCTTCAGAGTAGGGAACTTTAGGGTTTATCTTCCTCAGATTTTCAGCTCGTTTCTTCGACATATATCTCACGCATTGCATCATCATTGAGCTACCTCCCCCAATTTCTCCTCCTCCATTGCTGCTGCTCCAAACCCTCCTCCACATTTCTTCTTCCCTCTCCTTCAATCTAATTCAATTTTTGAAAAATTGGGGAAAAATTGATTCATATGATATGCGTCGTCTTGATTTTGAAACTGAAAATTAGGGTTTTTGAGGGTATTAGAGTGCGAGTTCTTGAGTAGACGAATATCACACGGTCCGTATAAGCTGCGCTAGTTCATTTTTGTGTTTACTTTATTAATTACTTCGTATAATTATTTTATTTTATTTTTGTAAATTGTAACATATCAAATCACTAAGCTGAAGTGAACTGAATTGAATATTTTATAAGAGAAGGAAATTGGGCTGAACTGAATTGAACTGAGCTGAACTGAACTAAACTAAACTGAATTTCAACGTTAGAGAACAGGCCCTAGTTGTTGACTGGATTAAACTTTAATCTTATCTACATACGGAAAACTTTATCAAATAATTAGATATGAAAAGTGGAACAAGTAATAAAATACACCCCTAAAATGAAAGTGGCGTAAGTAATAAAATATGAAGGGAGTTCGCAATTACTCGTGCACAAGGTTTACTACAATAGGAAAAGTTTGCATATCACAACTATGAGTTTTGTGATATCAAACCCCCCACTAGGGATACTTTAAGGTAAGAACGTGTAAATTTGGTTGTCTTAGTTAGGTTTAATAGCGTTCAATGGGGTTAGGTTTAGGGATGTCAATGGGGCGAGATGGGGCGGATGTTGGTCTTCCCATCCCCATCCCCGCGACGGGTCCAATATTCATCCCCATATCCGCCCCAGTGGGTACAACTCCAAAACCATTCCCGCCCTTCCCCCACTTGGATATCCATCCCCACTAAAGACCCGCCTAATCCCCACCCAAGATCCACCTAATCTCCGTCTCTAAAATACATAATCCTACATAATTAATACGGATTATAATAGAAATAAAACATTCTTAATATTACATACATTTTTGTTTATAATACAAGTGTTGTACAAATATTATAATTAAAATTATGTTTCACGTAATCTAATATATATTATATATATATAAAGGGGAGTTTTTTCCCGAGTTTTTAGAGAGCACATAGGATCTAATTTTCTTAGTGTGCCATATAGGATTATAAATTTTAGTAGTAACCAATTAAATAGGAGATTATTAAAATCTTTTACAATTAAATAATTCAAATGCCACGTAAGCAAAATTGGCGAATAAGATTTTCCAATTTAAATTAATTAAATATAAAATATTATCTTTTGATGTTAGGAATTTTATCTAAACATATAACAAATTTTAGATCATAAATATATGTATAAAAAAATTATTTTAAAAAATTCAAACAAACTGTGCATCGCACGGGTTACATCTAGTTATTTTATAAAATAGTATAAAAGTATGTAATTTTGCTTTTAAAGATATATAGATGTGGGTTAGTGGGTATGAGGTGGGTACGAAGTGGGGCGAGGATGGGGTGAATACAACTTAAAATCCACCCCCGCCCCATCACCCATGACGGGTATGGTTTTTATCCCCATCCCTGCCCCACCACTCCCGCCAAACCGAGACCCATCCTCACTCCAGTGGGGCGGGGATCTTACTTGACCCGCCCCACTGACATCCCTAATTAGGTTGGATTCTTATTTGGGGTTGAATTATACTAAATTGTTATGCACATACTCTGCATAAATTAAAAATCTAAATCAAGTTACTATAGAAACAGTTTTTTTTTTGTTTTTGTTTTTGTTTTTGTTTTCGAAAGCACTTTCAAAACAGATTGGATCAGGTCGAATTTGGTGAAATTGGACTCATTTACCCTCCCAATAGTCCCAAATAGGTTCGTGGTTCTCTTACTTCTCTACACTTTTTTTTTATTTTTTATTTAGTGGGCATTATTTAAGACCACCCACCAATCAACCATACATCAAAATATGAAGAAAACGAACGGTCCATAATCATTAGATTTCCCACCTTTTTTTCCTGTTGAAAGAATGATGAAGAAACGAATATCCCAAATCAGCCAATATGAACACACATAACTTGAAAAAAACTTACCGAAAATAGAAAGAAAATTAAGAGGAGAGAGAAAATGAAGAAAAATGGCGGTGAAACCTCGCAATCGGCCCCTGCCTCACCTTCCGCGCCACCGCCTCGTACCACGAGCTCGAATTCCGACGCACCTTTGAGGCGCAGAAATGCGCCATTTTTGATCGTTTGTAGATGTTTTAGCCTCATCACCGCAATATCTGCTATTCTTTGTATTGCCGTCAATATTCTTTCTGCTGTTCGATCCTTCAAGCATGGAGCTGATGTATTTAATTATGCTTTTTATTTGTCGATTTTGTTGGTGTAATTGTTGGTTGATTTAGGGTTTTTGATATGATTTCAATTTTATTTAGGTTTTTGATGGGATTTTTCGATGTTATGCGGTTGTGCTAGCGATTTTGGTGGTTTTGGCTGAGACTGAGTGGAGTTTCATCTTCAAATTCTGGAAGGTATGATTTCTGTTTTTATTGGATTCTAGTTGGATGAATTTCTTTGTTTTAGTGGATTTTTGATTGCTTTATTGAATTGTTTCAATTATGATCGAGTATTGAGCTCATCTTATTACTCCTTTATGAATTATGATTAAGTTTCCGGGTTTCAGATTAGTGAGTATTGAGCTCAATCCTCAATGTAATACTTGTAAGAATAAGGCTTTTGAGTTGTGGATTGATGAGTATTGAGCTCAATGTAATATTGTAATGCTTGGTAGTATAAGTGCATCAGACACTTGTACGGTTTAATACTTAGGCTTCTGAAAGACATAACCTTATTATGTAATTATTCGAACAATTATGGTTGTATATAATAAAATAATTGACCAAGCTAGGTACAATACAAATGTTGGGTATTTATGTAATTATGTTATGCATTTTTTATGATGCTAGGAGCAAGATGTTATTGTCTTGTGGGAGCTTGGAGGTATATTAGATCGTTATTGTCTTGTTGGAGCTTGGAGGTATATTAGATCGTTATTGTCTTGTTGGAGCTTCAATAGAAATTTAATGGAGATATTGCAAGCTAAATTTCTAATACCATAAAATAAATTTAATGGAGGTACTAAGGTACTAGCATGCTATTTTATAGCGTACTGTTTGTGCATATTTCTATCATAGATATTGTTCAATAAGTAATACGTAGTACAAAGTACTCTGTAGCATGTACTTTCCATTCTCTCTCCTTTCCTTTCCTGCCTTAATTCCATAATTACATTGTCATTTTGTCATGACAAGTGTTCTACTTTCCATTCTCTCTCCTTTCCTTTCCTGCTCTCCAAATATATAAGTATATATGAATGATTTTGCTGCAGTGGTCGGCATTCAGCCAGTCAGCAGTCAATTTGTATGTTGTGCAATCCACTAGCAAGATAGGTTGTTGTTTCCTTAATTAATTTGTCCTATTCATGTTTTCCATACTTAAATGGCTGTCTTGGTTGTCTACAGTTGTCATATATTTAATCTCGTACTTGCTTTGTGTGTTTGTTTAGACTTGGAAGCTAATTTCTGGTGTTATCATGTTATGCTGCAGGTGTTGGAGTATTGGCCTGGCAGAAGCATGCTACAAATCTTGTATGTATACTAACACCCAAGACTATTGAATTCATCCTCATCAAACTTATAGAAAATTTAGCATTTTGTTTTCATAAAATTAAGATTGACAAGAACTATGAATACAAGACAGCATGAAAGCGATTTATTTGTTAGAGTATAAGCTATGACTAAGTAATCGTAGTAATTCAAGCTTCATTTTTCTGGTGTCAGAAAGCCTTTTTAATTTCTGGAAGCTACCACTGTCCATGTCACTTTACTGAAATGCTGATGTAGGCACACTAGAAGTTGTTTTAATGCATCATTTACAGGTAACAATGAATATGAACTTACATCCATGGCCTCATTGATTGTTTTGTGTAGTGTTGCTGTTATGACTAGGGCATTCTCTGACTTTATTGGCAAGCAACGTGATATAGTTCTTCTTCAGAGTATAGCAAGCTATCTGCTGCTTTCATGCGGTGCTGTTTATCTTGTATCGGTAAGAGGATGAGCTGAACAGTTTTTTTCCCCCCCTCTTTTCATTATGTAAAATTGCTTTGTAAAGTATGTCCATACGTCTGGAGGATATTGTGCTCGTATGTTTTTGTGACATACATGAATAACTTAATGGGTTCAATGGGCTCAGTGTTCACAAGATTGTTTATATACTTGAATGAAACAATTATTATCTAAAAGTGTAATCCTCAAGGCAATTAATTTGATATATATGTTGATGAGAGACTTCATTATAGTAATGCTGACAGAATTTAGACTCTTTAGATTTTAAAATTTTACAAATAGTGCATGATGAGAAACTTGAGCTAATCCACTGCTAGATTTATATACACAGGTTTTGTTTATTCAAGGAATGCTCAATGACAATTTATTTCATGTTGCTTCAAATCAACAATATTTCAGGGAATCCTTTGCATAGGTATTTTGAAGCGTTCCCTAGAACAGAAAGAAATTTCAAGGGATCAAGCAGTTAAGGATCTACAGGTATTTAAGTGTCTGCTGTCTAGTTTTTTTTTTTTTTTTAATTCTGATTTATATGGTTAATTGGATTGGTTGCTTCAGATGAAGGTTTTTATTATGATTAACTTAGGTTTTGCTTCTCTATTTTGCTATATTCCATGGCTCCTTGTTTGTGAAAACTGTACTTAATCTGATGTAGCTACTAGATTAAAATAGCTAACCAAAACCAACTACTTCATTAGTCATGCCAATTAATTAAAATCCATCCATTTTTTGTCCTTCATAATGGGAAGTGCATCAATTCCGTGAGTGCATCAATTCCGTGCAAAGCTTGAGAATGGAAAACAAAAATCTAAGGTTGTTCATAGAATTACGACTAGCAGTGAGCACTGAATTGCCTAAGACTTATGCTAGATGGAGAGATGTCTTGCAACACATCGAGTCCCTTGCTCAATAATATCTCCAAGGATGCTTCATTGAGAATAGCAGATGAGAGTTTACAGCTGATGTGCCAGGATTGATGGGCTCTTAAATTTCTACTAGAAGTAAAGTGGTCTCCTTGTTGACTAGTAGTACTCTAGTCATTTTTTCATATCTATCTATCTACTTCCTTTTTCTTGGATTCTGAGATGAGTTTATTTTCTTTCAATTTGATTTTAGTCCCTAGAAAAAATTGTTGAGTGAGAATCTTGACATTGTTAGGTCTGTTATATTAACTTTTGTCCCGTTGCAGGAGTTGGAGAAGAAGCGGCAGGAACTTGAAGCTTTGTTAATTGAAGAAGAACACGTTTGAAAGAGAATTCATATGTTGGTTTGTCACAGTTCCTTGTGGAATTCTGGATTTTCTCTAGAATATTGAGGAAGACAAGCCTTGTAACTGACAATTTGATCGAAACAATTGTACAGGAAGACAAGTCTTGATGCTTTAGCACTTAGTAAAATCTTTTTTGTTTTTGTTTTTGTTTTTGTTTTTGTTTTTGTGGCTTTATATAGTTGTAATCATTTTTTTCCGTTCTCGAATTTTTTGTGGATAGAGAGTGTAGCTGTGTTTGAAAGAATCTGTAACCAATGTATGTAGTATGGAGTACTTGCTAAAATTGAATAACAACGGTTTTTTTTTTCCCGCTTGAGTATGCATTTTCGTGCCATACTGATGAATTTTTGGCCAGTTTATCTGTCTATGTTATCTCAGGTTTATTTTGATACGGAGTAATTTCCATCATAGTCAGCCAGGGTGCTATTTGTTTTGGACAACCAAATAAAAGTAGTTACAGCCTTACAGGCCTTTTCTTGCCTTTGTGGCCAAAACAATGAGCTTATGAGCCTCAGCTATTCTATCTCATCTCATCAGACATGACAATTTATGGTGATCTTCATTTGATGAAGGCATGCCTCATCTTTCCAAAGAAATGGGTGTGTTCATTTAAAACATGTACAGTAGTAATAAACTAATAAACCACTGTGTCTAGCAATTACATTAGCAAAAAATCCCTTAGACACGAGGGTGGAAGGAGGGCCTCTAAGTTCTAATCACTTGGCCAACCTTAATTTTAGTAGTATGATGATACAAATTAGTAACATAATTTCACTCAAGATTTAACAACTTATCCTATAATATAATGAGCTAAATATGCCTATTGTAATTAGAGAATCAATGAGAGGGGTTCGACCCTCACCTTAAATAAATAAGATCCCTAATTTCCCCCTAAACAGTATTATTGACGTTTTTTCAAAACGGAATATTAAAAAAGTTCCTCATATAGGTCTTCTTCCAAAAAATTTCTTCTTTCTCTTACTACTTTTTTTGTACTTTCCTCATTTGAATAAAAAAAAAATACTACTTTTTAAAAAAAAAAAATACAGAGTACAATAAAGAAGTTATAGCCGTACTCAAAATTTAAACCAAACACTCCCGCTCTCTCTCTATCTCTCTCTCCTCAAACTCAAATCTCTCTTTGTTCACCCAGATTCACCACTACGCATTGCTCCTCCCAGGTTCTCTTCCGCTCTCTTGCATTTTTCTTTTAATTTTTCTGTAATTACACTCACGAAAAAACCCTAATCTTCTGTAGTATGTCTATGTTTATTTATTTTAGTTTAATTTATTCTTGCATTTTATCTTAGCTTTGTGCTTTATAATTAGTACTCCGTAAATTCTTGTTTTGGATTGTTGTTTATAAATGATTTCTAAAGGTCACAAATTTCTATTATGATGATTAACTCTAGGGTTTTTAATTTGGGGGGTTAATAAAAGGGTAAGGGGTTTTTTGATTTTTTATTTTTATTTTTTCATAAAAATGTGGGAAATTCCGAAATTGATGGTGGATTTTTATGAAGATGAATGATGGATGACCTGTTAATGGTGAAATCTTTGAAAGCTTAGTACTTTGTAGTGCACATAATTAAAGAAATATTAGATTAGCCAATTTTTATTTATTTATAATTTTTATTCGAAGTGAATGATTCTACATGTTATACAGTATAATGTTTGACCAATTGAAAAATTTATATGAGGGATAGAAACACAAGATTTATAGCAATTGTACTGGCACCTAATGCGATAATACTATAGACGGGATTTGATTTGAGGTTCTAAATACGGAGTAATACCCAAAGATTTACCACTACGGGCGAATTGTAGTTGTATGTTTGTATTTTTCAGTTTTCTTGGAAACCTGCCTATTTGAGCTGAACATTGAGTTTAACAGTTTGTTTCTCTAAGATATCCTACTTTGCATACAAGTTTCAAACGGTTTTAGTTTATACAAGTTTCAAATACTGAGATGAGGCTCATTTACCTCGTGTTGTTAAATCTTTATAATTTCTTCGATTTCTTTCTTCGTTCCTTTTGTGTTTGTGAGTGCATTTCTGCAAGTCACACACAAATGCTCGCACATACATGCTAGCAAAAACAGTTTCTGATTTTTTTTGTTGTACTGCTGATTTGCCTTGCAAGAGCTTCTTTGCTTGTCTATGAAATCTTGATTCAGTACTCTCTTGTCAAGCAGCAGCTCATTAGTTGTTTTTTTAAAATGATATCCTTCTCTTTTACTTTGCCATACATATAATGTGGTTATTTGTTCATCGACTCAGGTTAATGAAAAATCATCAACATTAGTACATTACTGAAGCAATAATTGGAGCAGTTCAATTTAATCAAAGCAAAATGGATGGAGTGTACAAGGAATTGGAAGAATCAAAAGCAGAATTAGAGAGGCTGAAGGAAGAATATCGAGTCAAAGCTGAACTTGCTGAGAGTCTAAGGAGAGCTCACTCAGACCAACAAGCGAAAAGTCAAGAAGCTAAGTTGCAGATTGATAAGCAGGCAAAGGAACTGAATGAAAAATCAGAGGAGTTGGCCGAATTGAGACAGCTTTATGGAGAGGTCAAATCCAAATTGAGTGAAGTGGAATCATCACTTAAGCAAATCAGTTCTGTGAATGATAAGATTCGGATGGATTCTGGTGAGAAAGTGCAGAAGTTGGAAGGGGAAAACAGAAAATTGGTGTCAGCTTTAGAGGAAGCAACAGGAAGAAGTGATGAATTGGAGAAGAAGCTTTGTGCTTGCAGTAAAGAGAATGAAGGTTTGAAAGCCCTTCTATCAGAATCACAGCGGAAGCTTTCTCAAGCAGAAGAAAAAGCCAAAGCAGGAAGAGAATTGATGCACCGAGAGGAAGTTATATCGAAATTGGAGGAGCAAAGCATGAGTGTCCAAGATCAACTGAAATGGAAGAAAGAGCAGTTCCAACATCTTGAAGAAGCTCACAAGCGGCTTCAAGACCTGTTCCAGTCCAGCAAGAAGGAATGGGCATCTGAAAAATCGAATATGTTGGATGAGATGACAGCATTGCAGTTCAAATTGGATTCTCAAATTAGAATCACCGAAAGCCTTGAAACCCGTCTAAAGATGTGCAATCAAGCTCTGGCACATGAAGAAAGCCGAAGGAAGGCATTGGACGTTCAATTGTCAGAATCAAAACAGCGCTTTGAAAATGTTTTATCAGAGTATGAGGATGTAAAAGAAAAGTTTGAAAGCCTCAGCACAAAACGTGATGAAGATATAGCAGTTTTGAGGAACTCTCTTGGGACAAAAGAGATACTATTGAAGGAGATGGAGTACAGGACTACTCACCTTGAGCAAGAGAACAAGGAGCTCCTTGGATCTTTGAAAGAGCTAAGGGAAGCTCAAATTAACAAGAGAAAAGTGGACCCATCTCTCAATAAGATTCGCAACAAGCTGAAAGAGTTGGAGCAGGTGCACGGCAATTGTTCTTTGGCTTTGAAGGAAAAAGAAGCTGAATGGACATCCAAAATGGAGAAGCTGATCGAAGATACAAAATGTTATGAATTTGAGTTAAAGAGGCAAGGTGAACAGTTAGAGCAACTGAAGATGCAATTAGATGATTGTCACTCTGCAATGGAGGTTTCAGGTGAAGAAACATCCATTCTGCTCTTGATGATGAAGTCAGAACTTTCTGATGCTTACTCAAAGCTCTTCAAGTCAGAGTATCAGATTAAAGCATTCAACAAAGAAAAAGGAGAAAAGATTGCAGTTTCTGCTCAGCGTTTAGAGATGGGAGATCGCTCTCCTGTGGAAGCCCAAGCTCATGGGGCACAGGCGCATCAGGAGATTGCAATGATGGCTGAAAAGTTGGAATCAATAAAGCTATTGGAAAAGCGTAGTAACTTTTTGGAATGCACTCTTGCAGAGCACAAAAAGATGCTTGAAGAGTCATCAAACTGCCAACTGCACTTGAAAGAACAAGTTATTCAGATGGAGGTTTCTCTCAAAAATCTTTCCACTGCTCTAGAAAAGTCGAATTCTGAATTGGCAGCAAAGATAAGTGAGGCTACACAAACAGAGATGGAACTGCAATTATGGAAATCTAAAGCAGAAAGCTTTAGAACTTGCCTTGAACAAAGCCAGGAGGCCTTTAAGCAAATGGAGAAGTCCCTTCTTGAAAAAGTTGAGACAGAACAATGTCTTAAAAAAGAGAACAGTGCTTTGCAAAGCAAATTGAAAGAAGAAGAGCAGAAAATTATGGATCTCCAGCAAAATATTGATTCTCTTGATCAAAAGTTGATGCAAAAAGAAGCAGCTACAGAGGCAATGAAATTGGAGGTGGTAGAAGCTTACAAGAAAGGCGAGCACTATGTCAAAATCATAAAAGAAAGGGATGCCATAGTTGAAAGCCTTCAAAAAGAGATAGAAGCAGTGGAAGAACAATCCATGAGAAAGGAATCAGAAGCAGCTAAATCTGCCAGGCTAGAAGCAGAGTACAAGTACAAACTTGAAAAGGAAGAGCTGAGTAAGACCATCACAGCAGAAAGGGATGCTGCAGTTAAATACCTTCAAAAAGAGATTGAAGCATTGGAGGAACAATCCGTGAAAAGGGAATCAATAGCAGCTGAATCTGCCAGGCTACAAGCAAAAAACGAGTATGAACTTGAAAAGAAAGAATTGTGTAGGACCATCACAGAAGAAAAGGATGAGCAGTTAAGGTGTATCCAGAGTTTTGCTTCATCTTTACAACAGGATTTCATGGAATTGGTTCTCTATACCTTCTCACAAGGTATAGAAAACGTGGTTAAGATTGTTGCACTTCAAGATGCTTTACAGAAGTCTGAATCCCACGTGAAGACTGAAGTGAAAATGAAGAATGATGCAATTGAAGGACTGAAAAACGAGGTCAGTACTCTGCATGGAAGGATTTTGCTTCAAGAGGAGTCTTTACTTCACTCAAAACAATCAGCTAAAGAGCTTGAAGCTCAGTTAGAGTTTAAGAAGCTGGACACCGAGAAATTGTCAAACAAGTTAAAGGAGGAACAGGATAAGTGGAAAGAACTCATGGAAGAACTCAAACAAGAGAAAGAGGTTGCTACAACTAGCATCAAAAGGCTGTCTTCTGAAAGGGATAACCTGCTCATGTACTCTGAAGAAATCTGTGAGCAAGTTGGCCATTTTTGTTCAGAAGATGTAAAGCTTGAGGGAATGTTGAGAAAATTGTTGCAGACTTCTGATTTGGATGATATTTTGACATCAGTTGATGACCTTGATGCAATATCAAATAGAATTTCTGACCCTGTGCTTATAGAAATGAAGAAGGAAGTCGAAGCAACCCGTGATAGATCACCACTACGTGAGATTAACCATTAGTAGCTTACTAGCTTCTGATACAAAATTTTTAAGTCATTCTTTCAATGCCTTATCTGTATAACAAGTTACTGGATAGTTGTTGTCAGCACTTAATGGTAACAAGAGCATGTTTTTCACTTGTATCAATATTTGAACGAGAATTTTACAATTAAATGAATGCATCTGTACTTGTCGCTTAATCAAATTTGCTAGTGGTTAAACAAGCCACAACATAAACAACTACAAGAGCTCTGGAAAAATAGCAAGGCTTTGTCACAAACGCTCTATCCATTGGAAATCATTGCTCACGTTTTACACATAGTAGCGGACTTTGCAGTATAGTACCAGTACTTCATAGCAATATCAAGTCACAAATCAATATAATTGCATTCCTCTGTAACAAAAAAAATAATACCAGTACTTCATAGCAATATCAAGTCACAAATCAATATCGTCAAGATGTCAACGCTGTAAGTTGATACAAAATGACAACTCCAGTTCTCCTATCGCCCTTCTATTAAATCTGAGGGTTGGATTTATCTCACTAAGAACAGACAATGTCACTTCTTGTTCTTTCCAGACAACCCTGCTTTATCAGATGCCTTAGATTTTTGAGAAAACTCCACCAAACCTTGTCGAAATGCTTGCTGATTAACCCCACTATCAACCAATATGCTTGTCGCACCCATATTATTTATCTGGATTTAACAATAAACTAATTGATATGAGGATAGGGAACATAAACAAACCTCAATTACTTAAGAAATTTGATCATATAATGTACAAAGAAGTGAGTAAAAGAATGAGATGAGGCAAAAACTTTACCGCTTTAATGTTCCTATCTTCATCATCAAAGAAAAGCATGTCAGTGTAGGGGATCCTTGTCCTCCTATGAATTCTCTGAAAGTGTTCCGTCTTGTGTGTCCAACTGGAAAAAATTTCCTAGGTTAACAGAGGAGAAAACTATTATTGTGAGAAAGAGCACATATTCTCCTAGTAATTTATCTTTGACCATTTAATCAGACAACTATGCAATGAACATAATACCAGTTTTTTTTTTTTTTTTTTTTTTTTTTTTTTTTTTTTTTTTTTTTTTTTTTTTTTTTTTTTTTGAGGAAAACATAATACCAGTATTGAAGACGGAATTGGACAAAATATTATTTCACTCTCACCTGAGCAACAAACATTGACTGGATGCCTAACTTGTCAAGAAATGTCTTGGCTATGTCAGGAGTTGGTGATCTAGAAGCTATAGCAACATCAATACCCTTGTCCTTCAGAGCATACAATATACCTTTTACATGAGGATACAACGATGGCATTTCTCTTTTGGAGCGGCATTCACTGTGATAAAAATCAGACAAAAAAATTACTAAATGTCTATCTAATTTTAAAATTTTCAACACCGAGCATGCACATAATCACAAAAGTAGGACATTAGAAGACATTTAGATCCGATACATAGTGATCTTTATCCTCCACCCCAGGTAAAAAAAAACCCTGTATATGCTGTGCTATTCTGATCTGATATGAGAAATAGAATGCTAAAATGAGAAGAACAAAGTAAATACAGGTCCAAAAGAGAAGCAGAAGGGCATTATGCAAAGAAAAATAACGCCTCACTGAAATACTTCGTATTAATTACTTAGTGTCTTAGTGAGATATGTTTTCTAAAGCACAAAAATGAAAAAATTTGCACACTGGCTATCTTTCATTCTTGAATATAGTTACTTATATTATACATATCAAATATCAAAGTTGGAAACAAACCAAGATACAAAAATTAGGACAGAAAAATGCCTTGCAAATATTTCTAGAATTAAGGTTTAACCAATACCATACAAGGCGAAAATACAAATCAAGCAATTACTTGATAGTAAGAGAACCCTCCAAACCAGGAAAGAAACAATTTATAGCTTATTGAATTCCAAGTTGCCAATTGCCCTACCAAAACTATCTTCAATATTAGATTCTTTGTAGTCAAAAGAAATGGAGAATGCTATTTATTTGTCCCCCTTTCCCCAAGCTCTCTTTCCTTCTGTCTGTTAGTGCCACCCACTAGGAAACAATGTATTGAGAAGCCAATGGAGAATACAAACCTTAGCTGCTGGATACATCATTGTCACATCATGATTCGAAAGCTAGGTTATCCCTTACCTTTTTCATTGCTAACTACAGAAAACTTTCACACTCTACGCTCCCGCCCCAACTCCCCCCCCCCCCCCCCCTCTTTCCAAATTTCCCAACAAGGGGGTGAACAAAATAAAATTCACACCAAAGATTCTTATGTCACGAGAGTGAGGGATAGCTCAAGTGGTTAGAGCTTCCCTCCTGATTCCAGGAGATCCTGGGATCGATTCTCACCCCCACCCTTGTGGCTCTTTAAGCACCAAAAAAAAAAAAAAAAAAAAAATCTTATGTCAAAAATTAGATGTGCTCTTCCATTTGGTCACTTGAAACAACTGTTATGAACACTTTAGACACGAACCACATAGAACCACTAACTAGTCACATGAACCAATCGACCTACAACTCCACAATAACTTTCCTATATTCCGTTTTCAACCAAAATAAGTTTACAAGCGATCAGTTTTAGCATTCCTTAATTTGAAGGGTTTGCATCCTAGGAACATTAAGTTGTAAAGTTGTCATGGAGGATTATAAACAAAGGGTCACCAAGTACTTCATGTATATACTTAGATTAGGGTCTTAGGGGTGAACAGCCTAATTTTAGGAGTTAGATGTATCAAAGTGCCATTAGCAACGAGAACATTAGCCTAGGCTAGGTCACACTCCAATATGCTAATTTTAATACATATACTAAATCCGTTTAGAAATAGTTGCACCATTCTGACTTCGTGCACGGTTCTATTCAATTTTGACCCATCTTTTTATGATACAAGAAGTTCATCACTTTCCTATCAGAATAACATTCAACTTCTCTGATTATATTTCTCTAAAATGAAGCAAACATATGAAAAAAATAAAAATTGAAAAAAATTGAAGCACTAATATTAGATTGTCGGGAAATTAACAATTTGCAAGATTTCACCAACATTCCCAAGATTTCCAATAATCTGATGATAAGAACTCAAATTAAAAATAAATTGAGGGAATCAATGCAAAGAGAAAGAATTATAACTAAAAATGAGAAATTATAAAGCAAAATCCTAAATTTGAGTTATTTGTAATCTCATAATTTGATTATACAATGAAACTCAAAAGATAAACAAGTTACAAAACAAAAAAAGTGAAGAAAGTATACCAGTAGAAAGGCCAGATAGTATAATCGAGATCAAAGACAACCAATTTAGGAAGAACTTGGAACAAATTAATGGTTTGCAGAACTTCTGTTTTGACCCTTTCATCTCCCATGGCTATCTCTGATTCTCTCTCTTCTTCCCCAATTTTCTGGGCTTACTTCCTACGCTCAACCTCCAAAATGGTAGGTCGTCAAATGTTAAAATCGGATAGATAAATGTTTGGTAAATGACTTTTCGGCTTTATTGGTTATGGATTTTTTAGGGTTTAGTTATCTCGTATGATCAAAATTTTTAATTGTATACTCCATATAAAACGTGGATAATTATTTCTAATTGCGAAATTAAGATCCCATAAAAAATAGAGATAATTGGAAAATCGGTCATGTTTTTTTATTTATTGGGTGTGTAGAGAAGTACAAGGGCGATTGGTGATGAGAATTAATTTTAAGATTTCGTAAAATTGGGAATAAAGCTCTTACCACTTAATCTACCATTCACTCCCAAATTTTAACATGAGCTATGTTTAAGTAAAAATTACTTGGAAAATATTCACGTAACAACTTTATGATGTTAATTTTTATAATTGAGAACAACAGTTAAATCTTACACTTGAAAGAATGATGCATATTATGCTCTCCAAAATAACTTGTAGTTCAAAGTAAAATCACAAATAGTTCGAAAAAACTAACATGAATAAAAGAGCACGAACTTGTGATAAAAGGCTATATTAATATTTTGATCAAAAGAACATGAAACACATAGGATGAGGTAGTATGTTTTTCTACTTTTAATTAAGTGTTACTTTTTTTGGACGATTGTTATTTAGAAAACGGGATGCATATCATGCACTCGCTTGTATGATCTAATTTGTTACAAAAATGTAGTACATAATAAAGTTGCAGTACATTAATTTAGCAAAACTTAAGTCTTACAAATACATCAAAAAATAATTTAACATACACTTTATCTAGCAAAAGGAGGAAGGACAATTGAAAAAAAAATGGTAGGCTAAGCCATCTTTGAGTAGTTTATGCTAGCTTTTAAACACCACAAATAGCCAATATTACTTGAGAAACCACTCATTCTTCAGGAGTAGCACTTGCAGCATTGAGGTCCACAGTGAGGTCAAGTTCCTGAGACATGTTACAGACCACATGAACAAAGAACAAACGAATGCGCGAGCACACACAATAACACAGACAGTGGTTAACAATGACAATGAAATTGGTAGAACATTCACCTTTCCAGTAATTTTGCTGTACAGCGCGGTCACATCCTTCACAGTAGACTCGAAGTGTGTTGTTGCATCATAACTCTGCAGGAAGTTCAATCAGTATATGCACTGCTTAATTACGTATAACAAATTAAAATCTCTTACTCTAAACAATAAGCTAAGAATGCTGTTATAGTATTATACAGGTTGTCTGTCAGGTTTAGAACTTACAGTAGATATGAAGCAGCTATCAGATTCAGGCTGGTTTGTAGGCTCATATCTATCATATGTATCGAAAAATATCTCATCTACCGGTCCAAGAAGATCGATGCCAGGCTTTAGCTCAGCCTCTGGGTTATCAGTCTCAGCTTCAGTTGTAACAAATGCAATGTGTTTCCCACTAGCAGCAACATTATGAGTGTAAGAGCAGCAGAATACATACCTGAAAAAATACCAGTTAATATTAGAATGGTCATATACTTATCTACACAGGACAATTAGGCATCATTCTTTCCACTTGAAAATCTGTTGTCTGAATTTATTAGCTCTTGTACAAACTTGTTTTTCCTTATTAGAACTTATTGAGCCTTAATTATCGGCACTCATTTTAGTTGTGACTTGAACTTGGGTAGAAATTACTCGTATATCATAACTCTATGAGATAATAGTCATAGTACACAATATAGAAGTACTACAAACTGCCTTTGCAACACAGGAAATTGAATTGATGAGCAAAATGATTTCAGATTTCACATACATGTCTGATTTTCGACCAAGTTGCTTCTGTGGCAGGATCACCTGAACTGAGTGTGAATCTTTGGTTTCTGGGATTGGGTGACTCATTATACATATAGCACGCGTTACTCTTCCAACCTTACATGCCTGTTACACCCAAAAACAGAATACGTATCGAAATTATATGTCTCATCAAATGTCCCTTAAGAATGATCAGAATATTTGCACTTTATCTTGAATAAGAAAATTAACATAATGGCATCAATATGTTTCATTTTGAGAGCTTGCCTTATCAGGTAGATATGATGGATCACAAACAATTTTCTTGCATTTAGCAGTTTCTCCTTCAGAGGATACTCCAATTGCTTTCCCACTATCATCAAAAACTACCTGTCATCCAAAAGAATATCACACTCTATACAGTATATTATCTTTCATTCAGACTAGATACACACAAATTTTCCTCGAAATGATGTTACTCAAAGAACAAATGTTGTAGCACAATAGATACCGAACAATCTGGCTTGTTGAGCATGTAGGTTCCACCATAAACTGCGCTTAAACGAGCAAATCCCTGTCAGGGAAAGCAGAGAACATCAGAGCTGTGTCATGTGGGAGAATAACATACAAAATATCATGGCAGGAAAACAAAAACAAAAAAAAAAAAAAAAAAAGGCTTAGTTACCTGAGGCAATTCTCCAAGTCCATACAGTGGATAGATGTAAGGAGATCCTCCTTGAAATCGAGCCAAAGACTCTGCATATAACTTTCAAAACAAAAGTCCAATATGATTAGCAGCAAATTCACATTAGTCACTCAAAGTCAGAAACATTACAATTAAGTATCTGAAAACAGAAATCCAAAACATTCATATTGCATAAACACCAATAAATCTAATAAGATAGCATACAAAATTCAGCATAACCAAGCAAATTCTTTAACGGTAGCATCAGTTCTTAGACCGTGTAAAGTCAGATGAACACGCGCATGACACAAACACTATACATGCATATTAACCTTGCTAGGGAAAGAAGTAAGCTCCTATGAGCAGAATGAGCTTTTTAATGACAACCTGAACAGGTTTTTCTATGCAAATGTAAATCCATGATTATGTTGCTTATACATGAGAAATGAGTTCATACATACAAAATGAGTAAATTAGTGCTCGAAAAGGGGCACGAGTGTCACCTTCATTCTCTTCACGAAATCTATGGCAGGTTGATCCAAGTAACTATCATCCAGATAAAGTGCCAAGGCATGACCAATGAAATCAATTGTATCATCCTCTAACCCATATTTTCTACACCAAACAAGGAAAAAATTTAGGCAAATATGGCTATTTGCGCTTTTTCATTAACAATATTATTAACATTAGAGCTATTAATTAACATTTCCTTAGACTAATAGTCGCAGCTTTCATAGACAAAAGAACAGAATTCAAAAATCAAAGTGAAGGATGAAATATTACGAAATAAGAACTCTTGCAGTAATCTTGTTCAAATCCAACCCTTCGTGAGACTTAGGATCATTATCTTCATAATCTTGCACATAAATAAAGAACTTTCTAGCTCGTCTCTTTTCGAAAAGCCCCATCAAAGGGGACTTCAGAGCTTCAACATCTGTAGCAGGCACCTTGTAAATCTGCAAGAACCATTTTAAGTTAGAATTTCGACATTTTTAATGAAGTAACACAACATCAGGAAAAATTTTGTATAATGTACCTTGCCTTTGTTGTACACAAAGCTACCATCCACTGCCTTAAAATTAAGATATTTAGTGACATCGGTGTGGATGAGTATACGAACCAATACTTCATTCGCCATCATGAACTACATGTAAAATGAGCGCGATAATAAATAACTTAACATATACAAAGTAGCAAAGATTACGAACATGTTACATGTTTATTACATGTTACGAAGAATTTTATTAGGTTAGATGATTAAAATTGATGTACGTACGTGTTTAATTAAAATGATGGTACATACGTACCTTAGGTATCATGTCAACATTGTACTCTTTGCTTGGACCTAAGCTTTCCGGAGGCTTGTCATCACCCCTAAAGCGCTTCCAAAGCTATTTCAGAAGCAGTAAAGAATTATTATTGGTGCCTAAACATAAATGTTAAAGGGAATTTGCATTTCGTAAAGAAAATGTTGACTTCATTACATTCGACTTCATAAATGGTACAACTAGAACTAATTTTTACTCATTTTATCATTTTAGGGAGCCCCATGTGAACAAATGAGCGAATAATGAGTGAGATTGTAACATGTACATGGTACAACCTGTTATATGTGTATTATGTATAATCACGCGATTAGGGGATATTATTAAGGTGTATTGGGAAATTTACCTGATTGAGATTGAGAGAAGTTGAAGCTCCTCCATAATAGTCATTCCTGTCCATATGTAAGACCTGTTTCAAGTCCAAATAAAGAATTTAATTTTAAAATGTTCATGATTTCATTTAAACTTATGTAAAAGTTTTTCTATTGTTTTATCATATACATTATGATTTTTCATCCAAAAAAGGGTAATTTTAAGCTTTACAAATTGAT
Organism: Chenopodium album; assembly: GCF_948465745.1. Taxonomy (NCBI): domain Eukaryota; kingdom Viridiplantae; phylum Streptophyta; class Magnoliopsida; order Caryophyllales; family Amaranthaceae; genus Chenopodium; species Chenopodium album. Next base: position 71,687,539 of record NC_137842.1, on the reverse strand, counting down.
ATTTAAAAATAAAATAAAATAAAATAAAAATAAAAAAATTGTGTCAATCAATATTAACTTTAACATTACTCCAATACCCTTAAAAATGTTCCGCCATTAATAAAGTTGGATACTCTAAATCATACCCCTTTTTGTCTTTTAAAATTATAAGGCCCTTACAAAATATGATTGTACATTAAGAATTTCAAATCCACTTACATCATTACCCCAGTAAAACTACAAATAAAAAAAACTCCAGGAAACAATTACATCAAAATGACAATAATAATGATAGAGTCTTGGTTGAGTTGGTCCATTAACAAATAATAACGACAACAATAACATCGAAGATAAATTGAAGTTGAAAGGTTATAGAGAATTACTTTAAGGCCATCAACGGAAAGAAGACCACTGAGGATGCATTCCTTAAGACCAGTACCAAGAACAATTACATCGTACTCTTCATCCATGATTACCAATTCAGCTTTTATCTCACTTTCAATTAATTATTAATTAAACTCAGAGAATCAATTAATGATAGGATTAAAACTGTAATTATGTTGTTGACTTGTTGAGGAATTAAGGATTAGTAATTTGGATTAATTGATGTAATCCAAAAAAAACAAAGAAAGAAATGGTGTAGGAAAATAGAAGAAAAACGGGGTGTAACGAAAAAAGCGTTACATCATGAAAAGTTGAGGAAAATTCTCAAATGCCAAAAATGACCTATATCCCTTTGAATGTTTGGCGTCAAATCAGCCGTTTTACCACCCTATTTACTCAATATCTTTTAAATTTACCACCTCTAATTTGAGGCTGATCCCCCCAAACTATGGACCTATAGTAGTAGATTAGTAGTCATGTTTGACAAAACGTAATTATAAAATCAATTGTTAGTCGTAATAATAGATGTTAAATACTAGAGTAATTATATTTGTGAAGATGGATACAAAGTATATACGGAGTAAAAATTACTACCTCCGTTATAGGTTATGTGCAACGATTAGATATTTTCCCTCTCTGTTTTATGTTAAATCGTTGCACATAACCTGTAACGGAGGTAATAGATAAGGATCTCAACTCTAGTCGTTGTGATTTAGGGTTCATATCGGATTGACATGTATGAGTAATTAATCCAACAAATAACAACAATAAAATTTATACCCAAAAAAAATAAACAATAAAAAAATGAAGAAAAATAAAACTTTTTTAGCAAAAATTCTTGTGATGGAAGTACCATTTATAATGTATATTGTCGTTACATTTACATAATAAATATCTTCCTGTCATGCAAATGTGCAATGCAAGGTTTCAAAATGAGACCATACTAATATGCTATATGAAAGATTGTGTATGTCCTAATGTCCTGTACTCCTAATCACTATTACATGATTTACATGTTATATCTAAGAATTTATTATGCAACTTCAAATCACACCTGTGGTTGAAGTTTAGTTGTCCAAACTCAAAACCAAGGATCAAATCTCATTTGCATTATTATTGTTGTCCTCTCTTTCTACAAAGTGCAAACAATTGACACGTAAACTAAACAAAAAATATGGTCGAAGTTTACAATAGAGAGAACAAATTTTATTGGTATAAATATACATACACCTCACCTTATTTTATTGAATTAAAGGGGTTAAAAAAAAATGCAAATAATTAAGTGTTGAATTCAAGGGTATTAAATAAACCCTAGTCTAAGATTAGTGTCAAAAGAAACACTATTATTCGGAATGTGATTATGCTCAGGAAATAGTGCTAATTGTTGCCCCGAAGCATGTGATTTGCCTTCAATGGCATTCTTAATCTGCACATATTAATATTAACATGAGCCTTGACAAAATGATTAAATTTTTAACTGAAAGTAATTGAACATATTCACAACATTACCTTCTGATTCAAATCCTTGTTGTTCTCAATCAATTTGTTTTCCTGGAGGTTTTTAGAATAAAGTTTAAACATATCCCACTTAAACACACATTTTTAATAGAATCTACTAATTAAAATATAAGCAACAATCTGCGATTATGTAACTACCAAAATCTACTATTGTATGAGCCATCACAAGGAAATGTACTCGACTGAGTTAAAAGTTAAAATCCGTGTTAATTGTAATTGGTGCATATGTACCGGATGAAAACTATAGGAGCATGGGCAACTTACCTACCTACCCCTAGGTATGCAACATCCATAGTTTTGAACAAAGTAGGTGACTTAGCTTGTTATAATACAGCCATATAAGAATTTTGCAAGTACATACACCAACACATATAAAATGCAATTTTCTCTTAGCCACAACTCCAACAGAAAAAACTACCACAGTCCAAAGAACATGTAATATCTTCTTCTTTTAGACAGTTCTAATAATCTTATTCATTTGCATTTGTAACAAATCAAGGCCTTAAAAATACTTGTACTTAAATAAAATAGGTATAAGTATAATTCAAGAAAAAAGGAGTTCACCTTTTGTTTAAGATCTGTGACCATTCTCAGAAGCTTGTCATCCTATAATCAATAACAAAAACAAGGTTTAGGTGAATAGAAAACAACCACTGATTATCAATGAAACGCGTATGGAAAAAATGTAATAATTCGGAAAAGAATGCATTAATACACTCTTGGCCTTTCTTTAGTCCGGTTACTTGAACTAATTAGCTACTTATTAAAAATGTGTGATTGCTCAAGTGTTTAGAAAACAACACCAAACAATTAGTCAAGAAGACAAGAAGTCTGTTTTCTTATCTATGGCTTTACAAGTCACAAATAATCAACTTTAACCTCATTGTTCTACTAGCAGCATACAAAATCAAGCTAAGTCATTGTATATATATATTAAAGGTCTGTTCTCATACGTTTATTTTCAGTTCAGTCTATGAGAATGGGCCCTAAGTGTGTTAAATATTGTTAGATTTTATAATGTAATTAAAAATCTTCAAAAAGCAACTAATCATCTTAAATTATGTGTTGTGACAAGTATCTAAACTAATATATATGCAACTATGGTGAGAGTGAGGAATATATAGCTAAAGTGGTTAGAGATTCCTTCTCAATTTTCAGGAGATCTTGAAATCGATTCTCACCTCTGTCCTTGTGGCTCTCTAAACATCAAAATATATATATATATATATATATATAACTATGGTAGAAATTCACTAGCTAGCTTACCAACCTTCATTCGACGAACACGAGTAAAAGCTTTCTCAATTTGTCTCTCAAGCTTAACAAGTTCTTCAAAACCTAACCCTTCTAGATCTTCTCCTTTCAACTGTCTGTCATCAAACAAAAGCTAATCGCGAATGTGCAATGTTGATCTATGAAACTAAGTGCAGAATATAGGAAGAAATACCTTAATTCTTGCCTTTTGACTTCAACTTCCTTGCTTACAACAGCACAATCATCCTCCAAAAACACAGGATAAGGATCAAGCTGCTCATCATCAGGAAGTTTTTCTGTGTGTCTCATATACCTTTGAATAACTCGAGTCACCCTTATTTTTAGAACAAAGATTAAAATTGTTAGTTACATCTATACACCAGAATCAGTATCAAGTACTGTATTCAATTATGTTTCTACAAACAGAAATGGTTGTGCACATTTTGACTACTTCGGTCTGTTCAAAGATTTAAAGTGTTATCTTCGTTGAATTTTGACTTATCTGATCTTATTTATACTTTTTTTAATTAACCGGTCTTAAATTGACCATACCTTATTTGATTTACAGTATTTAAACTTATTTTTAAATATTCATCCATATTTAGCTCTGCTTTCTTCACCTTAAACAAGGCATTAATATTATTATAGTCTAATCAAATCTTTCAAGATATATTGTAAAAAGCCTAGACGGTTTTGGTTTGGTTGGATCAAAATCAATCTTTCCGGGTTTGAATTTTTCTAGTGTTACATGATTCTTTTTGGTATAGTTTAATATGACTTCAATAACAAGAAATAAGTTTCTAAAATAAGATGAAGTGAAGTAGTGAACTAATCTTTAATCAAAAATTATATTTACAGACATAATAAATATTATAGTTATCAAAAACAAAAAAAAAAAAAAAATCTAATCTTTTCTTTTTTTGCTCTCCTTAATTTATCAATTGTAATAGGTGAAGATTCAAATCCAACCTTAGATTTTGTACTGTAGAACAATAGGGTAGCTAGTACGGACTTATTAAATTAAAAAATAAATAAATAAACCTAGATTAGCTAGCTTCATTTCCAGATTTTCTACTGTATACACATTAGGTCAAATCATCATACTACATACATTCTGATTTTTCCCAGATTTTCCTCTAAAGTTTTTTCAACTTTTAATTTCCTCTTCAACTACTCCATTTCATGATTTTTTCTTATTTTATTTTTAATTAAGAATATAAATAAAGAAATTAAATTTCAGACAAAAATATAGATGAAAATGCAAATCATAAAATTTAAAAAAAATAATAAGTTAAAAACAAAAATAGGAGAGAGAGAGAAAAATTAAACCTTGAAGTGGAGAATTCATAGAGTTTGTCAGAAGAAGAGAAGACAATGAGAGCAATTTCAGCATCACAAAGAGTTGAAAGTTCTTGAGCTTTCTTAATAAGACCTTTTCTCCTCTTTGAAAATGTTACTTGCCTTGCTGCTATATTTTCTATCTTCTTGATCTGTATTCTTGATCTCACCATGTTTTTTTTAATCGGCTCGACGGCTCCTATGATTAATTAATTCATAATTAGACACACGAAAAAGAAAAAAATTAAGTTAATTAATGGGTTTGAAAAAAAAGAAATAGAAAAGAAAAAGATATAGTACATAAAAACTGCGTTCAGGATAAGCTAAGTACCACCACAAAGAACAATAACAATAACAGTAATAACAAATTGTTAATGTGTTTAGTCACGGTAATAAAAGGAACGAGCTGAGGTTGTTTTCGAAAGACTCGAATAGAAAAGTAATTGAAAGATTTATTTTGAGCTAGGTAGCTAACTTTGCAAAATCTAGATCTTGCCATATTTAAAAGAAAACCAAGAAGAAGAGGTAACCCTAGAAGGAAAGGAATGAAGAAATATGAGAGGAGCATAATCAAAAGCAAAAAGGTATAATGGGGCCAATGAATATGACATTGGTATAATTATATGATAAGGATTGGGCAAAGTGATCTGATTATTAGGGCAAAAAGAAAACTATTTGTGTTTTTAATTGGCCCTTGAACAATCTAATGGAGCCACAGTATCATTGGACTCGATCGTTGAGTCATTATACTACTAGTGACCTGGAGGAAGAAAAGGGTCAAGGGAGGAAAGATGACAAAGAGAATACCTATTAGTGAGTCCAAACAACGGGTCGATTCTTATCTATGGTCTACTCTGTCATAATTTTTATTTTTTCTTCTCAGTCATTATATACCATTGTGTATCAAAATTTTAAATTCATAAATTTTATATTTTTACATACTATTGTGTACCAAATTTTTAGATTTGTTCCACATACCATGAAAAGTTGTTGGTTAATTGGGAGTATATTGTTTTGGTCATTAAATCTACTACTTGGTGTAGGATCTATCGATGTTTCTCTTTCTAGTTAACTCAGTTGAATAAAATTACACATTATGCGGCTGGTTCATCCTTCTTGCTACAAGTGTCGGTGTGTTGCTTGTTTAAAGTTAAAAAAAAACGTATTTTAGCTATGATTTCAACTTTATGTATGAAAATTTGAAACAAAAATCATCATTTTATAAAATGATTTTCACTATAATCATCACCCAAAAAAGTGACACTCATATAATCACTTATTACTAGTTATAATGTTCGAGATTCAAATCAATTATTTAGCCATGTATTTATACTTGCCTCGTTTATTTTAGCTGCTCCACTTAGTACTTTTATCACTGCATGTATGTTCAACTTTGACCATATAATTGGCCTTTTTATTTTTGGAGTATAATCCAAACATACTCGATTACCACCAACCTTACAAATTTCTCTATCTATAACTTTTGATAAACAGTTGATAGAAGATATGAAAGCCGTACAATGAAATGGGGCATGTTTAGAGCCTCCAAAAAATTGGCACGTTGTAGTCCACCTATACCATACCAAATTACCAATATACCCTCGATTGTTCTTGTTCCCCACGGTTTTAAATACGTCATACGACTGATACGAGTACGAGTACCAAAAATAGATTTACAAAATCTAACATGAATAATGAATTTATATTTGTACTTTCATTGTAGTTTGTTCATGATTATGTATTTCTATCTATCTGTACTTAATTTGGGCCAATTACACTGATATTAGTTTTGGGCCGATGGTTTCGGTCCAAATGTAAGAATAGCCTATAGCTTCTATTATAAACTCTCCATTTTTTTTTTTGGTGACCCAAACGCAAACGGATCATCCTCTGAGGTAATTTTGATTTGGGGCTCAGTTCTGAGTAGATTAGGTTTCGATCCCTTTTCAATTGTTATTGCGAGGGATCGAACAAGCAGCCTCATGACTAAGGGCATGTTCTAATAAACTGAAATCAGCTGAACTGAGCTGAACTGAAATGAAATGAATATTTTTAGGAGAAGGAAATTAGGAACTGAACTGAACTGAAAATAAACGTATGAGAACAGGCCCTAAGTCCCCCAACACTTTATTTGTATCTTGATTTATTATTAACTCCTCTCCAACTCTTTAGCTATAAACTACTCCGTACAATAGTACAATGTTACATCGTTCAATTTTGAGTTAAGTTTGATTATTTTCAATTTTTTCATATTACCTCCGGTCCAAATTACTCGCAACTTTGGGGTATTATTTGTGAGTACTACGTATAAAATATTCTAAAATTGTGAGTAATTTGGACCGGAGGTAGTATATAGAATCCTAATCTAATTTCATACACAATAATCAATTGTAACGTGTTGATTACTGATCAAATTAAAAAAGTGTACTAATTTATTGATATCATATAAACAATAAAAAACACATCGGTTAAATAATTGAAATTGTCTCTTTGAAGATATTTGTTATGTGACAATAAGATAGGCATGATATATAGTTAGAGGCCTTAGAGCTGCCAACAACAATTTGCAATCATGCATATAGATCGTACTTCTTCGTTGATTATATAAAAAAATTAAACTCGTGTATTCGAATTAAAGGGTTCAACTAATGTCTTTGTCAATCTAAATGCACGATTAAATTATTCAAACCAATGATCAATCACGCCATTGTATATAAATATACTTATCCCACCTATATATTAATATATATTGGTCCACTATAATTCACATGTAAATTATTGTACATTAAATTATGTTTACTTGCCTCAAATAAAAGGAAAAAAAAAAAAAAAATGTTACCTAATACTTAATAATTAGGCAGTTAAGAGAGTGATGGATAGCTCAAGTGGTTAGAGCTTCCCTCCCGATTTCAGGAGATCCTGGGATCGATTCTCACCCTAACACAGCCCAAACTAATAATAAAATGTTACCTAAAGGTTCATATAAGAGAACAATTAATCAATATCTCATTATATCCGAATATACTACAGAGTATTTAAGTATTATTACTAACTCTATTAAAAGAGTGACATCTTTGTTTAGGCATGGTAATAGTTTTTTGGTGTTTAAAAAGTTACAAAGACGAATGATAAGAATTGATCTCGAGATCTCCTGATGAAGGAAGCTATATCCATAATTCCATAGGGTTGGTAAATAACACTCCTAATACTTTGTAACTTGGTATCTAGTATGAGTGATAAATAGCTATGTTTAATGGACTAGATATCTTTTTCGGCAAAATCTTCGCATAGTGGAATTCTTTAAGTTGAAAGGGAACAATAGAATAATATACGAAATTTACATGATCTATTGGTCAACCGTTATACTTTCTTCATTCTTTTATGTTTGCCCCGTTTATTTTTCTCTATATTTTCAATACATAGTACATTGTGGGTGCTTCTCGGGGACCTCAATAAGGTCGCTAGAGCTTCGAAAAAAGAGGGGCACACGACTTGCCACTTTAGAATCTTCTAGCGGATACGGTAGTTCTAGGGTTTAATGCATATCCGCTAAAAGGCAAGTTTTTTTTAAAAAGGGTAATGTACAAATTCATATTGAAATAATAAGGTCTCTACAAAATTATTACTCCACAATAATTTACATTTATACCCACATCTGTTACTTTAAGAAATGGACTAATTCATGATCTCAAAAACAAATTTAAAATTCTCTAGACAATCTTACATAAATGTTTCGTTAATATAAATTATTATAGATCGATACGAGATTTTAAATTTAAGTGGTAAAAGGGTTTATGAGAAATTGTGAGTTTATTACATCAAGTATTTATTAGAAAGGTAATTATTGGTGAAAACTAGCTTAAATTCTTTTATCATAATTGATAGATTTTTTCCTTGAAAATATAACTAATAAAATGACCCCCCCCCCCCCCCCCCCCCCCTTTTTTTCCTTTTTCCTATAAAGCATAAAGACTTTCATTCCTTTATCTGAAGCGCTATATATATTAACTAATAAATCTTATAATTTTCATTTTGTTTCTTAACTAGGAGATACTATCCATGGATTTGATACTGGGTTAGAAAAGGAAATCAAGTCAAACTCTTATCCTCATTTCCATTTATTTTAAGAAAATAAATTTAAGATGCATAAGTTTAGTTCAAGAAAACTGAAAGTAAGTGTTACAAAGATTAGAATATAAGATGAGAAAAATATGAGGTACTTTGTACATTACATTAATCTTTTGTAATTCTTTATTGTAGTCAATTTATGTACGAGTATTACTAAAATTTATATTAATTACCCCACATTAGAGTTTATCTAAAACTACAATATTAGCACAAATTTTTACTCGATCAATATAATAAGATGGTATGTAGGGATCACATACAACAGTTGTATGTGTAGCCTTTACCGGTACGAGGGACTGTATAATATGGCCCGCCGGACACAAAATACTTTAATAATCCATTAGAGCTTATTTTTGCTTTTAGAGAAAAAAACGTAAATGTAAATAACTCCTATACTCCTATTAATATCCAAACCAATAAACACTGAAGTAGTCCACTAAACTAGTACCAGTAGTTCAGTACCAAACAACACTTAAATTTATTAATTTTATTAACTTATAAAAAACAACAATCAAATTAAAAAATGACAATATTACCCCTATTCACCCACCATTTCCTCAACTAATAAGATGAAAACCCCTGTAATTTTTCCCAATCCATAGCCCCCCTTAAACCCTTCTTCCTCTTCAACCTTATTTCACCACTTGAAAAACAAAATAAATCCAAAATTAAAAATATCAAAAAAGTTTTAGAGAGAGAAAGTCAAGCTTTTAATTTTTTATAGAGAGAGAAAGTTAGAAAAATTGGGGTTGGAGGAAAAAGACAAAAATGGATCCGCATACTCAGAGGGCGGAGGCGGAGCGGTGGTTAGGGATTGCGGCGAAGTTACTGACGGCGCGTGACTTTCTAGGGAGTAAGACATTCGCGATCCGAGCGCGTGAAGCTGACCCTAACAACGCTGTTTCCGACCAGATACTGGCCGTCGTTGACACCGTACTCGCCGGCGAGAAGCGCGTGAACTCCAACCAGCAACCGGACTGGTATGCGGTGCTTCAGTTGCCGAGGCTTGTTAGAGACCCTGAATTGATCGCCGACCATTACCGACGGCTTGTGCTGTGTTTGAATCCCGAGAGGAATAGGTTTCCGTTTGCGGATTACGCGTTGCAGATGGTGATGGACGCGTGGTCTGTGTTGTCGGATCCTACGAAGAAATGGCTGTTTGATAACGAGCTCGCGCTGTATTTGCAGCAGGGCGAGCCTGTTGTTAGTGCTGCGGCGGTGGCAGCGGTTGGGGGTTCTGCTTCGGGTAGTGCTGCTGCTGCTGTTGCTGCTGGTGGTGGTGGAAATAGTGGAGGGAGTCAGTTGAATACTTTTCAGTTTTTTCAACCCCAACCGCTGCCGCCGCAGCAGCAGCCACCACAGCAACAGCAGCAGCAGCCACAACAACATCATCAACAGCATCATCATCAGCAGCAGCCGATGTGGCAGCAACAGCAGCAACATCAGCAGCAGCAACAACAACAGCAAATTAATCAGAGAGAGTTTATGCCGCTTCCGATTCAACCGCAGCAACAGCAGCAGCAGCAGCAGCCGCAGCAACTTCCGCCTCAGTGGCAGATGCGAGACCCAACTCCTTCCAAAGGAGGAGGTGGAGGTGGAGGTGGAGGAGGAGAGAGAAATAAAGGGGTTATGAATGGGATTGGAATTGGGGCGAGAGTAACAACAACTGCATCTCCGATGATACCGACGCAAACTACTCCTCGACAAGTTCCACCATTCCGGCCACCATCACCGCCACTTCCACCCGTATCCGCGGCACGAGTATCGCCGCCACTGCCGTCTGTATCGGCGGTGAGAGTAGCGGTACCAACGGCGATTCCTATTGTTGATGGTAATGCTGGAAATGCTCCTACTAGTGCTAATGTTATTAGTAATAGTGTTAATGATAATAATAATAATGATAGTAATATTAATGGTGCTGGTACAAATGCTGCTGCTGCTGCTGCTGCTAATAATAATGAGAATAATCATGAACATGTTGTAGAAGAGGATGATGATGATGAAGATGATGATGTTGTAGAAGATGTAGAAAGTTTTTGGACAGCTTGCCCTTACTGTTTTTACATATTTGAGTATCCAAAAGTGTATCAGGAGTGTACTCTTAGGTGTCAGAATTGTAGGAAGGGGTTTCATGCTGTACAGATTCCGAATCCCCCTCCGATTAGTCCTGCTAATAATGCTGGTGGTGGGAAGGAAAAGGAGAAGGAGAAAGGCAAGGATAATTCGTTCTGCTGTTGGGGTTTTTTCCCATTAGGGTTTTCGATGACAGCTTGGAAGAAGCAAAATCAGGGTGGGAACTTGAATGGGGCGTCGAATTGGATGCCCTTTTCGCCAATGTTTACTTGCCCGGTTGAAAATGGTGGTAAGGGTTTCCAGTGGTTTGACAATAATGATGGCAATGCCAATGTTGGTCCAAAGAATGTTATGACAAAGAATACTCCTCGAGTTTATATAGATGATGATGATATTCTTGAGCTTTCTGAACCTAGTGATTTGGATTCATCTGATGGTGATTGGAGAACTTATAATCAGGAAAAGAATAAGACTAAGACGAAGAATAAGAAGAGGAGAGGGAGAAGTGGGGTACAAAGGCGAGGTAGACCGCGCAGAGGAGCTGTGTTAAATCAAGTGAAACAAAATGTAGCTAGTGGAGGTGGAGTGTCTGTTGGTGGTGATCATCTGGAAGATGGTTCTGAGGGGCAAGTTGTTATCGGTTTGACTGCTGATAGATCTGATACAGGTAAGACAGTTACTGCTTCCGTTACCAGGAAGCAGACTAGGAGAAGTAAGAAGGATGTGGGGAGGTTAGATCTGAATGTGGAATTCAACAATGATGGTGAAGAGCATGCCCCTACAGTAAGTGCAGTAAATGGGGAAGAGGATGGGATCGAAAATATTGCATTTTTTGAGGGACTTGATGAATTTCTAAGTACATTGCCCATACTAAATGTTGGCGGGGATGAAAAGGCTAAACCTTCTTAGCAAGACCGATCCTCTACTCCAATTCAGATGCCCCTGATTGTTCTTTTTTGCAGTTTTTGTATGCAGGTAGCTAGTCTTGATGTATGTAGAGCAGCTAGGATTTCTTTAAAGCTTTTTCCTGGCTGCCATTATCTAGTATGTAATTTTCAGGGATTTGATCATCAGGTCTAGTTTTCTTTTGTTGTTAGAATCCTCCTCTGTAGATTATCCTGCTGTCATGAATAATTTCCTGATGTTAATTTTGGTACATTTATGGGATAAGCAGGGTAAAGCTTGAAACTCTTCTGTATATAAACCATCATTTTGTAGTTTTGTGCTTTTAATTGTGCTGATTTTCCATGAATCTCTGCTGCTCACCCTCCTTTAAGGAGTCGGGAAAGTGAACAGAGATGGTGGAGAAACTAGTAATGCATCATATGAAATATCAATCTCTTTTCAGGTCAGTGCTGGAAATAGCATGGAAAAGATACGGTGAATTGTTGTTGTTCGGCTCTAGTGTTCTGACTCTTATTCCTTGTGGAAAAATGAAATTCAGGGTGACCGTAGCAGTACTTTATTAACCTTGTCATGGTAGATAGAGAGAGCAAGTCATACTTCAACCTTCATTTGAACTTGATCATTCAAGTGGCTGCTTCACTTGTCTTCTGGAAACTGGAGTATACTGGCTGGCTATGACAGTAGTCATAGCACTGAAGGTAAGTGTGTTTATACGTTCGGTTTTTTCAGGAATGCTAATAATTCTAACAGAATGTTAGAGTAAATAATGTAAGACATTCTCTAAGCAATGGTGTGGTGACTCGTTGTACAATGAGCATGATTTGGCTAACAGAAACCATGAGTGAAACACTACTGCTACTCCCACGACCTATTTAATACCACAATGTCTTCTCATATTGGCCTATTTCCATAACCAGAACTGTAATTATGATGCTATGATTGCTATCTAGTTTCTACAGTAACATGTCCAAATTGGCACTGCTTACCACTACCTTGTTTTACCCTATCCATCCATAATCCAACACCATACATCCAAAGTACAAACTATAATGATCTGAAATCTGTATTGAACATTGTTAGTGTATTGCACATGATGACGTTCTCGTATACCCTTTGAACTCAAAAGTCAAAAATAACAAATTAGGATATGGCTGCAAAAACAGAAACTAATAATTGAAAGCTAGTATGATTTTTTTTGAGACCTCAGTTTACCGACCTTTCTTCCTTCTGCTGACTTCTTACCTGTAGTATTTGTTAACTTTCCAGTGTGGGTATTAAGATCAAAGTGATAAGAAGATTGTTATTGCCAATTTAAATTTCCCCTTTGCATACATAGTGGAGCATTACTGCTCTGGCCTCTGACTGTTGTCTAATATTTGCATGCTTATGGATCCCTCACCAGTATATCTTTGTAGAAATACAATCATCCAATTATTAATCATGTCTAGATTTGTTTTATGTTCCTAGAAATATTTGCTCTCTGGTTTGCTGTCATTTTCAACTGATTTTGGGCCTTTATAATGTATAGTCTGCTTTGCAGGTAGAATTTCTGGTCTTTGATATCATTTATGACTTTTTCTGCACCAAACTTAATAGTTTGTGATGTATAGTGCACCCGATTAAGGTTGTGCTATTCTTTGCACCCAACCTATAGTTGGTGCTATTGAGGCCAATTTTGTCTAACATAAAATGAAGCCGTGTATCTAATGAGCATAAATCGTTGTGCATTCTTAAACCACCTAGAACTCTCTGTCAATTGCCAGTGTACATCAAAGGCCTTCCACTTCAGAACTGGGACATTTGTCCTGTCTGTTTGCATGTCCTGATGTTCTTAGTCTATGTAGTATGGAATAGTTAAGTGCAGCATATATTTATAAAATCCAAGGGAATTTTTGTGTTAAGTATATTATTTTTGAGTTTATGCCCCTTCTTTTAGGCAGTTTCACTCTTGCTTGTGTATGGCTAGCAATGAGTATTCAACTGGAGCAAAAACAGAATCTTCAACTGGAGTGGGGAGAAACGAAGGAAAAGAGGGTTCAGGGAGTGTTACTTGGTAAAAATGTGAGGTATGATCATTATTCAGACTTTCTTTTTGCAAAAAAACTGTGGAGACAATTGATTGAGTGTTGATGTAGGATGTTGGAAGGTGAAAGTTTTTGTATGTCCTATGTGTTATCAGGTTGAAATGCGAGTATGAACAAGCAATTGAAATTTAGAAACTGGTTGTCAAATTGAGACATTAACTTATGAAACTGGGTCTGCAGTAAAAATTCAAACGATCTTTGATTGAATCATTAGGATATTCTTCGTAGTTGATGGTTTCATGCCCTACAGAAAAAAAAAAAAAAAAAATAACAAGAGTGCATGTTCCTCCAAGGCACCGTATAAATAATGCCACTTTATGCCTGTTGCAGTTTTGCCTCAGCTTCTTGTAGCCCTGTCTTTTCATATACTGATCTTGTTGTGTTATTTTAAGCCTAATATGAATTTGAAATCACAATTTCTGTGGTGCTGAGGCTTCAGTGTCCATGTATTTTGTCCTGTGTGTGCTCCATAACGCTCCATACCAATTAGGATGAAATGTAAGTCTGGAATACTCTTTAAGATTAACTTTTTAAATCATCACATCACGTCCTCTATGCCCCTATCCTTAACATCACTGTAAAGATGTTGAGTTTCTCGTCAAAAATGTGAAATTTACTGTTATGCATCTATTGGTTTGGAAGTATGACTTATGGTATTCCATGTCCAGATCTAGTGATCTTTATATTTGGGTGATCTCTAATTGAGTTAGTGATTTCAGATTAGTTGTACTTGAGCAAAGGTAATGAGACACAGTCATATACTTGTCTTCTTTAGGCACAAGCCATAAGTCAATGTGTTTATTTCTCCTCTGCAGCATTTTTGATAAAATTCTAGGATGTCATAAGTTAATATAGAAACCCTCAGGATGGACTTTTAATTTTTAGATCTAGGGTTCCTCCTTTATAACATGTCCTAGGTTTATAATAATGTGATTTGTGTTTTTATGTCTTTCCAAATTCTTTCATGTGATCATGCTAATAGTTAATGTATTGATGGACTGCATTTTCTTGGGTTATTCTATTTCAGAATGTCGTGTTATTGTAGATGAAGATGCAGATCACATGGAATTGGTTAGCAGGTAAACTGCATTGACATGCAAACTCATTCAAATGCTTATATAATATCGATTCTCTTTAATTGGCATGGAATAAGGATATATACTGGTACAAGTAGCATGTATGGTTTATGAATCTTTTCAAATTGATCCTTTGCCCTAGGATAGTTGATATTTGGTATAACTTGTACTTTCACATATGCTTTTATGCTTCTACAATTTTTCCTATGTGACTCCGCTTTAAAGTTGATACAACCAAATCTGGTTAATGGATTCCAAGACTACTTTGTTGAATGTTCCTCCAGTGTACATGCATGTGTAGAGGGATGAAGCTAATGATAATGTATGTTTGTTGACCAACAAGTGTGTTCTCGTGCAGGATGGTGATATTCAATGTTTCTACCCATTAGAACCATTATTACATCTCTTCCTAGCTTAATTGTACTTAGAAAGTCATCAATTACCGTACAGTCATAATTGTAGCTCCTTCGTGCCTGCCATTCTTTAGGAAATAATTGATAGAGGTCTGCCAGTCTTCATCTGTTGCTAGTTTTTGGGGCAAATGCCTCTCCAGCTCCTATAAGTGCTATCATCCTTGTCAATTATGAATGCCTGGATTTCAAAGTAAACTTAGCAGAACTTGGCTTGTAATCTGCTTGTCAGATGCTATTACCAAAGTGTCCAAATCATCTACTTTGGGGTTTTTTGTACTGGAGTAATCATTGATTTTCATGGCTTCAAGCTCTAAAATTGGTTTGTCTGATCACCTTAGGGAGGGCTTTGGATTGATTATATCGATTTGCTGTTGAAGATCAAGATTGGGATTCTGAGATTAATTCTTTCTACTTTTTACGGTTTGAAATGAAGTGGAGTTGTTATTTGGAGTTTTCAATCAAAGTTTTAGATTGGGATTCTATCTTTTTTGAGGTTAGTAAAGTCTGAGATTTGAAGACTAGAAAGAAAATTGAAGTGGGCATCATACAAAATGTCACAAGTCAAAAATTTCCTTGCTTCTACTTCCTTATGTGTGCAGTGCAGAGGGTTTAAAAGCTGTATAACAGGTTAACATTTCAGATTCGAGACTTCAAGCAATTGACTTCTTTAGTTTGTACGAATCCAATTGTGTTGCCTGGTTCATTTATGCTGATCTAATTACCTGTACTCGATCTTTCCTGTCAAACTGAGGTTCCGTAGTTTGGGGAGACTACTAACTTACTGAAAGGTGTGGATGTCCTTGGTTATGTTGCCCCAGTTGGCAAGTATCTTAGGTTTTTTATTCTCATTTTTTATTTTATTTTATTTGATGGGTGTATTGGTCAAAAGTCGACTAAGTTGGCCTAGATTTAATATTGCTGTCATTCCATGATTACAGAGCAGAAAGTTTGATGCTGACAATGAAGAACAGCTCTTTTGATCTTCACTTTTAAAGGTCAAGGTAAGGATGATTATATTAATGTTCTCAATTCTCGACTTTGGTTTGCGTTTGGTTGAAGCTTGTTTTTGACAACCTTACACAGGTGCTAGCAGCAGATATCAGTGATTCCATTGATTTTGTGGAGAACCTCGGTAGCTTATGCTTTTAATGGACCTGAGAATATTCTGAGGTAAAGTTAAAGGCAAGTCCTTGATATCCTTCTCTGGTTTGCTAATACATCACAGCATCACCGGAAGTTCTGAGAGCATTACTTGAAAATTCTTGCCGTATTTGGTGGTGTTAACACTTCTTTGTAAGTCCGAGCAATTTTGGGCTTACTTGGTTTCGACCGGGGTTGGGTGTACTCTTAACTTATACGTTACAGCGTTACCTCACCTGATACATTGTGCCGGATGTGGCTGATAGTCTGACCCAATATAAGAATTAGAGAGCCTTGTACACATTTTTTAGTGAACGCCAGTTTTACCAATAAAAAACGCAAATGATTTTGGGCCAGTGGCTAATTGGGCTTAGTTAGTGGAAAGTACCTTTTGGGCTTTGGACACAAATTGTTTGTGACTGGGCCGGTTCTACAGATAGATTTACCAAACTTAAAACAAACAAAAATTAATCCATGAACTGAACTATTCTATAGTCTATTGATTTTTCTTGTCCAAAGGAATCATTGAAGGGGTTACCATTTCAATCCTTTCACTCTCTCGGTCTCTCCCATTGAAGTTGTCATTAATTACCATGACAAATTCTATGGTCGTCTCGGAGGAGACCGAGAGTTGTAATCAGGTTAGTAAAAATCTCGCGCTTGCTTTGTGGGAACGCGTAATAATCAAATAAAAGCCCTGATCTCTATTAATTTATACCCGGATGAAAAATAAGAATAACTTGTATTAAGGGCCTGTTCTCATATGTTTGTTTCAGTTCAGCTCTTAATTTCCTTCTCTTATAAAATATTCATTTCAGTTCAGTCCTTCAGGTCAGTTTAGTTCAGTTCAGCTGAGCTCGGTCAATGAGAATATGCCCTAAATTAAGCTTTAGCGCTAACAAGGTAAAATCAAGACTTATCAAGTTTGATACATACGAGTATAAGGGTCAGTTCTCTTACGTTGAAATTCAATTCAATTTAGTTCAGCTCAGTTCAGTTCAGTTCCTAATTTCTTTCTCTTATAAAATATTCGTTTCAGTTCAGCTCAGTTCAACTGAGTTCAGTCAATGAAAACAGACCCTTAACTTCAGGTAAAAAGAACACACCTTAACTTTACCGCGCGAGGTAAAACCGAGTGGGGTAAAGGTAAAAAGCTAGAGGTTGATAGTACATGAAGTGGGCGTGGGGCAGTGATGATGGCATAAGAGGAAGAATCTGAAATCTTTTTTCATCTCTTTGGTGTCTCTCATCGCATCGCAATCTAATTGATCGCATCTGATCAGACCATGGTGGTATTGAGTGGTGTGCTTACTCACGTGTTTAGGTGAAATGGGGTCCACTTGAATAATTAAACTTTGGTAATAATGAATAATAATTTAACGCGACACTACATTTCTACAAATCTGAATATACTGTAAAAGGTTTTTTGTTAAAAGTCTTTTCCCTTTTACACGCCAAATCCCCATGATTTTCTTTTCAACTCTCTTCATCTCACCTTTACACTAGGTCTAACACTAATTGTGCTTAGTAAATTGTACTAATACTATTACCTACTAACTTAGTCAAACCATCTATTTTTTGACCTATTATTAGGTTATTCGAGGAAATATATTTTTTTAAAAAAATTTCTTTATATTTTTTAATTTAAGAATTTCTTCTAAATCTCATATAGGTTAGATTGATTCGGGACCTTGTATAGGTTAAAATGACTCAAAGCCTTGTAAGAGTAGAGGGGGAGGTTAGATCGATTTGAGACCTACTATAGGTTAAATGACTCGAACTTTCATGTAAAGCCTTGGAGTAGAGGGAGGGAGGGAGGGAGGGAGAGAGAGGGGCGGGGGGGGGGGGGGGGGGAGAAAGGTAAAAAAATCTCCACACCTAACTGTGTATAGTATATTAGTTATTCAGTCATACAGACAATACAGAAGCATATAGATGTATAACAAGATGAGTAAAATTAGATGTTTAAAGGATGTAAACGACTAATATAGTTGATTTGGCTTGCATCAAACTTTTAATTGGTAAGGCTTGGTCAAGCTATTTCTAGAGATTATTTTTGGGTGTGTGTATTGATTAAAGAAAACCACTAAGGAGTGTTTGATATAAAAAAAAGGAATTTGATTATAGATTTTGAGTATCTTTACTAAAGTTTACGAAGTAATCAATTAATTAAGAGTTTGCTCTTATCTAATTACACGATATGGGTTAACTTGACCCGAGATCCAAACCTAGATGGGCCAATTCTATTGGCCCCACCAAAAAAAAAAGGTGATATTGTAAATAACAATGCATGTAAATTGGAAAAGATGTGAGTATTATAAGCTAATTATGTGTGATCTCAATTTCTTGATTTGATGCCCAAGTTGAAAGGAAAATGTCAAATACTAACCTTTATTTTATTTTTTATGGGTTCTGAGGATGGCTATTCTATTACGGTGCCTCTTTTTCTATCTATAGTTTCTGTCCCGACATTTCCTGTCTTTATTTGCATGTTGATGTTGCATTTTATTTTTTACAAATTAAATCATCAAAATTATTATGACTTATTTGCATATCTATGAATTGTATTTTCATCTCATTTTCTTGTATAAAGTTTTTGTTGCACGTTATTAAGTTTAGTATTATAAATAGAAATCCATTTATTATAAGTTATTTGCATATCTATGAATTGTATTTTTCATCTTATTTTCTTCTATCAAGTTTTTGTTGCACATTATTATGTTTAGTGTTATAAATAGAAATCCATCTATTCATCTTACTATTTCTTTTGGTCTTGTCTATATCATGACCTATTTTAATCAAAAGGACTAACAATAATAGCCTTATGAAGGGTTAAAGGGCTTATCTTCATACTTCATAACTCATAAGGCTCGACTTTTGACTAAATTATCATAAATGTCTCTAATCATGCTAGAAAGTACAAATACCCTTACAATTACTCCGTAAAAAGTTAACACTGTAAGTCTGTAACTCTAATTATATTTTTGTTGATACTCAAACTTGTTTCTCTACTTTCTAACTTTTATAATTCATTTTCTTTAAAGTTGAGTTTAGGCATCATAAAGGTATTTTGATGTATTGTAGAAGACGAGATTTTATCCTACATCTTGAGTATCATTCCTTAAGACTTTAAACAATTAAATCATCACAACTCTCAGAAGTCAGAACAATATGTGTCTAGTAAGAGTCGTATTCACTTCCACATACCACACCCTCAAACATGTTACGCCGCATGAAAGGATTTACATGCTTCGACTAATTCCCCTATTACCCTCACACAAACTTCACTTGAAAACAAATTATCATTATTGAAAGGTAAGATATGCAAGCATATATATCCACTTTGTCAAAGAAATGGAGTAGATTCTTGTACTAGATTTAAAAAAAACCTTATTTACAATTACTAAACATAGACATAAAAATAAACCCTGACTTTAAGTTGCAGAACAATTGTATATATGTAGGAATAAGGTGAAAATTTGTACTATACAAGTTAATAAATTTGTCACTATATGTGGTATTCCTTGTTCATATAGACTGAGCATTAACTGTCTGAGCAAGAAATACATTAAATTCGTCCCACCCAAATTCATAAGTAGCCAAAATTTTGTCCAAAATTGCAATGATTTCAAGTGTGAACTTTCTCATATATAAGTTGAGGAAATTTGTGTAAGTGATGATGCTATTGGCCCTTTCATGGCATGGTAACGAATCCTTTTCTTAGTAATGAAATTGAAACTTGGTAGGACTTCAATGGCTTTGTGTATGAGTATATTTTGTCTTTAGAGATTATAAGTCAAAAAAGAGAAGTTTTGCAAGGACATGAATTGCATTATTTGAATAAAATGAAACTCCAAAACAAAAGAGATTTATTGTATCAGGGACCCTATTAAGGAAGTTTGATGTGCATCAAGGAGGAGGTGGAGGGGGGTTAAAAACCGCCTATTAGAATTGTTAAAACGGATACAAGTTAGGTTCAGTTTAAAGACCTGTACTGTTCTTTTCGGCTTATTTCAGTTTAAACGAATACCCATTAGAATTGTTAAAACAGATACAAGTTAGAATTATTATAACGGATAGAAGTTAGGAGTGCTTTTCTGTTCCGTAATTTATTTTTATCCGTAATGGTCAGTAATTTGTAGGAAGGGAATAAAGAGTAAAAATAATAGAGGAAGAAACAAAGATGTCATAAAATGGGGACATACAATGGAATAGTATGAGAGGACGAGACAACAGAATAGAGGGAGCCAAACACAATAGGTACGGTAGTCGACGTCCACATTTAGCTCGCTATTTCAATATTTTAATTTTGATTATTTCTTCCATTCTTGAATAATACTCCGTACTTCGTGCATTAATACCATGTTCACTTCACTCTATAAAAATTTTAATTTTTACTTCATGAACAACAATTAAGTTTAGCAAAACAAAGATCTATTTAGTTATAAACTTATAAGTAATATCAAATAGCAAAATGCAATAGTTAATCAGTGCATTAATAATATTTTCATAAAAATAATTTAAGTAAAGTAGATGTTAGATGAATAGAGCATGGTCTACTCTATTATGGTTACCATTTTTCGCCTCTCAATAGACAATTTTGTCCAATATCTTTAATTTACAATAGTAAAAATTACGCTATAAAGTAGTGAAATTTCAAAAGTAAAGTATATAATTATACACGACGTATTAAACTTTTTTTTTAAAATAAATTAAATGGTTATATTTCTCAATGCATTATGAATATAAATTTGGCTAATAGATCAATTATTCCGAAACGGATGAAAGTTGTATTCACTAATTGCAATTAGAGTTAAGATTAGACAATAGATAAAAAAAGCTAAGGGGAAGAAAGGGGGGTCTATCCTCAGTTCCCGAAAATGCGACGTTAGTGTTTGACATTTTGCTTTGAATACTAGCATCTACTTCTTGTCAGCTTTTTTATTCATAAATTTGGCTTTTTCTTTGACTCTTTCTCTCTCCTATCCTTACTACTCAATGTCGAGACTTGTAAAGGTTTAACCTTTTTATTTTTTATTTTAATTTTTTTTAAAAATATTTATTTTGGGTCTTGGGAAATTGTGATTTTTTCAAGGTAACCAAATTTACAGCACATTTTCTAAGAATGTCTGTTTCATTTTCAACGTTACTCTAGTCTCTAACCATTTGTTTAAGATTAGGATTAACCTTTTCCGTTTTAAGGTTTAAAAAATACAACTGCCACTAGGTTTTGGAGGATTCACTTATAGAGTACAGTAATAATTAAGCTATTCTAGTCCTTCCATATTAGTTTAATTTTCATGGCTCTTCTCTCTCATGTAATATGCTTTCAACAAGAGCGTTTTTTTAATTGACGAATATACAAATTCTTATTCAAGTATGCTCTCTTCATCTTATTTTAGGTACTTTTTTTTTGACAAATGTTGTATAAGCACACACAACATGAAAGAGGGTTACTCGTCTTTCTCAAAAGTATAACGAGCATTGTGCAATAGATAATAGATCCATGATAAAAAAAAAAAAAAAACCAAGAAAGCTCTGACCTCAACGCAAATACAGGCCAAAAAATCATAAGAGTTGAAATCTGATCAAAATTCTCCTTCATACCAAGGGCTGTTCTCTTCATATTATTTTCAGTTCAGTTCAGCTCTAATAAATTCAGTTTAGTTCAGTTCCTTTCAGTTCAGTTTAGTTCAATCAATCAGAACAGACCTTGATTATATAACCACAATAAATATAAAGACGTATATATAAATGTACCAACTTGTTGGTAAATGTACTTACTTTAGTAGGTAATTTGGGTAGTAATAATATAAACGAAAACAAATTAGTTCATGAACATCCTCTAAAATCCAAAAACAAAAAGGAGAGCAAGAGAAGTGAATTTTTAAAGAGGACAAGAATTATTCTCAAAACAACCCAATTATAAAAACATGTTTTTTTAAAAAAAAAGGTAAAATTGGAGTAAAAGGGTACAAGAATCAAGAAAAAGGTAAAGAGAATTCCCATGTTAAGGATGCCAAATAAAAAGAGTCTAAGAAAAATGGCGACAATGAGAAGACATCCATTTCTATTACATCTAAATCTAATCTAATTTCTCCCAAAATACAAATACAACCACCCACTCTCACTCTCCTTTTCTTCAATTCATCTTTCTATATGGCTGCTTCTTCTACCTTCTTTCCTGACCCTAATATCCTCTTCAACCCCTCTTTTTTGTTCTCTTCTTCTTATAATGTAAATAACAACAACAACTTCATCAACAACAACAATAATAACACAACTAGTAATAATAATCTTAATCATTTTCATTCTTTTTCTTCAACTTCTCCATCTTCAAACAACTACTCCGCTTTTCTTTCCAATCCTCCTCAATTCATGTCATCTACAAATAATATTAGTAATAGTAATACTAATAATCTTGGTTGTGATTCTTCTAAGATGGTTCGAAAGCGAACCGCTTCCGAAATGGAACGCCCTTCCTCTAACCCCATTGAAATTCCTGATCATCGCTTGATTTCTCGACAACAACTACACAACCAGCAACACCACCACCAGCATCAGCAGCAATTTACGCCCGTCAACGACCCCGCTGTGTTTAACCCGACCGAGGGGTCGGGTTCGGGTTCGGATCAACAGCAGCCTCTTGTTTGTGGGTTTTCTGGGTTACCATTGTTTCCTCCTAGTAATGATAATACAAGTACTACTACCAACAGAAGTAGTATGAGTATGAGTATGAGTATGGCTAGTTTTTCGGGTTCGGGTTCGGGTTCAATGGAGGATCCGGGTTGGATTGATGGGGTGATTAAGGATTTCATTCAGAGTTCGAATTCAATCTCTATTCCACAGTTACTTCAGAATGTTAGAGAGATTATTTACCCTTGTAACCCTAACCTTGGTGCTGTTATTGAGTTTAGGCTCCGCTCTTTGGCGGACCCACTCATTGCTCCACCGCTTCAACCACCACCGCAACAACAACAACTACCTCCTCCTCCGCCTCATCATCATGTTGTTTCGCATTATCAGAAGAATCAGAATCAGTATCATCAACAACAATCTGGGGTTTCAAGGGTTAATAATAGTGGTAATAATAATAATAATAATAATAATAATAATAATAATAATAATAGTAATAATATCAACACTAGTAGTGTTTCTACTCAACCTGGGTTGCATAATAAGGCGTATTACAACTTGAGTGATATTGAATATTACTCTCCTCTTGGTGGTGGTGGTCTTGAGTGTGGTGGTAATATTAGCTGGGGAGCTGCTCCCCCTCCGCTTCCGAGACCACCCCAACAACCGATAAATGAAGGTTGTGTTAGTGGTGGAAATAGTGGAAACTCGAACCAGAACCAGAACCAAAGCCCTCACCAGCCTGAGACAACGACAACTCAGGCTGGTGAGGGAATCCTAGATCAGAATCCCGAGATTTTTCCAAATAATTCTCGGGATTCTGATCCAGCGGTGGGGTCATCATCCGCAGCAAAGGTGAGGACTGAAGAGTCCCCATCTAGTGCTGTGACCCCACCAACTCCCACGCCTCCGCCATCGCAACAAGTCACCGCGGTGGCAAAGGCGAGGGAGAGGGAGGAGTTCAGGCAACGACAAAGAGACGAGGAGGGGCTACACCTCCTTACGCTCCTCCTCCAATGCGCCGAAGCTGTCTCGGCAGATAAATTTGAGGATGCTAATAAAATGCTGGTAGAAATCTCCGAATGGGCCACCCCATTCGGAACCTCGGCACAGCGTGTGGCCGCTTACTTCTCCGAGGTGATGTCGGCTCGCCTCGTGAGCTCTTGCCTTGGCATCCACACTGCTTTGCCTACAATCCCACATTACCAAAAACTAGTTTCAGCCTTCCAAGTGTTCAATGGAATTAGCCCCTTTGTCAAATTTTCACATTTCACAGCTAACCAAGCAATCCAAGAAGCCTTCCAAAGAGAAGAGCGTGTTCACATTATTGACCTTGATATCATGCAGGGCCTACAATGGCCCGGCCTTTTCCACATTCTTGCTTCCCGGCCCGGCGGGCCTCCATTCGTTAGGCTTACCGGGCTCGGTACGTCAATGGAGGCCCTCGAGGCGACCGGGAAGCGGTTATCTGATTTCGCCGAGAAGTTGGGGTTGCCTTTCGAGTTTATACCGGTGGCCGAGAAGGTAGGGAACTTGGACTTGGAGAGATTGCATGTTAGTAAGAGGGAAGCTGTTGCTGTGCATTGGTTGCAGCATTCTTTGTATGATGTTACTGGGTCTGATACCAACACTCTTTGGCTATTGCAAAGGTAAAATTGATCATCCATTCTTTTTACATGATGTATTATTATTTGTAAATGTGATCATCATTTTCATTAGGCTAAGAATTACTTATAATTATGATTACTATAAAGTTGATCACCCCTTTTTATTAACATGAATCTAAAAAGTAGATGATGGGGATAGGAGAAAGTAAGAATTTTGAGATAAAAAGTACTAATTTGGTTATAGTATGAACTATGTTAAAATGATACAGTAGTGTATTAGTAGTACTCTAGTTGATATTATAATATTTTCATTGTCCTACAAATTTGGGAAATTTGGTTACTTTTACTATATGTGACATAAACCTTTATGTTAAAGGGGGGGCATGAAAGTACTGCACTTTTTGTTACTTGATACCAAGTATAGATTTTGCTAGATTACTTGTAGGAAATTATTGTTCAAGCAAATTTACCGTTTTCTTTTATCTTCCCTAAGGATGAATTAGGTTGTGTGCTTCTGCTTATGCTAAGTGCTCGACTATATTTCGAAGGAAAAATAAGTGTGCTAACGAGTAACAATAGTATGTAGTTTATGCATTAGTAACTTAGTAAAAGGTTATGAATTTGATTTGCTTGCTAGTTTGAGGTTATGGGAGATTTGACGAGTCCAAAGCAAACTTGAAAAGCTTTGAATTTTCATCATTGTTTGTTTATGTGTGATTTTCTACATTATTGTTGCTTGGGGCATGCATTGGACTTTTTTGGCCAATGATTGTTATTTGCCATCTAATTAGCATGATTGGTTACTTTTTGTTTACAAATGAAGATTTTTTTTTCTACCCTATCTAAATTATTCATAGAAAAAGGGTATGTAATGATGAAAAAGTACAAAAACTCATGAATTAGAAAGATCATGGTTATGGTAAGATGTTTTGTTTGTGTCATTGACTACAATGCCTTTGTACTGATCTCTTCTGATTATGATATTTTAGAGGTTACAAGTATAAACTCTGTAATATGAAGTATAAAAGAAGTCTACTTATGTTAATCATGTAAATTTCGAAACAATAATAATAAGTGTATTTGCTTATTGTAACCTACTGAGTTTTTATGTAAGGCAGTGGTACATGATATACTAAATGAATGAATGAATATGCTTGCAGATTGGCACCAAAGGTTGTGACAGTGGTAGAGCAAGACCTAAGCCGAACAGGTTCCTTCCTAGGGAGATTCGTCGAGGCAATCCACTACTACTCAGCCCTCTTTGATTCCTTAGGGGCTAGTTATGGGGAAGACAGCGAGGAGAGGCATGTGGTGGAGCAGCAACTGCTCTCAAGGGAGATCCGTAATGTTCTAGCCGTGGGTGGACCATCTAGGAGTGGAGAGCCAAAGTTCGCGAGTTGGAGAGAAAAAATGCAGCAGTCTGGGTTCAGAGGGATCTCCTTAGCAGGCAATGCTGCTGCTCAGGCTACCTTGCTTCTCGGCATGTTCCCTTCTGATGGATACACTTTGGTGGAAGACAGTGGTACCCTTAAGCTTGGGTGGAAGGACCTTTGTTTACTTACTGCCTCGGCATGGAGGCCTTCTCATGCTCATACAATGAGCACCGTCTGTACAAGGAGCCAGTAACTCACGTGGTTCGATGGGGTTAGACCATTAGAGGGATTTTTCTTGTAACATACAGATTTGGGGTTAGGACTCGAAGATGTCGAGATCATAGTTATAGCTTTTTTTCACCAAGTCATGTTGTTAGCTAGTTTTGTTTGGTAAAATGGACTTTAAAGAGCTTATATGTTTACTTACATCGAATGTATGATGCTTTTTGACGTTAAACTTTTGCTTGATATATAGTCCTTCCATTTTTAATGTCCAATTTTCTAGCTTCTTCAAAAACTGTGATAAGTCAACTTGGTAATATTGAAAATAAATAAATTTTGTTTAATTTAGAGTAGATAATTTAGATTAAAAGAGGTTTAACCCCAGTAATTAAGGCGTAGGGATATAGAATAGCTGAAAATTTGGGTTGTTCTTGAGTAATGTGTATTGACGGCTAAGTCTATAAAATGTTTCTCTAGTGTTTCATTTCTAGAGATTCCATTTTTAAACTTTGATCATTTCTTTTTAATCTATTTATCATCTTCAAAGCGTTTTATGAATTTGGCAAATATTTATAAAATTCACATGACCGTTGTCTAATATATTTATTTTATAAAACATACTAGTATATGGCTAAAATTTCTTTATACGTAAAAGTAAATTTTAATACTTGTCCAATTTCCTTAAACTACTTTTAACAAGTTTATGGAACATAAGGTATTCCAAGCAATATTTTTGGTCGCAAATTAACATTATTTTTTATTTTAAATTATGGCCAAGGCTAATTTATGTTTTTTCGAGAGTATAGTATACATCATGCTATTCATGTTCTTGAGTATAAACAGGAGTTCTTAACTCTCATGTAAATGAAGATGGCAAGGTAATTAACAGTCTATATTAGCTGATTAAAGGTCCACTGATTCACCAGGTTTGAAACAGATCCCTCCAAATCAGCAGTTAGTGAGCATTAGACTTACGGCAATATACATATTTTTTGACGTTGGTTGTCACAAACTTACGGCAACCCTACTATAATCTGGCTTGGAACCGGCATTGAGTAAACTCACTTCCAATATCTTTCATGTTTCCTCTAAGCTTTTAGAAAATCCAAGTCTAATGGAGTAGTTTTTCTTGTTTAGCTATAAAAGATGGTGGAAGTAAAATTGAGTAACACGCTAATAACTTTGTGTTCATAACTTTACTAAGCATTATTTTCGTTTTGTCAAAGTACAATACTCAGTTTGGTGAGAGTGAGGGATAGCTCAAATGATTAGAATTTTCCTCCCGATTTCAGAGACTCCTGAGATCGACTCACCCCCGCCCTTATGGGCTCTCTAAACACCAAAAAAAAAAAAAAACAGTACTCAGTTTGATTTTTGGACTCTATGATATCCTAATATAGGACAGCCCAACTGGATGAGGATTGGGCCTGTTGAATTGGGCTTAGACTTATTGAACTATTTTTCATCTGTTTGGCCTTATTGTTTTGTAACTCATATTTTATCATGGTCCAAACTAAAAAAGATACCCAAGTCAGAATAACCTCGACCTATTGTGCCTTCTAGCAATGGCCGGTGGAGTAGAGTTCATATATACAAGTAGATTTAAGCTAGCGAAGGATAATTGGGCAACCGTGAGTACGTGACATTGAAGCAAATAAATACTCGTAAAATAAATAAATGAGTTCGATGTGATCAAAGGCACAACATGAATATCACGTCGTGTATAACTCCATCCGTCACACTTTACTTGTTCCATAGTTAGACTTTAAAGAAATGAAAAAAGTAAATGAAAAAAAAAGATGGACAAATGTGACAAAGTTTCTAAATACCCGCAGTTAATTAGAACACATACAGTATAAAAAGTTTATGAACACATAGTGTGTAGGAATTCAACTACTTTCAATTCTAAACATTACTCGTACAATATACGTTTTAAAATTTTATATAGCTATAATACTCCCTAAGGGTCTGTTCATATTTACTTATTTTCAGTTCAGTTCCAATCAGTTCAGTTCAGTTCAGTTCAGCTCCAATCAGTTCAGTTCAGTTCAGCTCTTAATTTCCCTCTCTCATAAAATATTCATTTCAGCTTAGTTCAGTTCAGTTCAGCTCCAATCAGTTCAGTTCAGTTCAGCTCTTAATTTCCCTCTCTCATAAAATATTCATTTCAGCTTAGTTCAGTTCAGTTCAGCTCCAATCAGTTCAGTTCAGCTCCAATTAGTTCAGTTCAGTTCAGTAATTTTCCCCCGCATGTTTAAAAGATTAAACTCGACTCATCCATAGAACGAGCCAAACCGAGCCGAGCCGTTACCAAGTGATAGTCAGTGAGTCCTCAGGAGCTGCTCTATTTGCGGTAAGTACCAAATACTGAAATACCCAAAAAGAAAGCACAGACTGACATAGTTTTCTCCGTCTTTCTTGGAGAAAACTTGATTAGCAAATAGAATATGAAATTAGATCTGGATAACCTACCAAAATCACAACTGTCTTCTTCTTTCTGTAATTTCTCTCTCTTCCTTTATTTTTTTAATTTTAATTTTATGAAAGAAGAACAACGAATGAGCACTCTCACACCACTTCTTATTAAAGTTTCAAATTCTCTTCTCCCAAATGTCTGCTACCACTACCACTAATTTTTCTCCTACTTTTTCTTCTCTCTCTTCTTCTTCTTCTTTATGGCTTCTCTTCGATCTCTTTCTCTTTCTTCATCTCTCGATTTTCCCAACAATTCCGCTGTAATTTTTCCCTCTTTGTATTGTTCCCCTGTTTTTTTGTTCTGGGTTGATTGTTAATTTTTCTGATTGTGCTTATTTTTTGGGTTTTTTGATGCAGATCTTTGGTTCTACTTTGAATTTGGGAGGAAATGAGCTGACCATTTTGAGATTATCGACTAATTCTTCCAAGTAATCACTTTCTCATTGTTTGTTTTTTGTATTTGGTGCATCATTTGCTATATTACTGTTACATTATAGGTTGATTGTGCTTTGGAATTTTCTTTTTGATTCACGTTATTATGGGGTGTGATGATACACTGAGCTATTGAATTGGGTTAAGAAGTTTTAATTTGCTTTGATGTGACCTGTTGGATTGATTTTGATGCTCACATGCTAAGGGCACAATGTCTATTATACACTCGGGTGTAAAATTAATTTAGCTTACGAGTAGAAGAATGTGAGAGGTTGTAAAATTACACCTGGGTTTTTGATGGAAACTGCCAAAGACAAGATCTTTCTTCTTAAGAATTGAACTTTATTGCTAAAGAAGAAAAAATATATTGGTTTTTGGAGTTTATGACAATGGGTGACAATGGGTTGTATGTCAACTGCTAACTCTTAGTCCATGTTTGGAAACATATAAAAAGGGGAAAGGGTACTATTAATTATTAACATTTCTTAGTTGTTAGGTAAAACTAAGAATAGAAATCCCTTGTATCAAATCAAGACTTGAGAGGGACTGCTGCCCCAAATATTAGTTAGTCATTTTTGAAGTAACTAGAGCTTTTGTGTTTGCTGTTTTAGTTTTGTTAGTAGATCTTGCAATAAGCTACCTCATACCATTGCAGTAAAATGTCTTTTATGGAACCTATTGGTTTTATAGGTCATATGGTTCTAGAAGTATAAGTACTACTGATGTAAGTTGAGCATCTTTAGCTTAATTGAATCACAATTTTCATGTTAGAACTTGTGTTATGCTCACTTTGCAGGATTAATCCTGTTTTGAGACTAAAAGCTTCGAGGATATCTCTGGAACTGACTAAAGAGGCTGGGAATATCAAAGAAAACATGTCAGAAGATACTTTGAATGGTCGTGATCCATTTTGTACCATGAAGCAACGGTTTTTGACCTTCAAGAAGGAAAAATACTTGTAAGTGTAATTGTGGTCTAACTGCTTTTTCTTTATCTAAAGAAAGTACTAGTAGCTGGGTTTTCTTCATACTTCAATTTGTGATTTCTTCTTAATTTGAATATGTAGGGGAAACATAGAACACTATCAGAACCTTGCTGACACTCAATC
Organism: Chenopodium album; assembly: GCF_948465745.1. Taxonomy (NCBI): domain Eukaryota; kingdom Viridiplantae; phylum Streptophyta; class Magnoliopsida; order Caryophyllales; family Amaranthaceae; genus Chenopodium; species Chenopodium album. Next base: position 71,657,393 of record NC_137842.1, on the reverse strand, counting down.
GCCCAAGGTATGTACTGCTTTCAATTAATGGATTCCTCTTAAAGGAACATGTTTGAGCAACTAAATTTCCCTATATACCCTATGTGAAAATTACTTCGACAGTAATTTATTTTCCACCTAGATTGGACTGAACATGGGACAGCTAACTGACAGTTTTGGGAACAGTTTACAGTGATTGCTTGTGCAGATTCTAGAGTTTGTCCTTCTAACATCCTTGGATTTCAACCTGGAGAAGCTTTCACTGTGAGAAATGTGGCGAATCTGGTGCCCCCTTTTGAGGTATTATGTTTCCTCTATTCATTATTAGAAAGTTTAAAAGGGTATATATTGTAAAAAATATGTGAGTTCCATGTTGAATCTGATTTTGACTTTGCTGTTCGTGCAGACTGGGCCCTCAGAGACAAAAGCCGCGCTTGAATTTTCTGTTAATGCTCTTGAGGTAAATTGCTCTGAGTTCTTTTTATCCTGAACCTGTGACAAACTTATATTAATATGAGCACTGGAAGACATATCTTGATCACATTGTGAAGTAGTGAACAGTATTCCTGCATATGCTTTCACTTATGTTTGGATAACAATAATACCCTTCCATTTTCCTTCCATATCTCTCCGGCAAATGAAGGGATTTGGGTTATTAAAAGGGGAAGGAGAAGCATGTTAGCACTTTGGACATAAAAGATCCTTATGCTTCCTAGATTAGACCTTGCAAATAGGTTGTTTTTGTTGGGCTTCATTAAAGTTGATGTGGGCATTTTTGGGTTATAATGTAATTAATTAAAGGGCATTAAGGCTATTTTGAATTGGGTCAAATTTAAGTCTATTGCTTAATAGCTTAACAATTCAATGTCTCATATTACTTTTGGTGTCAATTTGGATCAATAAAGTTTGTTTGGGTTGAAATCAGGTTACATTGCTTCGACTGCAGTTCAGGTGGTCTTGTAATCAGATATGTATCAGTAAGTCTAGCTTCCTTAATACATAGAATGTAGAAATACGAAAGATGTGAAATTCTTGACTGGGAGCAAGTTAAAAAAAAAAAGAGAAAAAGAAATAAAAATGTGAAATACAAAAGATGTGAAATTCTTGACTGGGAGCAAGTTGTGTGAAAATAACTAAGTCCTCTGAACAGTTCCGGAACAAAACCAAAATCTAATTTCCACAAGTCCTTGAAACAGCTCCATTGTCGGATAACTTAATGAAAACTCCTTTACATCTGTCAATTCTGTCCTAAGGGTCTTCTGCGTGGAAATCTGTTAATTGTTTTCTCATTTTTCCAGGTTGAAAATATTCTGGTTGTTGGCCATAGCCGCTGTGGTGGGATCCGTGCCCTCATGAGTATGGAGGATGTAGAAGAAGAAGATTCAAGGTTCCAGGTCTATCTAAATATTATTTTCCATGCAAACCTAAAAAACAAATTAAAATGAAGAAAACAATTGCCTTTTAACTTATAGTATTTAGAAGTGTACTAATTTTTTGATTCTATTCTTTATTGCTTACTAGGAGCTTCATTAAAAGTTGGGTTATATTTGGCAAGAATGCAAGGGTTAGCACCAAATCCGTGGCTTCCAACCTACACCTTGACCAACAGTGTCGACATTGTGAGAAGGTGCACCACATTGACAAACTTTGATTTGGATAAGAATGAAGGTTTATAATTTTCAACCTGAATTTCTTTGCTAACTTTCCTGATTTGTTCTTTGACAGGAATCTATCAACCACTCACTAATGAATTTGCTTACATACCCTTGGATCAAAGAAAGAGTTGCGAAAGGTACACTTTCTCTTCACGGAGGTTACTATAATTTTGTGGATGGCACATTCGAAAAGTGGACACTTGATTACAATCACAATGTTGAGGACGGTCATACATGTTCAGTAAAATCCCGGGAGTTTTGGAGCTGATTTGAGCTTCATTTCCACTGCAATTCCATTCATTTCTTTTGTATTAATCAATTGTATTGCTGTATAACTAAGGTTTGTCTTCATAAGCTTTGTGATTTTAATATTCTTAATGGGAGAAAGGATTCCTATTATGTGCATAGATCCTCTCTCGATACTGGAGAGATCATGTACTCCTACAATAAGGGGGGGTTTATAGTGGAGATATCGCGCTACCATTAATCTCCCTCTTCAATAGATAGTAATTTGGTACTTTTACAAATTCTTCTCCGATATAACATTCTTTACAGTTGAGTGCGTGGTTTGTAAGATATAGTTGTAACTTATTTATAGACAAAGTGTGATTGTTAGCATAAGATGCCAGTTCTATCAAGTATTCTAGTTGTTCAGCTGGAGATTAAGTATTTTGAGAAACTTGCGACAAATTTTCGTTTTAAGCAGCTACCATTTTGACATTATCTTTGGCTCCATTCATTTCATTGTGCTGTATACACGATAAAATATCAGATTGTTTTGAATGCAGTTACTCCATATGAGAGAAGGGACATACTGGTAAGAACAACTCTTTTTACAGGTTTGATGCACCAAACAATGATTTGGACACACTGGATTCAGAATTTCAGATACTGACTATTGGCATATGTCTTTACCTAGGTTTTCAATTGATAGCTTGTACTTTGTATGGCCTAATTGATGTCGTTTCATGTATGACGGTTAATCATGTATGGTGAATAATGTTCCTTTAAGTGATGTGTTTATTGGCTGTATTATAATATTATATTTTGTAGTACTTATTCGTGAAAGGTTAAATGACCTTGTTTTGTTTTATTTGTGATTGTAATACATGCATGAATTAAATTAAGTAGTCAATTAATTTTGACAAAGGTGTATGTGCATTTATACCGGCAGTTGTAAAATGTTACTGGTGTGACGATATTGTATTTTATGGCAAATGGCGGAGTGCATTTATACCACGGACATTTATGACAATATATTATGATTATATATGGTTCTAAATGACATTATATGACCCCGGGATATATCCCCTAGCATCTCAAAACTTTTCAACGCCGCTTCCCGAAACCTCTAAAACTGCCCAAAAAGCATGAATATAGCCTTCAATTTTGGAAAAATTTGATTTTTTTTTGGCCCGGAAATAAAAATTGCCGAGATGATAACCATTGATCCTAATATCCTCCGGGAGTCCAATTAGGTGGGTGAAATCATCCAATTTGCCTTTAAGCATCCAATTTAGCCGTTTACATCTTGCACCAATTTCATAAACTCAATCCTACCACGGACATTTATGTTAATATATAATGATCATATATGGTTCCAAAAAACATTATATGACCTCGGGATGTATAGCCTAGTATCTTAAGACTTTTTTACACCGAATCCCAAAACCTCCAAAATCGCCCAAAAAGCATGAATATTAGCCTTTAATTTTGGAAACTTTTGACTTTTCTTGCCCGGAAATCAAAATTGCCGAGATGATAACCATGGATCCTAATACCCACAGGGAGTCCAATTGGGTGGGTGAAATCATCCAATTTGCCTTTAAGCATCCAATATATTGTTTACAACTTGCACCAATTTCATGAAATCAAGCCTACCACGGATATTTATGACAACATATGATGATCATATATGGTTCCAAACTACATTATATGACCCCGGAATGTATAGCCTAGTATCATAAGGCTTTTTGACATCGAGCCCCAAAACCTCCAAATCTGCCCAAAAATTCTTTTTTGTTTTTTGATTAAACGATGATTGTAATCTAAAAAAAATGTAGTTGGATTGCGTAATATAATCTAGGGGGTGTTTTGTATAAAGTTTGATTATAAATTACTGTTTCATGATTCGACCTCAGTATGCCAAATTAGTGATTATTGCACCGTCTCTTGCACTCTTCACTACCAATGCAACTTAATTCTGAAATAGCCACATAGTTAAACCTAACTCAATCTGAGGGCTTTATAGACCTGTTTGTAGGCATTTCATGGTTCCAAATCAATTTATATACATTTGAGGGACACCCCACACATTTACTTCAATTTTGATTTTTTTTTTCCAAAATTGGCCAATAAGTGTGGATTATAGTCTTCAATTTTAAATAAATTTTGACTTTTTCGGACCCAGTAGGAAAAGAGTTCGGGGTGCTTCCCAAAGGTCCTATGGCACCCCAGGATTCCATATGGGTGGTTGAAAATGTCCTCTTTGCCTTTTATTGTCAATTTAATCGTATACAAATTACACCTTCTTACATTAACTTCATATCACCACAAGGCTTTATATGACCGACTAGTGGTCATATATTGGTTCAAACAACATGATTTTACCCTCGGATGCATCCTATACAGTCTCGAGAATTTTCGACACATGTTTCCAAAACTTCCAGAATTGGATGGTTATATTTTGTGTATGACCACCTTCAGTTTGGACATTTTTAACTTTTTGACCGATCAACCGGAAAAAAGAGGTTAGGGTGCTTTCCATCAACCACAAGACACCCCCGAGAGGCCAATTGAGTGGTTGCAACCATCTACTTCGCCTTTAAAACGTCAATTTAGCCATTTACGTACATGTCTTCCTTAGTCAACTTAAGGCCACCATACGCCTTTGTGTGATCGACATCGATTAGTGGTCATATACGGCTTTAAACAACATTATATGATGCTGAGATGCATTACGTTTACTACCATCTCGAATGTTTTTGACATTGGGTTTTGAAACCTCTAAAATTGGTCCAAAATCTTAAATTATAGCCTTTAATTTTGGCAAATTTGGACTTTTTCAAACCAAGAAACGAGAGAGGTTGTTGTGTTTCCCATACGTAAGTTGTCAACAAAGGATTCAACCTGCCACTAGGTAAGAATTGGACTACCACAGCAGACAATATATTCTAATATGAACACAATCAGGGGCGGAGCCGGGGGGGGGGGGGGGGGCTGGTGGAGGCCCGGCCCCCGTGGCCCAAACGCCAACTCTTGTATCTTTAACTGTTGGCCCCCTTTAAAATTAGCTTAAGTATTGAATGTTTCTTATAATAACACATAGAAGAGTATAGCTCAGTGGTAATTTCTGATATTTACAATCCCAAGAGACCCGAGGTCAAACCTTGTTACATACTTTCTCAATTCATTGATAACTTTACTATTACCTCTGTTTCTTATTATTTGCAACAAGAGGGGGTATTATTGTGAGATACTACCTCCGTTACATATTATATTATTTGCAACAAGAGGGGGTATTATTGTGAGATACTACCTCCGTTACATATTATGTGCAACGATTAGACATTTAAGGTAATTGTACTAATAGTCTTGGAATAGGAATTTTCGGTAAAGATGATATATTCTAACATGCAACGTTGTGCACTGAAAATGCTGGTGTATAACAAATAATTTCTTTTTTCCAAGTAGCATGCACAAGTTATCCATAGAATTCAGCAATTCGTCAAGGATTATTTCAAAGACAAAAGTATTACATGTAGACGTAGTAAACAAACTGCAAGAAGAAACAAAATATAGCAAGTCTGGTCCACTACTGAAAGGCAAACATGTCAATTCCAATTGGTGATGCAACAAGATGGAACGGAGGGTAGCCCACGGCGGTTGCACATAAGTAACAACACTAAATGCACCAAATGTTCAATATATGACTCTCAGCCCTAACAGCAGTTCATGAGCAAATGTAAGAGAATAGGTCTTAGGCAGGTTTTCAGGCTGTTGTTTTATTTTTCTCCGCTTCAAGTCGTTGCAACTCTGCAAGTCTTTGAGCCCAATCTCTATCTCTAGCAACTGCTTCCATCTTACGTTCAATCCTTTTCTCCCTTTTCTTGCGATTTGCCTCCTGCACTTCAGCCTTTCTCTTCTTTCTTTCAGACTGCAAAATATGAAGCACATAGCTATTGGCTCTGAATATTATATAACAGAAAACAGCAACAAACCTGAGGGTAGAGATTCCCCATAGCACATATACAAGCAAAAAAAGAAAAAAAAAAATAAAATTGCCGACCAATGTTTAACACTAAATTTTTTAATCCCAATAAGTCATGAACTTTAAATTTGGCTACAGATGTTATACATTAGCATATTGTCACTGAGTACTGAATTCTCACACGAGCTTTAGGCTAGCAGTAAAGATGACTAAAAGTCTAAAATACAAAAATCAAATAATAAACAGCAGTAAACCAAAGTAAAAATATGCCTTAGCCCTCAATCATACGACAATAACATCTATACCCTAAAGAACAACTGACAGGGCCAAGCAAGAGTGAGGGGAAGTCGTGAAAGACATGTATGCCATAACATACAGAGGACAGCCTATTTACAGTTTCTGTCCTTCCCATGTTATGCTACTCGTCTCTTAAGAGCTGATGAAAAAACCCAAAGTGTTCCAAATACTTTCCACTGGTGTATAACACCTAAAATAGCATCCCCATGGAAGCAATTTCTTTGTGGTCTCAATGCTTATAGGGTTTTGCAGCTACTTTAGACAAGATTTTCCTGCTACTTTGAAAAAGATATTGCATTTATGGCTTAAGGACATGATAGCCCTATGTTACCAGTTGACCACTTGGGAAATAAGAGACTTCTATCCAATGTTCACTTTTTAAGTTTTTTTCTTTTTCCTTTTGGGGGGGTTGGGGATTTCTTTGCCAATGTTGGAAAAGGGTATTCAGAGCATCAAGTATAGCTTTTATCAAGGATGATAAATCTAGGGTGATCATATCTTCATATGCCCATGGCTGATTTCCAAAATTTTTAACAGGAATTTCTACCTGCCTTTGAGCTTTTAAGGACCTCACCATGATATTACATGAGAAGGTCCTCATATGAACAACCTTTACCATTTGTCAAGGGTACTTATTCTTAGGTCTCATCTGATCTACTTATCTAAAATACATGAATTGAAGTCTACATAACAACCCACATTCACAAGAATACAACCATTGCTACTCCATGTTTGCATGTCCCCCAAGCAATCTAAAGTTGTGATTATGAACCACTCTTTGAAATATACTGCAATTACTAGCGGGCAAGATTCCTCAAAGAGGCACCCTACATGAAGAGACTCTTAAGTGTGCTTATTAGAATTTAGAACATCCAGAAAATTAAGATCAAAGGATAAAAACAAAGAGACTCCTTATTGCAGGCACAATCCATCTTACTTCATCTTCACACCCACTTGCAACTGCCTTTCCAAAAAAGAGAGAAATATAATAAACAAATGCCTCTCAGGTAAGCAAGCAAATTAATTCCTAATCACCCATTATCAACCTATCACTTGCTTACACAGTTAGTACAGTAATTCCATCTTTCCCATAAGGTATGGTCCTTGATCAAAATTTCAAAGCAATAATCTAATCAAACAGACAAGCATCATGAATATCAGGTGATGTGCTCTCTGTTAGAGTGGGCACATCTGCTTTGGTCCTAAAACAGTCTCAAAACTGCCATCAACTAAAAGCATACCTTATCAATGTACTCATTCAATTGAGTGCCTAGACTTTTCCTAACTCACCACCACTATCACAGGAAATCCATCACTTGACCACCAACAAACACAGTATAAACTTAACTCTAGAAACTGCTCCAAAAATATACCACATGATGACAGAGAAAGACTTTGAAAAGGTTTCTAAACTCCCCGTGGTGACAATAACTAGAAACAACTATGATGCAGACCATGCAGTCATGCAGATCTTAACCCAGGAGGTTGGAAGTAAATAAATAGCAAGCATTATTAAAAACCATAACCAGCAAAATCTTAAGTCAGCATTTTAGTTCACTCGTTCATCAGCACAGGTGCATTCAAAACACCAAATGACTGCGATCCAAAATCCAAATGGAACTTCGTGACCTATATATCGTATCAGATAACTCAAGTCCAATGTCTAATCCAATTCAGCAATGAACTAGTCACTATATTCCAAGTTTCCAGCTAATTAAAAAGGCTCTATTACAAGTCAGATTTGTTGGAATTTCAACTCCTCAAGAATAATGTGTTCATAATCCAAGAGTTTGACTTACAAATTTAGTGTAGCTCTATGCCAGAAGAAGTTATAATGTCTAAACAAAGTTCCAAAATTGTTCTCATAATGCGACGAGTTGGTATTCCAAGCTCCACTATGGTTCGAGTGTGGAACCTTTACAAGGATGTCAAATGACTGCCAACTAGTCCAGCATAAATGGCATACACTCGCACTTAATATTTTCATCTAGGAGGATCCTTCAGCCTCACTCACTCTATATCATTACTTCTCAATCAATGACAAATGATTTCTCATATTAACAACCCTCTTAACAGTATAAAGAAAATGCAAACAAGCAAAAGACCGCTAAATCACCATACCTTGATAAATTCACGACGTTGCCTTCGGCGTTTCTTCTCATTCCTCAACTTGACACTCCCTTCATTGGGTTGACTTGGTGGAATAGCCTCCCCAGGTACATGCTTAACCCAAGCATATGGCCCTACATTACATTTCAATCAATCCCCATTCCAAAATCTCAGCACAAACTAACAAAAGTAATATTTAATCAGCAAAAAAATTCAACATTCACATACTTTAATTCAAATTACTTAACTAACAATGCATCATTCATCAAATAACTCTACTAATCAAACAACCCCATCTAAAATACCACCTCATTTCAATCAAATTACCTTACAATACAACATTCAAGAAGAAAATAAATCCATCTCAAAAATAAAAAAACCCTAATCAAATTCAACACATTTTTCCAAAATTCGAGAGAAAATAAAGGAAACCCACCAGAGGGGCGGAGGCTAGAGCGCTTGCGGCGGGAACTAAGACTTGGGCGGCGCTTGGGAAAGCGTGGATTGGTTAAATGGTCGAAAGGTTTGGATGCGAGAGAAGGGAGAGAATCCAGATGAATTGAGCGAAAAATGGAATGCCCAAAAACTGGTTGAATTTTTGGAGAGAGAAATTTGGGGAGAATTTGAGAAGATAATGGTGATTGAGTGATTGAAGTTGAAGAATGAGAAGAAAGTGCTCTTGAAAGAGGACGAATGAGGGATCTTAGGGTTCCAAACCCCATTTTTGTTGCTTCTTCTTCTACCTTTGAGTTTTTTCGATCTTGTAAAGTTGGGGGTTTTCTGTTAAACCCTTCTTTGTCTAGTTCATGAGTGAGTGTAATCAACTTATGGCCCGGTTTTGTAAATAGCGGATAGCCGGTTGTTAAGAGTTGGTGCGTGTTAATGCTTCTCTATTTTGGATCGGTTTTGACTTTTACACAAATTATATAAGCAATTAATCATCTATCTATCTATCTATCTATACTTCTATCTATCTATCTATCTATCTATCTATCTATACTTAATACTAAAGTAATCCCCATAGTTATCCCTAAGTACACGTGTCATCACCATATAAAAAAATTTCCCACCAAATTATTTTGTTACCTTTTTTTTTATTTATTTTTATTTTTTAAAGTGTGTTACTATATCTAAAGGAGAAGTTTTTGCCTGGTCAAATTACATAATACGAGTACTATTAATATATCATCAAAAATGATTTTTTTTCCCCAGCCAAAATAACATGAATAGTTAGTACTTTTTTTATTAAGAAAAGGGTAGCTTTCATATTACGGATACTAAAATCTAATTAATTCTTCCGTCTCACATTAATTGTAATGTAATTTAGATATTGAGATTAATCTTATGGTATATCACAATGTTTATTGTACTTTTTAAATATATATTTTTTTGTATTTCTAATAATTCGTTCTGTAGAGTTTCTAATAAATAAATAGTCCGTTCAAAAAAATAAACAAATAGTAAAATATTACTGTAAAACCGTGCATAGCACTTATATGTGTAGAATTACATTCATTGAAATGACATAAATTGATCGTCAATTAACCTTTAATAAGAATCTTATTACCCAAATAACTTATGGTACCATCTTTTTTTTTTTTTTTGGTGTTTAGAGAGCCACAAGGGCGGGGGTGAGAATCAATGTCTCGGCTTGCATGTTGTTATTGACCTTAAATTTGATCCTTGGGAACCAAAACGACCCAAAAACTTTAACTAATTAAACAAGATAAAAAATCTAATTTTTTTAATCTTCTACGCTGCATCTCTCTCTCTACCCCCATTGTAGCGTACTTTGAGTTCTGCTTTGAAACGGCATCTGAGTTTTTCTCTTCTCCATTGAAGAAACTTCTGAGGTAAGATAATTTCTCCCTCTTTTTAATTATCGAATATTAATTTCACAATCTAGGGTTTAGTTTCATATTATCGTTAATTTAATTATCAGTATACTCAATTTAGGGTTCCTTTAAGGTGAATTATTGAACTTTAGGTTATAATTACTGAAGATTTTAACGAGCGAATTCGAGTATGAGATGTGTTATTGGCTTAGGGATGGGCTAGACCTTTGTTTTACTCATGTTGATTGAATTTTCGATGGGTAGATTAAATTGGCAGAAAATTCCCCTTTTTTTATGGTTCACTGATCAAAAGGGGTCCTGAGTTATACAAGATAGTGTTTTTTTGATGTAATTAGCCAATTTAGGTGTATTTTATGCTTTAAATTGTTATGATTTCGTTGGAACTAATATGAATCAAGTCATTCAAGCTTTGTTGTGACGGAGTTTGTATCCGATTTTTCTTAATATATGTGATTCTGATTTGCCTTAATTTTTCGTTGCGGGTATTCGGGGTTTTAGGTAATAGTAATGATATTGGTGTTGTTTTCTTGGGTATGTAGGTTGTGTGTAAGAGAGATAAGAGAGGGAAAGTAACTGAATCTAAAAATGGACCTTATAAAACAAGAGATTATGAAAAAGAGACAGGCTCTCTCTGCAGACAGGCCAGAATCGGGCGGGAAACGATTCTTCAAGCGGTCTGAGATTGAGCAAAAGCGTCTTCAGAAGGTTCGTGAGGAGGAGAAACGTGAACTCGAGGAAAAATCTGCTCGTCAGCTGCAATCTTCATCCTCTTCTGCTGCTTCCACAGCCTCACTTCTTGATTTAATATACTCTACCAAACCAAATACTGACTCCTCTTCTAAAAGTGCAACCTTAACAACTGATGAGCAGAATAATATTGATGAACTTAAGCTCTCAAAACAAGAAGTGATTCGGCGTCTTCGGCTCCTTAAACAGCCCATTACACTTTTTGGAGAAGATGATGATGCCCGTCTAGACAGGTACAAGAATGTCCTGAAGACGGGAACCTTTGAGGTTGACAGTGATGTGACAGAAGGCCAGACTAATGATTTCTTGCGAGATATTGTTGAATTGAAGAAGTGGCAGAAGACTGGGATTATGAGTGACCGAAAGAGGAAAAGTGAAGATTTGGAGGATGGAGAGACAGGCAAAGGTGACGAGGACTTGAGTGGGGAGGGGGCCTCTTCTGGAGTAGATGCTGATAAGGACATAAAACTCATGAAGGCAAAATTTGAGGATTTGTGCGAGGAGGATAAGATTTTGGTATTCTTCAAAAAGCTGTTGAATGAATGGAGACAAGAATTAAATGAAATGCAGGATTTGTCAAGGCGGACTGCAAAAGGAAAGCAAACGGTTGCCACTTTTAAGCAGTGTGGTCGATACTTGACTCCATTGTTTAAATTCTGCAGGAAGAGGGCTCTTCCAGATGACATCAAGAAATCGTTAATGTTTGTCGTGGATTGCTGTATGCAGAGAGACTATCGAACTGCTGTGGATTGTTATATTAAGCTGGCCATTGGAAATGCACCATGGCCCATCGGTGTTACTATGGTTGGTATCCACGAACGTTCTGCTCGGGAAAAGATTTATACCAATAGTGTTGCCCATATCATGAATGATGAAACCACCCGTAAATATCTGCAGTCTGTCAAACGGCTGGTGACTTTTTGTCAACGCAAATATCCAACCGTGCCATCTAAATCAATTGAATTCAACAGCTTGGCAAATGGTAGTGATTTGCAGGCACTGCTGATGGATGAGCAGCATTTGGAAGAAGGGAATCACGTTTCAGAGGAAAGGCTTCAGTTAATGCCTGCGCCAAGGTAATAGCTAATAATCATGTTGATGTCCTTACTTGCTTAGGAAGCTTTCTTAAATGAATATTATCATATTTTGTCTGTGATTCTGCAAATATAGTTATCTTGTTTCTGTTTTTTCGACATGGAATTGTTGTGTGTATTGATCAGGCCTGTTTATAGAGATGTTTGAATTTGCATCTTGCTGGTTATTGTAGCATTGAAGTATTATTAATGCCAATCACTTGGCTCAAGGAGTCTGGCATCATGGGACTGTGGTTTCAATTCTTATGGCCTATATAGGTTGGGGTGTTTTAATTGATGCCTTGCTTGTTAGGGTACAATAGTGTACATAATTCTGCTTGTTCTTTTCATTATCTCGGACTCTCTGCTCATAGGTTTTATTGGTTTTAATATACAGCATTGAAGTGCTCTTTTCAGTGTAATTAAGGATAGAAAATTGAGGACACATCATATGATGGTTCTGAGTATGTTTTGCAAATGTCTTGAGCAAATCAATTTATTAGGCTACCATAGATTTTTTTTCCCCCTTGTGTTTTTTTTTTTTTTTTTTTTTTTTTGAATTTTGTCCATGGTCACTCTGATGTCAGAATTGTTTGCTTCCCCTGCAAACACTGAAATATAAGATTTTAGACAAGTTTGTGAGCTGATTCATCTCTCTTTCAAAAGTCAAAGTGTCTTATAAGGTGAAAGTTACATTCCACTGGTTAGTTACTTTGTAGTTGGTTGTTGTTTGACTTGGAAGGCATCATTTGAACTTATAATGAGCTCCCATGGTTATTTCACAAGTTCATTAATATCTTAAGTTTGTTTCTAATTTCCAATACTAGGTGCCGCATAAACCTAGTTCTTAATGCAAAGTCTGTTCATTAGTGAGGTCTTGGCTTAATGGTAAAGGTCCATGATATAAGTTTGACACCGAAGGATCCCATGCCTTCCATCCTTAACCACCTTGTTTTGTTTTCAGTGACGAGTGAAGACTGGATCCTTGCAGTATCAAGCCAACTGCTATACATGAACCCTTCTGATCCCGAGGTGTCTGATGATCATCGTGATCTGCATGATCTTGGCAAGTATCCTGATATTATGTGAGATACTCTACTCTGTCTCAGCCTTGTCTGCCTGATGAACTTCTTCTTTACAAGCTGGTGTAGCTCCTGTCCAACCTTGTAATTCGTACAGGTCACTCTGTCTTCACTAAAGGTCTAAAGTTTGGTGCATCAGTAGCTACAATGTAGCAACAGTTATCAAGTGAACATGCACGAAACCAAATTTCGGATGCTTTTCAAGTTTTATACTGTATTGTGTAATCTCTGCTCCCTTCTTGATATTGTTATCTGACTTAATTGTAAAATAGATACTTTTCTTCAAATGATCTAAGCACTGGATGTTATCATAATTTCTACTCTTTATAGTCAGATGGTCAGATGGCTTTTACGTGCTCTTTGATCTCTCGTATTTTGCTTCTACTTTGTTTAAATTTCTTGTAGTTAACAGTTTGAGCTCAATAAATTTTGAACTTTCTTTGTGCGGTGTCTTAACCTGAGCATAGGATTGTCTATTCATTTATGTTCATGAACTTTTTTGTTTGTGCTCATGAACTACTCACCCATATAACCTGCATGAACAATAACTTGATAAGATCATTTGTTTTTATTTTTTAAAAGATTAGTCGCCTGTCATAGTTTTGGTTAATTTTTTCACTCAAATATGAGATTCTCTTAAGCTAATTGTATTTGGTTTAATATATCAAGTTTTCCGATTGTTTTGAGTTTAATTTTGATAATGAGTTCAATGAAGGTAATCTCGCCTTTGTATTACGTATCTGTACCATTGGGATGTTATGCAAGGGTAAAAAAATTAGTTGTTTTGACAAAATAAAAAGTTCAGAAATTGGAATTAGTTGCTTTGATTATTCAAGAAAGAGGTGTACTCTTTCTTACAATAATACCTACCCTGTAGATAGAAAGTGGGTGCAAAAGGCTGGATATGAAAGGAAGATTTCCAGAATCTGTTGAACTAAACTTCTTACACGAAGCAACCTCCTCGCTCAATATCTATAAGAGCGCTACATTAGCCAAAGTAATTTCATCATACTTAGGTGACAAAATCACCAGCTTCTGTTTCTTGTAATTGTTTTCTTTCGCTTTTGAGTAATGGCTTACACTTATCAGTTTCTCCTTCTCTTACCAATTTTGCTCATAGCCTTGTTATCCCGTATGAATGATATCAAGATTCATGCAGATGCTCGATATCTAGCTGAAATATCAGAGCTTCCACAGCCTGAGCTGCCCTCGTTCCCTGATTTAAGCAACGTGGAATTGCCTCCATTACCTGATCTCTCTTCTCTGCAATCTCTTCAGCTGCCAGCAATTCCCAATTTGCCTGAATTTTTCAGGAACCTCAATCTGCCACAGCTTTCCAACCCCTCTTTCCCTGCCTTTCAGGGTAATCCTCAAGAAATTCCTACTCCTACAGTCACCGAAGCTCAGTCAGCCACAAACCCTTGAAGCAGTCTGTTGGTCAATCAGAAAATCAGACAATGCTTATACGAAGTATTTTCTTTTGGTTTAGGACAATATGTATTCATGTACCAATATATAAGCGGATTGTAACAATCATGGTCGGCTTTTTGCCATATAATTCATTATTTATGTAATCTGTATGTTATTAATTGGCTTAATCTGTATGTTATTAATTGGTTCAACTGCCATCATGCATTAACCTATGTAATACAAGACATTATGTCATTATATCAGTTGATATCGTAAAGTTATCATTTATAGAAATTGTTTCAAGTCCTTTCAACATCTCGAATTTTAAAGTAGCTAGCTCTTGATCTGTTGATCACAGGCTCACAGAGCCACAGCACACTTCTCTATCTGTTTCACCTAGTTAAGAATTATTATGAACTTAATCCCTGCAGTATGAGATAGTCAACCGTATTCCTGAATTCATCTTGTTGTTACGCTGTTTGTGCAAATTCAGCATCTTTCAGCTCTACATTTTCTCCTACCGGGTAATGTGCTACCATGAATGTGGTGGATCAACCTTTTGGACTTAATATGCACCTATGCTTTTTACAATGTCGGGAAAGAATCCTTAACAATTTCTGTGGGTTATATACAATTATACATAACTATTTCGGATGTGAACCTGTGCCTTTTACAATGTAGGGATAGAATCCGTAACAATTTCTAGTGCACCCTATAATTTGGGTTGTGATATATTAATACAGTACTATTGAGGTGCCGAGATTAGAAATTGGAGTGGTTGAGAGAGGATGTGAAAGAGACTACTACTTTGAAAGATAAAAGAGTATTTCAGTGAAATCACAACGAATCCTTTGTCAAGGTGTGCAACAATGTGACAATTTATTCCGGGAGGGAGTTCAAATTCTTTTGAACAAATCATGTGTACCTGCTATCAGTTGGATCGAGGAACCGAATGGAATTATAACCGTATACAACGTATGTAAGTTTATCAATATTCACATTACCCCAACATGTAGACGGCCTTCTGAAGATACTCAGAGAAGGGGGGTTGAAATTCATGCAAATTTGCACCTATTATATTAAGGATTCAGCTGTTCTGTATAAATTTAGTCTCTATGATGATAGAAGTACTGTTAGTTCCCAACTTTCTGCTCTATCATGCTTACGTTTTGTGCAAATTCTAGACTCGAATCGTAGAACTTGCTTAAAAGATTTTTAATAGAATTAATTAGCCTAATATCTACTCATCTGTATTCACAATTCAAAATAGATTTTCAATTGGCAACATAAATTTCTGCATTAGAGAAGTTCAACAGGCTGCAGATAACTATCTTCTTTCGAGGCAGGTTATTCTTTGGATCATCACCAACTTACCCTTTATTTCTCTTCAATTATCAGTAACAGATGAGAATTCAAGGGAAAGCTATTAGATACACGTTTGGACGAATCATTCAGATAGGAATTTTGTATGATATTCTCGATTTCTAACAAACATAAGGAAAAAACAATGCTTACAGCAATAATTGGAAGAACAGAAAGGTAAAGAAGTTGATAGCAGAGAAACAAGTCAAATCTACCTCTTTATGATGACTTAAATTAAAATTTGGTAGTGTGAAACAAGAAGTTGAGCTACACAATACAATTTTCTCAACCAACAGCTTTTCTTCTTCTCATCATTTACATCTTTCATCTATATAATCCCAAATCTGACAATACAAAGCCAGTAACTGTCCTGTATTTTCTGAAAACATGGGTTACACTTACTACAAAAACCGCCGTTCACCATTAGCATTAGCTGTCTTACTAATCGCATTATCATTGATGAGTGACCATCGTATCCATGTGGTGGCTCGTCATCTCATGGAAGCAAGCCTGTCTGATGATATCCCTGAGGTTCCTGACCCCGAGACACCTGATGATCCTGTAGATGATCCTGATGACCCTGTAGACGAGAACCCTGTCCCTGCTGCTCCTTACAATCCCTTGTTGCCTCAGCCTAATATGCCAGAAGTTCCTGGGGATTTACCTGAAGTACCGCCTTCTCCAGTGTTGCCACTCCCTACATTCCCAACTACCTCAACTCAAGCAGTGGCCACTAGACCATAGTCTGAGCATCAGTAGCTAATTAATACCCGGATATGCACACTTGCTTAGCTTGTTTATTTCTGTTGTGTTCTTGAAGTGAAAATAATATGTTGCTTTATGTTTACTATAGCAGTTATGTTTTCAGTGTACTGTAACAGTGCTGCAGCTGTTATTATTTGGTTTTCTGTGTAATTAATGATATGTTGCTATTTTCGACGGATTAACACTTAATTTTATAAAGGAAAATTTGATAATTACCACCAACTATTGTTGTCAAAATTGAAAATACCACCTCAAGTTTTTTTTTAAAAATTTTACCACCTAGTTTTTTCCAAAAGTTTTCAAATTCCCACCTTTTGTGCAACATGACATCATCATGCCGATTTCCCTCTTTCTTCCCACGATTTCCTTCCAATTTCATCTTTAAATTTGATTTCAAATACAAAAATTTCGCAAATTAGGTTATAATTGCTACAATCTAACCTACAACGAATTGAATTAAGTAGTTTAATTAGGGTTTGGGTAATCAATTTGGGGGTTTTGCTCAATTCAAAAAATTAGGGTTTATGAATTTATTAATTGGACAATTAAACATGTAATTGGGGGAAAAACATAATTTAAACTTGTAATTGGGGCGATAACACTAACATTGTAGTGGTGATTAATGAATTCATAAACCCTAATTTTACATGTAATTGGGGCGAAAACACTAACATTTTATGAATTACATGTTTAATTGCCCATTTAAATTATGTTTTTACCCTAATTACATGTTTAATTGTCAAGTTATTCATCCAATTAATGAATTCCTAAACCCTAATTTTTCGAATTTAGAAAAGCCCCCAAATTAATTACCCAAACCCTAATTAAACTACTCTATTCAGTTCGTTGTAGGTTAGATTGTAGAAATTATAACCTAATTTGCGATATTTTTGTATTTGAAATCAAATTTGAGAGATGAAATTGAAAGAAGGGAGTAGAAGAACAGGGGAAATCGAGGGAAGAAAGAGGGAAAACGAAAGTGTGGGTCCCATGATGACGTCATGCGGCAAAAAGGTGGGAATTTGAAAACTTTTGGAAAAAACTAGGTGGTAAAATTAAAAAAAAAAACTTGAGGTGGTATTTTCAATTTTGGCAACAATAGTTGGTGGTAATTATCAAATTTTCCTTTTATAAATTACGGAGTAGTTTTCTGTGTAATTATGCAACTCTTAGGTTGAGTTACATTACTTGCATAGGAATATAGGAGTTAAAAGTGGAAAATACAAATCAAAATTCCAGTATAACATTCAGTACGACGATTTATGCGTGACTTTGTCATACAATTCTAAATTAGTATTCGTACTTGTAGTCTCGTACCAACTACCAATTTATCCATTCCCTCAAAACACTACAGTATTATTTTCTCTAATTTTGCACAAATAAAAACTATAAAAAAAAATTGATATTTTGATCATATATATAGGGATGAATCTAGCAAGCTCATAGTTTATGTTAGGTTAGAGTGTTTTTTGGGTGGAAATGAATTCAATTAAAGTGTTATCATTACTAAGTGTTTGATTAGAAGATTTAGGTAACAATTACGGTTATTTAAGGATGATGGTTTCCACTTTCCACTAGCTATTTGTTACCTCTCTAAAACCTAAGATAACAATTACCTTTACCCTCATTGAACAAAAACAAAAGAGTTATGGTTAAGTGATTCTATTCCATAGTTAAACCAAACAAATGGAAAAGTATGTGTTAAATAATTCATTTCCTCCCTCTTATTTGTTTCCTTTCCGCTCCATTTCCTATATTTATACCAAACGCCCCCTACATCACAAATAATGCTTACCTCCTTTTGTCTTTAGTCTCTTTACTCTCCACTCTTTTTCTTTTCTCTCAAAAAAAAAAAAAAAAAACAAAAAAAAAAAAAAAAACGGTTATATAGGAGTTTATAGGTTCATTCTTGTAGTAAGTCGTAAAGAATTTTAACATAGAAGTGGACGTGCCGGAGTGGTTATCGGGCATGACTAGAAATCATGTGGGCTTTGCCCGCGCAGGTTCGAATCCTGCCGTCCACGCTTTTTGGTAATCCTTTTTTATAATTCAACTTTTTTATTTTATGGAGTATTCTTAAGTTTAGTTTAATCATGTTTCCTACTATTCATTTTTTTCACTTTTTTATTTTATGGAGTATTCTTAAGTTTAGTTTAATCATGTTTCCTACTATTCATTTTTTTCGTTCCATAATACATATTACAGGATACCTTAAAATAAGAGAGGTGGTAATATGTAAGCTGTAAACAGATATAGCATATAGTATAGGGATGGGAATGTACGTAGTGATTATAATTGAAAAGATATGTAAGCAAGTATGTGATAAAAAATCGCAAAAGGAAAGGTTGTGAAGTACTTTAGTAACAAGAATTTCTCAAGGTAACTCTTAATTGAGACTTGAGCATTGTGGAACTTGGAAATCTAGAATCATAGGCTTTCGATCCATTGTGAAACCAAGAATGATCCAAAACTATTCCGTGTTAGTCAATAAGCTTTTCGATCTCTGGTTCTACTGTGGATGAAGCTAAGTGAAAATAAAAATTTGGTACTACCAATTGACCTACTTTAGCCCTCCTCTTTTGACCCAGTTCATTATTGACTCACGCCAGCCCTAACCCATACCTCGGTACCTCCCAATTATCAAGTCTAGTAGCGATGGTGGTAATTAAAGTGGTGGTTGTAGAGAGTGATTGATATATAGACTTATAGAGTATGTCTATGGGTGTGATGCGATGCTCATTTTCATGAAAAATACTTGCAAAGAAAAATAGTGGTAATATTGTCTAATAGAAACAATTTAATGACACACAAGCTTACTAGCTAATAAGTAGCTAGATAGATGATCGATTAGGTAGGACTAACTAATAATCTTTATTTTCCTTTCAAAGCTAAGAAAAAAAATAAAAATAATATAATAATATTTTGAGTTCATTATTCTGCTCAACTAATTCAATAATTTGCCACACAAATATACAATTCACACCAACTTAATAATCCTCTGTAGTCTTATATATAAACCCAAAACTTGGCCTTACTTTTTTCACAATCAAAACTTATAAATTAAAATTCCAGGGTTAAGAAACTCAGTGCAAACTAATTAAGCTAATTAACCTACATACATACTCATGGCATATTTTCGAAACTCCGGCTTCCTCTTCACTCTATTCATGGTCATATCAAGCATTAACGTGAGCCAAGCAAGAGGTCGCCATCTTCTCCAATTAAGTACTCAACCTCAAACCGCGCTACCTCCCATGCCAACCACCACAATGCCGAACATGCCACAACCCTCTTTGCCAAGCGTTCCACCACAGGCATCGACCACTAGCATACCATCAATTCCTACGTCGTTTAGTATCCCTCCTTTGCCAGGAGCAATTGCTTCATTATTGCCTACTAATTTTCCTACTTCTATTCCTTTTATGTCTCCTCCTCCATCCAAGTAATTAATATATACGTTACATATGTACGTTTTACGTACGTACATGTTTATGGATGTACATGTTTGTTTAATCACTTTCGATTAGCTTGTTTTGAGTGTTTAATTTTCTCTTTTGGGAAAATTAATTAGTCTTTAATTACTTATGTATCATCAAGTAATTACCCCGTTGTGTATGGATTAGTAGAGTGATTGATTGATTGATTTTCAGAGTTTTATTTATAGTTTGTATGATACAATATGTATGATCATGTACTACATACTCGGTTTGATTTTCAATATATGATTGATTATTGTTATTATTATTATTATGATGTGTTATTGGATTATTAATTACGATTGTCAAAAATGATTGATTGATATCTACCATTACAGTAAGGAAATTTAATAATAATGCAAGTAATAAAACTTAATTCGAATCTATTCTACTACTATTAAAGTATTAATAATAATGTATAATGTATACTGCGTATTCAGAAATCTCTATGCAAACTCGTCATGTCATAACCTATAAGAAAATACAATACACTATGATGTAAGCTTATTAACAAGCCAATTCAATGTGAATTGATTAACAACCTCAACAAACTCATGTACATAGTCATCAGTTATAAGGCCGATACCTCAAAAAAATATCAAAAAACGTGGATATTAGCATTTAATTTTGGAATTTTTGACTTTTTTTCACCCGTAAATATAAATTGCCGAAATGTTTACCATGATCCCAAATACCCTCCAGGAGTCCAATTGGCTGCGTGGAACCATCCAATTTCCTTTAAACAACCAATTTACAATTTTACAACTTGCACCGATTTCATTAACTCCAGCTTACCAGGAACATTTATGAAAACATATAATGATCATATATGGATCCAAATAACATTATATGACCCCGAAATGAAAATCTCAATGTTTTTCGACACCGGCCCCCGAAACATTCGAAATTTCTCAAAAAGCGTGGATATTAGCCTTCAATTTTGGAATTTTTTGACTTTTTTGCCTGGAAATAAAAATTTCCGAAATGTTTACCATGGTACCAAATACCCTCCGGGAGTCCAATTGGGTGGGTGGAACCATCCAATTTTCCTTTAAACGACCAATTTACCGGTTTACAACTTACACCAATTTCATTAACTCAAGCCTACCACGAACATTTATTACAACAAATAATGATCATATATGATTCTAAACGGCATTATATGACCCCGAGATATATCCCCTAGAATTTCAAGACTTTTCGACACCGAGCCCCGAAACCTAAAAATTTTCTAAAAAAACGTGCACATAAGCCTTGAAATTTGGAATTTTTTGACTTTTTTCGCACGGAAATAAAAATTGCTGAAATGTTTACCACGGTCCCTAATACCCCCCGGGAGTCCAATTGGGTGGGTGGAAGTGTGTAACCATTGAATTTTCCATTAAACGACCAATTTACCGACTTACAACTTGCACCGATTTTATTAATTCAAACCTACCACGAAAATTTATAACAACATATAATGGTCATATATGGTTCCAAACGGCATTATATGACCCCGAGATGTATCCCCTAAAATCTCAAGGATTTTCGACACCTGGCCTCGAAACATACAAAATTTCTCAAAAAGCGTGGATATTAGTCTTAATTTTTTGAATTTTTTGACTTTTTTTTTTCTTCCTATAAAGAAAAATTGCTGAAATGTTTACCGTGGTCCCTAATACCCTTCGGGAGTCCAATTAGGTAAGTGGAACCATCCAAATTTGCCTTTAAATGGTGAATTTACCGGTTTACAACTTGCACTGAGTTCATTAACTCAGGCCTACCACGAACATTTGTGACAACATATAATTATCATTTATGGTTTAAAACAGTATTATATGACCCTGAGATGTATCCCCTAAAATCTCAAATCTTTTCGACACCGGGCCCCGAAACCTCAAAAATTTCTCAAAAAACGTGGACTTAAGCCTTCAATTTTAGAATTTTTTGCCTTTTTTTTTTATCTCGGAAATAAAAATTGTTGAAATTTTTACCATAGTCCCTAATACCCTCGTGGAGTCCAATTGGGTGGGTGTATTCATCAAATTTGGCTTTAAACGACCAATTTACCGGTTTACAACTTGCACCGATTTAATTAAATCAAGCCTACCTACCACTGCACGAACATTTATGACAACATATAATGATCATAAATGGTTCCAAACGACATTATATGACCCCGAGATGTATCCCCTAAAATTTCAAGGCAGCCTCGAAACCTACATAAATTCTCAAAAAACATGGATCTTAGCCTTCAATTTTAGAAGTTTTTGACTTTTTTCGCTCAAAAATGAAAATTGCCGAAATGTTTACCATGTTCCCTAATACCCTTTGGGAGTCCAATTGGATGGGTGGAACCATCCAATTTGCCTTTAAACGACCAATTTACGGGTTTACAACTTGCACCGATTTCATTTACTTAAGCCTACCATTAACATCTATGACAATATATAATGATCATATATGGTTCCAAATGACATTATATGACCCCCAGATGTATTCCCTAAATTCTCAAGACTTTGCGATATCAGACCCCGAAACCTCCAAAATTTCTAAAAAAAGCGTGGACATTAGCCTTAATTTTGGATTTTTTTGACTTTTTTGGCCAGAAAATAAAAATTGCCAAAATATTTACCATGGTCCCTAATACCCTTCGGTAGTCCAATTGGGTGGGTGGAACCATCCAATTTGCCTTTAAACAGCCTATTTACCGGTTTACAATTTGCACCGATTTCATTAACTAAAGCCTACCACGAACATTTATGACAACAAATAATGATCATATATGGTTCCAAACAGCATTATATGACCCCGAGATATATCCCCTAAAATTTCAAAACTTTTCGACACCGGGCCCCAAAACCTCCAAAATTTCTCAAAAAGCGTTGATATTAATCTTTAATTTTGGAATTTTTTGACTTTTTTTCGCCCGGAAATAAAAATTGTCAAAATGTTTACCTTGGTCCCTAATAACCTCCGGGAGTCCAATTGGGTTGGTCGAACCATTGTATTTGCCTTTAAACAACCAATTTAATTACCGGTTTACAACTTGCACGGTTTTCATTAACTCAAGCCTACTACGAACATTTATGACAACATATATTGATCATATATGGTCCCAAACGGCATTATATGCCCCGAGATGTATCCCCTAAAATATTAATACTTTTCTACACCGGGCCTTGAAACCGCAAAATTTTTTCAAATAGCGGGAATGCCTTTAATTTTGAAATTTTTTGATTTTTTTTTCTCCCGGAAATAGCAATTGTCGAAATGTTTACCATGGTCCGTAATACTCTCCGGGAGTCTAATTGGGTGGGTGGAACCATCCAATTTGCCTTTAAACGATCAATTTACCGGTTTACAACTTGCACCGATTTCATTAATTCAAGCCTACCACGAACATTTATGACAACAAATAATGATCATATATGGTTCGAAACGGCATTATATGACCCCGAGATGTATCCCATAGAATTTCAAGACTTTTAGACACCGGGCCCCGATACCTTCAAAATTTCTCAAAAACGTGGATATTAGCCTTCAATTTTGGAATTTTTTGACTTTTTTTCGCCCGGAAATAAAAATTACAGATTTGTTTGTCATGGTCCCTAATACTCTCTGGGAGTCCAATTGGGTGTGTGGAACCATTCAATTTGCTTTTAAACGACCAATTTACCGGTTTACAACTTGCACCAATTTACCGGTTTACAACGGCCAATTTAATTAACTTGCACCGAACCTGACTTGACCCAAAATTGACCCAAACCCGTTTTAACCCGTCAAAACCCAAATTTAAACCGACTTGTTACTAACCTGACCTTAATTCAATCTGACCCGTTCCTAACCCGACCCGAATTTAACCCAACTTGTTACAAACCCACCCGAAATTAACCCGACTTGTTATTGACCTGACCCAAATTCAACCCGACTTGTTATTGACCCGACCTTTATTTTACCTTACCTATTACTTACCCAACCCAAAAATTCAACCCGATCTGTTATTAACTCGACTTGAAATTAACACAACTTGTTATTGATCCGACCTAAATTCAATCCAAATTGTTCCTGACCTGATTTCAAATCTCCTTAAATGCAATTTAGATCACCTTATTATTTTTGATCAAAGCATTTTGTCTTGGGAGACCAAGTCGATCCAAGCTAGCTAAAGAAAGGAGCATCATCCTCAAATTTAAGAGTTAAATATAGTATATATTTGTTGTATGGTCAAAGGAGATAATTATCTTCCTAAATTATAGACTATTGTTCCCTAGTATATTGCCATATATATTATAGTCAAAGGAAATAATTAACTTGATAAAAATGATAAATATCTATTTATAGTTAGTTGAACCCGAATATGACCCGACTTGGAAATGACCCGACCTGATTTTAACCTGCAAATTTTTGACTTGAACATAACCCGACTTAAATCTGAGAATGATCCGACTTGGAAATGACCAAATCTGATTATAACCCGCAAATTATTGACTTGAACCCAACCCGACTTGAACCCGAGAATGACCCGACTTGGAAATGACCTGATCTGATTATAATCTGCAAATTATTGACTTGAACCGAACCCGACTCAAACCCGAGAATGACCCAACCTGATTCTAACCCGCAAATTGTTGACTTGAATTGAACCCGACTCGAACTTGAGAATTACCCTAACCCGTTTTAACCTGTGAAAACCCGAATTAAACCCGACCTATTGTTCACCCGACCTGAATGTAACCCGACTTGTTATTAACCCGACCTAAACCCGACCCAACCCCGATAAGAAGTATGACCCGACTCAAGCATGACCCAACCCAAAACCGACCCGTTTAACCGAATTGACAGCTCTACCCATTCTTATCGTCTAGAATCGAAATAGACATTTAATAGAAGAAAGTTTTACTCAATTTCCTCAATCATAAAAACCTTTGGGCGAGTTTAAAAGACATATAATACAATGGTTCTTTAATTAACATGTTAAGGGCCAAAGGATATTGAGCAAAAGTTGAAAATAGTTTAGCAGAATAAATTAATTAAAGGGGAAAAAAAAAAGTTCCTACCTCCATAATAAGCTACCTAGTACACTTACCCTTTTTTTTTTTTAATATATATATATATATATATATATATATATATATATATATATATATATATATATATATATAGCAATATATATATATATAGCAATATATATATATAGCAATACTTTTGTCAAAATTCTAAAAGTAACGGAGTACTTAAAAGTTTATTGACAAAAGGGACTAAGATATGACCTAAAAATTCGTTGGAGTACTTAAAAGTTTATCGGTGTAATAAATGTTTATTTATTGTCAATTCTTTCCACTTTTAGCTTTTTAAATGTAGTTTTAAGGGCTTGTTCACATTTACTTAATTTCAGTTCAGTTCAGCTCCAATCAATTCAGTTCGGTTCAGTTTCAATCAATTTAGTTTAGTTCAGCTCCTAATTTCCCTCTCTCATAAAATATTCATTTCAGCTTCAATCAGTTCAGTTTAGTCCAATTCAGTTCAGTTTATCTCAATTCAGTAAATGTGAACAGACCCTAAAGGTTGCATATATCTTTTTCCTTCATACTATATGTCTTTTAATTCATTAATATATGATTATTTGCTATTTTGTTTCAAAAAAAAAAATGATTATTTGCTATTTAATATACCAATGCACTACTATTTCTTAGTGCTACAATTAAAAATTTATGTCGTAGGACTAATGTTCTAACAACTTAATTAGGCAATAAGCGTGGCATAATTTTATGGAATCATCAGTCATTCACTACAACAAATAAGATCAAAGAGGGCGATTTAAATCGCCCTCTTAGGTTAAAATTTCGCCCTATTAGGCAAAGAGGGCGATTTTAAAATCGCCCCTAAGTTGCCCTTTTAGCTTCGTCCTATTAGCTTCAAAGGGCAACTATAATCTTTCGCCCTCTTTGTTAAAGATCAAAGAAGGCAAAAAATTTCGCCCTCTTTGTTTAAGATCAAAGAAGGCAAAAAATTTCGCCCTCTTTGATCAAAATCAAGGAGGACAAAGCTTTTCGCCCTCTTTGATCAAAATCTAAGAGGACAAAAATTTTAGCCCTCTTTGATCAAAATCTAAGAGGACAAAAATTTTTGCCCTCTTTGATTAAAATTTAAGGGCAAAATTAAAGTCGTGCTCTTTGGTCATTTTTTAGTTTTTTTAAAAAAGAATTCTAGAAGGGTACATTTAGGGGAAAAAAAAAGGTCTTAATAGGCATAAATTCTAATTTTGTCATTATATATACAAAAGTATTAACCAAGTTTTTCTAAATAGCAAATAGCTATGCCAAAGAGTACTAAAATTTAATAATGTTTTTTCTAGGACATGAACTATCAAGCAATCTTCTCATTCTTGCATTTTCTAGCATCCCCTTTTTTTTCCATCTGTAATGCAACCCGCCTTTTGGTGTCCATCCCCAAAACATCAGCACATTGACTTGATCCCCTGACTGCAAACTTGACAGAAACAAGTAAGAAACGGTTTCGCGTCCTGCAGGTTTAAATGTAACTGTTAATCCTCTTCAAGAAGAAAGGGAAAGTTACAATTCACAAAAGTCAAGTTCAAGAATAAGATACTAAAATGGAATGTTTGATTGACTGATCGACTACTGCCAAAATAACAGCATGTAGAAAGGCATCAGTCTGAGCACCATGTCTTATACCTACTGAATTACATAAGCTAACATAACCATGGCATGATAAATTGATAATGCATCCACATGACAATTTTATGTAAAGAGTAAGCTAGAAAATATTACCTCTATCAAGCATCAAGGCCAATCTTCTCCACGACTAACCAAAGCTTTTGTTCTAGGTCATCTTGTTTCTTCTTAGAAACTTCCAATTCAGCTCACATCATATTATTTTCATTTTGTAGTTGTTCCTAGAAAATCACATGCATACATATTACCAAGAAGATCAGAAAACAACATAAGGATTTCCATTAGAAAAGATAAATATAGCTGTATATGAAAATATAAACTGAAGATAAAAGGAATAAAAGATATAAAGAACTCATCCCTAAAAAAAAAAGATATAAAGAACTCTCTTCAGGCTACGAGAAACAAGAAGGTTATAAATTCAGTGCACAACTAGGATGAATAATTAAGGACAATCAGGAGATTAATTCAACTAGGAGTTTGTGTTGCAATCATTATTTGATCAATCTGGGAGAAATTAAAGCAGTTATCTGTGACTAACCTATAGCAACAATGGCCATGTCTATGAAGCATATATGAAATATAACCATATTGGCTCACCAATATTCAACAGTAGGAAAAGCCCAAAAACTCAGCTCTAGCACCTATTCATAAATAAAGCAATCATAGCATATTTACCTTTTATTTTTTTAAGTTGTTGAGACTCTTGAGAGGTAGACCCTTTGGGCTCATTCATTGTTCTTTTCCATACAAAATGATCTGAAGGAAACAAACATAGAAGATAGAAACAAAACTATAAACAGTAACATAATATGTAGATCTAATTTGCAATGTAAAATACTATATAATGCAATTATTGGCACCAAAAACATTTAAACTCAAGGAGTAATAGGAAAGTGCAACCAAAGCTTTCTGGGAGAAATCAAGGACTGACTACAATATGCTTCAGGAGTGTAACTAAACACTACAATTCTCGGCATAAGCATAATAATTCATAATTACATAAAGTTAATAAGTCTCAAGCTAATCCCAAATCAGATAATCTATATAACATGCCCTTGAAGTAAACGCAGTGCCTAACCATTCATGATGTGCACACTATCATCATATTTCATATGGCTAAAGAGTAGCTTTTTAACTTTTTGAGGGGAGTATGTCGTAAGATGTCCCAACTTACCCGGTAATCGAGCAATACGGAAGTATACCCTGAAACAGGTGCCTCAACGCACAACCTGGGAACGCAAACATGGGTTATAATTCTATGCCACTCACTGCATAATCAAATGACGAAAAATAGGCAGAAGTGGATTGCAACTCTTCTGTCAAAAATCCTTTCATACAAGTAATCTGTCCACAACTTAATCAAATACGTAGTATATATGAGTTAATTATGTTCATTGGCACCTTCAGAATCCACAAAGGCAATTAAGAGATTACTCAAAGCATCATCACTGATCAAAAAGGGGAATAAAAAATGAAGTAATTGCTGAAAATGCTCACCAAGATGGCAACTGTTTGACTTCATTTGAAGTGCTGGACTAGGAATGTTTTGAGTGTTTGCACCGAATTGAAACCACAGCCATACTGGAGACTAGGAGAGCAAGAGTGAAACCTCAGACACAAAAACATTTCATCTCCTCTTCTGAAAATTCAGATAAAGTGGGATCAACTATCTCCAGAAACCTACCATCTTGACCAAATTGCCGAGCTCAAACGTCTAGTAAACATGTATTTCGGATCAATATAACCTATGTTATTTGGGAATATTCTGTCATAGCATCTGATGCAAAGTCAGTAAATACATGTGCAATCCCAAAATCCAACAGCTTTAATTAGAATAGAAACTATTGTCAAGAAGTACATTGCTAGGCCTAAGGTCGCGATGCAACAAAACAAACATTAACACATTCAAGACCACAAGCAATGCCAAGACATATAGAAGCTCTCATAGATCAGTTTAACTGGAATTTTTATCATCTAATAATGCAGCTAAGCTTCTGCCTTCTACAAACTCGTACACCATGACTATATGATCATCTTCAGCACAACTTCCTATGTTTGTCTATCCCTCAAATGACAGAGAAGCTATCACTGATAGACCTTTCACCGACTCACTGCATAATCAATGCCTATCTATCCTTTCTAAATAAATAAGAAGCACAATGTGTTTGAAAAAAAATTATAATCTAGTCCATTACAATCCAAAAGTTGGATAATACTAAATAATTCACAATCTTCAAAACCGAAAACTAATTTAGTCCAATAAACTTATGAAAAGTACCAAATCATAAACTAGCTCTGAACATAACATGAATACCTTCACAATCAATAAGTAAGCTGTAATCAAACTGCAATCAACTACTCTTATACATTACATTTTGAAATCAGATAATGAGTTAATTAATCATATACTTATCTCCAATGATCATGCATCATAAACACTTGTTCATACAAAACAATTTTTTTTTAATCAACAGTCTTTGAGGCGTTTCATCAAACACTTTATCTGCACTATTTGAAAACTATAAGATTTTCTTTTTTCCTAGATTCTTTAAGGCATTTCATCAAACACTATATTTGCACCATTCCGGATTATTTAAGTACGATTATTATAGGTATTTCATCAATTTTTTAACAGGAAAAATCGAAAGATTGCTTGACTCGACAAAAGTAGCATGCTATACAACAAATTTCAAATCCAAACAACAATTTAAATTTCAATAACAAAAACATTCGAGCAATTAACTAGCAATAAACCCTAGATTATGAAATTGATAGTCCATAATTTAATACTACCTGAGAAGCCGCTTCAATGGAGGAGAAAGCTCAAAGTTGCTTCAATGGAGGATCGAGAAAGCTCAAACTCGCTTCAATGGAGAATTCGAAGTGTAGTTATCGCATTGTGAGGAGAGAGAGGGGTTTTACAATTTTTTGTTTTGGGGTTTGTTTTACGGAGTACAGTAGAAGTATTTGTTTATTTGTGCAACCAAGGACGACAACTTCTTTTAATTTGCCCCCTTATTGTTTATCAAAGAGGGCGATTGTTTAAGTCGCCCTTATTGTTTGATCAAAGAGGGCGAATTTAATTTAGTCGCCCTTATTGATCAGCTCTAAGACAACGACCAAATTTTCGCCCTTTTTGATAACAATATAATAGGGCGAATTTTATATGCCCTATTTGATGGTGTTTAAGAAGGCAAAATTAAAGTCGCCCTCTTTGTCAGAATAAAATCGTCCTCTTTGATCTATTTTCTTATAGTGATTTCAGCAACATCAAAATTCAAAAAGCTAACATGTACGTGAAATCTTATGGTACAAGTAAGAAAAATTTGAACTAGCTTTGAGCCACTTAGAAAGTGCTACAACATTTCTTTGTTGAGCTAACTAGGAATATAATAACCAAATAAGAAGCAAATATTCTTCAAACTTTGCTCAACAACAATACTCGTACCATTATTATTATTTTTTGTTTGTTAACCAACTTACCTACTTTTAAAGTCTTAACAAGTACAACCATACTCTTTAATCTTCATCATATCATACACTATAAATACCCCTTGCTAGTAAATCTTTATTCCTCACAAAAATTTCATCCCTTTTAATTAGTAACATCTAACATACACCCTTAGACAACTTCTAATACAATTAAGTTGCACAAATGGCTTCTAAATTCATCCTTGTAGCTATCTTCATCGCCGCCTTGTCAATGACAAGCATCGAAGGAGGCCGCCACCTTCTCCAAACAACAACGGCTCCTCAAACGGGGTTGCCCTCGATCCCAAACATGCCTAGTATACCAAATTTCCCTATGGCTTTCCCTCCAATTCCGAACATGCCTACTACAATTGCCTCCATTCCAAGGTTGGCTTTCCCTCCTATGCCAAACATGCCTTTTATTAACTTCCCTAATTCCATCCCGTCTCTCACGCCACCACCTTCCAACTAAGATTTCGAGTTTATATGTAATGTACTGCCTTCTATGGGGAAGGATATATATACGCTTGTTTAAGTTTTGCTCTTCTATATGCTTGCTTTGTATGGCTTTGTATTGATGTACTCTTGTATTTATTTTCCTTTTATATATATATAGAATACACTTGTGTTATATTTACTTTTAATAAAATAGTTTATTTTTACATAATGCTCGCGTGAAGTTATTATGAATATAATGATAGCTCTATACAAAATAATATGGTCTTATATTGAAGAACATAAAAATTAAATGAGCAAAATAGAAGAGCGGCTTAACTAAAGTTTTGCATTGAAAGGATACAAGTTGAATGAGCATGTGGATTACAATTCATACATAAGAACAAGAAAGTTTTAGATGATATAAAAACTTTAAATGAATTATAAGGAACATAATGCACATCATACTCCCAAGGTTTTAGATGTACAAACATTGTATTTAATTTGTATATCATTATAAGAACATTAATCTATATATCATTTGGAGCACAATTCACTAATGCATAAAGATATCGTAACAAAACCTCTCTCACTAGTCAGTACACTTTCACACAAATAAAATGCTAAAAATAATAAGGATTGTTGCAAATAATTTGAAATAACTTAATAGTCGTAGGGCCTATATTGTTCTCTTCGGGTCATTTTCAATTCAGTTTAGTTCAGCTCCAACAAGTTCAGTTCAGTTCAGTTCTTGATTTTCTTCACTCATAAAATATTTAGTTCAGTTCAGCTCCAATAAGTTCAGTTCAATTCACTTCAATTCATTTCAGTCAATCAGATGAGACTCGTACTAGCACACAAAAGTGAAAAATAACCATTAATTTAGAGGAGTAAGGGTCTGTTGACTCTGTTCTCTTCAACTTAATATCAATTCAATTCAATTCAATTCAGTTTAGGTTTTGATTAATTTCCATCTCTCGTAAAATTTTCATTTCATCTTTATTTAGTTCACTTCAGTTCAGTTAAGCTCAATACAATTTAATTCAACTCAGGTTTAGTAAATCAAAACATGCCCTAATTTTTAATTAGCTAGGTTCTAAAAAATTATTTAAAAATAATAATAATAATAAAAAAAAAAAAGTACTTTGTGTTAATCGACTTCAGATCCATTTTAAAAATACAAAGTACTTCGTAATGCTTTATTTTGAAGATGGATTCGCGGGTCGGGTCAGTTCGTGTCACATTGACAAGTGTACCCCTCCTCACCCCCAGCCCAGGTGAATATATCTAAACCGGTTATAGCCCGTTACTCTCTAAATAAAAACCTAGTCGCAAATTCTACTTCAGAGAATAGTGAAGAAACACTAGATCAACCACAAAATATGGGAATAGAGAAGGAAATTCTCAGGCCAGGCACCGGTCCCAATCCGGTAACCGGTCAGAAAGTCACCGTTCACTGCACTGGTTATGGTATATTCTCTCTCCTCCCCTTTTCGTTTGTTTTCATGTAAATTATATTAAAAAAAAAATTTAGGGTTTATTAGTGTTTTTTTGTGAAGATTTTATCTTGATTATATTATCTTTTAGCTAATTATTTCTTGTTCATTAGATTATGCTTTTTTTTTTTTTTTTTTTTCTAATGTATAATATTAAGTTTCAGCGAAAAATAAATTAAGTGCCATAAAAACTGATTGAAAAATTGATTCTTGTATAATGTTATTTTTTTCCCCCTTACTTTTTTGGTAGTTTTGATTGTTACTACTGGATGCATTATTTTGTAATAATTAATGATTGTGGTTAAATTTGCTAATTATGCTTGTTTAAACTTTAAATTGTTTAATGGTGCAGGGAAAGATAGGGATCTCTCTCAAAAGTTCTGGAGGTATAATGGGTTTTATTTCTTTTGTTTTAGCTAGTTTGAAGTGCAAAATTAATTCTAAATCCTAGTTATATTTGTACTTTACGATTTCGATTTCGTTACACTAAATCGTTTCGTTCACCTGGCTTTTATAACAGCACCAAGGATCCTGGGCAGCAAACATTTTCATTCAATGTTGGCAAAGGAAATGTGATTAAAGGTATGGTAGCGAAAAATTTCTACCCTTTATCCTTTAATTTGGTATGATGTGTTTCGAAATGTGTACTTTGTTGTGTATATAGTTTGTTGATAGCTTTGATGTCTAAACTAGTTTCTGTATTGTGAAAGATAATTTGACTTCTTGGTGTGATTTGGTATATGATAAGCAACCGAACTTTTTAATAGCCCGAGCTGAATCTTGCTTATTATGCTTTGTTGGCAAGGAGAATAGGAAACGATGGTTTATGTTTGTTTGGGGTCGATGAATTCATATCGAATTGTTGGCTTCCTCTTAATTTGGATCCTTGGTTAAGCCTTTCCTGATAGGTCGTGATGAAAATTACAAGTGGTAAAACATATTTTCCTTGTGACTACAATAGACACACTCCAAATTCCATTGTACATGTTTCCTCTTTCCTTGAGCAACTGCCCAATTGGGTTACGAGTCCAAAATCTAAAATTTCCTCTGCATTTTATCCGAACATTCCTATCACAAATCTGATAATTCGGCTGCTGGAAACCTGGTCAACCAAAAAAATCGAACTGATTAAGTGCAAAAATTGTAGATATCTATCAGTTGAATTTACCTCATATATCACTTCTGCTGCCAAGCTAATGCTTTTAATGGAATTGATTACAACCTTATTATCTTCTGCATGGTTTTGTGCTACCCTGTTATTGATCTGAAATATTCAGCTAGTTATTGAGTATTGTCTGTAATGATTTCAGGATGGGATGAAGGTGTGCTCGGAATGCAAGTGGGTGAAGTTGCTCGTTTAACAGTAAGTATCACTCCTCTTATTATACTTCGTCACCAGTGTTTATCCCCTGGTAGATAGATCTGTTTGGTTCCTACACTATGCTAAACTAGTGCTTGGATAAAATGTGGCATAATCCAAAGTCCAACTTAAAACAATCCCAAACTAAATTTAGTTTTTGAAAGTTGAAATAGCTGTTTCTAGCATTATGTTGTCTGTTTTCTAAATTTACATGACTACATATTATAGACATAATCATATACGGAGTAAGTCATATTACTACTTATTTTGAGTTGATGATATACAGTTTATATCAGATAATATTTGAAATCTCAAAGCCAACAATTACCTGAGTATGATACTGAACAACCTTGAACCTCCACTCAATACATCGGTTTCTCTGTATTCTGCATAAGATGCTCTCTTTAATTGTTATGCTTTACATAAACAATTTTATTCTGAAAATCCTTTGGCTAATGAAAAGACTGATGGATCCAAAATTATTGTTCAAATTTTCAGTGCTCTCCCGACTATGCTTATGGTGCTGGCGGATTCCCTGCTTGGGGAATACAACCTAACTCCACCCTGGTGTTTGAGATTGAAGTGTTGAGCGCTCAGTAATTAGCTGCTTACATTTTAGTAAAACCATTTTCACAAAACCAAGAATAAGATGTAGAACTATGGTTGTCTGATTATCTGCTTGACTTAACATGTATGTGCTATTGTGCAATGCTAGTATTCATCTTTGTGTGCATCAAGCCTTATAATAATCTCAATTGTTTTACCTACGAAGTAGACAAGTAGTGTTTTTTCCAATTCGCTCCGTTAATTGCAAAATGCAGTGCTGGTTACAAAGGGGAATTGTAGGAGGGTGGATTTCTGGGCATTTCAACATACAAAAACTTGAAAGAGATGCATCGGTTGGGGTACCTTGTTCATAATTGATCGATTATGGTTGAGGTACTTTAAATAAAACTAAACGTTCAAGGCTCAGCTGTTTGGGTGCCTGAGATCCCAGAAGTTTTACGTAGTAATTATATCTGATCTGATTAACTTTAACCATAATTATGTGACTCGAATCTAAAATTAAATCTTTATACAGAAAGTTTATTCTTCTTATAAGCATGAATATGTGGATGGTTATGTTTGATTCGACTAATTTAAGTTGATTACGGAAATTAACCTAGTAGTCATGTTCATATATCGTATTATGGAGGATACAAATCATACAATTGATGGGTTGTCTATTGCCTAAGCCTCCTGATAATGAAGTACGAGTGGTTCCTAACAAGTTTTGATATAGTGAAAATTAAATTTAAGCAAACTCTCACAACAGTTTGTTGTAGAGAAAATAATTTGGATTTAGTGAATAAATTCAGATAAGTAGTACTCTGTATTTTTTATTTATTTTGAGGAACGGATAATTTAAGTACTTTATTACTCCGTTAAATTTAGTAAGAGTAGAACATAGTCATTTAATCTCATTGTCTTTAATTCCAATTTGATACTCGTATAAGTAATAATTAATGTACTTATAATCATCACATTAATGATCAACAAAATGAAATAGCAATAACCAAAACATAATGCATTGTGATTAGGTTAAGCTAGTAGTGTAAGTAATTGAGGATTAAACATTATCAATTGTTGATTGGCCTTAATTTTATTCATAAAATAAAATAAAAAACATTGAAAGCATTCATCAAACACAGTATACTAATCAGTCAATCACATCCCCTTCTATTTTTATATAAGTAAAGCACTAATTTTTTTAATATTAGGTAAAACCCTTATTAAAAAAAAATAGTGCTTGAAGAAACTAATCTTTGATATCCCGTTTTCCGCATATTAGTCTAGAAGTGACTTCTTTCGGCTCAATGTGTAATAATATGTCTACTTTGTCTTTAAAAATATTAACATTTTTACATATTATTTTTCATTGTTCTAAAGGAAAAAATAAAAATTTATTTTCATCAAATATATAATGAATCTTTTTTAATCATACCCAATAAACAAAATATACTTTCTAAAAATAAATCATGATTATATTCTCCACGAGGTGGTTGACGAAAAAAATCACTCACCCTCACGCCTATGGGTAAAAATTAACAAAAGGAGAGTTGATTGGCCAAACTTTAGATTATGTAATTACGTTAAACTAAATAATCTAGTATAATTAATTCATCTTTGACTATAATATGATTTAATTATCATCACAATAAAGAGGGAATTCCTAAAATTAAGGCTTTTAATTTTGAAATAGTGAAATGAAATTAGTGGGACCTATAAATGTCACCAAAATGGTAGACCTTATTATGTGACAAATGAACTTGCTTAGCTACTTTGGTGTTTGTTCCCTCCACTTGAAGCAAATGGCTAATGACACCAAGCGTGTTATTGTTAATAATTTAATTCATTATAGCTTAATTGAATTTATTATCATATATATAGGTGGTGAATTATCAATTGACCCACAACGTTTAATAGATTTTGAGGTGAAGAGATGAAGTATATGTGAAGCTTGATCATGTTTTAGGCACGAGTTACAGTTGAAAGAATGATTTAATTCTATTAAATTCAATGTTTAAGCCGGAAATTATTAAGAAAAACTATGAATGATGTTCACTCTCTAAAAGATATCAATTTTACATATCTCGGTTACTATAATTATTTAACATACAACAATACAATTAGCCAGTCAACCACTACTACATAATAATTAAGATATATACTATCATATCACTATAAAACATGTCGCACAAGAGCTAATCAAAGAACTGCAACCAAGCACCAACATCATATTAGAACCTATTTTTATTTTAGCTTGAGATTGGATCTTTGAGCAACTATCTAGGGTTTTCCAAGAGAATTTAGATCAAGCAAGTAGAGGTGATAATCAATAGCACTGTCCCGCCGACCTAAAAAGCTAAGCACAGGTTTGGACAAGCGTGAACACGTAGTTTTA
Source organism: Chenopodium album (assembly GCF_948465745.1). Taxonomy (NCBI): domain Eukaryota; kingdom Viridiplantae; phylum Streptophyta; class Magnoliopsida; order Caryophyllales; family Amaranthaceae; genus Chenopodium; species Chenopodium album. Next base: position 71,620,986 of record NC_137842.1, on the reverse strand, counting down.
GATTAAATTAAATCAGTCCAATTTGAAAAACACTTAATAAGCCCGATATTATTTTAGGGGTTTGAGCATAAGATTTTATACAAAAGCTTGATTCGGACATATTATTTTCTATCACCTCTACAAGCATGTTGAATACTTGTATCTCACTAAATATTGCCCAACTTTGAAAATAACAATAATTACTAATTCGATTGTCTTTGTCAACTTGCAAAGTACATTTTACAGTGACATACATTATTTTGTGCCTTTGTGGGTATCAATCTATCAATGAATCAATCTCCATGTCAAGCTTAAATCCTCCTATTAAAGATTATCAAAAGTGATGGGGAAATTTATTTAAAATCTTATAATTTGATTAAGCATACATTTCTACAAGGTTAGTGGAGAGTGATCTTCATTTTAGGATTAAGAAATTAAATAATTAATTACATGTACTTGTGGAGCAATCAAATGGACTATTTGTAGTATAGTAATAGCATCATGAATTAATGACATAATGTACTTTAATTTCTTGACTGGTAGTTGGACTTCTCTCATTTCGACTATGATAGAAAAGCTTAGTTAATAGCATGAAACTAGTTTTTGTTTGTGCTAAGTAATACGTATTTGTTTATCAAGATGTTTATGTATGACTAAAATTATTACTTCGGATTATTCTACATAAATTTTTAATACACCGATATTTAGTCTATGTCACAAGATAAAGAGATAAAACCATAAAAGTGGATATACACCACAAAAAATTTGATATTTTTTTGGTATAAAATTATGTAATGTCTCAGGATTAGAGACTTTTTACTTACACGTACTTTTAAATTGTTGCAAATAATATGAAACAAAATAGTACATATATAAATCGTAAAATATGAAAACATCATATAGTTGATGTTACATATGACTGCCTAATTGGCGGCCAGTATAAAGTTCTTTGGCATTCATCCATAGATGAACATTATCTACTGCACGTCGGCACATGTACAATTGCATAAAAAAGAAACAATTGAAAATACAACACATGCACAATTTTGGTATTGTACTGTTTGTTACGAGTACCATGCATAACAATTATAGATTTATGGAATTAGGTGGACATTTTCTAGGGGTAAAAGATATATATAGAACTCTACGACCATACATGCAATAATTATACGGAGTAACATTCTATGGGTTTAAACCTTATTTTTCATAAAAAAATACTAGATACGTGTATAAATACGAGTTTCAAGCAATCATACTTTATAATTGATAAAACTCTATATACAAAACAAGAGAAAACAACTGGATCAGATTATTAATATCAAACATTTCTATTCGCAAATTCAATTTACTTAGCAAAATTGAAATCAAGTCAATAAATAGAAATAATTTTAGTTAACTAAAACTAAGGTGGTAAACATACTTCTAATCAATAAAGCTTTGAAGGGATGGTATATTATACCAGAATAAATCAATCTCACACAAAATAATGACTTAAAATCAATTTCCCAAACTTTTACATCTTATTGATAAACTGGTTTGACAAATTGACATGGATGTCTCACCCAACTTCATCAACTTATCCATCATTCTTACTTAAAAAGATGCACACCAAGGCACCACCTACTAGTTGTTTTTTTGTGTTTTTTTTTAGACTTCCCCTCTTTCATTTTTTTTGTTCAAATTATTAAACATGCAAATTTGGTAGATTTTTTTTAGACTAGGAGGATAATAACATATCACATGTTCACTCCACCAACTTTTTACTCCATATATACTATAAGAGATCATTCTATTAACCTGATTTTTACTCATCTTATCTTATTATATCTTATCCATAGATTATAATTATATATATATATATTTTAATTATAGTACATTGAATTTTTTTTTGAAACAATAGTACATTGAATTTTGATAACCTTATACATCCGAAGTCGAACTTTCGAAAACAAAAATAGCATGTGTCATTTCATCCGTTTATATGTTCTTTATTAGTATTTTTTTTTTGAAAAAACGCATGCTCTTTAATAGTATTATACTCTTTATTCGTCCTAAGTCAAACTTTGAAAACGAAAATAGCCTGTGTCATTTCATCGGTTTATATGTTCTTTATTAGTATTATACTCTTTATTCTTTAATGGCATGTCATTAGAGCTGTCAGTTTCTGACCCGAACCGTTAAACCCGACTGTTTCGAACCGATCCGAAAAGGAACTGAACTGCTTAAAACCCGTTTTTTGGAAACCGAAAACTGACCCGACCCAATTTTTTCCTACCCGAAACTGAACTGAATCGAATTTGTGCGAACCGTTACTAACCCGACCCGGTATCAAGCCAAACCGTTGCAACCCGAAACTGAAAGCAACCCAAATCGATTACGCCTAAACCCGATAGTAACCCGACCCATTTTAAACCGAAAACCATTAAAACCCGATAAAAATCCGATAAACCTAAATCGTTTCAACCCGTAACCCGTTGTGACCGAACCGGTTTAATCCGTAACCCGTTGTGACCGAACCGTTTACGACCCGTGACCCGTTGAGACCAAACCGTTTAAAACCCGTGACCCGTTATTACAATCTGTTACACAATATGTTTATGATCTAATCCGTTTCAACCCACTACTCGATAAACCCAACTTATTTATGACTTGACTTGATTATAACATGACCCGTTCCTATCCGTTATCTGACTAATTCGACTCGATAATCATCCGACTCAATTTTAACCCGATATGATTTGATTAGAAACCCGCTTCAAATTGGTTAAACTCGTTTTCAAACCAACCAAGTTCAATCTAAACCGATTATAACCTGAAACGATAATGATTGGACCCGATTTTACCCGATATGTTTTGAACCGAAACCCATTTTCGAACCGACCCAGTTTAACCCAAACTGATTATGACCCGAACCAATTACGACCCGTCCTGATTAAGACCCGAACTGTTTTTAACCGAAACCCACATTAAACGGGCTAAACCCGTTTTCAAACCGACCCGATTCAACCCAAATTGATTATGACCCGAACCGACTAGAACCCGACCCGATAAGGACCCAATCCGAATAGAAACTGCAATTACAAAAACCAAACCAAACTGACCCGATAATTTTCAAAACCGACCCAAAACTGACCCGCTAATTATTTCAACCCGTTATAAACCGACCCGTTATAACCCGAAACTGATAAACCCTACCCAAACCCGAACTGTTTACCCGAATTGACAGCCCTACATGTCATTAAAGAGTTTGGCAAAATATTACCCCCGTGCGGTTGACACTTTTGACACTGCATACAAAAAAGGTTGGGGGTAATCCAGTGAGATCACATTTTATCTTCTTTGATTTAATTTAATTTAATTTTAACAACATCAAAAAAAAAAAAAAAAAAATCTCTATAAAATCATCCTTCTGCCTTCTCACCCCTTTTTGACTGTTGTATTCTCACCCTCTTTCTCTCTCTCTCTCTTCACCCACCATTTCTCCTGAACTCTTTCTTTCTCCCTTTATTTGCAGTTTGCAGTCAGTAATTGGTTCATCTGATCAAACTACTCAGCAATTTCCCATCTTTTTCATTCACCTGAAATTAGTTGGTAAGTTTTGATTTTTGTTATGAATTTTTGTTTGGTAAGATTGAAGAGATTAAGAATTGATTGTTGTTTGGTGAATTGTAGCTGATGATAGAATATATTTACCCAATAGTTAAAACCCCATGTTTGTTTTGTCAATTAATTCTTAAAATTTTTATGGGTTTGAAAGAAATTTATGATTTTGGGTGTACCCATGATCTCAAATTGTTGTTAGTTAATTATGAGAATTAGGGTTTTTGGTAATTGATATGTTACTGAAGAAAAGATGACGGAAGTTAGATTGAATCTTGATGTTTAGTTATTTCCTGTATAAATGTATAATTATCTTACGAGTACAAAGAAGAAAGTAAAGTGATTACTTGGTAATTTTATACTCCGTAATTATTAATTTGCTGCTTCAAAGTTTGTATTTACTTCATTAAGGAGTACTGTATTATTTAAATTGCAGCTTTAAAGTTTGTAGCCTCATGAATTAGTATCATATGTGAATTTAGTTTATGTATGTTTTTGTTGTTCTGAATTTTTTTTGAAAGTTTGAGTATGAATTATACTTTGTAGCTTGTTATACTTATAGCATGATTCTTTACTACCTTTCTTCTTAGTATTTACTGATTGAAGGTTAGGCTGTGTACATATTTAGCTGCCTTGCCGCGAATGGTGGAATTTATACTGGTTATTGTATTAGGCTTGTTGCTCTTTCGTCCCCTTTAGATATCGGAATTCACACTGGTGGTTGTTGTTGCTGTTGTTGTTGCTCTTACACCCTTTTCGATATGAGAATTCATACTGGTTGTTGTTTCTGTTTCATCTAGAAAATCATATATATTGTTGTTAAATTGCTGTCATTTTTTCGTGCAGGATCTTTATTTACCTTTAGGTTTTGTGGTTTCGCAAACTTCAGGGATAGGGATAAAACAGCATGTGTTGGTTCTGCTCTTCCATTGATGTACACCGCTATGTTATCTCTTTGAACTTGTACTGTAAGGTTATCCTGTAAAGTGTCACCCTTTTTCCGTTGATTTTCAATAAGTCATTAACTGAATTTTTCATCATTTACCATGGGATCTAACCACGTCGCCGTCGTTCCCTGGTTTTGGTACATTATTATCTAGATTTAAGAATAGATATAGAGTTGTTCTAGTTTAGAACTTGTAGTATTATTGTCTTCCTTCTTTGTCAGCGTTTAACTACCATTCCACTAAAATATCCCTTTGGTGTCATTCTCCTTCAGTAATTCGGCCTCTTTCATTTCCTTAGAAATCATCCTTCCTTGTTTGTAGCAGTGGTAGTAGTATTTCGGTCTCTTTTATAGCTCATTTTGAGGGTATTATCTGAAAGGATTTAGTAGTAGTTATGGTGTGTCAAGGAGCAAGCCAGTCAAGATTTCGGGCATTGAAGCATGAGAATGGGATCGCAGGAAAAGCAACCATAATAGTTAGAGTTATAGCTTGTTTTCAACTTTTGCAGGATTGCCAGGTATGTGTCAATCACTCCCTTTCAACTCAATTTGATGCATTGTTTTCTGCTAATGAAGATGAGCTTTTGAGTATCTATTGATTATATTCATTTTTTGTTGCCTGCAGGCTGAATATTTTCGTCATTTGCTTAAACCTGTAACGTAGATTGGATTTGCACTAGCTGTTGTTAGTTTTCTGTTGAATATTTCGCGTTTTTTTCTTCTTTATTATAATCTTGAGGGAGAGGCTGAATATATCATATTGAAGCATCTATAATATTGGTTAGTATCAAAACTTATTACCATTCATTCTCGTAAAAAATATTCATCTGGTTTGTGTAATAGTTAATAAAATTTCTCCCTTTCCAACTTTAGGTGGGTTTTTTCAGTTTAATGGTTGAGCTGAGTAGCTCTTGGCTTTGTCAGCAACATTTTCCTTTGGAATCATCTGCTTTCAGAAACTGCATGATTGCACCCGTTGAGCACAGGCAACACGAGTTTTTGCCTGCTTCTAAAAACCCTTGCAGGGTTTCAGCAAACTTGGACTTGAATGGATTTGGGTATTCTGGATATCCCGAAACAGGCCTTACGATTGAAGGTTATGGCTCAATACAAAAATCTGTTCCTCATTCTCAGACCCCACTTACTCAAAATCAATATCACGGAGAACAGAATCCTCTGTTTCCAGCTCGAGTTGGTGGTGGTGAGAAGCCATCAACGTGTGAATTACCTTCTGCTCAACAGAAGAAGTTTCTCATTTTTGATCGGTCAGGAAATGAAACTAGACTTATCTTTAGTTCTCTGTGTCCTCGGGTGGAGAATCTTACAACTCCACTAACTACTACTTGTCCTGCTTGGAATCTGCCAGCTGAAGAGTCATTTGGTGCATGCCACCAATATCTTGCTGAAAAACAAGGAAGAATCATCGAACAAGCTTGGACTAAGACACCTGCTTTATGTGAGGAGTCAGGTGAAAATGAAATTATTGACGAAATCAGTGAAATGCGTGAAGATACAGAAGAAATTAATGCCTTGCTTTATTCTGAGGATGACAATGATGATAATGATGATGGCTTGGAAGATGATGATTGTGATGGTGAGGATGATGATGAAGTGAGCAGCGGTCACTCTCCATTGGCCAAAGAGATCAGAGATTGTGAGAAGCAGGAGGACCAAGAGGGTGAAAAAGATTTTTATTATCAAGTGGCTAGTTTAGAAAGATCTTCAAAGCGGCAGAAAGGCCTTCATGGTGGGTTTAACAGAATGCGGCATAGCCCTGCATATGAGGATGTCAATGATGGAGGTTTCATCGATGCTCCCAGTGAGCGAATGTGTCCTACGATTGGTACCAAGAGACCTAGAAAAGATAAAATCCATGATACATTGAGAGTTCTTGAAGGTATAATTCCTGGTTTGACGAGCAAGGATCCATTAGTGATCCTAGACGAAGCCATCAGCTATTTAAAAGGTTTGAAGTACAATGCTGAGACCATGTCATCAGGAGATCCAGATAGCTCCAGCTCCTACGAACCTCTAAATTGAACGTCCTTAGTCACAGTCCAAGTTATCTGTTTAACGTACTACTCAAAGCCAGAGTGAGGAACTCCGCTTGTAAGTAGGTCCTTTTACGCTGTTATTTTCTTCTACTGGGATTGTACATAATTGCGTAATAAACACATAGCTAGAGGGTGCAAAGGTGAGATCTACGGCCTCAGATCAAATCCAATGGTGGTCATCATAGCACGAAATGAGGCCTCGTTCATTGTCATTGTTGACGAGTAATGATAGTAATACCTTTTCGGGTGTCGAAAAAGTCTTGGAATAGAACGCATGGGGGATGACTAGTGCTTGTTTGTGCTGGAAAACGACCCAAGGCAGGGACCCTGAAATTTGAAGGAAGAAAGACTAATATGGCTTCTTAGCAGCATGCGCATTAAGTTAAAAAAGGCCCCCACTTTTTATTTTTACCTCTTATTATTCTTTCTTGAGCTTTCATTTCTTTAAAGAGGGCCCCTTTATCTTTTCTTTGCTTTTCTTTCTTAGCCTGAATTGATTAGGCCCCATGCTTTTCATAAGCCCTTGTCTTAAAGTGTTCTCTTAGTGGTTTACTTAGTTACTGTCATGAGTTTGTCTGTAATATATAATTATGTATGTTGCTTTTGTGATTAGTATACTTTGATCATGTACCTTATTTGCACTCGGCCGAACGGTTAAAAGACGGAAAAAACCGGCTAAAAATGAATTTCGAGCATTCCCGAGGGGTACGCTTTAAGGGTAAATTAGTAATTTTACACATCGTGACGTATTCGAGTATTGTACTGTTGTATTGTAGTGCAATTTGTTTAGTGAGGAAATGAAATGAAATGTCATGTTACATCTTTTGTGCACCAGAAGAGGCTGTTTCCTTGCTATTTGGATGAGGGATTTTTGGGACCCAATAAAGATCATAATAGATTTGTAATTGAGAATTGTTGGCTAAAATGTGGGGTTACATACTTTTTTATATTATAAGAATACAAAATGAAATTATGGTTACATTCATGGCGGTGGCTTATTTATAATTTTGTGCACCCACCTGGCCTTGCTTCTTATGGTTTTTCTTCAAGTCAATGATTAGGGTATTTTAGTCTTTTTTTCATCGGCTGCTTCTTTTCTCATGGATCTAATCATCTACTTTTATAACTTAGCTACTATATCTATAATTTGACCTAGGAAGTGAATGACAGAAATGCATATGAAACTAGATATTTTTGGGATGAATAATGAAATCTATTGATTTTCAATATTGATTTTGGAATCAATTACATACATGTTTAATACAACATAACAATAATTGCATGTATTTTTTGACTAGATGTGTTTTCAGTGTTTATAGATGGAGGTTAATGTACGTCTTGTTAATCTTTTAAGACCTCTATTATCTAATAATGTAGACATGTACTAAAAATAAGTCTGTTAGATTAAGATAATTTCATTTAGATTGCATTCAAGTGGTGTGTCATTTAGATGGATTTGGGTCAATTTTGAGTATAACGTCTATTAAATTTTTATGATAAACTGTTTAATTAAAGCCATAATCAATTTCAAATAGTGATCAATTCGAGTTGGTATGGACCACATGGTTTCAACTTCCAATCAACGTCACATATCTAGATTTGTGTATAGTATCAGGTACAAATCAGGTCATTCACGCTCAATCAATTTAACCACTTTTACTTGCATTGTTGCACTAATAAGGAATATATGGTGTGTACGAATTAGGTAGATATTTAACAAATAGCTCTTCCATGCCTGACTAATTCCATGTTAAATCCTTTGTAATGTGAAAATGATTAAGATAGATCTTGAATTTACCTAATATGATGTTAAATTGTCTATAATTTGGACTTAGTACAAGTTAAAAATATAATTATATGCATCATACAAGATACAACTCACTTGAATGAGTAATCTTTTCACCCTTTTTAAGGCTGTCTTTTGTGGACTACTGAAGAAAATTTTATAAAGTTACAAAAAAAATGAGTTTGATGTGGTGCCAATAAGTGCCAAAGATTTCGCGTGATCGCAATTTACCAAAAAGTATAACTCACTTTTTAAGTCACTGCATTTTTGAAAAAGAAATAAATTTCAGTTTTATTTTTAATTTTGATAAGGTTACTTTTAAAGCCTTCAATTAAATTAGAGTTAATGCTAGAATGATGTTGTTTCTGTTCATGATTAACAAGTTTAAATAGTTTCTTCCATTAGCTTTTCATAAAGAGAGGCTCCTGCTTAAAAGGGAAATAGTCTCCCTTTTTATTTTCCTCTTTTTCTTTATTTCTTTGCTTTTTTCTGATTTTGGGAATAATATTTTGTTGATGAAAATCGTATTCTAGTTTTTATTTATTCCTAAATCTTAGATAAATTATATGACTTTTTTTTTTTTTTTTTTTTTTTGAGAAATTATATGATGTACTCTTTATAAAGGTAGAATTAAAAATAGCCAGGGATTTTATTTAGCTATAATGGAATAATGTTGGTTTTATAATATTCCATATGTTTTGGAATGTTAATGTAAAAGTACGTACATAAACCTATGCAATGTGTATTTCAAAGCATACGAATATAAAATTAATACTCGTATTTGTTAAAAAGAAATGATCCAACAATATAATACACACAAACATAATAATTTTTTTGAAACAAAAAATTAATCTTTTATGTATGTTTTAAGAAAACGTGCTTAAAGTTAATGCATAATCAAATTAATTAATAATCAAAATGTTGTAGATATTTTTGAATGACAGGGATCATTAAAATGAAATGGTTTATTCAATTATATAGGTGACTAATTAGTTGTAATGATTTTGAGCATGTGCGTTATATTGCGAAAAAGCAATGCTAAATGTAATCCTATTTTCTTTAGATACAAGCCCTTAATATTAGAGCTGTAAATTTAGGTAAATGCGTCGGGTTTGGATCGGGTAAGAGTGGGTCGGGTAAACTCGGGTTGGGTCAATTCAGTTTAATTCCATAACCTATGTGGGTCGGGTCATGCTTGAGTCGGGTCATACTTGTGTCGGGTCATACTTCTTATCGGGTTTGGGACGTGTTTAGGTAGGGTTAATAACATGTCGGGTTACATTCGGGTCGGGTGAACAGTAGGTCGGGTTTAATTCGGGTTTTCACGGGTTAAAACGGGTTAGGGTAATTCTCGGGTTCGAGTCGGGTTCGGTTCAAGTCAATAATCTGCGGGTTAGAATCAGGTCGAGTCATTCTCAAGTTTGAGTCGGGTTCGGTTCAAGTCAATAATTTGCAGATTATAATCAGGTCGAGTCATTTTCAAGTCGGGTCATTCTCGGGTTCAAGTCGGGTTCGGTTCAAGTAAATAATTTGCGGGTTATAATTAGGTTAGGTCATTATCAAATCGGGTCATTATCGGTATCAAGTCCGGTTATGTTCAAGTCAATAATTTGCAGGTTAAAATTAGGTCGGGTCATTTCCAAATCAGGTCATATTTGGGTTCAACTAAATATAAATAGATAATTATCATTTTTATCAAGCTAATTATTTCCTTTGGCTATAATATATATGGCAATATACTAGGCACTATAGTCTATAGTTTAGGAAGATATACTATATATTTAACTCTTAATTTGAGGATGATGCTCCTTTCTTTTGCTGGCCTGGACCGACTTAATTGGTCTCCCAAGACAGAATGCTTTAATCAACAATAATAAGGTGGTCCAAACTACATTTAAGGTGATTTGAAATCGGGTCAGGAACAATTTAGGTTGAATTTAGGTCGAGTCAATAACAAGTCGAGTTAGTAACAGATCGGGTTGAATTTTTGGGCTGGGTAAGTAATAGGTAAGGTAAAATTCGGATCGGGTCAATAACAATTCGGGTTGAATTTGGGTCAGGTCAATAACAAGTCGGGTTGATTTCGAGTCAGGTTTGTAACAAGTCAAGTTAAATTTAGGTTTTGACGGGTTAAAACGGGTTTGGGTCAATTTCATTTCAAGTCGGGTTCGGTGCAAGTTAATTAAATTGGCCATTGTGTACCGGTAAATCAGTGCAAGTTGTAAACCGGTAAATTGGTCGTTTAAAAGTAAATCGAATGGTTCCACAAACCCAATTGGACTTCCGGAGGGTATTAGGGACCATGGTAAACATTTCTGCAATTTTTATTTCCGGGCGAATATAAAACAAAAAATTCCAAAATTAAAGGCTAATATCCACGCTTTTTGAGAAATTTTGGAGATTTTGGGGCCAGGTGACGAAAAGTCTTGAAATTCTATGAAATACATCTCAGGGTCATATAATGTCGTTTAGAACCATATATGATCATTAATAATTATTTGGTGTCATAAATGTTCGTGGTATGCTTGAATTAATGAAATCGGTGCAAGTTGTAAACTGGTAAATTGGTCGTTTAAAGAAAATTGGATGGTTCCACCCACCCAATGGGACTCCTAGACGGTATTAGGGACCATAGTAAACATTTCGGCAATTTTTATTTTCGGGCGAAAAAAAAAGTCATAAAATTTCAAAATTGAAGGCTAATATCCACTTTTATGAGAATTTTTGGAGGATTCAGGACCCGGTGTCGAAAAATCTTAAAATTATAGGGGATAAATCTTGGGGTCATTTAATGCCGTTTGGAACCATATATGATCATTATTTGTTGTCATTAATGTTCGTGGTAGGTTTGAGTTAATGAAATCGGTGCAAGTTATAAACCGGCAAATAGGCTGTTTAAAGGCATATTGGATTGTTCCACCCACCCAATTGGACTCCCTAAGGGTATTAGGGACCATGGTAAACATTCCGGCAATTTTTATTTTCGGGTGAAAAAAATTCAAAAAATTCCAAAATTAAAGGCTTATATCCACGCTTTTTGAGAAATTTCGGAGGTTTTGGGGCACGTTATCGAAAAGTTTTGAGATTCTAGACAATACATCTCCGGGTCATATAATGCTGTTTGGAACCATATATGGTCATTATTTGTTGTTATAAATGTTCGTGGTAGGCTTGAGTTAATGAAATTGGTGCAAGTTGTAAACCGGTAAATTGGTCGCTTAAAGGCAAATTGGATGGCTCCAACCATCCAATTGGACTCCCGGAGGGTATTAGGGACCATGGTAAACATTTCGGCAATTTTTATATCCGAACAAAAAAAAGTCAAAAAATTCCAAAATTGAAGGCTTATGTCCACGCTTTTTGAGAAAATTTTGAGGTTTCGGGGCCCGTTGTCGAAAAGCTTTGAGATTTTTGGGGATACATCTTGGCGTCATATAGTACTTTTTAAACCATAAATGATCATTATATGTTGTCATAAATGTTCATGGTAGACTTGAGTTAATGAAATCAGTGCAAGTTGTAACCCGGTAAATTCGTCATTTAAAGGCAAATTGGATGGTTCCACTCACCTAATTAGACTTCCGGAGGGTATTAGCTTAGGGACCATGATAAAAATTTCGGCAATTTTATTTAAAGGCGAAAAATAAGTCAAAAAATTCAAAAATTTAAGACTAATATCCACGCTTTTTAAGAAAGTTTTGAGGTTTTGAGGCCAGGTGTCGAAAATCCTTGAGATTTTAGGGGATACATCTCATGGTCATATAATGCCGTTTGGAACCATATATGACCATTATATGTTGTTATAAATGTTCGTGGTAGGCTTGATTTAATGAAATAGGTGCAAATTGTTAACCGGTAAATTGGACGTTTAAAGGCAAATTGGATGATTCCACCCAGCCAATTGGACTCCCGAAGAGTATTAGGGACCATGGTAAACATTTTGGCAATTTTTATTTTCGAGCAAAAAAAGACAAAAAATTCCAAAATTGAAGATTTTTATCCACGTTTTTTGAGAAATTTTGGAGGTTTCGGGGCCCGGTGTTGAAAAGCCTTAAGATTTGAAGGGATAAATCTCGGGTCATATAATGTCGTTTGGAACCATATATGATCATTATATGATGTCATAAATATTCGTGCTAGGCTTAAATTAATGAAATCATTGCAAGTTGTAAATCAGTAAATTGGTCGTTTAGAGACAAATTGGACGGTTCCACCTACCCAATTGGACTCCGAGAGGGTATTATGGAACATGGTAAACATTTCGGTAATTTTTATTTACGGAAAAAAAGTCAAAAGATTCAAAAATTGAAGGTGAATATCATTACTTTTTGAGAAATTTGGAATCTTCGGGACCTAGTGTCAAAAAGTCTTGAAATTCTAGGGAATACATCTCGGGGTCATATAATGTCATTTGGAATCATATACGATCATTATATATCGTCATAAATGTTCGTGGTAGCTAGGCTTTAGTTAATAAAATCGGTGCAAGTTGTAAACCTGTAAATTGGTCGTTTAAAGGAAAATTGGATGGTTCCACCCACCCAATTGGACTCCCAGGGGGTATTAGAGACCGTGGTAAAAATTTCGACAATTTTTATTTCCGGGCGAAAAAAATTAAAAAAAAATTCCAAAATTGAAAACTAATTATCCACGATTTTTGAGAAATTTTGGAGGTTTCGGGACCCGGTGTCGAGAAGGCTTAAGATTTTAGGGGATACATCTCGAATTCATATGATTTCGTTTGGAACCATATATGATTATTATATGTTGTCATAAATGTTCGTGGTAGGCTTGATTTAATGAAATCGGTGCAAGTTGTAAATCGGTAAATTGGTCGTTTGAAGGCAAATTGGATGGTTGCACCCAATCAATTTGACTCCAAGAGGGTATTAGGGACCATGGCCTGGTAAATATTTTGGCAATTTTTATTTTCGGGCAAAAAAAGTCATAAAATTCCAAAATTGAAAGATAATATCCACACTTTTGGAGAAATTTTTAGAGGTTTCGAGGTTCGGTGTCGAAAAGTTTTGAAATTCTATGGGATATATCTCCGGGTCATATAATGCTGTTTGGAACCATATATGGTCATTATTTGTTGTTATAAATGTTCGTGGTAGGCTTGAGTTAATGAAATTGGTGCAAGTTGTAAACCGGTAAATTGGTCGCTTAAAGGCAAATTGGATGGCTCCAACCATCCAATTGGACTCCCGGAGGGTATTAGGGACCATGGTAAACATTTCGGCAATTTTTATTTTTGGGCGAAAAAAGTCAAAAAATTCCAAAATTGAAGGCTAATATCCATGATTTTTGAGAAATTTGGGATCTTTCGAGGCTCGGTGTCGAAAAGTTTTGAGATTGAAGGGGATACATCTTGGGGTCATAGAATGTTGTTTGGAACCATATATGATCATTATAAGTTGTCATAAATGTTCGTAGTAGGCTTGAGTTAATTTAATTGGTGCAAGTAGTAAACCGGTAAATTGGTCGTTTAAAGGCAAATTGGATGGTTCCACCCGCCTAATTGGACTCCCGGAGTTTATTAGGGACCACGTTAAACATTTCGGCAATTTTTATTTTTGGGCGAAAAAAAGTCAAAAAAATACTAAAATTGGAGGCTAATATCCATGCTTTTTGAGAAATTTGGAATGTTTCGTGTTCCGGTGTCAAAAAGTTTTGAGATTGAAGGAGATACATCTCTGGGTCATAGAATATTGTTTGGAACCATATATGATCATTATATGTTGTCATAAATATTCGTAGTAGGCTTGAGTTAATTTAATCGGTGCAAGTTCTAAACCGTTCAATTGGTCGTTTAAAGGTAAATAGGATGGTTCTACCCACCCAATTGGACTCCCGGAGGTTATTAGGGACCATGATAAACATTTCGGCAATTTTTATTTTCGGGCATAGAAAAGTAAAAGAAAATCCAAAATTAAAGGCTTATATCCACGCTTTTTGAGAAATTTTGGATGTTTCGGGGCCTGGTGTTGAAAAGCCTTTAGATTTTAGGGGATAAATCTCGAGGTCATATAATGTTGTTTGGAACTATAGATTATTATATGTTGTCATAAATGTTCGTGGTAGGCTTGAGTTAATGAAATCGATGCAAGTTGTAAACCAATAAATTGGCCGTTTAAAGGCAAATTGGATGGTTCCACCCACCCAATTGGAATCCCGGAGGATATTAGAGACCATGGTAAACATTTCGGCAATTTTATTTACGGGCGAAAAAGTCAAAAAATTCAAAATTTGAAGGCTATATCCACGCTTTTTGAGAATTTTTGGAGTCTTCGGGTCCCGGTGTCGAAAAGTCTTTAAATTCTAAGGAATAGATCTCGGGGTCATATAATGTCGTTTGGAACCATATATGATCATTATTTGTTTTCATAAATGTTCATGGTAGGCTTGAATTAATGAAATCGGTGTAAGTTGTAAAATAGTAAATTGGTCGTTTAAAGGCAAATTGGATGGTTCCACCCACCCAATTAGACTCCCGGAGGGTATTTGGTACTATGGTAAACATTTTGGCAATTTTTATATCCGGGCGAAAAAAAAGTAAAAAAATTCCAAAATTAAAGGCTAATATTCACGCTTTTTGAGAAATTTCGAATGTTTCGGGGCCCGGTGTCGAAAATCATTGACGTTTTAGGGGATACATCTCTATGTCATATAATGCCTTTTGGATCCATATATGATCACTATATGTTGTCATAAATGTTCGTGGTAAGCTTGAGTTACTGAAATCGGTGCAAGTTGTAAACCGGTAAATTGGCCGTTTAATGGCAAAGTGGATGGTTCCACCCACCCAATTGGACTTCCGGAGGGTATTAGGGACCATGATAAACATTTCGGCAATTTTATTTCCGGGTGAAAAAAAGTAAAAAAATTCCAAAATTGAAAGCTAATATCCACGTTTTTTGAGAAATTTTTGAGGTTTTAGGTAGAGTTGTCAATACGGGTAAATGGGTTGGGATTGGGTTGGTAAGAGTGGGTCCGGTGAACTCGGGTCGGGTCAATTCAGATTAATTCTATAACCTATGCGGGTCAGGTTTGGGTTGGATCATGCTTTAGTCGGGTCACGTCGGGTCATACTTCTTATCGGGTTTGGGTCGGGTTAATAACAGGTCGGGTTACATTCCGGTCGGGTGAACAATAGGTCGGGTTTAATTCGGGTTTTCACGGGTTAAAACGGGTTAGGGTAATTCTCAGGTTCGGTCGGGTTCGGTTCAAGTCAATAATTTGCGGGTTATAATTAGGTTGGGTCATTTTCAAGTCTGGTCATTCTCGGAGTCAAGTCAAGTTATGTTCAAGTCAATAATTTGCAGGTTATAATCAGGTCGGGTCATTTCCAAGTCAGGTCATATTTGGGTTCAACAAACTATAAATAGATAATTATAATTTTTATCAAGCTAATTATTTCCTTTGACTATAATATATATGGCAATATACTAGGGAATTATAATTTATAACTTAGGAAGATAATTATCTACTTTGACCATACAACAAATATATAATATATTTAACTCTTAAATTTGAGGATGATGCTCCTTTCTTTTGCTGGCCTGGACCGACTTGGTCTCCCTAGACAAAATGCTTTGATCAACAATAATAAGGTGGTCTAAATTGCATTTAAGGTGATTTGAAATCGGGTTAGGAACAATTTGGGTTGAATTTAGGTTGGGTCAATAACAAGTTGTATTGATTTCGAGTCTGGTTAGTAACAGATCGGGTTGAATTATTGGCCTGGGTCGGGTTAGTAATTGGTCTGGTAAAATTCGGGTCGGGTCAATAACAAGTCGAGTTGAATTTGGGTCAGGTCAATAACAAGTCGGGTTGATTTCGGGTCGGGTTTGTAATAGGTTGGGTTAAATTCGGGTCGAGTTAGGAACGGGTCAGGTTAGTAACAAGTCGGGTTAAATTCGGGTTTTGACAGGTTAAAACAAGATTGAGTTAATTTCGGTTCAAGTCGGGTTCGGTTCAGGTCAATAATTTACGTGTTATATTCGGGTCGGGTCATCTCCAGGTCAGTTCAAGTTCGGATCTCACATACTCTGGTCAACTCTGGTCTAGGATTTGTTTCAGATCGGGTCAAGTCGGGTTTGGGTCACCATTTTTTCGGGTTCAGATTAGTCGGTTAATAATCGAATTTGAGTCGGTATTTCGAGTCGGGTCAACTTTTGATAGCTCTACTTAATATCATATTCTCGCATTTGTCAAAATTGATTAAACAAACCATAAGAAAACTGTAGTATTCCAAAAAGGCAAAAAGGCAAAAATATGTATTGCTGAAAAAAAAAAAACGAAAATAGCAATTTTACAAGAAAAGTTGAACGCTCATTGTCGCGACCGGCTCGGCTCGGCTTGACTCCAAGCTTTAAATAATAGTCAAACTCAGCTTGAGCCAAGCCTAAAGCAGGTAAGCTTCGGCTGAGACAAATTAAAGCTTGAAGGGGTCTATTAGTGAGAATAATTGAGCAAAAGGATAACTAAATATGAGTCAATATTTTCACATTGCAGAAGATCAAGGCCCATACCCCTAGAAAAAAAAAAAGTTTAGGGCCCATTAATCAACGAAAACTTTATGGGCCAATAGGCTAAAATAAGATAGACAAGGCCCACCTGTATAAAGCCCATATGATAAGGTGTGAGCTAAAATAAGGCCCAAACTCAATCCACAAGTATTTAATAATTTATGCTATGTAATTTTCACCCTATGTCAATAACGTATAATTGTGATTTCTCTTATACTACTTCCGGTCCAATTTACTCGCAACAAAGGAATATTTTATGTCTCATAAATAGTGAATTTTCTAATCAAATAGCCTCGAAATATGGTGTGACCTTGCTCAAATGATCACTTTGCACATCCTAATATCCTTTTATGATATAATTTCATAAACTTTAATTTAAACTTACAAATACAAATTAATAAGACACTATTTTATGAATAAAGAGAATATAATTACATATAATGATACTAGTAGTTTGTAGTTTTGCATCGCGACAAAAGACTGAAAACTCCTATTCACTAATGAATTTCATTTAAAGACAAAGAACATGATTTCACTTAAGAATATATTGTATAATGGGTAACTTTTTTAGAATATGAATTGTCAATTTTTTTTGTATCATAATCAATCAAGTTACCAAAAGTTGTTAATTTTCTATCAGTTGATAATTATATATGGAGTACTTGTGAAAGGTCTTAATAACAGTACACTAAAAATTATCATCTTTCATTTTCAAGGGTCTTTAACTCTTGAATTCATGTCCAATGTATTTCCTCTAATTTGGTCATATCACATCATCAATAGAACTATTTTGGATTCTATGTCTATCATATAATTGCACACTACATATGGTATGTTTTTAATTATTGTAATTTCTTTCAATATGCAATGTACATAGTTTCTTCAGGGCACTGCAATTTGTCTCTAATAGGTTGCGTTTTATAGTTGAGTTTTATTACACTTGACGGTTAATTTAACAATGCTAGTCAATTCATATCCGGGGGTGTTTTTTTTTTTTTTTTCTCTAGTTTTGTGCGCGCATCAGGTTAAGGGTCAATTGGAAACATCCTCTCTTAACTTAAAAAGGGTGTGAGTTTTACTAGAAACACTGCCTTATAAAAGTTATAAGAGGTTTCGACAGTATCTGAAAATAATGTGGTAACTCTGGTGCTGAATTTTTTGCTGCAGGAAGACAGACTGTTAATAGTACATCAGTAACATAGGAAAAAAGCATACATTGTAATAAAAAGATGATCTATGAAGTTTCTGTTATCTCAAGAATGAAGCTAGTCTGTTTTCCGAACTAGTTAATAGTTAGGCAATTAACAAGGGACGAAAACTCTGAACTACTAATCTACAACCAACATTTTGTTCTCTGTTAGTAGCGTATAGGTAACGAGCCGGACTATATTTCAAATGAAGGCACACTTCTGAGTTCTGACAATCGTCCCAATGATGCACCATATGCAGCCAATGATGCAGCTGTCATGTTCCATTTGTGCTATACTAGGGAAAATAGGCCCCCATGGTGTTCACTCTTGAGCACTTTATGATCCTACCTTACTACAAACGAAACGATAAAAAACTGAAGGCAACAACGACAGTAATACTCGAATCACATGTAATGTACTAAGGTAAGGCCAAAGTTCCAATTGGTCTGGTGTATGAATAAGAAAAGTCACGCATCGTAAGGGAACTTACAAAATAATTGAGACAGAAAAACATATGTTTATTGATTATGGAACCCACTTCAATTTGGTATTTTTCCTTGGTTTTTCTTCTGAGAAAGGAGAAAAGGGAACAAAATCACCTGTTTTTCAAAGTGTTGTCAATTTTTCCCTATTATGAAGATTTTCGACTTTCATGAAGCAGGATAGGTCAGCATGCAATGGATCCTAAATGTTTTAGCAATTCAGGAACTAGGATGTTGTAAGAAAATGTGTGGTTGCTTGTCTTGAAAAGTTAATTCATTTACGACCAGATATAAAAATGGTTTGTTAAGTGGTCAGATAATATGAAACGGAAGAAGTATGTCATACTGTTTATAAAATTCAGCTATTTAAGTAATTAAGTCCTTATTTATCTTAGTTGTATTCTGAAATATAATCTGAAGAAATTGAACCAGTGAAAACTTCTGCAGTCAATTTCATTCACCCTAAACACAGACAAAAAACTTACACACACTCACTCACAAGGCAGCTAATTCTCTCTTCTTTGAATATATATGATAGAAAAGAAAAAAAGTAAGGCAAATTCAATATAATGGACATGGTAAGAGCAAAAAAAACTATTGTAAAGAAAAAGAAAAACTTTTCACAAGGCTTAAGAAATGGAGTTTCTCCACCTTCTCGGCGTTTTTCTGGTTTGTTCTGCTACTGGTTGATCAGAGCCATCATCCTGAGAATCCATATTATTCATCTTTGCAAGTCTACTTAGCTTCTTCCATCCACTAGTCCATGCTGATGAAGAATGTTGTTTCGGTTTAGCCACTATCTTGTCAAACTGCCTTTGTAAAGTCTCCATATCGTTCTGGAGTTCTACATACTTAGACTTCACTGTCTCCAGCTCAAACTTGAGCGTGTTAATGTCCTTCTTTGCTGATGACCACCCTTCTTGGAACGACTGAGGAGTACCCTCAAGAAGGGTCTTTCGGGTTGAGACCATGGGCTGAAATTGGGACTCTACTGCAGTGTTGTCTTTCAGGGTGTTGTTGGCTATCGCGTTGCTAATCTTAACCTGTTCTGAGAAGAGGACTTGCACCACTACCCTTAAGGGAAGCCTCTCATTTTGTGCTGCGTGCATGCAGGCATCAATCGAAAGCTTCTGGCAGTCCATCACTCTACATAATCGCTTTCTTTCATGTTCTGATAATGCAGGGTGTGCCTGTTTATTTTAAGAAGCAAAACACAATATATTAATGGGACTTAAAGTGATGCAACTAAAAAGAAACGGAGGAAGTATGATTATCAGCTGACAAATTTATTTGCAAGATTAAAAAAATAGACTAATTAAGCAGAACAAGGAGATCAATATTGAAATACCTTTAGATAGGAGTCAATTGCTCTGTAAAGACCATCATCACAAGTTCTTGCAGATTCAGGAAGAGCCTCAGCAAGGACATGGAACTTGGTAAGCGAGAGATTCCTATCGCGAGCAATCTCTGTTAAGTAACTATCAACGAGCCTTGCTACTCTCATCTTAGCACTGGATGCACCCCCTCTTTGACTCTCCTCAAACATATTCTTTTCCATGTATGACCTGCTAGGACTGCTTACACACTCAGTCTGTTCTTGCACTAAGAAATGCTCCAAAAGTCTTTGAACTAAATCAACATCATATGTTGTATCACTTTTACTGTAAGATGGTATAAGGAGGTCTGACAAGGTTGCCTGCTCGAACTGCATACCAACGCGCTTTTCAAGCTCGGTGACCAAAGCAGGAGCTACCTTCAGCTTGTTAGCCATCCTCAGAAGCCTCAGTAGAAAGCTGCAGGAAACACTGTCCTTTTGGGGTGGAATTATACTAATCAAGCTCTCTATGATCATTCTTTGATCTTTTGCTTTAATCGCTTCAGGCTCTTCCTTTCCCGCGACTATCAAATGGAGCCCACCTTTCCAGCTTCCGGATCCACTGCCACTGCTGCTACCATTGCTCTCTCTGCTGATATTCCCATTGCTGAGATCATCCAACATGGCTTCCCCACCACCATCCTTGATTAGTCCCGGTATCCATTTGGATGCATATTGCATAATCGAAGCACCAATTAGCTCAAACCTCATTCCCTTAACCTTAATTGCTGTTATCACACGAACAAAATGATCAATCCTAAGGATTGAGACATCCTCAAACCACCAATCAGGAGGCACTTGAATCGCCCTACTTGGACTTGAGTCCTTGAGATCATTCCAACTGGGGCTTGAAACCTTTGAAGGTCTCCCTGTGTAGTTCCATCTTATGCCTTTGGGATTTGCACAAGCCTTCCAAGCAATAGACTCGCTACACCTACGAACAATCTGCAAGTTTTCTGCCCAAGGCGAGAGCTTCTCACAGCTCTTTAACACAATGATGGAGTCTCTCCAAGATGACAGAACTACATAGCTTAAGAAGGCTTCAGTTTTGAATATGAGGTTTCCTTCTTCTAGGTCCTCTGTCATTTCTAAATACTCTGCAGCACATCTTAGGCCTGAGATGTTGCCTGCTGTCAGATCAACCGCGATTCCATAGCAGAATTTCGCTGCTAACTCAAATGAATCCGGCCCACCAGGGAGATCATCCAAGTTTATCTTGTTTAAATCTCCTTCATGGGTGTCATATATGATCCTACTCAATCTCCCACACCGCGAAATTAAAGGGTACTGCAGGTTAAGGGATAATGAGTTAATTTTTCAATATAATGACCTTGTTTATTAGTGTAACATAATCATAATCTACAAAAATAAAGCAATCAAGCATTCAAATTCATAAGTTACAGAGAATTGGTAAATATGACCATCAAACCTAGAGCATTTAACTTAAATCTTCTCTTTTGACAGATCTGGTGGACCTGATGCATGCATGCAGTCTAATGATCTAATCTATACATTCATGTGCAAGACATTAAGTACAGTTGGAAGTTGGAACAAGTCACAATAATATGACTACTTGGAAGGATCGGGATTCTCTCTAGTAATTAGACGGGAAATAAGTGGAGGGTTTGGGGACAATTTTCGAAAAAAAGTCTCCCCCGCCCCTCCCCTCCCAATCGGATCGGGATGGTCCAATAACATAATAATGCACTTAATAGGCTCTCATCTCATATTCTCATATGTGAGATACATATATCATTATCTACAAAATATCAACAACAACAACAACAACAACAACAACAAAAAAAAAAAAAAAAAAAAAAAAAAGTAAAATTTGCCATAAAAAGAATTGAAAAAAAAAGGGATTTAATTATAGATTGATTAGCAAAAATATAGAATAGTTATATCCTCTAATAATACCAATTTTGTGGTTGGGGTTAGAAGTTGAAACTATTATACGCAACAGCCTAATTTCTAAAGTTGAAAAGACAATTCTTACAATTGATTGAAAGAAAATGAGTAATCAATGATTCAATGTGAAATTATTTACACCAATTCCAAAGAAAAAAATAAAAAATAAAATTATAAACACTATATAACAATTAATTACCTTGTGTAAGTGAAAGTTAACTTCACTAATTTGAACCAGAAAATCACTTGGAACATCAGTTGCAACATACCTTCAATTACAAAATTAATTGAAAAGAAAAAGTCAGAAACTACTTCAAACTATGCCAGAGAGACTAATACCAACAAGAAAGAATTATTATTCCCTCAGTCCGGATTTAATAGTCACGCTGATAGTGTAATTTGAACTAGTAACGCGACAATTAAACCAGGACGGAGAAAGGAAGTACAAGTAAAAACATACCATGATTGACCTCTTTGCTCAAAGCCATCAGTTTTAACACCATGTTTGGCAGAAACATGAGCTCCATTTCCATACTCTCTACCTCCAAGAGACTCAGTTTCAGAGTCCCACATAATGAAACTTAAAAAAGCTAAGATCTTTCTAATGAAAATGAAGAAAAATGGAGAAATAATACAAGAGAAGTAATCAAGAAATATAACATGAAATGGGAAGTTGTAAACATGGGCAATGTTTGGAATTATTTAACACCCAGCAAATAATTTCTTGGAATTTTTCACTGATTTCTTTCTCAAACTATTCTTGCAAAATACAGGCTGTTGAATGATGGGCAGAAATCTGAATATTTTTTCTTCTAAAAATTCATCACTTTTTGAGATGATCTTTAATTTTAAAATAAAGATTGTGTTTTTATTTTTGCCCTGTAATTGGAGCAGCCATAAGTGGGAGATTTTAGCTTTTGCTTTGTCTGTCTTTCTTATGGTAGCTTTTAGTACTTAGTAAATTGTTACCATATTTAGAGCTTTTATGATCACAGAAATATCTTTTCTCTGTTCACTAAAATTGATTAAGATGTGAGTATATTGCTTGCCAACTAGGATTTTAATTGTACTTGTCATACTGTTACAAAATAACTAGATAGGAGTTATATTACATGGTTGCATTTTCTTCGCCTCATTTATGATAGTTACGTATCTAAAACGGTCTTTTTAATTATTACTCTAATACCAGTACTATCAATTTTGTTTGTTAAAATTGATTAATCATTTAATTGATCAAAACATGTTTAAGAAATGCTTGTGTTAATATAAACTAAATTCCATCAATTATAATTGTCAGTGGTTAAATGAAAATTTACCGAAATTCATTCTTATTATTAACTACTCATACTTTAAAAAAAAAAAAAAACAATAATTATGAAAATCTATCCCAAAATGTACTCCGTATTTTGTAAAAATGTTCCATAACAATGATCATGTTGATGAAACTTTCTCCTAAAAATATATTTTACCTTCACATTATTGTAAATTTTGTGACTAATCAATACCGCATTCAACATGGTAACTCGGTATTGAAAATTAATGAAACATAAATATCATAATATTAGGATACATTTTGCTTACCTGATTTTTATTTATCTAAAAATTGAAAAAAAAAATAAAACTCGTCTTTACTTACCGGCCCAACTTAATTTTCCTAAAATGATTGAATTTTAGTGAATTTTATAGAATCCTAGAAGGAAGTTAATTGGCAAACATAACTATATACCTTGATATGATCGAGACCACCTTCTTTATAATCCGATTAGAAAATCACTATCATCATTATCACAATTTAATACCACATACCAAACATGTGCTAACTATTGCCTATTGGTTCATAGGTTTTAATTTTTAGATAACATGATCCTCTACTCCTCTATCAGTCACAAATTTCCTTCTCCTAATGAGGTACAAGTTTTTTTTTTTTTTTTTTTTTTTTTTTTAGGTCTAGATGAGTCACAAGAGCCGTATAAACTACGAATAGGAGAAATTTTGAATCTGTAGCTTATTATATATAAATCGTCAGATCAATCTTTGTCATTATGCCAAGATCTGACCTTATCGGTAATTTGTAGCATGGCGATAGTAAATGGACAAAATGGTACTCACGGTAGTAATAGTGGTGTATGTATAGCTTGGAGCCTTGGACATTGTTAATAATGATAACATGGTGACAATTAATATGTTTGGTATTCATAGTAATACCCCATTTGGTACAAAAATTAACTCAACCTTATGCTCAAACTTTAATGCCAAATTCAATTAGCCTTTGTCACCTCAAAAGAGCCACCAATTCATGGGTCCCTCAATTTAAGTCACTTTCACTGATTTCTTAGAAAAATTTACACAACTGGAATTTTATTTTTTATTTTAAAAAACTTTCATTTTTTTGTTAATATTTTTATTTGTTTATTTTGCTTTGGGGTGTTGTCCTACAGTCCTACTTTGATATAGCTACTTGAATTATGCCATTTTATTTTAATTTTATCCGATCCTTAGCTATATCTTTGACAATTCATTCATTTGTGGAGTATATTATATTGTTACAGAATTTTCAAATTGATGGTGAGATTGGGTTTATATGTCACTATGACAGAATTTATGTCACAAAAATATTTCTCTTTTTAGATTGAGCAATTCTATTTCTATACTGTATCAATCGATTAAGGGTAAGGTGAGACAAACAACAAGATTAGTCATCAACTACTCAGATGAGTTATTTTCGTTATCTTATAAATAGATGTTATACTTTATCTGATTCCCATTACCTCCTTTCAAAATTAAAATTTACATCACACGTCTTATTCCTCCTCTTGAACTCACTCAATATATCACCACAACCTTCCCCTTTCAAGCATACCCTCTACAAAATTGTTCTTATTAATTAACTTCATATATACAAAAATAAATAGCTAGAATTATTTACTTGTTTTATTCATTTATTTTTAAGACTTTAATATTTCATATGTATAGTGTATATAATTATGTTTTTTTTGTTTTTTTTGAAACAGTATATAATTATGTTAATCAAACAACGATTATTGTTAAATTTCTATACAAACGCGTCTAATTAATTAAGGCAGATTTATGATTAAGAGGCAATTAAGAAGATGAATGACGAAATTAAATCAAATGGATGGAGAAAAGCCACGTAAAGAGAGTAGAAAAGGCACGTGCATGCATTAATCTAAGCAGACACTAGATTTGTCCTATTAGGCATTCCACACTCGTGGGAATGTCAAATGTGGGATAGTTTAAATAGTCATGTCACAGTGGAGTAACATTTAATCAAATCAACAGTTTACACTTGACAGCCGTCAACGTAATTATTTGATCAAAGTAATTAACAATTTACACTTTTATGATTTTCAAGTGTAAATTTAATGTTTATGTGTAGCCCTAAGGGCTATGTATAGCATTTTCCAATATTTTAATGTAGCTTTTTGCCAAAATAGGAAGTGTAACACTTATTAAAGCACGGTCGGATTTGATAAGTGTAACACTTAAAAAAAACACGAAGGGAGTAATATATTTCTAGTAAAGTACTCCCTTGGGGGAGAAGCCGTGATTTTTAAGCTATAGGGGCCGACTAAAACTTTAATAAAAAATTAATGTGAAAACAGGCTTGATCTTAGGATCTAATTAAAACCCCAAACAATGGGATTCAAACCACTGTAACAATCGTTAAATACAACTTAATTTATAACAAAAATATTACTACTCCCTCCGTGTTTTAATAAGTGTTTTCACTTTTTTCACTATTCACATAATGGTTTTGACTTGATTAATTTACAAATATATAAAACAAATGTTATTGTATAATACATCGTTAGATTCGTTATAATATATACTTTCATAATATCAACATTTCTATAATATTACTAATATATAATTATATAAATTGATGGTCAAACTTGTGCCTCAGCGTGTTTGGTCAAATTGTAAGTTTTTAACACTTATTAAAAATACAGGGAATACATCTGTTTCATATTATTAGCAACGGTTAAACATTTTTTCTCTCTACTTTATATCAAATCATTGCAAATAATATGAGACGAAGATAATATTTATTCGAAAAACTTATAGGGGCGAGCAGTTAAGATTAAAGGCCACGAAATTGGTCCTTGGGGGTCGGGCCTCCACCCGCCCCCCATGTAGCTTCGCCCTTGCTCCCTCTGTTTTCCTTTATTTGCATCAACTAGATTTGTACTCGTGCGATGCACGATATAATAATTTAAAAGATATTTTTATTATTATATTATTAATTAATTAATGATTTTGAAACAAATCATATGAAGGAGTTCTTTTAGGAAAAAAGAGTTCATTAATGCGTTTTTAGTAATTGATACCCATACTTTTATTTATTTTTTAAAAAGTAATCTGCCTAATATTTGAATTTATTTGTTGTAAAGATAAAAAAATTGAAAAAAAAATGATGTCATAATCAATTTTGGAGGAAAATTTTTAATTAAAAAATGACATGTGTACAAAGATGATATCAGCGGTTTTAATTTTAGTAATAATTATAGATTTGACCGGTAAATTCACCGAGATGCAACTTTGATCATTAATATCTTTAATTAACTGTTATGAGCAATTAGTAAAAATTATAACAAAATATTATGAAACTAAACATTATGACGAAGCTAATGATATATTATTTACGGAATAATAACATTATGACGAAGCTAATGATATATTATTTATGGAGTATTTATTTTATAGAGGAGAAAAAATCAAGTCATTCATGATATGTGAATAGTGCAAAAATCAAAGTAATGCATTTAAAAAAACAGAGAGAGTACGTACTTACTACTTAGTAAGATAATGCTTCGTAGGGAGCATTAATTTATAGTTTGTACGGCAGTGCGGAGTAATATTATTTCTAATATTAAAAAATAAATAATTTTTTAAGAAGTATATTAAAGACAGTAAAAGAAAATTTACAGAGTACGAGTATAATTTTTTTAATACGAAGTACTAGAGTGGGTATTAGACAAATATTAAAAATTTATACTCCGTATTAGGTCGAAACCTCAAAAATTTCTCAAAAAGCGTGGATATTAGCCTTCAATTTTGAATTTTTTTTACTTTTTTTCACCCGGAAATAAAAATTGCCGAAATGTTTACCATGGTCCCTAATACTCTCCGGGAGTCCAATTGGCTAGGTGGAACCATCCAAATTGCCTTTAAATGACCAATTTACCGGTTTACAATTTGCACCGATTTCATTAACTCAAGCTTACCACAAACATTTATGACAACATATAATGATCATATATGGATCCAAACGGAATTATATGACCCCGAGATATATTCCCTAAAATCTAAATGCTTTTCGACACTGGGCCCTGAAACATTCGAAATTTTTCAAAAAGAGCGGATATTTAGCCTATAATTTTGGAATTTTTTGACTTTTTTTTTGTCCGGATATAAAAATTGCCGAAATGTTTACCATGGTACCAAATACCCTCCGGGAGTCCAATTGGGTGGGTGGAACCATCCAATTTGCCTTTAAACGACCAATTTACCGGTTTACAACTTACACCGATTTCATTAATTCAAGCCTACCACAAACATTTATGACAACAAATAATGATCATATATGGTTCCAAACGACATTATATGACCCCGAGATTTATCCCCTAGAGTTTCAAGACTTTTCGACACCGGGGCCCGAAACCTTCGAAATTTCTAAAAAAGCATGGATATTAGCATTCAATTTTGGTATTTTTTGACTTTTTTTCGTACGGAAATAAAAATTGCCGAAATGTTTACCATGCTCCCTAATAACCCCCGGGAGTCCAATTGAGTGGGTGAAACCGTTCAATTTGTCTTTAAACGACAAATTTACCGGTTTACAACTTGCACCAATTTCATAAACTCAAGCATGCCTTGAACATTTATTACATCAATAATGATCAAATATGGTTCCAAACGACATTATATGACCTTGAGATGTATTCCCTAGAATTTCAAGACTTTTAGACACCGGGCCTCGAACACTCCAAATTTCTCAAAAAGCGTAGTTATTCACCTTCAATTTTTGAATTTTTTGACTTTTTTTCGCCTGTAATAAAAATTGCCGAAATTTTTACCATGATCCATAATACCCTCCTAGAGTCCAATTGGGTAGGTGGAACCATCCAATTTTCCTTTAAACGACCAATTTAATTACCGGTTTACAACTTGCACGGATTTCATTAACTCAAGCCTACTACGAACATTTGTGACAATATATAATGATCATTTATGGTTTAAAACAGTATTATATGACCCCAAGATGTATCCCCTAAAATCACAAAGCTTTTCGACACCAGGCCCCGAAACCTAAAAAATTTCTTAAAAAGCGTGGACATAAACCTGTAATTTTGGAATTTTTTTGACTTTATTTGCTCGAAAATAAAAATTGCCGAAATTTTTACCATGGTCCCTAATACCCTCTGGGAGTCAAATTGGGTGGGTGTATCCAACCAATTTGCCTTTAAACGTACAATTTATCGGTTCACAACTTGCACCGATTTCATTAAATCAAGCCTACCACAACACATTTATGACAACATATAATGATCATAAATGGTTCCAAACGGCATTATATGACCCCGAGATGTATCCCCTAAAATTTCAAGGCTTTTCAAAACCGGTCCCCGTATCCTGGATCGCCAGATAAACATCGAAGGATCAGCTCGACTACAGCTAAAACTCTGAAATAAAGCTCTCAAAATTTCTCAACAAGAGTGAATATTAGCCTTCAATTTTGAAATATTTGACTTTTTTTCGCCCGGAAATAAAAATTGTCAAAATTTTTACCATGGTCCCTAATATCGTCCGGGAGTCCCATTGGGTGGATGGAACCATCCAATTTGCTTTTAACCGACCAATTTACCGGTTTACAACTTGCACCGATTTCATTAACTCAAGCCTACCACGAACATTTATGACAACAAATAATGATCATATATGGTTCCAAACAACATTATATGACCCTGAGATGTATCCCCTAAAATTTCAAAACTTTTCGAAACCAGGTCCCGAAACCTCCAAAATATCTCAAAAAGCGTGGATATTAGTCTTCAATTTTGGAATTTTTTGACTTTTTTTCGCCCGAAAATTATAATTGTCGAAATTTTTACCATGGTCCCTAATATCCTTCGGGAGTCCAATTGGGTTGGAGGAACCATCCAATTTGCCTTTAAACGGCCAATTTAATTACCGGTTTACAACTTGCACGGATTTTATTAACGCAAGCTGATGTGTTCATTTTATATATATTTATCCCCGTCCCTTGGTCGTAATTAGTAGTGTTTTTGGCTCCTACGAGCCACTTTTATTACTAATTTGTGTTTTCCAGTGCTTTGGTAGTTTTGCTTGAGTTTTGTAGGAATTTGCGTACTTGGAGCAATTTCCCGGGTTTTTCGAGGAGCATCTACAAGTATTGGAAGACCGCGACCGCTTTCGATAGCCCAAGGCCGATTGGAGGGATCAAATCGGTGATTAAGGGCTCGGTTATGAAGATTTGAGGACTTGGGCCAAGTTCGGAGGCCCAAGAGTTGGAGATTTCGAAGCCCATGAGCATCGCCCAAGTCCACTCTCTCCGCCCGGAGGCGCGCCCGGCCGGGCGGGCCAAATCAACACGCGCCCGGCCGGGCGCGAGAAAGCTTTTGGGGAGAAAAAGGCGGGCCCGGTCGGGCGAGCCCTTGCCCGACCGGGCGCGTGTCGTTCCTCAGAGACGATTAGCTTTCCGTTTTGTTTTGTTTTAGCGTTAACTCTTGCTTAGTATTAATGTAATTCTATTAGGCAAGTTTAGGATCTCTTGTCATTATTATTACTCTAGTTTAGTTTTCCTCTCCCTTCTCTCTACTTAACTTTCTCTCTCTAGATTTTATTTTCTTTCCTTGTTCCTCACACTCTTGTAATTCCGCCGTTTTGGTATGATTTCTCCTTTAATTAATCTCAGTATTTTACTCTTTCCGATTTCTGTTATGTCTTGTTTAATTATTATGCTTTGTTTAGTTTTGATTATGTCCGAGTAGTTTAATTCTAGGGTTTATGGGGATCCATAATTAATATGAAGGGGTAATTTATTATTATTGATTATTGACTTTGCATGATAATTTCTTATTGATTTGTTCTAATTCTTTGTAATTGGATTATGAATCGAGCAGATGTAATTTGATTGTGAATGTTTAGCAATATTGAATTGATGAATCGAGCAGATGTTAATTCGATATTAAAGGCTATTTTCAATAGGAACTTAGATCTAGTAAATTGCGAGAGCCTGTTAGATCTATGCTGGTTAATAAATTGCGAGAGCCTGTTAATCATGTTATTTGTGCAATGTTGATTGATTGATTGTTATGTTTTATCCCGGAATATTAATTATTGGTGAACCTGTGACCCTAGGCCTTCTTATATCTGATTTTCTCCTTAAACTTAATCTTCGTAGTATAGTTTTATATTATAACAACAATTTGGTTACCTTGATAATTTAGACTATATTAATTAATTAGGAGTAGAAAGACCAGTTTCCCTGTGGATTCGACCCTACTTCCCTATCTACTTTAGTTAGAGGATTTAGGTAATACTTTTGATTAGGTGATACGACTTTAGCCTGTCAAAATTTGGCGCCGTTGCCGGGGAAACGGTTTTATTTTTATTTCTAATTGTTTTTATAGTTTAGATTATTTTCTCTTTTGCCTCAAGGGACATTAGTTCTTTGAGGTAGTACTAATATCTGTTTTTTTTTAGTTCTTTGTTTATGCCCAGGTGTTCCAGATCAGGTTACATTCCATTCGATCCTGAGATCGAACGCTCGTTTCATAGACAAAAGAATCTTTACAGGCAGATCTTAGCAGATTCCGGGAGTAGTGATATTCTTGGAAATCCATTACCTTCCTCTAGTGATTCGGAGCATTCTTCTGATTCAGAACTAGAGATGGGTACACCACCACCTCCACCACCTCGTAAGCTTAGCGATTATTCGCAACCATCGCTGACAGATTTTCCGCATCTTTCTCCTACGCCCGATCTCGAGGGAATCCAGTTCGAGATCAAGCCCCAATTCATTACGATGATAGAAAGGAAGCAATTCAGTGGAGCAAAGGGTGAAGATCCTAATCTTCACATTGCAGATTTCTGTCAATACTGCAATACTATTAGGCAGAATGGGGTAACGCAGGATCAAATCAGGGAGATTCTTTTTCCCTTTTCTTTATGTGGAAAAGCTAAATTATGGTTTAATGGTTTGAATAGAGCTGCACTTGGTATTACTAACTGGGAGACTCTTGCGTTGAATTTTTATAATAAATATTACCCTGCAGAGAAAACAGCTTTATTGAGAAGCGCCATCCAGAATTTTGCCCAAGAGGCAGATGAAGCATTATATGAAGCTTGGGAAAGATTCAAGGATCTGCAGAGGGAGTGTCCCCACCACAATTTGGCGAAGTGGCAGTTGATTCAAGCTTTTTACAATGGTTTAGGAAATGCATCTAGGACAATTTTAGATTCCGCAGCTAGCGGTAGATTTATGAATTTAAATGTTGATGATGCAGGTCAGGTTATCGAAGATATGGCAATCCATAATTCCCAATATGGGAATGCTAGAGGCTTTGCTAACAAGGGCAAGCATCATGTTGATTCAGTCACTTTATTGCAAGCCCAGCTTACTTCTATTTGTCAGAAACTAGATAATCTTACTACTAACAATCCTAATTCTGTTGCTAATGTTTCTGCTGTTTCTAATAATGCTAATGATGCTTTCTGTGAAAATTGTGGAAGTGTAGGTCATTTTGAACAAGATTGCAGGAGTTCAATGGAGCAAGTTAATGCTTTTCAAACTTACAAGCAAAATAACCCATACTCCAATTCCTACAATCCTGGCTACCGGAACCATCCCTACCTATCTTACCGTAGCACCAATGTTCAAAATCCTCCACCTCCACAACAACCACAACAAGCACCCCCTCCACAGCAGAAATATTACCATCCTCATGCCAATCAGAAACCCCCATCACAACCCCCTACTACATCTTCTGACCCTGCTTTATCAGAAATTAGGGCAATGCTGACTAATATGCAAAAGCATATGGAGAGTAGAGACCAACAGATTGACTCTATTATAACCCATAATAAAGTCATGGACACCCAAATTGCCCAATTGTCTTCTACCCTTCAATCTCGTCAGCAGGGAGCTTTACCAGCGCAGGGAATGCAACCAACGGATCATGCAAATGCAATCACCCTAAGGAGTGGTTCACACTATGATGGGCCCCAAATGCCCAAAGAGGATGAACCTGAATTATCTGACATTGCTAATCCTGATTCCTTTGTACCAATTTCCCCTGCAGGGCTGCAGGGTAAAATTCCTGATGCTAATATTTTTGATGATTCATTGCAGGGTACAACCCCAGGGAAGGATGCACCCCAGGAGAAGAGTAGGGAAGCACCACCAGTTATCAAGCTACCTTTTCCCAACCGTCACTTGAAGACTAAGTTGGATAAACAGTTTGGTAAGTTTTTGGAGGTTGTTAAAAATTTGCAGGTAACAGTTCCTTTTACAGAACTTATTACTCAGGTTCCTGCATATGCTAAATTTATGAAAGACATTCTGACTAGGAAGAGGGCCTTTAATGAGGTAGAAACCGTAGCATTCACTGAGGAATGTAGTGCACTTTTACAGAATAAATCCCCTCCTAAATTAAAGGATCCCGGTAGTTTTTCTATCCCCTGTCATATTGGTAATGTCTTCATTGATAAAGCATTATGTGATCTAGGTGCTTCTGTTAGTGTAATGCCATCGTCTGTTTGTGCTAAATTAAATATGGGTGATTTAAAAGTTACTAATATAACATTGCAAATGGCAGACCGTTCTGTTAAATACCCCTTAGGTATTTTAGAGGATGTACCTGTTAGAGTTGGTAAATTTTTTATCCCCGTTGATTTTGTTGTTCTGGACATGGCTGAGGACACGCAAATTCCCATTATATTAGGTAGACCTTTTCTCCATACTGCAGGAGCCATTATTGACGTCAAAAATGGTAAACTAACCCTTTCTGTAGGCGACGATAATATCACGTTTAATTTAGGGAAAGTTTTAAAAGGTCCAATGCTTGAAGAAAATTGTTATTTGATTGATGTGCTTGATATAATGGATGATATTTGTGAGGAAAGCTTACCACAGGTTCTTGCAAGGGACCCCTTGGAGGAAATTCTTTGTGGAAATTTGTCTGCAGGTGACATGAGCGTATGGAGCAAGGAGGTGGACGATATAGAAAGAGCTCTTGCCACCGAGGAATCTGATCTTAATGATTGTGTGAAGGTAGTAAATTTGGTTCAGGAATCAAAACCTGCAGAGGTGAAGAAACCTGAACTAAAACCTCTCCCTTCCCATGTAAAATATGTTTTCCTTGATGAGCAGGAATTGTACCCTGTGATCATCAGTACTGCACTGGATGACCCACAAATTTCTCAACTTTTAGAGGTTCTCCGAACCCACAAAAGGGCAATAGGGTACAGTATTGATGATCTCAAGGGTATAAGCCCTGATTTTTGTATGCACAGGATACACTTAGAGGACAATTACAAGCCCTGCGTTCAACCCCAGAGGAGGTTGAATCCTAATATGCAAGAGGTAGTCAAGAAAGAGGTTATGAAGTTACTTGATGCAGGTATCATCTATCCTATTTCTGACTCTAAATGGGTAAGTCCTGTACAGGTGGTTCCTAAGAAGGGTGGGATGACTGTCGTTAAAAATGATAAAAATGAATTAATTCCCACTAGAACTGTTACAGGGTGGCGTATGTGCATTGACTATCGTAGACTAAATGTCGCCACTAAAAAGGACCACTTCCCTCTCCCCTTTATTGATCAAATGCTTGAGAGGTTAGCAAACCATAAGTTCTTTTGCTATTTGGATGGGTATTCGGGATTTTTCCAAATCCCGATCCACCCTGACGACCAGGAAAAGACTACATTTACATGCCCTTATGGCACTTTTGCATATCGTAGAATGCCTTTTGGTTTGTGTAATGCGCCTGCTACTTTTCAACGTTGCATGATGAGCATTTTTTCTGATTTCATAGAGTCTATCATGGAAGTCTTTATGGATGATTTTAGTGTTTATGGTTCCTCATTTGATGCATGTTTAATTAACCTAGCTAAAATCCTGAAAAGATGTGAAGAATGCAATTTGGTTCTAAATTGGGAAAAATGTCACTTTATGGTGACAGAGGGAGTAGTCTTGGGTCATATTGTATCTGATAAGGGCATACAGGTGGACAAAGCTAAAATTTCAGTGATTGAGCAATTACCTCCCCCAGTTAATGTTAAGGGAGTTAGGAGTTTCTTGGGTCATGCGGGGTTTTATCGCCGTTTTATCAAGGATTTTTCTAAAATTGCTAAACCACTAACTCAGCTTTTGCTTAAGGATGCCCCTTTTGTTTTTACTGACGAGTGTCTTGAGGCTTTTGACAGGATTAAGCAGGCTTTGATATCAGCACCCATCATATGTGCTCCCGATTGGAACCTTCCATTCGAAATTATGTGTGATGCAAGTGACTATGCTCTAGGAGCCGTGCTTGGACAAAGGAAGGATAAAGTTTTGCACGCTATCTATTATGCAAGCAAAACTTTAGATGAGGCCCAAGTCAATTATGCCACCACGGAAAAGGAGTTTCTTGCTGTTATATATGCTTTAGAAAAGTTTAGATCATATCTTGTTGGTTCTAAAGTCATTGTTTTTACTGACCATGCAGCGTTGAAATATCTAATAGCTAAGGCTGAATCCAAGCCAAGGCTACTCCGGTGGGTTCTTTTGCTCCAAGATTTCAATATTGAGATAAGAGACAAAAAGGGAGCAGAGAACGTAGTGGCAGATCACTTGTCACGTATCAGGTATGATGAGGGTAAGGATTCTCTTCCTATAGATGATTCGTTCCCCGATGACAACCTGTATGCAGTAGTAGAGAATCACCCTTGGTATGCAGATTTTGCTAATTATTTGGTGGGTGGTACTCTACCTCCTGACTTGTCCTACCAACAGAAAAAGAAATTCCTTTCTGATGTTAAACATTATTTTTGGGATGATCCTTTTTTGTTTCGTGAGTGTGCAGATGGATTATTTCGCAGGTGTGTTCCCGAATGGGAAGTTCACGGCGTCCTTACTAGTTGCCACACTTCACGCTATGGTGGACATCACGGCCCCTCTAGAACGGTGGCCAAGATTAACGAGTCAGGCTTCTTTTGGCCTACCATGTTTAAAGATGCTAACACTTTTGTGCAGGCTTGTGACTCTTGCCAGAGGACTGGCAACATTTCGCGGAGGCATGAGATGCCCCAAACTGGGATACTTGAAGTTGAAATATTTGACGTTTGGGGTATCGATTATATGGGGCCGTTCCCATCTTCCAATGGGAATTGTTACATACTTGTGGCCGTCGATTATGTGTCCAAATGGGTTGAAGCCATAGCATCACCAACAAATGACTCCAAGGTAGTCATCAAGCTATTCAAGAGAATCATATTTCCCAGGTTTGGTGTCCCACGAGCTATTATTAGTGATGGAGGTTCCCACTTCCACGAGAGACAGTTGGACAACTTACTTAAGAAGTATGGTGTATATCATAGAACCGGGCTTGGTTACCATCCCCAAACTAGCGGTCAAGTTGAGGTCTCTAATAGAGAAATCAAGGCGATTTTAGAGAAGGTAGTAGCCAAGTCTAGGAAGGACTGGAGCATGAAGTTAGATGACACACTTTGGGCATACCGAACGGCATTCAAGACACCAATTGGTACTTCACCTTATAGGCTAGTTTATGGTAAGGCATGTCATCTTCCCGTAGAATTGGAGTACAAAGCTTTTTGGGCAATCAAGGAGCTTAACATGGATTCTAAGGCCGCGGGCAAGAAGAGACTTCTCCAACTCAATGAGTTGGATGAGTTTAGATTGTCGGCCTATGACAATGCACGCATCTACAAGGAGAAGACCAAGAAGTGGCATGACAAGAGGATCCTACCAAAAGAGTTTACACCGGGTGATAAGGTCCTTCTCTTTAACTCTAGATTGAAGATTTTTCCAGGAAAGTTGAAATCTAGGTGGTCCGGTCCCTTCACTGTCACAAAAGTGAACAAATTCGGTTCGGTGGAGTTGGTGAATAACAAAGGTGAAGAGTTCAAGGTCAATGGTCAAAGACTCAAAGTGTATCATGATGGTGCTACCATTAGGGATGTGGAGGAGACTCTCCTAACTCCACTTCCTAAATGAGCTCAATGGAGGTAAAAAGGTCGTGCGGGACCTAGATAAACCAGCGCTTTACGGGAGGCAACCCGTATTTTACTTGCTTTAATTTTTGTTTTTCTTTCTTTTTCTTATGAGAGGAGAGAGGAGGGAATTTAATGAGTTTTATGAGTTTTTGGTACAGTTTACAGGAAAGAGTTAGTCAAATTTTGAGGAAGAAAAAAAGTTCGTCAAAACTTGCTCTCGGGCCCGGCCGGGCGGAGTTTCGCCCGACCGGGCGCGAGAGTTGACGTATACGGACTAAAATTTGGCCCGACCGGGCGGAAGGTCGCCCGACCGGGCGCGAAAAGAAGATCGAAAATCTTGAGAAATTGGCCCGACCGGGCAGTGAGACGCCCGACCGGGCGCGAGGCGACAGGAACCCAGGTCCCTCTGATCGCCCGATCGGGCGAAATGGCGCCCGACCGGGCGCGAGAGAGGGAGCTCATGACAAATGTGATCGCCCGATCGGGCGAAACGGCGACCGACCGGGCGCGAGAACTGAACTGAGTGCCAATCAAGATCGCCCGACCGGGCGCCCTCTAGCCCGGCCGGGCGCGCCTTCCCCATCTCTTTCTCTTCCCGTCTTCTTCCTCTTTTCTCATTTTATTTCTCTTCCTTCGGCTTTATCTCTCTAAAAACTCTAAATTTCCTCTGACTTCTCTCTAAGATTTCTCCTCCTTCTCTTACCCAAATCCAAAACTTTTTACATTTTCTTACTCCTCTCTTCATCCTCTGCATTCCTACATAAAAAATTCTACATTTCCACAAATTAAATTTTCGACTACTACCTAATGGCGGCTAAAAGGGCTCGAAATTTGCTCGGGGGTAGCTCCAGCTCGTCCCAACAGTACGATCCAGCTCTTCAACTCGCTCAGTGGCCGACGATCAAGATCGCGACGGCGGAGCAACGGGAGAAATTGGAGGTGCTCTACGGAAGAGAGGTAATTCCCTCACGGTGGGTACACCGTCCCACTTTAGAAGCTTTAGGTTTATATGGTTTTGTTAGGAGATTTTTAAACGATATTGGTATGCGTAAATTTGTAGATATGCATTATGCGACATACCGTGAATTAACTTGTGAATTTTTGTCTTCTCTTGTTATTCAAAACCATAAAAGTGGTCCTAAATTAATATTTAGGCTTAACAATAAAAATATCACTCTTTCTTTTGTGGAATTTTGTAAATTATTTGAACTGGAACCTGATTTGAACAGACAATGGAATGCTGAATTTAAAATGGAAGATGTTTATTTAGCTTTGACTGGCATTTCAAATGTTTCTGCTCAACATGCTAGTGCTAGGCCCATTCACCACCCCATCCCCAAATTGTGGCAAAGATTTGCCGGTGTATGTTTCCTAGGTAGAAATGAACCCCATAACTGTCAGACCAATGAACTTGCTGTGATTGGCCATTACATTTTTGGGTATGAAAAACTGAACATCGCCCGGTACATTATTCACCACCTAGGTAGGCACGCTACGGCCAGCAACCACCACACTACCCCTATCCGTCTTGGTGGCCTTATCACTAGGATAGCCATCAAGAAGGCCGGTTTTGTAGAGAGTGGACCTCATAAGATGACCAACATGGGACCCGACACCTACATGACCTCTAGGTACCTTGAGGAGCTTGGGTGGTTGCGGGTAGACAAGAACCAGGTCACCCATTGGTGCATTAGGACAGGGACTGAACAACCCCTGCCCATTTTTCCTTTGCCCAACCCAGACCTGACCGCCTTTCCACCAGGGCAAGAGTCCTACACTTACGCCCTGTTAGTTGCCCATGCTAGGGGTGAGGATCCACAGCAGGCCCAGGCTCAACCACAGCTCATAGTTCAACCCATTCCACAGCCACCATCACCACCCCGACAGTCCCATTCCGTCCCTCACGGTGACTCTGACCCAGTTTGGGACTTGCAGAGTATTGGCCAGGCCATAGGTCGCATAGAGCAGACCCAGACCGAGTTCAGACAGATGATTGGTTCTGTCGACCAGAGGCTAGGCTACCTAGAGAGGAACCAGGGTAGGGGACTCTACCCCATTTATGATGATTATGCTCGTCGGGGCAACATTCCCGACGATGCTGTTTACCCAGACTGGTTCCAGCCCCCACCTCAGGGATATGATAGGGATCCCACTGCCCATGGTATTTACACAGACTATTCCTCGTTCCATGGGTACGGCCAGGACATTCCTTTTGGGGGACCGCCGGGGGGGACTTTTCAAGCTAACTATTTTGGTGGTAGCTCTTTTGGTGCAGATGGTGCAGGTTCCAGTGGTGGAGCAGGTGGGTCCTCTCATATGGACCAGGATGAGGATGAGTAGCCAGCTGGGCTACTTTCGAGCCAATGAGGACATTGTCCGATCTTGGCTTGGGGGAGGATTTTTGGATTTGGTATATACTTTTCTCTTTCCTTTTCTTTATTTTTGTTTATTTTTGGTGTGTTTTGTTAGTTTAGATTTATTGCTTTCTAGATTAGTTTTATTGCTTTCCTTATTTGAAAAATACAAAAAAAATTGAAAAATCAAAAAAAATAAAAAAATACGAACCAATGAACTGTAAATCATGCTTCCCTGTGCCCCATACTTGAGAAAAATTGTTTTGATTCTTGGTATTTGATTGTGAGCATTGTGGATTTGTTGATCATGATTTGAAGTTTAATTGCTTGGATTCCTAAACATGCGTCAATTTTGTCCAACTACTTGTGAATATAGTGCTTGACTAGTTGATTTGGTTAGGAATGCGTGATTAGTTCCTGGTATGTCAATGAATTTGAGTATTGGTTTGCAACTATGAGTAGTGTTTCATGGCTCATTATTATGCACATGTGGAGGACGAAGGCATTTGTTCTTTTAGGTAGCCTTCAGATTTATTTAGATACATTTGTTCCCTTCTTGCTACCCATGTTGTTGCCTTGACTTTTTATTGTTTTTAGCCACATTACAAGCCTATTTTGCCTCATTGGTTACTAGTCCCAAGCTTGGCTTGGGGGAGCTATTAGTGAGTGAGGTGAGGGAGTTTGTAGTGTGCACATTATTTGCACAATTTGGGTGAGAAGTATTTTTTTTTCTTGATCATATTTTTGTTTTGATGAGTTTAAAAGTGTATATATTTGAGAAAAATAAAAGTGTGATGAAAAAGGAAAAAAAAAAGAGAAGTTCAAGAAAAATAAAAGTGAGAAAATAATAAAAAAAAGAAAGTGAACTTCCAAAGAAATAAAAAAGGAAAAAAAAATGAAAAAAAAAGAGCAAAAAGAGGAAAAAAGTTTGATGTTCAAATGTTCTAAGTGAAGGTTGATCAAAAGAAAAAAATTGAGTTTCATTGTAAATATTTGAGTTTGAGTTCAAAGTTTGTTTATTCACTCTTGTTCTATATTATCATATTTTTATGAGTGAATAATTGTAAGTTTTGGGATTGTTTTTTATGATTGGAGTATTTTTGGTGGATTTGTGTTGGAGTTAGTTTTGTTGGAGATGATTATGACCATTATTTTTGGTCATGGGTTTATTAGGATATGGCTCCCTTTATGCATAGCCTTTCTCTCACATATTCCCAAATTTATCCTACCCTTTTCCCTAGCCTTGCATTACAAGCTTTAAAAGACCTTTTGACCTTGTGCATAGAGTTGTGTAGATATGAAAAGTGTTGTTTATCAATGCAAGTTATGACTTGACATATTCCGAGTCGACTAATAGGTTGAGTGTATGTCTTTTTAAACACACGAGTGTTGTGAGTTTGGGAGGGCATTGTTCACATTAAAGGGGTTGGGGTGGAGAGCGATCGAGTACATCTTTTACTCGCCACATGAATGAGAGTTGAGTGTGTGAGCACTAGTCTTGAATTCTATATGCTCTTGTGGTTTGCTCTATTTGACAATTGTTGGGGATGAAGGGTGATTAGATGGATAAGATTGGTTGATTTTGAAGCATGTTCACTTGATTTACCTTGAATCGTTTGTGCTTGATTTATATATTGGGGTGAGGCATGTTTTATTTGTTCATTGAGGAGCTCTTTGCTTAGGGACAAGCAAAGGTTTGGCTTGGGGGAGTTTGATGTGTTCATTTTATATATATTTATCCCCGTCCCTTGGTCGTAATTAGTAGTGTTTTTGGCTCCTACGAGCCACTTTTATTACTAATTTGTGTTTTCCAGTGCTTTGGTAGTTTTGCTTGAGTTTTGTAGGAATTTGCGTACTTGGAGCAATTTCCCGGGTTTTTCGAGGAGCATCTACAAGTGTTGGAAGACCGCGACCGCTTTCGATAGCCCAAGGCCGATTGGAGGGATCAAATCGGTGATTAAGGGCTCGGTTATGAAGATTTGAGGACTTGGGCCAAGTTCGGAGGCCCAAGAGTTGGAGATTTCGAAGCCCATGAGCATCGCCCAAGTCCACTCTCTCCGCCCGGAGGCGCGCCCGGCCGGGCGGGCCAAATCAACACGCGCCCGGCCGGGCGCGAGAAAGCTTTTGGGGAGAAAAAGGCGGGCCCGGTCGGGCGAGCCCTTGCCCGACCGGGCGCGTGTCGTTCCTCAGAGACGATTAGCTTTCCGTTTTGTTTTGTTTTAGCGTTAACTCTTGCTTAGTATTAATGTAATTCTATTAGGCAAGTTTAGGATCTCTTGTCATTATTATTACTCTAGTTTAGTTTTCCTCTCCCTTCTCTCTACTTAACTTTCTCTCTCTAGATTTTATTTTCTTTCCTTGTTCCTCACACTCTTGTAATTCCGCCGTTTTGGTATGATTTCTCCTTTAATTAATCTCAGTATTTTACTCTTTCCGATTTCTGTTATGTCTTGTTTAATTATTATGCTTTGTTTAGTTTTGATTATGTCCGAGTAGTTTAATTCTAGGGTTTATGGGGATCCATAATTAATATGAAGGGGTAATTTATTATTATTGATTATTGACTTTGCATGATAATTTCTTATTGATTTGTTCTAATTCTTTGTAATTGGATTATGAATCGAGCAGATGTAATTTGATTGTGAATGTTTAGCAATATTGAATTGATGAATCGAGCAGATGTTAATTCGATATTAAAGGCTATTTTCAATAGGAACTTAGATCTAGTAAATTGCGAGAGCCTGTTAGATCTATGCTGGTTAATAAATTGCGAGAGCCTGTTAATCATGTTATTTGTGCAATGTTGATTGATTGATTGTTATGTTTTATCCCGGAATATTAATTATTGGTGAACCTGTGACCCTAGGCCTTCTTATATCTGATTTTCTCCTTAAACTTAATCTTCGTAGTATAGTTTTATATTATAACAACAATTTGGTTACCTTGATAATTTAGACTATATTAATTAATTAGGAGTAGAAAGACCAGTTTCCCTGTGGATTCGACCCTACTTCCCTATCTACTTTAGTTAGAGGATTTAGGTAATACTTTTGATTAGGTGATACGACTTTAGCCTGTCACAAGCCTACGACGAACATTTATGACAACATATAATGATTATATATGGTCCCAAACGACTTTATATGACCCCGACAAGTATTGTCTAGAATCTCAAGGCTTTTCGATATGGGCCCCGAAACTTCCAAAATTTGTCAAAAAACGTGAATATTAGCCTTTAATTTTGGAATTTTTAGACTTTTTTCGTCCGAAATAATAGTTTCCCAAAATGTTTACCATGGTCCTTAATACCCTTCAGGAGTCCAATTGGGTGGGTGGAACCATCCAATTTGCCTTTAAACGGCCTATTAACCGATTTATAACTTGCAACGATTTCATTAAATCAAGCATACCACGAACATTTATGACAACAAATAATGATCATTTATGGTTCCAAACGGCATTAAATGACCCCGAGATGTATCCCATAGAATTTCAAGACTTTTCGACACCGGTCCCCGAATCCTCCAAAATTTCTCAAAAAGTGTGAATATTAGCCTTCAATTTTGAAATATTTGACTTTTTTTTTCTCCCGAAAATAAAAATTGTCGAAATTTTTACCATGGTCTCTAATATCGTCCGGGAGTCCCATTGGGTGGATGGAACCATCCAATTTGCCTTTAACCGACCAATTTACTGGTTTACTACTTGCACTGATTTCATTAACTCAAGCCTACCACGAACATTTATGACAACAAATAATGATCATATATGGTTCCAAACATCATTATATGACCCTGAGATGTATCCCCTAAAATTTCAAGACTTTTCGACACCAGGTCCCGAAACTTCCAAAATATCTCAAAAAGTGTGGATATTAGTCTTCAATTTTGGAATTTTTTGACTTTTTTTCACTCGGAAATAAAAATTGCCAAAATGTTTACCATGGTCCCTAATACCCTACTGATGTATCCATTTTATATAGTATTTTACCCCCGTCCCTTGGTCATAGTTAGTAGTGTTTTTGGCTCTTTAGAGCCACTTTTATTACTAATTGGTGTTTTCTAGTGTTTTCGTAGATTTGGTTGACTTTTGCAGGGATTTATGCTTTTGGAGTATTTTCCCGAGATATTTAGGAGCAATCACGAACATTGGAGAAGCACGACCAGAGTTTATAGCCCAGGGCCGGTTAGAGACATCGAACCGGTGATTAAGGGCTCAGTATAGGTGATACCGGGGCGTTTGGACCGAGTATTCAAGACCCAAAGAGGAAACCCAGATTGGCCCGAAGAATTGGAGCCCAATCGAAGTCCAAATATTGGCCCAAATGATCCGCCCGGCCAAAAAGGCTGGCGCCCGGAGGCGCGCCCGGCCGGGCGGGAGGAGCGCCCGGTGACGCGCCCGGCCGGGCGCGAGATTGTTATTAGAGGTGAAAAAAGGCGCGCCCGATCGGGCGGTGCCTCGCCCGATCGGGCGCGTGTTTATTTAGGAAACAATTAGAGTCGTATTAATTTGTTTTAGTTTAGGATTTTTGTACGGAGTATAAATACTCCTCCGTAATACGTTTTTAGATCGTCTCTTCTTTTGGGGAGATCTTCTTTTCTCTTCTTCTCCTCTTCTTCTTCCCTTATCTCCTCTCTTTTAGACTTTCTCTCTCTACTTAGTTTTCTCTCTCTAAACCTTTGTTCTTATTTCTTTGATTAATTCCAGATTTATTTTGGTGACGATTTCTCTTCCCTTAATCTTAGTTATTTATTTTATTCCTTTGATCATGATTTATTTTATTGCTTTGCTTAGTCTATATCTAATTATGTGTGAGTAGTTTAATTTCTAGGGTTTATGGGGATCTAATAAATAATATGAAGGGGTAATTTATTGTTGTTAATTATCAATGCTAGATTAATTTCCTATTGATTGATTTAATGCTCTGTGACTAGATTAGGCCTGTCTTTTATGCATGAGTTTGACAATATTGATTCAAGAATCGAGAGATGAGAATTAATGTTTAGGTCTAGTTTCAATAGGCAAGTTAATTTATAAATGGTTAAGTCAAGATTCGAGAGATGAGATTTAATACCGATAAATTAATTGTGTGATTGTAATAAGTAGCGAGAGCCCTTTACAATCTGATTAATTGATGCATTGATGATTGACTATTATTGATTGTTGGTATTGCATGATGATTTCTTATTGGATTGTTTTAATGTTTTACAATTGCGGCTTGTAAAAGTATAGCAATATTAAATTGATGAATCGAGCAGATGTTAATTTGATATTAAAGGCTATTTTCAATAAGAACTTAGATCTAGTAAATTGCGAGAGCCTGTTAGATCTATGTTGGTTAATAAATTGCGAGAGCCTGTTAATCATGTTATTTATGCAATGTCAATAATTGATTACCCTATTTTACCCCGGAATATTATTTATTGGTGAACCTATGCCCTAGATCCTTTTATATATTATTTTCTCCCTTTTCCTACTCTTTTTAGTTTAGTTTCATATTCAACTTTTAATATTGGTTACTTAAATAATTTAGATTATAATATTTAATTAGGAGTAAAAAGACTTGTTTCCCTGTGGAGATCGACCCTACTTCCCTATCTACTTTAGTTAGTGAATTAGGTAATTATTTTTGATTAGGGGATACGACTTTACCCTGTCACCTACTGGAGTCCAATTGGGTTGGTGGAACCATCCAATTTGCCTTTAAACGACCAATTTAATTACCGGTTTACAACTTGCATGGATTTCATTAACTCAAGCCTACTACGAACATTTATGACAACATATATTGATCATATATGGTCCTAAACGGCATTATATGACCCCAAGATGTATCCCCTAAAATATTAATACTTTTCTACACCAGGCTCCGAAACCTCCAAATTTTCTCAAAAAGTGTGGATATTAGCCTTTAA
The DNA here is from genome assembly GCF_948465745.1 of Chenopodium album. Lineage (NCBI taxonomy): Eukaryota > Viridiplantae > Streptophyta > Magnoliopsida > Caryophyllales > Amaranthaceae > Chenopodium > Chenopodium album. The sequence goes on along the minus strand of NC_137842.1, from coordinate 71,576,607 downwards.
TTTTGAAATTTTTTGATTTTTTTTCGTCCGGAAATAAAAATTTCCATAATGTTTACCATGGTCCCTAATACCCTCCGAGAGTCTAATTGGGTTGGTGGAACCATCCAATTTGCCTTTAAACGACCAATTTAACGGTTTACAACTTGCACCGATTTCATTAATTCAAGCCTACCACGAACATTTATGACAGTAAAAGATGATCATATATGGTTCCAAACGACATTATATGACCTCGAGATGTATCCCATCGAATTTCAAGACTTTTCGACGCCGGGCCCCGAAACCTCCAAAATTTCTCAAAAAGCGTGGATATTAGCCTTTAATTTTGGAATTTTTTGACTTTTTTTTCGTCTGGAAATAAAAATTGCCGAAATGTTTACCATGATCCCTAGCTAATACCCTCCTGGTGTCCAATTGGGTGTGTGGAACCATTCAATTTGCTTTTGAACGACTAATTTACCGGTTTACAATTTTCACCGATTTACTGGTTTACAACGGCCAATTTAATTAACTTGCACCGAACCCAACTTGATCCGAAATTGATTCAAACCCGTTTTAACCCGTCAAAACCCGAATTTAACCGGACTTGTTACTAACCTGACCTGAATTCAACCCGACCCGAATTTTACCCTACCTGTTACAAACCCGACCCAAAATTAACCCGGCTTGTTATTGACCTGACACAAATTCAACCCGACTTGTTATTGACCCGACCCGAATTTTACCTTACCTATTACTTACCCAAGCCAAAAATTCTACCCGATCTGTTACTAACTCGACTCGAAATTAACACGACTTTTTATTTACCCGACCTAAATTCAACCCAATCTGTTCTTGACCCGATTTCAAATCACCTTAAATGCAATTTAGACCACCTTATTATTGTTGATCAAAGCATTTTGTCTTAGGAGACCAAGTCGGTCCAGACCAGCAAAAGAAAGGAGCATCATCCTCAAATTTAAGAGTTCAATATAATATATATTTGTTGTATGGTCAAATGAGATAATTGACTTGAACATAACCCGACTTGAATCCGAGAATGACCCGACTTGGAAATGACCCAACCTGATTATTACCCGCAAATTATTGACTTGAACCGAACCCGACTTTACCTAATAATGACCCGACTTGATTAATCTGTAAATTATTGACTTGAACCGAACCCGACTCAAACTCGAGAATGACCCGACCTGATTCTAACCCGCAAATTATTGAATTGAACCGAACCCGACTCTAACCCGAGAATTACCCTAACCCGTTTTAACCCGTGAAGACCCGAATTAAACCCGACCTATTGTTCACCCGACTCGAATGTAACCTGACCCAAACCCAGGAAGAAGTATGACCCGACGTGACCCAACTCAAGCATGACCCAACCTAAACCCGACCCGCATAGGCTATGGAATTAATGTGAATTGACCCAACCCGAGTTGACCCGCCCCACACTTACACGACCCACACCCGACCCGATTACCCGAATTTACAGCTCTACGTATTACTGTGCTCTATATGTAACTTGAACCATGAAATTTCCTCCATTCAATAGCCATCCAAATCAAAACTCAAAGGTACATGGGATAATTTATTACTTTTGGGCCCGTCATGTCATATTGGTCAGTTAACTCCTTCAAAGGGCTCAGTCCAACCCGAAAACCTATAATATGAATACTTCGAAAATTTTGACTTTTCACATGCAATGCATTAAATATTTAAATGTATATATTAACACTCGTAATTGTTAAAACATACTCCATTTTTAAAGTTTCGAATTGGTGTTATGCTATGATTGATTTGTATTGTTATAGCATTATCTAAGCAAACCACAATTGAGACATAAAGTAGGAACAACATTAAGATATAAAAAAAGTATTAATGTAGTAAAATTTCTATTTTTTTAAAAATAATATTAGATAAATTTCAATATTAAGTTTTAAAAATGGTCCAGATGACATAAGTGAAGTTGGTTGGAAGGTGGGTTATTTAAGTATTCCGTAATAATTATACTAGTACGGTGTAGTAGTCATTATACTTATCAATTGTCTCAATAAGTGGTCACATTTTTCTTAAACTGTGGCAATAATGACAATGAGACGATGAACTAAGTAAAACTATAGCAAACCACTTAGTGGTAAGACTGGTAACATCAACTATTCTTAAAATATTGTTTTAACATCATGTAAATTTTTTGAATTGGTTGTAACTAAACATATCACAAATTACAAGTACAACCAATAGTTGTTTTAGAATTTAGACTATTTTTAGTGGCTTCATCAACCTTCCTAAGCTGCACATCCTTTAACACAATTCTTGCCCATTCTCTAAAATAAGTATCATTAAGACTGACCTTACCACCCTTAAAAATGGACATACATCGACGATCGTCCTCGGGATAGGGACAAGGTTCACCATTCGGGTCACGGTATGCGCCTTGATGTTTCATACCGGACCAACTTGCAATCCAGTGATAGACATATTGGCCTACACCGGCTAACTTTAGCCAACCCTTAGGAAAAAACTCCATGACACTACTATTCCTGTCCATTAGGAACATGTTGGTTAATTGGGCACCATGAGGTGATACCAATACATCTGTTATGCTCATCAATTCAACCTGTCATCATCAAATTCAAGGCATACATAATTAATTAGCATTGATCAATCATATTAATTAAATTTTTGCTTGTTTTATTCTGTGAAGGTATATTTATACAAGTATATAATAATATAATGGAGATACATACTTCATTTTATTTCTATACCTATGAATTGTAACACACCACTTTAACACGCACTTTAAAAAAGATATTAAACTCGATAAATATTGTACTAAAACGGTGTGTTACAAGCTATTGAAAGTGAAATATACATACATAGCTATGTAACTCATGTCAGATCTCTATATATAATCATGAATGTCAAAAAATAAGTATTTGTTGTTACATGGTTTATTGTTGTGTTAGATCCCTCTTCACATTAAAGGCTATTACCTACTGTGTAAACCAAATTCTAATTGTAATTAATTAATTAATAGATTGATCGCTTATGGTTGATAACTTGTATGACATGTCAACTATTTTAGTGTGCTCCAATAAAAATAGTGCAGAGAATAAGAAACCTATGTCACTTCCAATTAATCCTAGCTCTATGGCAAAGTATATCAAATGGCGGATCCACTAAAGTACATGGGGTGTCGGCAAACACTCCATTAAAACTGTATAATGTTCTTTTTTAAATTAAAGTGATCTTTTGTCACTTGATATCCCATGATCATAATATCGACATTCTGTCTTCAAAATCCTTACCCACCCTTATATCACCATTTGAAAAATTACAACGGTCACATTTGGTATTGTATAATTGCTCAAAAACTGCCACCATACTTAAAATATGAAACAGTAATATATAATCAAACTTATACAAAATGCCCCCCAGTAGATTAAATTCAGCAATCCAACTACATATTTTTAAGATTGCAACTTTGCAAGGAACACACTATTTCTATGCCACTATATCCCTAGATAATCAACATTAAATGTTAATAACCAGCGTAATAATATAATTAACAACTACTCTATTCGTCTCTAAATAAATAATTGCGACTGAAAGTATTAATATAAAAAAGGACTAACCTGTTGACAAAAGGTGAGATTATTAGAGTAAGCTACATATAATTGGCAATTGGTAAACTTGTCACATTCGGTTTTAAAGAGGTCAATAACAGCCGCATCATTTGTGAAAGATCTAGCCCCAGTCCTCATAAATAGAGTCATCCCAATTTCATGTGGCCTACGATCAAGGCTTACATTACAAAACATCCTTGCTTTGCACCTTATTAGATCATACGTTTCCATCCTTCTTTGCCTTGACATCCCTCCCTCGTTATGCCTCATAACCACCGCCTCTTCGAAGCATACCGGTTGCTTGTCTTCAACCCCGTCAAACCTATTAATTCATCATCAAATGTTATACTAATAAGCAATAAACCAGAAATAACTTATCTCTTGATGCGTGAACCAAACTGACAATAGCCGCGTCGTGGAGAACCACTGACCTAAAAGACGATTCCGCGCTACCTCCCGGTGCAGTAGACAATTGCGGTCGCCCTCCAGGATAAGCACGGCGCCGGAGTTTATGTGCACTCACAAACCCGACTGGAACTCAGAATACTCGCCCAGAAAACAGAACAGAAAGAACATGTATTTAGATAAGTTTAGAGGAAAGAGAAGACTGATTGTGTTGTGTGTTTTGGCTAAGAAAACCACCGAATATTTATAGGGTGAAGAGGAAAAACGGAAAGCATGAAAGGTGGGAAGAATCTGGCCAAGAAAACGACCAGATTAATCTGGTCAGTCAACAACCGAGGCAAGAAACAAGGAATTAATCAGTCAGCTACAATCAAGGAATTAATGGCTGATTAATTCTCACAACAGTCAGAAAAGAATAAACCCAACAGACAAAAAGGAATATTCTGTTTAACAAAGAAAAGGGAAATAAAATTTCTCCAAAAAGATAACAAGGACCCACGCCCGCGCATCGCATTCCCCAAGACCCCAAGTCCCGAGGCCCGAGGCCCGAGGCCCGAGCCCGACCCGGCTCGGCTCGGCGCGCGCGCGCGCGTGTGTGTGTGTGGAGTAACACACACCTCCAACTCACTCAACTAAGTAGTGCTAAAGCACTACATTATAAAAACAAGGAAAAACCTTCCTCCCCAATCAATGTGGGACTTTTCCCCTTCCATTTATTTCTCTCTCTCTTTCCCTCTTATTTTTCCCAACACTCTTGTTTTATATCAAGAACTTCCAACAATCCCCCACAGGTTCGAAGATATGAAAAAGAAAGAAAGGAAAAATGAATTCTGGGCAAAACAAAACAATTGCATAAGTGTCAATGTCTCGCGACTTGAATTAACACATAGTGGACATCAAGCTATGATCCCTCACCTAACAAGTGACCTTCGTCTTGAACTCAATAGGGAGTTAGGGACCCGTCACTTTGAGCCACACAATTGAACATGTATAATATTCTGAAATTCCGCGAATAAAGATGACGCATTATACTGGCCATACGTCCAGCCTGGATGCTCATAGGTGCTCTAGAGTATAAGCCCACGAAATACTCATAGGAAGCGGCCACACTTCCACACCTAAGTAGGTGAACTCCATCAAGTGTGAGCTACAACACACCTCCAAAAATATGGATATGGGTTCATTAAGAGCCGTATGCTCAACCTCCTTCTCATATGTAGCTAAGCACAAAACAAACATCTAGAGATGGACAAATAAAATAAAAATGTGCTTCCGAATTATTACATAACGTTCCCCTTTGAACTCATAGTGAGTAGGAGTTCATTATTTCACAATTCATACAACGGGCTTTAGCCCCATCTCTTCCGATGTTTCCAAAACTAGTTTTTTACATAGGCCTTTAGTTAACGGATCCGCAATGTTCTTTTCGGACTTAACATAGTCCAGTGATATCACCCCTTCAGACAACAAATTTCTGACGGCTTTATGCCTCAGACGGATGTGTCTCTTCTTCCCATTATAGGCATGGTTGTGTGCAACAGCAATAGCAGCTTGCGAATCACAATGAAGTGCAACTGAAGGAGCTGGCTTCCCCCACAGAGGAATATCTGCAAGCATGTTCCTCAACCATTCTGCCTCATGACCTGCTAATTCAAGAGCAATAAACTCAGATTCCATAGTAGACATAGCAGTACAAGATTGCTTACAAGATTTCCAGGATACGGCTCCACCCCCAAGGGTGAAGACATAGCCACTAGTGGAGTTAACTTCATCATTATCGGATACCCAGTTGGCATCACAAAAACCCTCCAAAACTCCAGGAAATTTGGAGTAGTGCAAACCCCAATCCATAGTACCCTTAAGGTACCTAAGCAACCTCCTTAGAGCAATCCAATGATCACTGCTTGGATTATGAGTGTACCTGCTCAACCTACTAACAGAATAAGCAATGTCAGGTCTAGTGTAGTTCATAAGAAACATAATACTACCAATAATTCTAGCATATTCAGACTGATTAACTGGATTACCATTATTTTTCCTTAAGTGGAAACTTGGGTCATAGGGAGTCTTAACTGGATCGACATTAAATGAGTCAAACTTTTTAAGAAGTTTTTCAACATAGTGTGACTGATTAAGACAGATGCCATTTGGAGTCCTCTTGATTTTTACTCCCAAAATCACATCTGCCTCACCCATGTCTTTCATTTCAAAATTCGAACTCAAAAACTGTTTTGTCTCATTTACACGATCCAAGTTAGTCCCAAAAATCAACATATCATCCACATAAAGACAAATAATTACACACCCATGACTATCATGCTTAAAATAAACACAAGAGTCACCTTCATTAACATGAAAACCATTACCAGTCATAGTCTTATCGAATTTGTCATGCCATTGCTTTGGAGCTTGTTTAAGCCCATACAATGACTTGACTAACTTACAAACCTTCTCCTCTTGTCCTGGAACAACGAACCCTTCAGGTTGGACCATGTAAATCTCCTCATCCAAGTCACCATTCAAAAATGCAGTTTTGACATCCATTTGATGAACAACAAGACCAAAAATGCAAGCAAGAGCAATTAAAGTCCTAATGGTTGCAATTTTAGTAACAGGGGAGTAAGTATCAAAATAATCAATGCCAAACTTTTGAGTAAAACCCCTTACCACTATCCTTGCCTTATACTTGTCTATGGATCCATCGGCCTTTAATTTTTTCCGAAAGATCCATTTACAAGTAATGGGCTTACAACCTCTAGGAAGTTCAACCAATTCCCAAGTGTTATTATTGAGAATTGATTGTAATTCACTATCAATTGCTTCTTTCCAAAATACAGCATCAACTGACCTCATTGCCTCATCATAGGTTCTTGGATCATCTTCCAAAACAAAAATATGCACAAAATCATCATCAATTAAGGAAGATTCAGATAAATAAGAAGTAATAAAATCAGGACCAAAACTATTTTCCTTTCTTCCCCTTTTGCTTCTCCTTGGCTCCAAAACAGAATCATCGTTAGTAATAGGAGCATTAGCAATAGGTAAACTAACAGAACTACTAGCATGCAATTCACTATCATTAGAAGGAGACATTTTCAAAGGAAAAATGTTCTCAAAGAACTCAGCATCTCTTGCTTCAATGATATGACCACCTGCATAAGAATTGTTAGCACCTTTAACAAAGAAACGATAAGCTGCACTTTGATAAGCATAGCCAATAAAAATAGCATCAACAGTTTTGGGACCAATCTTATCCCTCTTGAAGCTAGGTGTGCCTACTTTTGCTAGGCACCCCCACACTTTCAAGTATTTCAGGTTTGGCGCTCGACCTTTCCATATTTCGTATGGAGTCTTGTCAAGCTTCTTGTGAGGAACCCTGTTCAAAACATGACAAGCAGAAAGAATAGCCTCCCCCCACATGTTATTAGGAAGCCCAGAACTAATAAGCATAGAATTCATCATATTCTTTAAAGTTCTATTTTTCCTTTCAGCTATACCGTTTTGTTCGGGTGAATAGGGAGCCGTCGTCTCATGAACAATGCCAAGTTGCTCACAAAATGCCTTAAGAGTGTCAGGGCTGTACTCCCCACCCCTGTCACTCCTAACCCTCTTGATCTTTTTGTCCAACTGGTTTTCTACCTCAGCTTTATATTTGAGGAACATTTCCTCAGCTTCGTCCTTAGACCTGAGAAGATAAACCATACAAAAACGTGAACAATCATCAACAAAAGTAATATAATACTTTTTACCCCCTCTACTTTCGTGATTATTAAAATCACCTAAGTCACTATGAACAAGTTCTAGTACTTCAGTCTGTCTATCTACTGATTTAAATGGCTTCTTAGTAAATTTGGCTTCAACACAAACTTGACATTTCGAAAAATCAGTTTTAGAAAAACTTGGAATCAAATTTAAGTGTTTAAGCCTTTTAACAGAATCAAAATTAACGTGACCTAATCTAGCATGCCATAAATCAATAGACTCAGCAATATAAGCAGAAGAAGTACTAGCATTCTTATTCATAGTGTCAATTTTAACATCAAGAGTAAAAAGCCCCCCATTACAAAAGCCCTTCCCCACAAATTCCCCATTGCGAGTAAGAACTAATCTATCAGAATCAAAGGAGAGCTTCAGTCCAGCTTTCATGAGCAAACTGCCAGAAATTAAATTCCTGCGCATTTCTGGAACATGCAAAACATTAGTGAGAGTAAGCAATTTTCCAGAAGTGAGAGCGAGAACGATCTTCCCTTTGCCTTGGATAGAAGCAGAAGCTGAGTTGCCCATGAAGACATTTTCACCTTCAACCTTGTCATAGGTAGGGGTGGCAAAAGATGACCCGACCCGATAACCCGACCCGAACCCGACCCGAAAATAGCGGGTTAGGGTTGAGATTTTCGACCCGAAAACTTAAATGGGTCAACACGAACCCGACCTGAAATTAAATGGGTTAGGTTAAGGTTGAAAATTTCAACCCGAAAATGACCCACTTAACCCGAAAAAAATCAGATAATCCAAAAAAAAAAAAAAAAAAAAAAAAGAGTAAAAAATTACCAAACCCACCTAATAGAAGTAACACCCTAAAATCCTAAATGAGTCTCCCTGCCGTTTAACTACACTAGCCCAGCCCAAATTTTCCTAACCCTAAGTATAAATTATTGATTATTCTAGATTTCTAGTCTCTGCCTCTTTCACTCTTACTTCCACTTTCTCTCTCTTCATCCCTTTCTTTCTCATTACTCTCATTCTTGGTGGTGTTTAACCCCCACTCATTAATTCTTGTTCGTCGTTTCTCCATCACCGTCGCGTCGTCGCTCTCTCTTTAATTAGCTTCACCAGCCTTCGTTGCTTCACTTTCGCTTGACCGATCTCGCATCAGCAAGCCGCAAGCAGGACGACCATCAAGTGACCAATAACTAAAAAATATTTCTGCAAATCATTGATCTTGGAGATCCATTTTATTTTAGCTCTTGTGTATTGTAATTAAATTTGGTTACTAACTTATTGTAGCTTATATATCTACACTTTTAATTTGTTGATGGTATCAATTTGATTATTTTATCAATGATTTTCTCTATAAAATTAAGATGTTAATACAAAAAACTGAAATGGGAAATGTTAGATCTGAAATTTTGAGGTAATTCAAAATCGAAAAATCAATGACCAAAAAAATCAGGTCAGATTCGGGTTGACCCGAACCCGAAAAAATCAGGTTAGGGTTGAACTTTTTGACCCGAAAAGTTAAATGGATCAGGTTCAGGTTAGGGGTCCTTGACCCGAATTTTAACTGACCCGAACACGAACCCGACCCGACCTGATCCGTTTGCCAGCCCTAGTCATAGGTAGTGAACATGTCCTTGTTGGCGCAGATGTGCCTGGTAGCTCCAGTGTCAACAATCCACTCAGCAGCATTACCTGTAAAGTTAGCTTCTAAAACAACAGCAACAATAACGTCAGAATCCTCAATAAGATTTGCTTGACTTTGCCCATTCTTCTTCTTGACCCTGCAATCTCTAGCCCTGTGACCAGTCAAACCACACTCATAACAGATTCCCTTAAACTTGTACTTCTGAATTTTCCCATTAGGCTTAAGGTTACTGTTTTTGGCTTTGGACTGGTTGTTTGATTTGGGTTCAACAAGGTTGGCTTTGGCAGAAGAAGAGGAAGGGAAAACAGAAGGGGTTTTGTCTTTGATACGGTTTTCCTCCTCAATTTTGAGGTGGGCAGCAAGTTCCTCTAAGGTTAGGTCTTTCTTTTTGTGCATGAGTTGGTTACGAAAATCCTTCCAAGAGGGAGGGAGTTTCTCAATAAGAACAATAGCAAGGGTAGTATCACAAATAGACAGACCTTCAGCAGCCATATTAATACAAATACTCTCATAAGCATGAATCTGATCAATAATAGGCTTATCATCAACAACTTGAAAACTTAACCACTTACTAACACAATAACGTTTAGTACCAGCATCATCAGTTCCATATTTTTTCTCTAAAGCATCCCAAATATCCTTAGCATGATAGAAACCCATATAAATATCCAACAGACTATTCGACATATAATGCAACAACATGCCCTTACAAGTTCTATCATCCTTAGAAAACTTAATCTCAGATTCAGACAAATCATCTTTATCAACAGGTTCAACAATATCATCAAGAACATATGCAACATCAATCTGCTCCAAATAAAAATGCATCCTAACAGCCCAACGTTTATAATTCTTTCCATCAAGAGGTTCTAGTTTAGACATATCAGGAACAAGGAATTTGGAAGCCATAATCGTCTTTTAGATTGTTATACTAATAAGCAATAAACCAGAAATAACTTATCTCTTGATGCGTGAACCAAACTGACAATAGCCGCGTCGTGGAGAACCACTGACCTAAAAGACGATTCCGCGCTACCTCCCGGTGCAGTAGACAATTGCGGTCGCCCTCCAGGATAAGCACGGCGCCGGAGTTTATGTGCACTCACAAACCCGACTGGAACTCAGAATACTCGCCCAGAAAACAGAACAGAAAGAACATGTATTTAGATAAGTTTAGAGGAAAGAGAAGACTGATTGTGTTGTGTGTTTTGGCTAAGAAAACCACCGAATATTTATAGGGTGAAGAGGAAAAACGGAAAGCATGAAAGGTGGGAAGAATCTGGCCAAGAAAACGACCAGATTAATCTGGTCAGTCAACAACCGAGGCAAGAAACAAGGAATTAATCAGTCAGCTACAATCAAGGAATTAATGGCTGATTAATTCTCACAACAGTCAGAAAAGAATAAACCCAACAGACAAAAAGGAATATTCTGTTTAACAAAGAAAAGGGAAATAAAATTTCTCCAAAAAGATAACAAGGACCCACGCCCGCGCATCGCATTCCCCAAGACCCCAAGTCCCGAGGCCCGAGCCCGACCCGGCTCGGCTCGGCGCGCGCGCGCGCGTGTGTGTGTGTGGAGTAACACACACCTCCAACTCACTCAACTAAGTAGTGCTAAAGCACTACATTATAAAAACAAGGAAAAACCTTCCTCCCCAATCAATGTGGGACTTTTCCCCTTCCATTTATTTCTCTCTCTCTTTCCCTCTTATTTTTCCCAACACTCTTGTTTTATATCAAGAACTTCCAACATCAAATCCATACAAAACAATTTTATTAGATTATGAACACATGTCATATGATCATTTTTAGTAGTTCCTAGCTAGATAGTTAATACTCTATAATTAATTAATTTTCCTTCAATTTCACTTCAAGTTGGCCCGGCCCAAAATGGGTCGAGCTTAACACAAAAATTTTGACCTAAGCCATGGTCCGATAACGGATAGACCATTTTAGCTTTTGGTCTAATCCAACCCCATTTTAGGTTAATTTAAGATTGCAACTCTGCTCATGAAAATATGAAATTATGTTGAGTCAATAATAAAGAATTAATATACACAATTTAAATAAACTTACACTTCAATATTGATTGGCCCATCAAAAGTGGCTTGCAAAACCAAACGTATCCAAAGACCCATCTTAGCCCTAAGTTCACCCCAATGGTATAACACCCATCTAGAAGGCAATTTACACCCATTTTTCATATGCCATGCTACAAACGGAAATACGGCGGACAAACCATGCCATATATTATCATAATTATAATGATTATATGACACAAATGTTAGGCCTTTCATAAGGGTGGCATTATGGGGTAACGCTTCCGGCCATGCAAGTGCATAATAATTCCATGACCCATCATGTGTGTCATGACCCTTTATGCATAGGATCCTTCCCTTTGAGTCATTTGATGGGAACTTTTGGTATTGCACGTCCCCTTCCTCGTCGCGTGTGTCGTACATGGAACTCATGAACCATGTGTGCCCTTGGGCGGCTGTGCTCGAGTATCTTAAGTCCTTCAAGGGGAGGAATGTCACCGCGTGTTTGAGCTTCTCAATCTCATCTTCGTTCGTTGAATTTTGATTTCCTAAGGGGGAGGAGGCAACCTTCTTGAAGGACTCAATCGACGGAGGGAATTGAAGAGAAGGAATTTGGAAGAGAAGAAATATGGTTAAACATATGAGTAAGATGATAATAGAATGTTTTGGTGAATAGTTGAAAGATAAGTTGTTGTGCTTGCTTTTAGGGTTGTAATATTTAGGTACCAAGGGAGGAATATTATGAATATTAGAGGTATGTGTGTGTCTTTCACTAGTTTGTGGAAAATTTTCCATGGCGGCTTAGCCAGGTACATACATTCAGATCCCGGATTTATTTGTTCTCACTTATGCGCACCCTAAATCATCGCCCTCACATTTTGTATATGTGTGTATGCTAAAGTGAGGAAGAAGCTTTGCTAATGAAAGTATGCATATATAACGTGTAGTAAGAGCAAATTAGGGGTGGTTGTTAATACATTCTTCAATTTTCGAGGGTGTACATGTGGTTAATATAACACTACTCACCCAAAACTAGCGAAAACAAATGGTAAAGTTCATGTGCTAAGCTAGCAAACCTCGAGGAAATTCTGCAATTGCCTTACTTCTTACGGAAGTATATACTTTATAACTTATCAACTTGTTAAGAATTAGAGGGTGTAAAATAGATTTATCGTGATATGAACCTAACCAAATTTGTGTTTACTTTCTTGCATAGAATTTTTGGTGCTACTTTACTGCATAATGAAGTATAAACGTTGTTGTCATAAAGTTTAGAAATCTTTCCATTAGTGCATAGAGAGAGTCAGATAATCACAACTGATACCGATGTAAACACGATTTGATCACATGTCTTTAGTATAACTCTCAATGCTTTAACCAAATGATACTCACATAATTATATCAAAATCGAAGACATTTGCTAATCTAAATATATATGCAATCATTATTTTACCCCAAAAACAAAGGAATTAAAAATGGGATTTATTGGCCTAATTTAGTTGTTCTTAGTTGGATTAGGCAGGCAGTGCAATACTCTTGTGACCTTGCCCAAAAAAGTAAGACAAATAGTTAGGCCTTGTTAGCTACATTTTCATGAAATAAGTCCAATAGTTGAAAGTTTTTGTTTCAAATTTCCTTAGCTCAATTTTAAGAAGTTGCTAATTTTCTTAGTTTAAGTATCACCCAAATTTTAGAAGTATTAGCTTAAGTATCACCTAATTTTTAGAAGCAACACGCAAATGCGTCTTTTGGATCAAAATAAAGTACTAAGGAAAATTGTATAACTTGTACCCATGTTTTTTACGCTTATGAGCTTGTCTTGTACTTCGTATAAGATATATAACTAACCCGGGGAGTTAAGCATAAATACGATCCCTCAACTATTGTATTTGTAGCATTTTGGCCCATCATCTTTTTAATGAAGCAAATTGGTCCCTCTGTCACCCTAACTTGATTTTTCCGGTGAAAAAATGATGAGCCAGCATAGTTTAGGGACTACAGTGTCCATGTGACAAAAAAAAAAAAAAAAAAAAATAAAGTTTAAGGACCTTGGTATGAGTTGACAGTATTTAATTAATGAATTGGTAATGTTTAGGGACCTTCTAATAATTACAGCTGTGAAAAAAAAAATCATGCATATGAGTTTTATAGTCTAGGGGACTTCTAGAAGGTTACCAAAAATAACCCAAACTTCGTCACTTCATCTTCAAGCTCAATTACTCCATTGTCGTTTATGATGTCTGGCTCGGAATTTGGTGAATATTCAGAGCAATAGAAAGCGAAGATGGCAAAACTCACATCTGCTCAAGGTACGGTCATCGATCTTCTCTTCTTAAAAATTAATCTTCATTTAGTTATATGATCAAACCCTGCTAAAGGGGCTTTTTGGAATTTGTTCTTATTTTGGTTGATTTTGGTTCAAATATGCTTGATTATGCTATTTTGTAGTATTGTGCGTAATTGTGATTGGTAAAGATTGAATTTTTGTTGGTAGGGGTCCTTAATCTTTTGGCAAAAAAGAAGTGCAGTCCCTAAACTAATGCTGACTCAAGAAGAGAAGTCCCTAAACTTTAGTTTAATTGGCAGTAAACATCCCTCAACTTTGCTGACTCAGATTTTCCTCCACCAGAAATGGTGAGCTAAGAGTGGCAGAGGGACTAATTTGCCTCATTTCAAAGATGAGGGACCAAATATGCAACTAATGATATAATTTAGGGATCGTATTTTAGCTTATCTCCTAACCCGGGTTGTTCAACATGTCGACACTAGAATGTGGCAACGGACCTAATTGTATACTTCGTATATAATTATACACTATAATAGGCATATCTTGAGATTTGTAGTATTCATGAGTTCAAAGTCAACCCTCAAATTACTTTGACGTGTCGTACATCAAACGGTTGGTTTTATTCAATTATTGGAAAAGGGCTCACTTGAATACTTGATATAGTTGACATTTGACCAACTTATAATCAAACAGAATAATATAACATTGCACTAATATAGTCGCACCCTTATAATAAATGAAGTTAATTTATTACTTTGACATTTGGCGGCACAATGCCCAATCGGGTGAGATTAAACATGGGCAACGGGTCGTGCCGTGCCGCCACGGGCCGTGCCTGGCCGTGCCGCGGTGGGAATCGTGTCGTGCCTAATTTTGGTACAACCCAGCCCACGACACGGCACGGCCCACGTACCTGGCGGGCCGGGCCGGGCCGGGACGCGGGCCAAACCGTGCCACTTTAATTTTTTATTTATTTATTTTTTTAAATAATAAATGTAAATAAAAAAACGATATATATTTTTTAGTACAACTTAATTTTATATAAATAATGTGATTAATTTATGTTTATGTTAATGTTAATATATTTTGTTTAGAACAACTTTATTTTAATTAAGGTTATATAAATTATTTATCTAATTATGTTTAAGTTTATATAAACAAATAAAAACAATTTTACTAATTTAGCAATAAACAACAATGCATATAATAAAAAATAAAAAATTACGACTGCGATAATCCGAAAACACAAAAAATTGAAGAATAACTTGTTTTATCATATGACGGGAGCCGGTACGATAAATCGATAATACAAATAATTAATGATAATTAAAAATCGTACAATATTTGGTGAATAACTTCATTTATTATACGAAATACGAAGTTCGATATTACAAAAATTGTACAATAGTGTATAATGGTGAGTAAATATGGGCCTCGTGCCGGGCCGTGCCGGCCCATGTGCCGGCCACCGTGCCGCCCATTGTGCCGCGTGCCGTGCCCGTGCCAAAACTAATTTTTTTGTTCACGGCACGGCCCATGGCCCACAGGTGGGCCGCCGTGCCAGGCTCGTGCCGGCACGGCCCGTGTCCACCTTTAGGTGAGATGCTCTCATATGATCTCAATATATATATATATATATATATATATATATATATATATATATATATATATAAAGCTGGATGTTTTTTTTTTTTTTTTTTTTTAAATAGATATATGCTATTTACAAAACAACTATATGTGATGTTCTTTATAAAATAACTGTATGTTCTTTGCAAAAAATATATGTTCATTCCGCCTTTTTTTAAAAAAAAAAAAAAAAAAAAAAAAAAAAACCAGAGCATCCCCCTGCAGGCATAAAATTTCTGCTATATGGATCTATCATGGTTTAGTCGTTTGGCCTTCACTATTTTATAGTACCCCTTTTCAATGTTTCCACGGACTATATATTATACTTATGTATAGAAGATATTCGGATAATGTTAATGTATGATTTATGAAGACACATGGTGTTAGGAATTTGTGGGTGAATAATTCAAATTTTCGGATTTGGATGTTACCAGGTCATTAAAAGTTACCCCTATTGCTTATTCTAATAATTAGGGAGCTTTTGCTTCGAAGAGACGAGGAATCTAGTGTAAACTGAATTACTAGTATGATTTAAAGGAGAAAAGAGCTTGGAGTATTGAATTTCAGGTGTTCCATTGGATTACTGTAGAGTGAGGACCTGCATTCTGAGTCTTGTTCCGCTTGGTAGAAATAGAGATTAACATTAGTAAAAGACCAAAAATAGAGGTAGCAATCATAATGGATGTGTGGAGAAGGTCCTGTTGGTTTGGCCATTTCAAAATAGTCATGTTAAAGCAATAAATCCATTCAGATAGAATTCTAATTTAGGACTCCAGGACACTTAAGATTAGGTCGGTTCAATTTTTGACGGCTCTGACTATTTGACACCCTTATGTATCAGCAATTCAGTAATCTTTTATACTACCTCCGTTACATATTATTTGCAATGATTTGACATAAAGTAGAGAGGGAGTCTAATCTTTGCAAATAATATGTAACAGAGATAGTACTACATA
This sequence comes from Chenopodium album, assembly GCF_948465745.1. Taxonomy (NCBI): domain Eukaryota; kingdom Viridiplantae; phylum Streptophyta; class Magnoliopsida; order Caryophyllales; family Amaranthaceae; genus Chenopodium; species Chenopodium album. The sequence goes on along the minus strand of NC_137842.1, from coordinate 71,560,307 downwards.
AATATGTGGTAGAGAAATCAAATTATTTGAGTGTTTCTGATATCTATCATATATAAAATCCAAACATATGAGATTGACTAGATTAATCAAACGTCAAAACACCATTAGAAAAAGTATGTTATGGAGGATAACATTAAGCTACAGTCTACAGAGCAAAGGCACGCAAAGGATCTAGGCCCTAGTGAAGGCCGTAGCTGACAATCAAGGTTCATTTTCATATGAAGGTACATGCAAAGTTAACATGCTCAAGGGACTGCACACAAAGGGTATAAGGAAGGTGGTTGCTGGTAGATAGGGGTGGCAATTCGGATCAGCAGGTCGGGTTCGGGTTGTTCGGGTTTAGGTCGGGTTCGGGTTTCTCTCAGTAACTTCGGGTCGGGTTATCGGATTGGGTCAGGGATTGCCAGCCCTCCTGGTAGACGATAATCAAGGTTCGGTAAAGGTAGCGACAAAGTTGATGTGGTGAAGGGACTGCACTGCACACTATCGGTGAAGTTAATCGGTGAAAGGACTGGACTCAATCGCAACCACGGGCAGGTTAAGGTGAATGAAAAGGTTTAGGAAAGGTCATCGGATTAATGGCAGTAAAGATGACCAAGCACTCAAACTACATAAGCAGACATTGTTTCATTTTTCTAAAGTTCTATCCTTCAATCTTTCTCAGGATATAAACAGCTGCGAAAATGACAGCATATGGAAAAGGGACTATAATGCACAAAAGAGTAAAAAGATGCACCCAAGGAAAAACAGTCATGTAATATTAACTTTAAAGTTACATTATAACATCCTATTGGTAACTGTCCTTCAGCTAGTCACATACTGGCACGAAAATATGCACACATTACAGAAGAGTCAAAACCCGCTTATCGAATAATAAAAGCATTAACAGGTAAGACTAATACCATAAGGGTAGTCCTAAGTTCTGATTTAAGCTATGAGGTGGCTAACATTACCTTAAGTTAACCCCAGTAGCTTAAAACTGTTTATCAACACTTTAGAAATAATCAGAAAGCTGTACAGAGATTAGTTTTTATATTAGATGAACACTCATGTGAAATAGAAATAGTAGTCGGTGGGTTGCATAACCTAATCCTCTTAGTTTCAGTTATGTTCATGCAGGAAACTGCAACTGCAAGAGCATCCACTAATCCACTGTCCTCTTCCAACTTGCACGAAGAACTAGTCGACCTGCTTGTTGACGAGTCATTGTCTGAGTCAACTCTGTGTGAATAAGCTGGCTTGTCCTGTTTATTTTCTGATTCATTCCTTTTTTTTACAGTCACGTCACGTGCAGTCATTCTCCTACTTTTGCTCGGTGTTAACTTAAGGGTCAGTGTCTTCAAAGGTGGATCAGCATAGAACAAAAGCCATGGATGTTCTGTCACAAATAGAACATTGTATTAGAGCACCATAACATGAGCACACACAAGCAAATTCACCAATTAAGTTGATAATGGCTTTTCGTACCATCACACTTATATTGCCAAATAGCACAAATAGCTGAAGATAAAAGAGATGGAAATAATCAATCAAAACATGACCAGCAGTTAATGGATTTTACTCTAACTAACATTACGAGCTGGGGTGAGAGAGGAGGGGGTGGGGTGGGGGGGGGGGGGGGGGTGTTGTTGAGGAGTAAAGATGTTTCCTCTAGGACAGGCAATAAGAAGTGATAAATAATCGAGTGGGGGTAGTAATGCTTGAAGGAAGAGGCCGTGATGGGAGATTATTACCCTTATTTGGGGGGTAATTCTTATACCTAGGCCCCAGAAGCAGGGGTGTACTTAAAAACCCTGAATTGGGGGTAATCTATTACCTTCTCTTCCTCTCTCTTTTTCACCAAAATTACTAACCACCTCCGCCCATTCTTAGCCTCTTTATTACCTCCCTTCTGCCCATCATGATTAATCGCATTCCAAGCAAGCCTTAACAAACAACTTTTTTCCTCATTTCTTAACTTTCTGCAAAATAAGAAAATGTGCTAAATCTTATTGACTTGTGCAATCTCACTATCAAAAGAAACACTCTAAAGTTGAATTACTTGACTCGCAGCAACCATAATGGTTGCAATCTTCATTATTCTAGTTAACAAGCATACACAACTAAACAATGAGAAGCACAATTAATATCAACCCCAAATATATCTCATTTGCTACAGCACCAACATCATCAATTCTTCTACACCGGCAACCAAAAATGACCAAGCATGCATAAATTCCAAGAGTGAAAACAACTTTAGCATCATAGATAGATTTACCATCCTCCCAACTAGCCAATAGGCCCAATACCCTAGATTCGTATGTACATCACAACTAACTCAGCTTTAAATCTGCAAAAAGTTTAGCTGCCTCCAGTTCACCTCTCATAGACTGTCACCATCTCCACTGCAAACATGCTCCGTAGCTAGTTAACTTGATTTTACAAGCTTAAACTATCAGTCTAACCAACTACAATGATAGTCTAAACACTCATAAATATAGATATAGTGATTCGATACTAAACAAGGAGGTGCTAACTGCCTCTGTTGACGGCTTGCTCTCAAAAACCTCCCCTCCCGAGTCCCACTCAAACAACTCATAAATATGAATTAGAAATGGAAACATAGGATTCGGTCACAATTTATGTAGCACATAAGCAGATATGAAAATGGGAAATGATATGGAAACATAAAATTCGGTCTTATCCTACGTGGCAGAGAAACAAATATAAAATAGGAACAGAAATAGAAACAGAAACTCATTAAAGATCAGATGATCAAGGTGAGGGGAAGGATTACAAATACTTGAGGATAATACTAAGAAAAGATTATCTTTCAAGGGTCCCTTTTTTTTTTTTCTTTACCACTGATAACTCTGCTATATGTATATGTACTCGAATAGATCTGCCATCAAATCTACAAATTGAACAAGAAAGAAAAAAGAGAAATCCACCGTAACTCTAAACATAAGATCCTCCAATTTCATTTGTCATTTTTTCGCATCAAATATATGTGACTATTGTCAATCTAAAACATATGAAACAAGCAGAAGAGGGTGCTAGACTTTGCAGTGGAAGACCAATAAGAAAGACTGGAACTTACTTAGTACTTCATTGGCAGATAGTCTTGTTGAAACATCTCTTGTTAGCATACGAGCAATTAAATCCTTAGCAGGCTGTGAAACTGTTATCCATAAGCCACTATCAAAATTAAGATCTACACTCTTGATGGACTCAAAACAAGCTTCTAAAGAGCTTCCTTGAAAGGGTAAAACACCAATCAAAAGTGCATGAAGAAGCACCCCAGCACTCCAGATATCCACCTTTTCTGAATATTCACCCGCCAAAATTTCAGGAGCAACATAAGCTGGAGTTCCAACCACACCAGACAAGCTCTGACCTGAAAGGAGACATCAAAGAGTAAAAAAAATTATATATTGCATTTTTTTCTCTCCTCTCTCTATCTAGTCGCTATCCCCATTCCCCCCTAGTGTATGTCTGTTGATTGGAGAGAGATGTGATCATGTGAACAGCAGATAATTGACAAACATACCACATCAACAAAGACATACATGACACGAACAAAATCCAGGATTGCCACTTCTTCGAGTCACAACAATATGACCTCAGACTTCATACCTTTATAGAAATTTACATAAAATATACGAAGTATTTAAAAGCACAAATCATACGAATCGAAAGTGATGCTTATAAATTGATGAGCAGAAATTGCAATGAAGAAGACCTAACATGTCAAGCTCTTAAATGCAGCATCAAGCATAATAATTTATGAGCCCACTTACCATTAACAATCCTAACTGCCAGGCCAAAATCTGCAAGCTTCAAGCCCCCTGAGGATGTAAGAAGAACATTCTCTGGCTTTATATCACGATGAACAACACCCATATCATGACAGTACTTGATGACCATAACAAGTTCTCTTAGTATGTTAGCGGCCTGCTGCTCACAATATCGCCTTTCCCTTGCCATTTGGTCAAGCAATCTCCCACCAGGGCAAAATTCCATCACAAGATAGAAAGATTCAACATCCTCATACACTGCCTTGAGTGTTACAATGCCCACATGTCCAGACAAATGTTGCATAATCTCCACCTCTCGATGCACAGGTTCTTCCCCTTTGGCTAAAGTTTTACACGCAAACACCTCACCACTTGCTTTGCTCCAGCACATTCTCACAGACCCGAATTTCCCTTTCCCAATCGTAGCACCCAAATAATAATCCTGCTCAATCTTTTTCTTCCTTCCTGTTCTGGTAGCTGCATCTATACAACCTATTTTCCTTTTAATACCTCTCGTAGGTGACCCAGAAGGCAAGCTACCGTAAGGTGGAGCAGTAACGACACCACTCACTCTACTCTCGGACAATCTACAATCATCTCTAATTACATCTTCCTTTCCCCTTTTTCTTAGCCTAGAGTAATCTTCCAACGATACATGAGACCTATAATATGCTATTGACGAAGTATATCTCCCACCATTCAATAGCTCCTCAACTCCCTTCCTTTTCTTACTCGGCGACTTCATCTAAATCCTAAATTACTAAAAATCATTCATCAGTCCACATTGTCAATTACTCCCTACACTCACTCTAACTAATCAGTAATCACTACTCAACTGACCATTGTTGCACTAATAACAATTAGCAAATTACATCAAACTACAAATTAAATCAAACTAATGCTATAACTAATTCATCAATATAATGGACATAATTTTCTGAAAAGCAAAAGTTCAGAAACCAAATTCTTTCTTTATCATTGGAGCAAGAACCCGCCACCAACCCAAAGCCAACGCATCAAAACCCTCCATTGTTGATCAAATTCTGAAGAAAACCCAGGGTGAAAAAAAGACCCAAATCAAAATACTAAACTACCATAATAAATCAGCAATAAATCCCACAAAAAAAAGAAGTTAAATTGAAAACAAAAGGGTATTAGCCTACCTTGAAAATCAGATAACTTTTTAATTCTCTTAGTAACACCCATTTCAGATCACCAACTCAGTAATTCTTCCACAAACCTATACAATCAAACAACAACAAAATCAACAAACCCAGAAACAAAAACAAGATTATAACATCAAAGATCAATCAATCAAATGAACCAAAAATCAAAAAGAAAAGAAAAGCAGGAAAGAGAATACCTTTGATAGAAGAAGAGTGAAAAGAAAGGTAAGTGAAATGAAGAGTGTAGAAGAGAAGAAAAGAGTGAGAAAAAGGAGTATGAGAGGTGCTAATAATTACTGGGAATACTGTATTCAGTGAGTACAGTAGTCTTCTTTAGTATGAAAATTTGTGGGACTTCGAGGAGCCCGTGAGATGGAACATTTGTGTATGTCTATGGTGGGGCTTAACGTTTATTTTTTCATTTGCTTTGTAAGAATTTCTTCTCAAGGAGAAGATTAGGGCTAAATATAAGGGATTGAAATACATCAAATCAGATTGAGTTGTGTATCAAATTGGATTGAGTTGTATCAAATCGGATTTTCCCATTAGTGGATTTGATTAGCATACAATTTAATTAGTGGACGGTTGACATATTATGACTTTGCATATGACTGGTTTTAGATAATGAAATGTTTTTAGAATATTTTTTGTGTTTTAAAAAAGTGAGTTCTGAATTGTAATGATAATTTGAGGCAAATTCATTATGTGCGGAGTTGTTATACATGAGGATTAAATTGGTAAGGTGTAATTGTAGATTTGTAGTTGGTAGGAAATTTAATGATGAATGTGTGTTATATAGCGCGTGAAAAGTTTTTTTTTTAAAAAAAAATTAAATAGCTTCAATTATGGCAAATATTAAATTTGTGTGTATGCTTTAGGAAATTTGATTCAATGCATATAATGTTGCACTTTCAATGAATGAGGGATGAGATGGAAGATTGTGTAAAACGAATCGGTAAATAAAAATAATAATAGCAATAATATAAAGGGGAAAGTTTGTGTATTCATAATTTTAGTAATATAATTATTCATATCTATTCACAAAGCTGAAATAATCATTGATAAAATCTTCTTAATTGTCATAATAGTGCCATGATTTATTACTCCGTATTCCTTAAGTTGGTGACAATTATTTGAAGAACTAATGTCAATTTTAACTTGTCAATTATGATTTGCCAATGATTACTTTTCATTTTAATTGTAATTATCACCTTCAATTATTTCTCGTTCCATTCAAGGCAATTGTTTTTTTTTTTTTTTTTCCAACATTAACATTGAGCTATAAAAGGTATTATTGTATAATTTAGGTGGACACCAAATGACCAAACTACCAAAGCCCTCACTTGTATAATAGAGATAAAAATGATAAACAGTTATATTGTAAATATATATACCAAAGATAAATACAAGACCTCATATTTTTATTTTTTGACAAAACCTCATATGACCAACAACACTTTCTTACACATAAAATCACAATACGACAGTATGATAGAGCAAAGCATGATCGTCGTTGTACTCATACAATTTTTGCTCATTATTACTAGCCAATAATGATAAATAGTTTCATTTACCAAAGATGGAAGATTCGAAACAAGAGTAGTACATGATCGATGACAAATACATTGAAGGGAGATTCTTTCAAAAAAATTAATTTATCTGCTGGCTTTTATCAAAACTGTCATCAGGCGGGCTTCAAAAACGCCACACCTGAGTAGCAGGACTCATCTGCCTACTTTTCACCCACCATAGCTGCTTTGTGCCTATTCCGATTCACTGATAGCATCATCTTTCTCATTCAAAAGGGAACGGAAAGTTTCAGCTCTTTCTATAAATCCAGCTTCTACAAAAGCATTCGCCAATCTATCACAGAGGGATCTATCAAAAACTGAAGAAGTGGAGTTCTTCCATTGATCTATTATTTCTTCTACTTCTTCAATATGGCCTAGCATCAAATATGAAGACAAGATGGGCACATAATTGTGACCAATCATTTTTTGCTTAGTCATTCTTAAGGATTTCCATATCTGGTCAATCATATCCTTGTTTCCAAAGCCAGCATGAAGTAAGATGAGGAAATCATAGGTAATCCATTCTCTCTGAGTAACAGTCTTTTCAGCTTCTACAAGAGAGCTACCCCCAGAGCTGGAAAGTTGGCCCGTTGTAACATAAATGTTAGTAAGGTTTCGGTACGTCACCCAACCATCATCAGAGTGAGGATCTTGGCTCATCTCAGATAGAACGCTTCTGACACCATCAATGTCGAGAGTTGCAGCACAAGAGCTTATCCAAAGGTTATAAGTAAAGAGATCTGGTGCCACCTTATGGCGTTTCATCTCTTCAATAACTGAAGAAACCTTCTCCATTTGACCCACAGACATGTACAAAGTCATCATCTCATTGTAGGTAATGGCATGGAAGGATAGACCTGACTCCATCATACGCTGAAAAAGCTCCTCGGCTTTATCAGTTAATTTAGCACATGCATAGCAGTGGAGTAGAGCTGTGTATGTTTCATTTGTTTTAGCATCATGTGGAAGACCTTCAAAATATCTTTCAGCAGCATCAACTCCAAAAACTTTTGTCATCAAATCAAGGCGAACAGCATAGTCAGAATCAGATAACTTGAATTCATTATGAGAAACCATCCATTCTGTTATCTGTATGGTAACAAATCATTAGTTAACTGACCATTAGCTCGAGCATCACAAAGCACTTAAGTAAAATAATCCTACCATGTATATTAGTCAGAAAAGGTCAGAACAATCTCAATTAGCAACATAAAAACAGAAGAACGTGAAGCAAAAAGAAAGTAAAGTGTGCTCTCTACCATAAAATGAAGCCAACATTAAGGCAACGGAAACAATGACAATCATTGGATATTTCACAGCATAATTGAAGACTAGCCACTGTGTTTTAACAGGAAGATTTGGCACAGTATACATGGGGGGTATGAAAACAGATTGGGATCTTTGGCCCTCTCTTATATGCCTAATAATATTGGCCATGAACTTTTTTCACTCATTTGTGACAACAGTTACAACAACAAGAAGTCGGCTAACATGAATCGTCATAAGGAATCGTGCGATATATAAAGAAAAGGACATAACACATTATAACAGTTAACTGTGAAAAATTATAACACAAAATGCCATTCATAGAGAAGTATGAGTATTAGGAGCAGATGGTTAGCAAATATAGCAATACTAAAATTCAGAATTAACTAACATCTTTGCAGCACAGAATTCCTACATAAAAAAAAAAAAAAAAAAAAAGAAGAAGAAAGAAGAAGAAGAAGCTAGTTCGCATCTTGGGACAACTTATTTTCATAGTAGCCATAACGAAACAAGTACTCATATAACATCATTCTTACAACTTCTTACGTGTTGCCCTGATGACCACACACTAGACCACAATGGCAGAATCAACCATAAATTCTCTTTCTTCCATCTTAAAACAATAATTTCTAGACCTATTTTCATTAGACGTAGTCAAGGGAAATTGCCATAAGTCATTTTTAAATAGCTCACACAAGTTAAAGGTCAACTCTTCTGATTTCTTCAGTATCACTGTATGAGGCCTATCTACCTTGCTCATCTCAGTTATATAACCATTCTTGATATCCTAAAATTACTATCAATAATAACCCATTCTAGATAATGCTTCATGGAAGTCTAATAAAAGAAGCCTTTATACCACTCCAAGTCAATAAGATGGTACAGTGCAGACATATAGGCTCTCTGACTCAAATATCTAAGCATAACTGCAAGGCATTTGCCATCATTAATATTCTTCCCAAAATAAATAAAATAAAAGCTGGGAGACAATTATAAAGTTGAGTACGTCCAAAGAAAGAGCTACAACATGTTTTGATACTAAAGTCAGGACAGAAATGTGAATTTGGCACATTCCACAGCAGCAGTACATCCAGTCATCCATTAGCAGGTTTTAAGATATTTTCCCCAATAAAAAGGCACTATCCAATGGAAATTATGGGTGATTTCTGGTTTCTTTATCCCTGAGACAGTTGTATTCTTAAACCAGCTTACTGGGAACTTTTATATTTTAATAAAAATACTTACATTGTATGATAACAAAGACAGGGTCAAGAAACTCAAAAACTTCAAGTCTTCAAACCAGGTTTATTCTGTAAATTTTACAAAAATAGTTGAAGCTGCTGATGCCTAAATCAAACAACACACTCATATGGCCATCTTTAAGTAGTACAAGCTTAAAATCATAAAGCATACGAGTGTATACTTCAACTTCTGTGCTAAAATTAAGCAGCTTATGTTTCTACTCAGTACTCCCCTGAAACTATTTCCCCAAATAAAGAAGTGATATTTAGAGTATTTATTATTCACAGCAGAAAGCCAGAAACACCATGAAGCTTCAAATCTCACAAGACTCATAAATATTCTAACATATCCCTCATTTCAGCAAGGTTACAAAATTGACAGCAATACAAAACAAGCACACCATCTAACACACAGACCACACATGGACATCATAGTAGAACCTCTCCTTGTTGGAACCTGAATCACAGCCATATTCAAAAATCTAATATAATTTCATTTGGTTTCAGAATCAAGACTAATACTTTTTTAGTATCCATAATGACTCGGAAGCAATTTACTCTCTTGCCTTCTTTAGTCTGCTGTCTCTACAATAGACATTGGCGAATTCCCTCAACATCAGAGACTACCACTTGCAACACCACAACTTTTCTGTAATCAACCATTATCGTCATATGAAGTAATATACTACGTATAAAGACGAAACGAGACACCAAGATTCCAAAAAGTTTAGAGCTAAATCAATTCTTGCATAACTCATCTTACAGACCCAATGACATAATAGTCTAATTCAATATCCCCATAATAGAAGGCTCTATGTTCCAGCAAACTAATCAACTAAATTGGTACCCCTTCACCCAAACACACTATATAATATGAAATCTAGCTATCCTAACCCAATCCATTAATCAACTCCAAAAGGTGACAACTTTCTCCGAACATCTCAAAACGACCTCACATTCAATAACGATGTGACTAGTCTATAATCTACATCATTGGGTGCAATTCACTTAGATGTTTTCCCTTCATTTACCTAATTATACTACTTACAAAATAGCTTGAAATTCTAGTTCTTTATGATTCAATGCCATAAATCTAATTATACATATATATGATAAGCTGAATACACCAAAAATTCAACAAAAATATAGTAAAAACACCTCAAGAGCGTGCTTGTAACGATTAGATTTCCGAAGGTCTCGAGAAATTTGACGGAGTTGAGGGAGGGTGACGGAATTGCCCTCATTGATCCATTTCTGAATAATATTAGTGGCGCTTCGTTTAGGAAGTCGAAGACGGAAGATCCGACTCTTCAAATCGTCGGAAATTTGTTGAGAAGAATCTTCGAATTCTAGGGTTTCGGTTGATAAAGCGTCGGAAGTTGAATTGGAACTCAGAAATTTCGCATTGATTTTGGTGTTACTGCTATTTGTAATTGTGATGATTTTTCTGCAAAATTGAGAGAAATGTTTGAGAAATTGAGCTAAATGTTGAAAATGGAAGATGAGAGAGAAAGAGAAAGAATTACCGTCTGAGATGGAGGAGAGAGCGAGCTGCCATGGCGTGGGTTGATGCTGCACGGTGTGACTATTGCTGGCCTGCTGCTAACTTGCTAGAGTAGTTCCCGTTCGGACTTTGCGATCCGAGCCAATAAGATCTCATATGATTATTACGTGTATTAAATACGAAGTAAATCATGACAATTTAAATGGCATGGGTATTAAAACAAGGTGTTATTTTCGGCTCAAGGTTGGGGGTTTAAAGTTTTAGACCACATACGACTATTCATCAATCTTAACCACTAGGTCAAGACCTCATTGGTTGAAGAGACCTTAGATTGATAGGTGTAAAATAATGTCACTTTGAAAGTTCCATTGTTTTTACCTCATTTGTATTGGAATGAAAAATATTGTGCTCATTAAAAATTGTGTTTATTGAAACTGAATTTTACAAATTAACTCATTTTCACTAAGTCAACTCTAATTTTGGTAGTGTGGATTAAACTAACTGATTGTGAGATTTATTTTTCCATCAAAGATACACATATTACAACTTCAAGAGAATTTTTCAAAATATTATTCCGAAACAAGTCTGATGTTTGTTATCAGAAGTCAAAAACTGTCATTAGGCAGGCTAATAAGCTACATCTCAAATTCTCAATACCACTAAAGATGGAGGATTCATCCATCTATGCTCTTCTCAAGACCCCGGGTAGTCTTTTAAGTAAAACCTCTTAACTAACATGACTGTTTATGTTCATCGATTATATCAGGATTCCTGTTTCAGATTGAAACGTTGAACACTTTCTGCAAATCCAGCTTCAGCAGAAGTATTCGCCAATATTAAGGTTGTAAAAGTACAGTTCACAGAGGAAATCGCAAAAAAAATAGGGTTGTTGAGGTCTTCCCCTGCTGATCCATGACTTCAGTAGCATCTTCGGTATTCCCCCACATCATATATGTTAACACAATAGGCACATTTCAACCACATTAGCTCAGTTATCCTCAAATATCTACGTATCTATAGTCAACCGCAACCTTGTTTTCCAATCCAGCATGCAATATGACGACGGAAGTAGAAGTACGTCATTATCCGAGTAACACTTTTTCAGCTTCTAAAAAATAGGTAAGGTGTTCTGTGGTCACGGATATAATTAGCATGGTTTGGATACCGTCCAACCTTCATCAAATTATGGATCCCAGCCCAACTCAATTAAATTGCTTCTTCGTACAACATTGCTGTTGAGAGTTACTGCACAAGAACTTCTCCAAAGGTTTATACGTTAACAGATCTGGCCAACCTTTTGGAACTTCAGATCTTCGCTAACTGCAGAAACCTTCACCATTTGCCCCACAGACATACCGAGTCATCACCTCACTGAAGGCCATGGCACTGAAGGACAAACAGAATCCTTGATTTGCTGAAAGAATTCCTCAACTTTGACATTATCATGGCCATCCACTCTGTAATCTGAAAGTGTCAAAGCATTAGGAGTTAGAGCACTAGCCATTAATATAGAAATTCAAACTTACAGAAAAGCAACTTCATGAAATACTCTATCAAAACCACCAAGTGAACAGCAAAGTTTAATCCCCAAAAAGGTGGGGTCGACTGCATGAACCTAGAATTTATCTCTGGTGGTCATCCACAAAGATCCCCTTCCTCCATCCACTTCTATCTAGTGCTACACGCACTTGACAAGTAAAAAGTAAAAAGTTTCAGCAACAATCTATCATAAATGAGGCCTCCATTTGCCCTTCATAGTAATAACAAAAGCAGGAGATCGAAAAGCTCAGTGGGAAAAGATTACATCTCAATTTACTAAATACTCCTCAAGACAGCTATACAGAAAGGAAGAGGAGCACTTTATTTGAAAAATTGATCAATACATATGGGGTTTGATTTTTAAACCAACTACTGTATTATATTACAAAAAAATGTAAATATGTTCAAGAAATTGCCTGCTTCCAATTAATCAAATGTTGAGAGAATCAGAGGATTAGCAAGTTAATGTTGCGTTGTTGGGCATCTTCATACACACACTGACACACATCATGCATAGCTATATGACCTATATCCCTAAATGTAGATCAAAATGATTTCATGTGTCAATACAGCAGAAAAGGGAATTTCCACAACAGCCTTGTTATCTGATTGTCTTACCTTCATCGTCTCTTCTTTTTCAAAAGTTCAGCTGCTCGCAAAAAGACCTGGTCAACCTCATCAAAATCAGCTAGGTCAACGTTCTCACCTGATATCTCAGTCTTTTTTGAGTCTACTGACATCTGACGGAGATCTTTCGCAAATGTTTCTGTGTCAGTAATCTTGGCAGGTAATTTATCGAACTCATGTAAGTATAGAGGCTGCTCTACATTTTCTGCACTATCTGAATCTGTCTCAAAAATGTCAGATAAATCTTCTGAATCTGAGTTCACGCTTTCATCTGTGAATGGATCATCATCCTCCACAGTTTTATCATATTGATCCATCAATTCTCTAAGTTTGTTTGAAGGGGGCGACTCCAGGCTTGATAAGGGAGCAGAAGAAATATCATGCGTATCAGTTGATATAATTGTAGGATTTTCAGCTAGCTCGGAAGCATGATTCTCTTTGTTTCGAGCCTGTGCGCGGAGCAGCTCAAGTTCCTGCTCAAGCCTCGGAATATATTTTCTAACAGCCCTCAAAGAATCTCTATACTGAGATTTATCCAATGCCTATAAAGAATTAAACATTCATCTATTAGTGAGCTAAGAGGCACTCATAAAATTATGCCCAGCAGCATTACAACAAAATTATACTTCTGATTTTGAGTTTGTCAAATAAGGCTATAGAGTAACTCAATGTTCAAGAAGAATATTTCAATATTTTTAAAAGTCTGGTATAAAGATATGAAAATTAAAGATTTTCAAGGAATTTCGACACAACAGGTCATTGTAGAGCAATAGAATAATTTAACACAATACCAAGTTCTTCAAGAAAGCAAACATCACGTATTGCATCAAACTGTTCAATGAAAAGCCATAAAAGTCATGTACGAATAAATGAAGTATATATGAGGATTACTAAGAGATGCTTGACAGGCTTGTCCGCTCGTGTAAATTTTCACTAGTATCCTGAGCTTTGGTTTGATCTTTATGAGGTACCCCACAGCTTTGATTGTTATAATCCGTACTTTAAATTTTCCTAGGAATAAAAGTTTCACTATGTACGTAATGTACCCATTGAATCTTTGACACCACCAACAATTTGCTAGCATAATACGACGCAAATTGAATTTTATTATACACTCTACAGCCTGATATTATGAACTAAAAATTTATCTTGATGTGGAAGCAGACAAACAAACAAGGAGCCCTAAAAAAAGAAACAAAAAAAAAAAACACCATCTTTATCATCAGGAATAGAAATAACAAACATATCGTAGTATTTTTCTTTTTGCCAAAAAACCTGATTCATGATATGAAATGATCAAACATGAGAACATTACAATAACATATATTACCTTCTTCCTAGGAAGGGTCACACGTGGTGACATTATTTCTGCTGGAGGTTGTGAATAGTTCTTTCCCCTGTACATGATTATCGTGTTCTCTTCTTGAATGTCTAGTACGATTCCACCAGTCAATCTTGCTAATTCAGTAGCCATCTCCTTAACTTCTTGAGGAGTGAATGTCTTTACAATTACTTGTAGTGTTTGGTGTTTCTTCCAATGTAAATGCATGTTGAGGATTACACCTTGGTATATCCCTCTTCTACCGACAGGAACATAGTTCTTGCACTTGAGGCCCATCTTCAAAAAGTAAAAATGCTCTTCTGGCGTCAACACCTCGGGATCATGAGTTGCCTCTGACCACTCTTTTGGCTCTAACTTCTTCAGTGCCTCAACAAGTCTTTCTTCTTTTTTCCTAGCCTGCACTGAAGCTAAGTCAGAGACAGCTCAATTATTTTTGTTTTGGGGGAAGGGGGGCTGTGAAAAAGCATGAGCAAGGACAAAGAATACTGTAAGCTAATTTGTATACTCAAGCAAGCTTACGAGTGACAAATTTCCCTTTTGAGATTTAACAACCAACTTGTAACAGCTAGATGAAAGCATAATGTTTAAAGACGAAGTCGGCACAGAACAAAAATAAGCAGTTGCTTCACCCTTAATAGAAATACACATGTCAAACCCTTCCATCCCCAGTCCTTCCCTCTCTTAAACTACGCTTGTCATGAGAGAACAGAATTATATAAAAAAAAAATGCAATGTGCCATACTTGGAAGTCAATACACACGCATTATAAAGGATGTTACATTGCACAGAAAAACAGTATAAGAATAAGATTATGAGATGCAAAAGTTGTAAGCACATCACTCTTAAGATAGAGGCAAATTCCAACATCCTGTATTGGGATTAGTAAATGCCACATGACGCAGAAACATCTTCCTGTTTAAGCACTTTTCATTCTTTTTGTATTAAAGTAATAAAACATTGAAATAACAAGCATTGAAATGTTCAAATGCAGAACAGCAGAAAGGAGGAAAAGAATGGAAGAATGTAGCAGCTGACCTTATTTAGCTTGTATAAGAGCTTTTCTTCAGCAGTCATCCTCTGATGCTCCTTCTTCTTCTTCCACCTGAAGTGCTTTAGCCACCTTACAACTGCTCTCTTTCCCCTTAGTTTTTTCCTCTTTACCTTTGTAGACGCATCCTGTGAAGTAGAGCTTCTCTCAGATTTCTTTAAGGTATCTGCATCACTACTAGCGCTGTCCAAAAACAGACTACTGTGGAAGCCTCGGTAGCCTGAAATAGAGGAGACTCGAAGGAGTGGCCCTAAAGGAGGATCTTGGACGAAATCCTTGGGTAGAACTATAGGGAAGCTAGTATAAAATGAGATCATTAGCATAGCCACAAAAGCAACCTACATCAAGTTCAACACATCCCAAAGTCCCAAACCCACAAAAAGAAAACATATGATGTATTATAAGTTTGAGAGTTATCTAAAAAAACCGCACCCAACATTATCATCCTGAAATCCTGATCCATTTCATAGTTTGAAGTAACAACCTTTTAGCGGTGATACATACAGCAACAATAGGGAAGACCCTAAATCACTTTCCAAACATAGACAACAATGACCCTTTGGTGTCACATTATCTCGATCCCTCATAATTAAGGATCGAAAACGTTTCACTACATTAGAAGTAAAATAAAACTTGCACGCTCTTTGCACCACATAATTTAGACAGAAGCACATAGTAACAAAACAATGGTAGTAAATCATTAGCCCAAATTTATAAACCATGACAACTTTCTCAAAACATCTTAAAATAGAATACAAGACCATTACTTTCATACTTTGTGACCATTACTTTCAGGGAGTATGTAATTTGTGTGAAACATAACTACAATGCTGCAACACAAGCTTCAGAACCCAGGAGTCAAAATTTCCAATAAAATTTTCACCTAAATAAGCATCTCATCTTAATCCAAAAAATCCTTCCCAATTTACATGTAAACATTAATCCCAATGTACCCATTACAATCACAAGAAATGATAACATAAATCATATCAATAACAAAAATTAACCCATCATAGCAAATAACCTTAAGCAAATCAAAACATAATTAGAACCCAAAATTAAAATCCCTCAAACAGAGAGAACTAAAGTAACTAGTGTAATCAAATGCTAATAAAACTTGTGATTTAATTAAGAAAAGGTTTAATAAACAACAAGAAAGCGCAAGAGTGAAAGGAGAGAGAGAGAGTACCAGGGTGTATGGAGAAAAGGGGAGTTGGGAAAAAGAGGGTTGAGAGAAAAACGCCTGATTAGAAAGAAGATTGAAGAAGGAGAAAGCGCAACCCTGCGCATTTTGTGGTGCTGTGCTACTTCCTCTGCCGCAACCACCTGATGCGGTGGTGCCCTGCTTACTGCTACTATTGCTTTGCTGCTCTGCTTTTCCAATTGGGGTTTGCCTTTTTTTTTTTTTTTTTTTTTGAATTAATATATATAATTTAAAGGGTATCAATGTAAAATCTATTGTTATTTAGGGCATATTCCCTCCGTTTTTAAATACTTGCTCCACTTTTGGAAAATTTGCAAATTACAGCCATTTAAAGTTCGTATTTTGTAAGAGAAAGATATCCACCTCAGAGTTGTGTGCTTTCTGTCACAATGCCCCTGAGAATTCTCTTCATATTCTCAGAGACTGTGACCAAGTTAGAGAGGTGTGGGGATTGTTCCATATGCCCCCCTCCTTTTTCCTCCAAGATTTGCATTCCTGGCTCCACACTAACCTCTCTGTCGCCCCCCCTCCTCCCCAAACTCCCAGCTCCCTTGGCAGACCTTGTTTTCTTTTGTTGCTTGGAAACTCTGGCTCAGTAGGAACAACTTGATCTTCAACCAAACAAACCAACCCCCTGATATAGCTCTCAGAGAGGCCTTAGCTTTAGCTTGGGAATTCCAATCCTCTTTGAATCTATCTTCGGGTTTGCTCTCTTCTTCTCCCTGCCCTGTTACTCGTTGCCCCCCCCCCCTCCCACTTCTTTTCTGAAACTAAACTGTGATGCTTCCTACAGCTCATCTGATTCTTGGGCAAGTATAGCCGGTGTTATTCGTGATTGTGCAGGTAATTGGGTGCTAGGTTTTTACCAGAAATGCAGAGTCAAGTCAGTCATCATGGGAGAGCTCCTAGCCATATCTGTTGGTCTTGAATTACTCAAAGCTAGAGGCTGGGTTAAAGCCCATGTCTGCTCAGATTCAAAGCAAGCCGTTGATCTCATCATGAATAGCATGGCTGTCAAGGATGCTAACTTAAATATTCTAAAATGTTGCAGGGACCAGCTTGAGAGTTTGCAAGAAGTTAGGCTATATTTTGAAGGTAGAAATGCTAACAGGGCTGCTGACATTCTAGCTAAGTGTTGTAGAACTTCCCCAGATCAGAATGTAACTTTTGTTATTGTGAATGACCCCCCCTGACTTAATTCGTGATGTATTATTGGAGGATAAACCTCCCTAACTCTTGTATTACTTTGCTAAACTTTTAATCTATTTTATGCCCCCGGCTTTGCATAAAAAAAAAAGTTCGTATTTTGCAAATTGCAGCCATTAAAAATTGAATCGGGCTACAATTTGCAATTTATACGAATTTTTGGGCTGCAATTTGCAAAAAAAAAAAAATTTAATGGCTGCAATTTGCAAAATACGAACTTTTAATGGCTGCAATTTGCAAATTTTCCTCCACTTTTCTTTTCCGGCCGTTTTTAAATACTTGCTCCATTTCCTTTTATGGAAAGCTTTTGCAATATTTAATTCATTTCTCACACTTAGTGAACCTAACAAAATACTCTCTCTCCTCCTATTCTTCCACTACTTTTGCTTTTTATAATTTTTTATTTTCTCAACTACCCCACTACCTCCATATTTTATTACTTTCTTCAATTTCTCATAAAACTCCGCGCATGGAGAAATGGAGCAAATATTTAAAAACGGAGGGAGTATTCACATTTACTGAACTGAGCTGACCTGAACTGATTGGAGTTAAACTGAACTGAACTAAACTAAACTGAACTGATTGGAGCTGAACTGAACTAAACTGAACTGATTGGAGCTGAACTGAACTAAACTGAACTGATTGGAGCTGAACTGAACTGAACTAAACTGAACTGAGCTGAATTGAATATTTTATGAGAGAAGGAGATTATGAGCTGAACTGAACTGATTGATGCTGAACTGAACTGAGCTGAATTGAATATTTTATGAGAGAAGGAGATTATGACATGAACTGAACTGATTGGTGCTGAAGTAAACTGAACTGAACTGAATTGAATATTTTATGAGAGAAGGAGATTATGAGCTGAACTGAACTGAACTGAGCTGAATTGAATATTTTATGAGAGAAGGAGATTATGAGCTGAACTGAACTGATTGGTGCTGAACTAAATTGAACTGAACTGAACTGATTGGTGTTAATGTATGACAAGTTAACAACTAAGTTCAAGTTGCTCCATATATTTTTTAAAGTTCAAGTTATTGGATTCAAATAGACGAAAGCTAGTAAACCTTCAAAATAGTAATACATAATGCGTACGTACTCTGTACTACGTAAAAAGTTAAAAATACTCTCCATAAAAAATACGAAAAGACAAAACTACCCTTGGTTAATTTCAAACCCCTCCCTCTCGTGACTCGTCTTCCTCAAATTCACCCTCTCAAAATCAATTCTCAACTGATGAACAACTCATCAGTCATCACTCTCTTTTACTATTGTAAGATCCAATCACATCCTACAAATTTCAAGCTCCCACCTTCACCAATCAAGAGTTTATTATTACTCTAATTACTTCAATTAATCGCATAATTAGTATAAAATTACAGTTCAAATCAATTTTTGTTTGATTAGTTTTGCATAATTATTTCAGCATAAGATGGAATTAACGCTAACACGCCCTGATGATTGGCACCTTCATCTTCGTGACGGCAACCTTCTTGCTGCCGTTGCTCCTTTCAGGTAATTATTTCATTTAAATACTCCCTCCGTTCCTAAAAGTTCGACTCGCTTTTCATTTTAAACCCGTTTTTATAAAATTGTAATACGAAGTGTATTGTTATGTAATTCAGTGCTACACATTTTGGGAGGGCAATTGTAATGCCAAATCTAAGGCCTCCAATTACTACTACAGCTGCTGCTGTTGCGTACCGAGACTCGATTTTGAAGGTTTTGCCTTCGAATAGCGAATTTGATCCTCTTATGACACTCTATTTGACTGATACTACTACCCCTAATGAGATCAAGCTTGCTAGTAAGTCTAAACTTTTGATTTAGGTGAAATTGATGTTGTTGTTATTGGGTTTGCTTGTTATATATTAACGGCTCGTTTGGTAGGCGGTAATGAACTAATGATACTAATAAATGATAGGAATAGACAAATGGTAACGAATTTATGTGTTAGTTTGTACGGAAAATCCTATGTCAATATCCATGGTTTGAAGAGTCATTAGCAAACATTTTTTTTCTTCTTTCAATAGTGATTGTTTTCAATCAATTTTAGAAGTGGGTAGTGGGAATTTAATGAAGGAAAAGTGATATTTGTGGCAGACAAGCATTATCGTGAACATTGACACGAGTCTTTTCAAACTTATAAGTTATAACCCAAGAAATCCTTAGTCATAGAGCTGTATTTTCTAATAAAATTATCTATTGCTTTCCTACCTTTATGGCTTCATGATCCCTACATTTGTATTTCTGTCATTTCATGTTCATTTTGTGCTTTCTTAGTTATAGAGTTTGTTTGATTTGGTTCTTAGTGTTTATAGAAAATTTTGTTTAGCATTTGTTATTCACTTGAAACTTGAAAGTGAACAATGTTGTTTAACTGGGATCTTGTTCGTGTAATAGTATGTTAGCCTTCCCAAAGTCATCGGTTGGGTGATGAATAATTGTCAAATCTAAGTTGTTTTTGATTGGCACTGTAATTATTTTGACAGGAGAAAGTGGGGTGGTTTATGCTGTCAAATTGTACCCAGCTGGTGCAACAACTAACTCACAGGATGGTGTTACTGATCTTTTTGGACAGTGTTTGCCTGTGCTCCAAGAGATGGCTGAACAAAATATGCCTCTCTTGGTAAGTTGTCTGTCACGAATAAATGCAGCGCAGGGATTGGTGTTGTCTTTCTTGTTATAACCCATCAAGCAAATGAAAAAAAATCTGTGTTAACCATGAAAATGTGTTGATTATTCACCTGCTCATATTTTAAAGTTTTCTTTCACCTCCTAGAATGAACCATGATTCTTAAGGGAGAGATAGTTTCATAAGCTGAGAAACTAAAGTACTAAAGCAAATCAACCCCGTTCTTCCCCAGTCCAAGCAAAACGTCTTGCCACTCTCTCTTGGGTGCAGGATCAAACATATTGAATTAATAAACATGCTTCACATTGTATGATACAAATCATTTAAGATGAAGCTATGAGTTTGTACCTTTTCAATTCATGACAGTCTTGAAATTTGAAAATGTTTTTGGTGTGCTTTAGTTCAACATTCCTGGAGCTACTTGCATTACTGTGTGACAAATAAATTCATGATGGTTTTGTAATAGGTGACTGTTTACTGAGAGTTGTGTTTATTAACAGGTCCATGGGGAGGTTACAGATCCTGATGTGGATATTTTTGATCGGGAAATGTTATTTATTGAGACAGTTTTAAGACCTTTACTACAAAAACTTCCTCAGCTTAAAGTTGTGATGGAACATATCACTACAGCTGATGCTGTCAAATTTGTTGAATCATGTGATGAAGGTAAGTTTATCCTTTTCAATTATTAAACTAATTTTCTAATTTTCTTTCAGTGCAGTGCTAAAATCTACCTGTTTATTAATCTTGCTCCTTTTACAATTATCAGGTACTGTAGCCGCCACTGTGACTCCACAACACCTTGTTCTGAATAGGAACTCTCTCTTCCAAGGAGGCTTGCAGCCACATAACTATTGTCTTCCAGTGCTTAAAAGGGAAATTCATAGTATGGGCTTTCAAATCAGTAATGAATCAAAATAATAATAATAATTGTAGGGTGAGATTTTAGATAGGGTGCGTAGTTTGCTACAACTAATTAAGTGAATAAAATCCATGACATTTGCTCTGTTGTGTCTTTGACATGAATTTCTGTCATTTTCTCTGTCTCGATTTGCTCTAATAGTACCTTTTGGTTGTACATGCAGGGCAGGCACTTGTTTCAGCAGTAACTAGTGGGAGTAAAAAATATTTTCTCGGGACTGATAGTGCTCCTCATGAGAGGTGGAAGAAAGAATGTTCTTGTGGATGTGCTGGAATCTTTAATGCGCCTGTTGCTCTGTCATTATATGCCAAAATATTTGAAGAGGTATGCATTTATAATAGAAGTAGTAGGCTCCTTCAGAGAGGGCTAGGTTATGCTAGATGAATCTTTTCATGAGATTGAATTCTCTTTACCAACAAGTTTGATGAATTATTAGTGTTTTTTTTTTCTTTTTCAAAGTGAACAAATTAGGTAGCAGTGGCATGCTCTTCCTGCCTGCATGATGTTCAATTATATAGTACTTGTATTTGCTGGTAGAATTTTCTGGAAGTTCATCTTCTGCTTTCTTTGCTCGTTTAGGCTAATGCACTTGACAAGTTAGAGGCATTTACAAGCTTCAATGGTCCCGATTTCTACGGTCTTCCAAGGAATACATCTAAGATTAAGTTGCTAAAAGAACCATGGAAGGGCCCAGAGTGTATATCTTTCCCATTCGGAGAAATTGTTCCTATGTTTGCTGGGCAAATGCTTGATTGGAAGACATCCACTTGATACTGTATGGATCCCCATCTATCTTTACTGTCTTTACTTTCCATTTCATTTTTACCTTCTTAATTTTTGCAAATTCTTTAAAACATTAAAGCTTCTGAATTTGTTTGACTCACTTGTATGAAAACTCTTAAGGATGCCCAAACATTAAATTCGTGGGGAATATAGTGAGACACCTCACCTCTTTAAGCAGGAAATAATAAAAGGCACTAATTATGGGTTCCATTATATTTCGGAAAACTTAGGGCAATCAGGCAGTCATTACGAGCAATATGAAGAACCTTAGTTCATGCCTGTAATCTGACATCAGTGTAATCTGACTGGGGTTTGACAATTCCAAGCACTCAACCTTTCGATCTCCCTGTTTTGTTAAACTTTGTACTGATTTTAATTTAATTTTATTTATTTTGGTTAGTTCAACACATTTTTATGTCTTTGCATTGAGTGTTAGTTACATGTTGTACAAGATACGTTTAGTGGTAGGTCTGAATCCTTATGACACCACAATGATTTTACTCCTATGTGAACTATATGGTCTATCTTTCAAACTATTGATTGGCCAAATGTATCCATGCATTGATGTATGCAAGAGCATCAAAATATGATCAGTTAAATTTGTTTTCCTGTAAAAGGAAATTTGATTGACAAGGTGGTATGAGATCAATAACATGTTGAGAGCAAAAAATTTCATGCTTCTTTTAGCACCGAGTATGGTGCCCCCGCTGGAGTGTACACTATAAGCAACTATGCATGTGAGGCCGTTGCATTATGTGCACATATCTGTGCTGATGCACCTGCTTTGTGCATGCTGCCTGCACGACCTCTATATGCATAGCATATTGGAAATTTCAAACTATGTTGTGGGATTGAAAGACTTCTCATTACATACACCAAAACTCAAAGGTTTAAATATTAAGGTAAGCGTAGTAATATAGAGGAAGTAGCAGACTAGCAGTCGTTATACCAATGCTTAAAATAGGTTTTAAAAGGCAACAGCTAAACTAGTAAAAGTAGTTATGCTGTTGCTTCACTTTCTTATTCACATTCTCATTGATGTAGAACACTAATTTAATTAAAGCTAGCTCAAACATCCTAGTCAAATGACAAAATCATAGGACAGAACTATTCTACCTGTTTTCTAGCTTCATACTTGCAAGTAACAAAAATGAATTTGTACTCTTGTTTCATCCACCAACCAGGACGTTAACATCAAAGTTCTGCATTCTCCTTGGATGTTTCCTACCCTTCATATCTTATTCCATGTCCCATCTCAAAAGATCGCGAAAATTCCCAACTAAACGGTATTACTTGTCAAGACAGAAAGATATTTCGCCCCACTCCACCAGATTTTGAGACAAGTATGTATGATTAACCCATCAGGATGCAAGGGTATGTATTAATGTATACTTCCATGTATTGTGTTCTGGTAAGAAATAATCGTTCGGAAATCATGAATTTGGACTTGGTCTAATATTAGAACGCGATGAAAAAATCTTTCCACTGCAAGAAAGTGATCTAGTCACCAAATTAGCTGCCCCTTTTTCTAAAGACCATCTTTGGGAACAACTCCCTTTACTAATTTCCTCCAAATTCTCTTGATCTTTATCTGAAGAACTATTTTCCAAGAATTCCTCCAAATTATTCTCATCAACTCCCTCTTCTCCACTTACAATACTAATTCTCAGAACCTCGTCAGAGGAATTATCCTCTGTTGCTTCCTCCACTGTTGGTGACAACGAGGCTGATGTATCCTCAGCCTTGTGCTCATGACCATGATCGTGATTTTGTTGATCAGGTGGAATAATAGGAGCACGGCAAAGTGGACAAGTAGTGTGTGAAGAAAGCCAAGTATCAATACAAGGTACATGAAAGGCATGACTACACTTAGGCAAAACTCTCAGTACATCACCTTCTTCAAACTCTGCCAAACACACTGCACAGTCTGTTTCCTCCATCTCCTTCCCATATTTGTGGACGGCGATGGAGTTGATCACCGTAGCAGGGAGTCCTACGGTAGGGATGCACCAGAAGGGGTTGAAGACCACCCTACTCACGTGTTCTTCATCCTGAGAATCACTCCCCACCCTTCCTCCTCGTCTACTTCTAGGCCTTGTTTGGAGAAAAGAATGACTATTGGGTGCATAGAAGTGGAAGTATAGTTTGGTATACAGAACATAGAAGATGATTAAGAGGAAAGTTGTGGCTAAAAGTATAAGCATACAGATTAGGAGAGGTGAAAGATTATGGGACTTGTTAAGTTTCGAAGGGTTATAGTCTTGAGGTAAGGGGAGATTTGTGTGGGGGTATATGCAAAGAGAAGGGCAGATTGCCAAGCAGACCTCAGGGCAGAAACCAGAGTATAGTGATGAGGTTGTATTTTTTTCAGAGTGGCAAAACTGTAGGCATGTTTTGACTGTGGTATCAGTGGTAGTGGCGGAGTTTGAGTTTGAGTTTGAGTTTGAGTTTGTGAGTTTTCTGTGACCGTGCAGAGAAGCCATGGGAATTTGGAAGAGTAAGAAAGGGGTTAGAATTTTTGATAGGAGTTTGAGGTGTTGGAAAATTTTTGTGAGGGGAAACTAAATATAGGGAAAATTTGGGTAGGAGACTTTGAATGAGAGACAGAGGTTAAGTCAATTTGGCTGCTTACTCACGGCAACCAGAGACTTACTATGTTTATATATACATATTTATAATTTTATATTAGTGTGTTTGACTTCATAATCATATTACCATTTCTTTTTTCAAATATAGTAAGATATTTTTATAGTTTCATACATATTTGATAATTGATTTTTATCAGTACTGATTATGAAAAATTGATAAATTACAACTACCTCAAAAGCCGCTTTATATTGTATCTTTCTTAGCTAAGTTCTTGCTTTTTGTTAATATTATTAGGTTGTACGTATTGCTTTTGGCATGCAAATTTGTGATGGTTTTACTTAACCTAATCCAATATTGTATGAACCGTCGTAGGAGAAGAAGACAGGGACAATTAACAACTGAGCAATTAGAAGAACACAAAAATTAAAAATTAAAAATTAAAATTACATCAAGGTGTATTATGTTCATAATAAAAATAATTAATGTAATAGTGAATGATATCAGCGATTGGTCATGAAAATTATTTTGTGGAAAATCATTTAGAGTAGTTAATTAGGGATAGTATCTTTATTACTTTATATGTCTTGTTATTGTTTGTTATTGTCTTGCTTGCGTTTGCAATGAAGATTTTCAATGCTTTTGAATATTTAATAGCAACTAGTTCTTGTTGGAATTTTCACTTTATGACATTATACAATGACGTTATGATGATACCTTTGAATATATTATACTACCTCCGTTTTTATTAGTTTACACGTTTTGACTTTAACACTATTCACACACCTCCCTTTGACCATATTTTGTGATTTATATGTAAGGAAAAATATAGTCAAGTGAGATCTTATTAGATTCGTCACAATGTATAGTTTTCTAATATCAACTTTTTATAATTTTTTCTTATTAGTAATTAAAGATATTAGTGTTATTATTTGTACATTGGTAAACGTGACTAAACAAACGTGTCAACTAAAAGGAAAATGAGGAAGTATATCTTAGCCTAAGATAATACTAGTATAGTAAGCTTATTAGCTAATAGTTAATCAGATACCGTCACATTCAAAATTTGGTTTGCTTAATTATGCATTTAATAGAATCCTAGGCTCATAGCTGATGAACTTTTCTAGACAAATTCTGGATTTCAACACCGAGTTATTAAGGTCTCAAATTGAATTTGAGTTGAGATTTAAGCTCATATAAGTGCTTTGAGTTCTGTTTGAATTGAACTCGAGTAACTGTCAACTAGTTAACTATAGCATTATTGCTAATAAGATCAGTCCTAGCTTTAATGATTTTGTAGCAAGATTGTCTTTATTGCAAAATTGCACAAAAGGTGTAAAGTGTAGTCAAACATGTTTACGGAATTACTTATCCTCCATAGACTCCCTCTACCTTTCCTGCTACAAAAGTGTCATCTTCATCACCTGAATCGGGAATATTCATCAAGCTGCCATTTTTACTTTCTACCTTATCTTCGTAACTCTCTGCAATGAAGGTGAATACACTAAAGGTTAACTGTAAAGTATGAAACACCGTACCAAGAATACATGTAACGTCGTAGGGACTAGGGAGAAGGGGGAGAGGGAGAATGTAAGAGAGTTAAAGTTACACTAAGACGTAGGATGAATACAGTACATCCCATTGATTCATCCTTTCTTCAATTTTATGCTTTTGTCTTTAAAGTGTACAAGTTTGAATCTTAACAATGATGGACAGAAGCTAACCTGAGGTATTTGTGTTTCCATTTTTCATGTGATTTACAAGGCATTGTGCATGGAGAATGAACTCTGATCGCCGCTTGCGCTTTTCCTTGAGGCATTCAAAGTAAGTGCTATTCTTGAGGTTTACATGGTGTCTAAAGTTAATAGCTATCTTGATGTTTTCTTCAGTTATCACCACTTCCACACAATTATAACCTGGTGTAAATTTACCGTTCTCACCATCATCAAGGTATCTGATGAAACAAAAATATACACCAACTGTGAATAATTTGATGGTATTGCATAAAATACAATCAGAGACACAAAAATATGTGAGGAAGCATTTAAAAACCCTTACTTTTCTATTTCTTGTTTCAAAATCTTGATTTTTTCCTCGTCTAATGAGATTGTATCAAGCTCTAGATAATCATTCCAATCAAATTCTGTCTTGTAGTTGATTATATTTTTGTTGCATAACTCTGAATTTGGATATAACACTTGCTCTTGCATCCCAACTTTTGAGAAGGTTGATTTCCAAACACCAATTGTTTTAACCTCTACCTATGGAAAACAATAGCAAATCATAACATCCCGTAATCATATAAGAAAAGATTTGTTGCCTAAACGAATCAGAAGTTTTTATTAAAAGTTGAATAACTTACCATGTTTCCATCAATGACACATAAATCACCAACATCGAAAGGGTGTATAACGTAGGCAAACATGATCCCTTGAAATAGGGTCTTGCAAGCATCTCCAAATATAAAAGTTGCAGCTAACAACGGAGATGCTATGATGACTAGTACCTTTGTGGAAGCCAACCCAGTTAGAAGCAACCACATTATGAAAGTAGCAACAATCAAAAGCCAACTGATTATCTTGTTTAAACAATCAACAACCTCCTTGGCACTACTTAATGTATTCGCAAGGAACAAACAATTGTTGCGTGCCCTTTCCTGATCAATGTACATAAATCAAGCTGTCAATCAATTAAACCCTAACAAATATGAAATGGCATTAAAAAAAAAAAAAAATCCTGGTCAAAGAATTGTCCTCCTGAGTAATTTAACAGAGGTTTTCACCCTGTCTAATTTTTGAGATCACCAAATTGAAGCTATCTGATTAATATCCCAAATCGAGGTCACCAAAGATAAATTCCCCTATAAAGTACGTGTCTAATAAACTCCAGGAGTGCTTAATGTAAAACCCCACAAGCTAAGTGCTTAATTTAAATTCCCAAATAGAGAACTAAAGAAGACTGGTGAAGAAAGTACATACCATCCAAACACGAAAAATTTCAGCTGATATTTCTTGTGAGGAACCCACATATTCATGAAGTTGATCTTCAAAATATCCCCAATCATCCTTCTTAACTAGAGCATCCTCGGATGATTTTTTGGTTTCATCATTCGTATTGTTTCCAACTTCAATAAGTCGCTTCAGATTTTCTTTGATACTCCTGCTTATCAGTTTTATCAGTTAAAAACATGAACAATATTCTGAATAAGTTCCATAATCTTAAGTAAAAGGTTATATACAAACAACAAAAGACCATTGTGGGATAAAGGGCTCGTATGTATTAATTGTAGGATGTTGGGAAGATATTGTTACCTAAGGAGATGATAGGCTTGATAAAATTGTAACAAAAGGTATTAGTGAAAATTCTAAATTGTAAAATCATTTTGCATCCTGAATTACAAGGGTTGAGGCTTAGGATAATATAACAGATATCACAGGTAGATTAGAGGAAGAAATGGCCCTTACCCATGATCATCATCTTGACTATGGCTCTTCAAATTTTCAAGGATGTCACAAGAATACTTCTCCTTTAACAATGTCTGTTTCGCTGTCAAAAAATAACCAGCAGCTTGCTGTATGCAATACAGAGTAGGAGTCCGACCCTCCTGTATCAATAAGTCATGCTTGACTCTTTTCTGCTTCTTCATTAACAATTTCTTTGCATTAACTTGTTTATCTCCCCACTCATCCACATCGTCCAATTTACTTAGGTAATGAGCGTGTAAATTCATTACTCTAGTAGGAAACAAGGTTTTACATAGATGTGAGACAAACTGTCTTAATCTCTGGTCATCCGAGTCATAGTTTAAGATGTCATAGTTCCACAAAGTTTCATCATCTTTGCACTCATACAGAAGGTTTAAGATGTCGTAGTTGTGGCGACCTATGATGCCAAGGAAATACAATTGCTTCCCACCTTCCAAGATTTTAGAGTTCAATCTGTTATACACAGAACAAGCCTCCCATGATAGCAAGACACAAGTTTTGACCAGCCAAAGAAAGGAGCAAATTAAAAGACTCAGACAAGTCCAGGTTCCGAAATCCAGAATGTATTTGGCCTGGGGTGTTTTGTTTAGCTTAGAGCCAAAATACGACACCCAAGTAATTAAAAGCAGCAATGATCTTAATATGAAGTTGATGCTGCGTTTCATTCCATTAGCCCAATACATTAGATATTTCCCTCGCAGGAACTTTTCTATAATTAAGTATTGACGTGATTTTGTATTAATCCCTGGTTTAAGTATTTTGTGACAAACTAACTTCCTTAGCAACCACACTATCATATAAGTACACAAGGTGATGACATTGTAGGCAACAAGGACGAATATTGATACCTCAATCCATTTTTGAGTGTTCAGTCCAAGTATCTTGTGGTGCTTAAAGGTGGAAACACGTTTCATAACCTCGGATTCTGCCAACCAGAAAATGAGACAGTCGATTATTTCAAGCACTGCTTCGGGTAATATAAGGCCACTTTCTGTGTGATCCAAGGGGACCAGTGGTAATAAATTAATGGTCACTACTGAAACAAAACAGCTCAAAATGTAGATGCCGAAGATCACATAATATAGGTTTACCCAATCTGCTAAAGTCAATCCTAACAACAGAATATGCTTTAATCCTGAGATGTTTTTAGGTACCCAGAAGAAAATCCATAATATAATCAGAAACACCACCATATCTATGAGTATCCAAGCACGGATGAAAAGCATAAGTTGAACCGCTTTGTCATAGGCATCACCGTGACTAAAGAACTGAAGTAACCGTATAACTAAAAATGACACCAATAGCAGTGGTAACGCGACTGTGGCAGCAATAACTGAGCAAGTAATGATGAGGCCTAAAAAAACTGCTATAATCATAGCAGCAACACACAAATAACAAGCACATATAACTGGTAGCAAAAGTATAAATATTATCTTACATAGTACCTCAAAGCATGAACATTCTCTCTGTTGCGCAGATGCTCCTGAAGAAGCAGCTGAAACATCATCAGAAATGTTTACAGAGGTATGAGAAGTTTGGCGGCGGCATGTGGGAGTTGGGTTTTCAGGTTGAATATCTTGAATTTTAGTAGTTTCAAATTCTGCAGGTGAAGCTGAATCAGACTCCTTTGTGGGAGTTGGGTTTTCAGGTTGAATCTCTTGAACTTTTGTAGTTTCAGATTCTGCAGGTGAAGCTGAATCAGACCCCTTTTTCGGAATCTGTTGGTTATCCATCATTTATCCTGAGACTACTTACTGCTACAAGAAAGCAACAAATCTAAATCTAGTAAGATTTTGGGAAGACAAAGTTGAATCAGTGACTAACTGATTGTTGGAGCTTAAATCGCTTCTACCTTTATGAATAAGCTATTCTATTAATTCCATAATATTTTTTCCTTTATTTTTTTTTTTTTTTTTTTTTGAGGAATTTTTTTTTCCCCTTACTTTATATTTAAAGCATACAACATTAGTACACCCACACCCCCTCCCCCCGAAAAAAAAGTTGTCACGTTTTGAATTATGATAATAGTTTTATTTTCCATCTGTTTTGCCTTAACTTGAATTAAGTTGTCGAGGTAAGATTTGTAAAAAAATATATCAAATTCTAAAAGCTAGTACAAAAAAAAAGGCAATTAATTAGCAAAAGGAGAAGCTGAGAAAATGCTTAGAAAACGGGTAGTAAAATAAGAAGATAAAGACACTCTTAAGTAGTCTTGGCTCTCCACTCAAAAAGGTTGTGGTCTTGCATACATATACTAGTATAATGTGTAAACAAACATTTGTCCCATTCTCCCAACTCGCATTAATCTATGTGAAAACTTACATCCCTACGAAGTTTGCTAATATATTAGAGATTCGGATTTTAAATGCATACATACTTTTACCGAGAGTTTAGAGTTTACCCACCATTGATATCACCTTTTGTCAAGCAAAAACTTATAAGTAAATTTAAGAAATGGTTGCACTGTTGTAGTGTTGGGTTGATAATATGCAAACAAAGAATTAGAAAAATTTTATCAAACGGGAAGAGTCACACAAATGCATTATCTTATACTCCTTACTCTGTATTAACTATTAAAAAAAAGAAGAAAAAAAAACACTTAAAATTAGTCGAGCTTCAAGTTCACTTGTCCTTGTCAAAAAAAAAAAAAAAAAAAAAAAAAAAAAAAAAAGTTCACTTGTTTAAATATCATGCCAAGTTGGGTTGAAAGATTCTCAAACCAGGCCATTTATATCAACTCAACCTGACTTAACCCAACCCCTAACCTAGTCCATTGTTAGCTAGTGTTGTATAATGGAAATTTCGGATAACTTGTGTCATGTCATGTCGTGGATTTCATGCGTTTAAGTAGGGAATTTCAGAAGAAAGAAAAATGTAATAATGAGAGGAGAGGAGGATGTTTCTGTTGGAAGTTCTTGATATAAAACAAGAGTGTTGGGAAAAATAAGAGGGAAAGAGAGAGAGAAATAAATGGAAGGGGAAAAGTCCCACATTGATTGGGGAGGAAGGTTTTTCCTTGTTTTTATAATGTAGTGCTTTAGCACTACTTAGTTGAGTGAGTTGGAGGTGTGTGTTACTCCACACACACACACGCGCGCGCGCGCGCCGAGCCGAGCCGGGTCGGGCTCGGGCCTCGGGACTTGGGACTTGGGACTTGGGGAATGCGATGCGCGGGCGTGGGTCCTTGTTATCTTTTTGGAGAAATTTTATTTCCCTTTTCTTTGTTAAACAGAATATTCCTTTTTGTCTGTTGGGTTTATTCTTTTCTGACTGTTGTGAGAATTAATTCCTTGTTTCTTGCCTCGGTTGTTGACTGACCAGATTAATCTGGTCGTTTTCTTGGCCAGATTCTTCCCACCTTTCATGCTTTCCGTTTTTCCTCTTCACCCTATAAATATTCGGTGGTTTTCTTAGCCAAAACACACAACACAATCAGTCTTCTCTTTCCTCTAAACTTATCTAAATACATGTTCTTTCTGTTCTGTTTTCTGGGCGAGTATTCTGAGTTCCAGTCGGGTTTGTGAGTGCACATAAACTCCGGCGCCGTGCTTATCCTGGAGGGCGACCGCAATTGTCTACTGCACCGGGAGGTAGCGCGGAATCGTCTTTTAGGTCAGTGGTTCTCCACGACGCGGCTATTGTCAGTTTGGTTCACGCATCAAGAGATAAGTTATTTCTGGTTTATTGCTTATTAGTATAACAGTTTCTTCCCATTTCGATCATATATTCATATGTATTGTTATCTATCTAAACAAGAGATTATCCATTTTCTCTTTCTCCCTCCTTTCCTCCAAAAAGTTTTGTTCTTATCACATTTTTAGAGATGGATCTAATTAAAAAATTCTAAGAAGATAGCAAAAAAAAATTATACGCAAGTACTCCTAACGACGTGACAAAGAAATGAGCCGTATGAGAGAACATGATTACATGAAGTATTATAAAAACAATAAAAAAAAAACATTTTAGTAAATATTTACGTATGAAATACAAAGATTGGAAGAAAGATAATTAATATATGATACAAATTAGGCAATACATGACTTGCAAGTAACATAATTTATATTTCAAGTTACGAGTTTTTTTGCTTAATTTTTCACATAAGCCATGCATATCCTTAAAGCAATCCATCAAATAATTGATTATATATAAATAAACTGTATTATTGTATCGCCCAATTTAACACGCGAACTAGCTAGGCCATTACTTATTAAATGCTTTATACAAACTCAAACTTTATATTATCACGCCATATTCATATAAAGTTAACCTTATATATAATAGGACGAGCTAGCGTTACATGATTCTTCCAATTGTACGAAACTCGAATTGCAACGTAGTTTTGGCTAAGAAGATCAAAGTTGGTATTGAGGATCGCGGCTTAGCTTATTTGTATTAGTATCGTGTACAAGGATGAGAAACAATTTAGGATCATACAAAATGCGCGGTTTGATTGAGCTTATACAACTCTATAGAGCAAAAACGAACAATCCATTGGCTAATAATGCTGTTTTTTCGAATTCTAGGCGAAGAATTGGAGATAATAATGGCTCTTTTATTAATGTGCAATCTACTGGAAGTAGAAAAATGGTTCGTGCTGAAGGTGCTTCTACTTCTGGCGGAACGTAAGAGTAAATAATTAATTAGCAAAGTTTATTAGCTATATCGCGATCTTAATTAGTTATTAATGTAATTATATATGCAGGGGAGGCGATGGAAAGCCAACACCACCGTCACCTAAACCACCTTCTCCTAAACCACGGCCACCACCAGCTAGGCGTGTTTCGTGGTATGTATGTGTTTCATGATAATTTTCATCTTTAGTGGATGATTCTACGGTAGTCATTTTAAGAGACAGTTAGAAATCTTAGAACTGATGTTGTTGTGATAATATTTTAGAGAATATATATTGTGATTATATATATCTGATCTATGATAGATTTATTATTCTTGTAATATCATATCAGTATCACAATTTTATGATAGATTTATTATTCTCATCACGTTTTCTCCGATAGCAATACAAAATGTGAGACAAATTAAGTTATACGTATAATTTATATACGAGGATGTTGAGTGTAGACACAAATTAATTTAATAACGAGTTTGTTGTTTTACGTGTGCAGGATAAAAATGGTTTTAGGCTCTATGTTTTCTCTACTTCTAGCATTTTGGGCACCTAAATGGACAACTCTACTAAGAATAGGAGGTAATTGATATTTATATACTGAATACAGTACATAAACATTAACGTTACGTACATAACAATCTTTATTTATTTCATTTTTTGATGTTGTTTAATATAATTATATATGATTATTATCAAATACATTAGGTGAGGCGGAAGTAGTGTTGAAAGAGGTAGAGCAAGTGGCGGAAGTGGTAGAGAAGGTGGCATCCGTGACGGAGAGGCTTTCGGAGGAGGTGGCTAATGAACTTCCTGATGGTAACAAATTTAAGGAAGCAGCTTTGGTTGTCGAGCATGTTTCAGAGGAGGCTGCTAAGGATGCTCACTTAGCTGAAGAAATCATACATAAGGTAAACACGTACGATATTTTTAGTATTATTAAGGTCATTTCTATTTTTTCTCGTGCATGTTAACTAGTTTAATTGGTTATGTTTTTGGGTGATAATGTTATACTCTAAAAACATTTTTGTGTTATTTCTTTATGGCAACCATTTAAATTTTTGTGAATTACATGATGTGCAGGTGGATGTGATGAAGCAAGACTTTGAAGACGTGGAAAAGAAACTAGAACCCTTTATTGAAAAAATTGTACATGACAAAAAGTCTAGCAACAAATTGTAGCATGCAAACCGAAATTATCGAATAATATTCCATTGTTTTCAATATTTACCTATTCTATGCTTTAAATTATGTTGTTGATCTTTGAAACACATACTCGTAAATGGATTAAGCTTGTTTTAAATTTGGATTTTGTCAACAACATTGCACATATATAGACACTTTGTATACATCGTACATATACTTGGCTTACTTTGCATTATGTACTACTCCGTATTTTATATCAAACGATGATTTTTAAGCAGAAACATCTATCTACGTAGATTGCTTTGGATCGAATTTGTAAAATAAAGCTCTCACCAGAAGTTCTTAGAAAATTTCTTGCTTCTAAGCTATGACTTTGAGAAAACCAAAAATTAACAAACACATCAATGTGTAATTTTATCATAAGAATTCAAATTTATTGCTTCTACGCTATGAGTGACTTAACCCTTAGATTATGGATTTTCTTTTTTTTGGTAGAAACTGTAACATATGGGCCTTTTCCTTGCCATTACTATATGGGCCTTTATATGGACCTTTGGCTCTTTTCTTTATATGGGCCTATTGTCCTAAATCCTAATGAAAAAAAAAAAGGAAAATAAAATAAAACCAAACATTATTTTAGCCGGTTTTCAGTGAGTCAAATCAACTCGGCTGCACTCGGGAGTTTGACTCAGTGGCTCTCCTCCGATTCATCTTCTGCTATCACACTCTTCAGGTTCTTTCACCAAAAATCAATTTTTTTATAAACTGTATTATTTTGTTCATTTTTGTTGATTAATTTACATTCTTGAAACTAACAATTTGAATATTTATTTATAATCTGCATTTATAGATTGTCTTCTTTATGATTATGATTGCAAAAGGTACTTAGATTTATTATTGTACATTGAATTACTGAAAGAATGTAACTTTAAGGATTAGTAGTTTCTTTAATTAAATTTTGATCCATTATTTTGGGTCTATTAGAAATTTGAATTAGTTTTTGGTGAAATTTTGTAATTGGAGTTCTTTTGATTTACTTAAGGTGTGGAGATAGCTGCAAAAGGAAAAATGATGTAAACGAGAATTAATTTTAGGTCTATGGGTACTACTACCCGTAGATTTTAACCAACTAAGCTAGTTGCGCCGTAGGAGGAAAATTAGCCGGTAAGTTGTATGATAGATAGGATAGAATGGAAATGAGCAAAAAATGATACAATGAAAGAAATTGTTATAGAGAGTTTCATGAATCATGATTTGGCTTTCCAAACCGTTTATCTTGTGTTGATATTAGTGATATTGGTGTTATGTTTAAGCTAGCATTAGGTTGTTAGGAAAATGTGATTGAATATTGTATGGGATGAAAGACTAACTATTCCCCACCATTTTTCACTTGCATTTTTCTCTTGGGATCCCTTGGTTTTGTTATCTGTGTATGACTGGTGCTTTTGCTTAACATAAGAGCATTCCAGTATATGGCTTTGTCGTATCGTATGTTAGTAGGGTTAATGGTTGCCTTTTACAATTACACAAATCCCTTCTACAGTAGAGTGAGAACAGATTTGATCCATTTTTAGAAACCCTTCCTGGAAGATCTTTACATTGATGAATGATCTGTTGCTTTGATTGTGTCTTATAGATAGTCTTTTCCTATCCTCCTAATGTTTACTTTGTAAGGTTATTTCTTATCATCACGCAGTTTCTTATGGTTATGCTCAAAGTGGTGCTGATTATGAATGCTTGAGATTTACCTAAAGTAGGAGGCTTTTATATATTCATGTTATTGTTGCCTTTATGTGTACACTACATCTGGTGAGCTTAGTTGTGTTATGGAGCTCATGGGGTGGGAATCCTAACGAGAATCATTTTTTTTTTTTTGGTTTCAAGGTATGAGGCGGGGATGAAATGCAGACTCGACTCTTTGTCTTGGTATCATATCTCTACCAGTGTGTACCAGATCTGAGATAATCAACAATGCTAATGCATTGACGTGGTTGAATAAGTAGGTCTGAATCTTCTGACAAGGGTCCTGATTGGCTTATATTACTTCATTATCTTCTCGTCAAGAAATGACTGAACTCTTCAGCAGTACTGCTTGCAGACAATTATCTCAATTTATAGTGGCTATAGGTTTTTTTCATGTTTCGGAGTATTTTTTAGCTGTTTACATTCATGG
The DNA here is from genome assembly GCF_948465745.1 of Chenopodium album. Lineage (NCBI taxonomy): Eukaryota > Viridiplantae > Streptophyta > Magnoliopsida > Caryophyllales > Amaranthaceae > Chenopodium > Chenopodium album. The sequence continues at coordinate 71,524,460 of NC_137842.1, read as the reverse complement.
GAGATCAAATGTGACTCTGAAATCTCTTTTGATAAGCAAAAATTACATTGTGGCAATGATATGCTCGTTGCTTGAGTACTGGCTTGAGATCACCTTCCTTCCTGGACTGAAAGAATATTGGTGGATAAGCAACTCAGGCCTTGGCATGGTTGTCTTTGGGGAAATAATACGAAAAGTGGCAATGGTAACAGCTGGTCATGCCTTTACGCATCTGATTAAAGTCCACCATGAGGAGCAACACAGACTAGTAACTCACGGAATTTATGGATTTGTGAGGCATCCAGGTTATTGCGGCTTTTTCATCTGGTCAGTTGGCACTCAGATTATGCTGTTAAATCCCATTTGTACCCTAGCATTTGCAGTGGTAGTTTGGAAGTTCTTTGCTGGACGCATACCCTATGAAGAGTTTTTCTTGAGACAGTTCTTTGTTGATGAGTATGAAGAATATGCTCAAAGGGTCCCGTCCGGAGTACCATTTGTGAAGTGAAAACTTTCCTTGTCTATCATGCATGTCTTCATCAGTCAGCAACAAGATTTGCTTAGAATCAGGTTAGCTGTTCTCAACCTTACCTGAATTCTAAAAGCTGGTTGCTTAGTTGCTCAAATTCTCCGTTGTTTCCATGGTGTAGTATTGTACACATGTATTTTGAGTTTTGGTGTTTCTAGAATGCTAAGTATGTTGATTGAGTTGGTAGATAAAAGATGCCATGAACAAACTTTCATGCTTTCTCTTTATCTGCTTAAAGGTTTGGGAAATATGTACTTGTTTCACCATTGTAATGATACACTCAATATATGTACAAAATCAATGAATCTACACCCGAATGTTGGGAGTGGCTTTTATAAAAGTAAAACCTTGACACATAACACATTTACTCTCATAGTATCGTGATATGTTTTTCTTAGTTTATTTTTCTTGCCCCTTTTGTAAACTTCTCGAATAGTAAACATGAAAAACAGAAATTTTAAGAAGTGGATCCATCATAAATAATCACATAGAACCTCTCATCCAAGAGATTAAAACTGTATATGACTCCCCTGTGATCTTATCCAAGTGGTGGTGTGACGTTTGCTATTTGACTTATGGATAAATCCTAGAAGAACATGAATTTAATCAGGTATTTCCTGGTAATGCCAATGCCATGCATCCTTTGCCTATTTTATCAAAAAGTGCTTGGGTTTAGGGAAAGGAGTAGCCAAATAGAGTTCTAAAACCGGCTTTTACTTGAGAAGTATTACTATTTAGGGAATAAGGCTTAGTGAAACTTACCTATTTTTTTTTTTTTTTTTAATTACTGATCCTTCCCTATGGGATTGACTCACATCTGACCTAATTGCTAAGCCTACCAAGAGAGAGTAATAACATTATCAGATTTTAGATTGATCTCAATAAATCTATGCCTAGATTATTTTGGAATAGTTTATAGGTATTGTCAACAATAATGCTTGAAGTTGTTAAATGAAAAGAATATATTATGAAGTTGATAAGGTTTGACCTTAAAAGTTAGATTTATCCTATTATATTGAGGACTTGTGACAGAGGGAATCTTTGGAGCTATGAAAGTATGGCTTCATGAAAATCAATGAGATTTTCAGGAACAGCAATACTTGAAGTAATCAAACTCATTAGTTTTGCTGTGGTATACTGCTATGAATATGGGAAGTTGTTTCACACCATAACTGGTGAGTACATAGAATGACAGACATTTAGCAGTATAAAATTTACAGTAAGAAAATAACCAAAATAAGAATTACACAATTACATGATAATGTAATCAAAATAGGAATACAAATGAAGTTACTTTACTGAAATAAATCGGGGGGGGGGGGGGGGGGGGAAGACAAGAATTACATGTAAAACCTATAGCCCTTCGGTCTAGAAATTTTGTCCACTTCATACTATGAGTTGCTGATGCGAATCACAATTTATGTCAGTTCTAGTAAAAGTAAACAAACTTTTTCAGATTTCAGAGATAGTACAGGCTACCCCCAGTCCCCTGTTACAAAGGTATGTGCATACACCAGGAGCACTCACTGTTATGTATGGCAATATTGCCAATAGCTTTTCTTCCCTTGAAAACTTTGAGGGTGGCTGCGACTTTGAATGATAGATCAAAAGTGATAGACAAAAGTAAAGGAGATATGCAACATATGAGTATGTGAGATGTACTGAACTAGATAAACTGAATTTCAGAAAACCTTGGAGAAGATGATGATTAGATTGTATTACCATGAAAATGATAACCTTATAGTCCCCAATATTGTCACCTGTAGATAGGAGGGGGAGGGTAAGGGTAAGGGGGAGGGGGAGGAGTTGGTGGTGCTAAAAAAGTGCGTATTGGAGCTCGCTGAGGTGGTGGTGGTGCCCGGACTGGTGGTCTTCGCCGTCTGCCAAGGATCCTTAGCACCCTTACTGATCGTCTAGGGAGGGTCTCTGAAACTGGTTGGTGGACTAACCCATTTGGTAGGGAGAGTATTAGTTGACCATTTACAATCTCAAGGTACTGAGACTTTGTAGTCAAGACCAAGACCATACTGGCTAGCATGGCTACTAACAGCAGACTTACCATGTTTTTGAACCCCATTTAATTTCAACCCTCAAAAACTTATGACATGAAGAAACAAGGACTTTTGATTAGAAACAGAGTTGGTTGAAAATTTCATAGCAGGTATGTGAAGCTATTATAATAGGGAACTACGTAAGGTTTGATCAGACTTTAAGGACATGCTACCCACTTGATTTTTAATTTAATAAGCGAGAGATGTAAACTTGGTCAGCTAAAAACTTAGATTTCTTTGTTTAATAGATTTGACCACAAACTACTTTAATCACTGTCACTAAGCGAGATGTTTAATTGGAAAAAAATGCCCCTAAGCTCAAAATTAACTCTTAATTTCCTATCGATTTTTTTAAATTTTTTTTATTATTTATTATTATTTTATTTTTTATATATTTTTTATGTTTACATAAATACTTATGTTCCATAGGAAATTGCCAGAAACCATTCAAATCAACACCTTTGTTAAGCTATCGTTGTAAATAAGAATTTTTACTATCTACTCGGTATCATCCCCTGCTTAAGTGGATAAATCTTATGGAGTCATGGAGATGATATGCAATTGAATGATAACATTGTCTAGTATTTAATACTACGTAAAAGTATTTTCCTCCAAACAGGTTTCAAGAGATTAAAAATGTATACAACTCCCCTGTGACCTTATACCAAGCGGGTACTGTGATGTTTGCTGTTTGACTAATAGATAAATCCTTAGAGAAGACAAGAAAAACTGTCAATGTCAATGCCATGAATCCTTTGCCTGTATTATCAGAAAAATGCTTAAGTTTAGGGAAAGGGGTAGCAGTAAAGTTCTAAAACCGGCTTATAGTTGAGAAGTTTTGTTATTTCGGGAATAAGGCTATGCTGAGCTTACGTAATTTTAATTACTGACCCTTCCCTATGGGATTGACTCACATCTGACCTTGCTGGTAAGACTAACAACAGGGATTTATAACTCTTATACTTGATTGATTGCCTAGATTATTAAATTAGTTTATAGGTATCGATCAACAATAATATTTGAAGTTGTTAAATGAAAAAATATATTATGAAGTTGATAAGGTTTGACCTTAAAGTTAGATTTAGCCTATTATATTTGGAACCTGGGACAGAGGGAATCTTTGAAGCTGTGAAAGTACGGCTTAATGCAAATCAACCAGATTTTCAGGAACAGCAATACCTGAAACCTGAAGTAATCAAACTCATCAGGTTTGCTGTGCTATACTGAAATGCTATGGAAAATGGGAAGTTGTTTGACACCCAAACGGATACATGGAATGGCAGAAATTTAGCAGTATAGAATTTACAGTAAGAAAAAACCAAAATAAGGATTACACCATTACAAGATAGTAATCAAAATAGGAATACAGATGAAGTTGTTTGGCTGACTTGCTAATGTGATCACAATTTTTGTCAATTATAGTAGAAGTAGACAAACTTTTTCAGATGTTCAGAGATAGTACATGCTTCCCCTAGTCCCCCGATACATAGGTATGTACACCAGAAGGAGCACTTGCAGTTATTGCAGATGGCTTCTCTTCCCTTGAAATCTTCGAGGATGGGCGTAGCTTTGAATGATCGATCAAAAGTGATAGACAAAAGTTAAGGGGGTATATGCAACATATGACTGTATGAGATGTGCTGAACTAGATACGCTGAATTTCAGGAAATCTTGGAGAAAATGATGATAAGATTGTATTACCATGAAGATGATAGCCTTAGAATCCCCAATAATTCACCTGTATATAGGAGGAGGGGGAGGATTTGGTAGTACAAAATTGCGTACTGGAGCTCGCTGAGGTGGTGGTGGTGCGCTGACTGGTGGTCTTCGCCGTCTGCCAAGAATCTTTAGTCCCCTTGTTGGTCGTCTAGGGAGGATCTCTGAAATTGGTTGATGGACTAACCCATTTGGTAGGGAGAGTATTAGTCGGCCGTTTGCTGTCTCAAGGTACTGGGACTTTGTAGTCAAGACCATACAGGCTAGCATGGCTACTAACAGCAGACTTACCATGTAATTGAACACCATTTAAATTCAACTCTCAAAAAACTTATGATATGAAGAAACAAGGACTTATGATTAATAACAGAGTTTGTTGAAAATTTCGTAGCAGGTAATGTGAGGCTATTATAATACCAAATATGGAAGTTTAATCAGAATTTAAGGACATTCTACCCATTGTTTTAGTCTTCCACGTTAAAAAGTACGACAAGTATATACTCCGTTAGTTAATTGTGTTGTTGTACAGTTGTACCCACTTGATTTATAATTTAAGATGTAAACTTAGTCAGTTCTAACACTTACAATTCTTTTGTTTAATACGGAGTACTCAGATTAGACGTTCAAACTACTTCAATCACTGTCACTAAGTGATATGTTTAATTGGAAAAAAAAAAAAAAAATGCCTCTAAGCTCAATATTATCTTGTAACACAATCTTTGGATAACAATAGGGAGGGGAAAAGTGCCTGGCCACTAAATATAATGAAGTTGAACAAATAAGCAGGAGTTTAATAGTAGAGAAATGTTACGATGAACCATGACAAGTGATCAGAGCCAAATGACCAAATGAATAGCAATACAGATAGATATATTGTGCGAAAACCCTGATTAACCCAGGCCATAAAACTGACCCATTCACGGAGCTATGTACACAGGAAACATACTACGAGGGTAGTAGGTTGAGACTTGATAACCCTGATAAAGAAACTGTTTAGTAGAATACAATAGAAAACTCAGCTAAGGGAATCTATTCTTCTGATGGTGGCATCGGTATAGCATCCTCTTTTGGATCAGTAACTGGTGGTGGTGGTGGATTTGGAGCAAGTGTAGGATCTGACGATGGATTAGATGGTGGCATCGGTGTAGCATCATCTTTTGGATCAGTAACTGGTGATGGTGGTGGATTAGGAGCAAGTGTAGGATCTGACGGTGGATTAGATGGTGGCCTCGGTGTAGCATCATCTTTTGGATCAGTAACTGATGGTGATGGTGATGGTGGTGGTGGTGGATTAGGAGCAAGTGTAGGATCTGACGGTGGATCAGATGGTGGCATCGGTGTAGCATCATTTTTTGGATCAGTAACTGGTGATGGTGGTGGATTAGGAGCAAGTGTAGGATCTGATGATGGATCAGTCTCATCTTCCGGTGGAAGGGGCTCACCTGTAGGTGGATCCCCTGGAAATTCTTGTGGTATGTAATCGATATCACCATCTGACGATGGAATGGTCATACCTAAAGGAGGAGGGGAATCATCTTCAGGTGGATCATTGTCATCGATCATAGGAACTGGCGTTGGATTTGTCACCCCTAATGGTGCTGAAGGAGTGGAATCATCTTCAGGTGGATCATTGTCATCGATCATAGGAACTGGTGTAGGATTTGTCCTCCCTAATGGTGCTGGAGGAGTGATATCATCTTCGGGTGACTCCATGATCAGTGACGGAGGAGGCACCGTGCTAGGAGTTGGTGGTAGATCTGGTTGGGAAATGCTAAGAAAAAACAATGCCAGACTAAACACCTTAGCAGGTGGCAATACTGAGGCTGGCTCAAGCGCAGGTGGCGTGGCCATCTGAGGTTGGGATTTGGTGGTGAAAGCCCTACTTGCCAGCATTATAACCATTAATAGTAAACTCACCATACTACTATGCCCTGCCATTTCAATTATATTCTGATCTCACAAAGTTTGAGACTTTATATAACTCTAGGTATGGTTTAACAAGGTCATTCATTATTCCATCAAAATTGCCTTAAATTACATAAAATAATTATGTACAGAAATATACACAAGATCTTTTCATTCATTTTAGTGGAAATTGCTGAGTTATTAGTGCCTTTCCACGAATTAAGTAAGAAAAGAATTAGTAGTATTGAGCTAGCTAGCTTAAAAACTCAATAATTTAACATTATATTGCTCTATAATTTGTTTTTTATACTCCCATTTGATGAGAATATTACATAAATTAGCTTCATATCATAATGCAAGTGCCATTTTTTCTTCATATATATATTTGTATATATTTGGTCAGTTTACGCCTGATTATGCTGTTGTACACATTCACTCATATGTCAATTGAATCACGAACATAGACTTGTATGAAATAACCACATTGCAAATGTTTTATACGAAGTATTAATTAGGAAGTAGTTTAATCCAGGCTGTTATAGTTAGAAACTATTTGAAAGTTGAGTGCTCTTTGAATTATTTTTTTGACGGGACCTTGATCTAGATGCTGCTGCACTGATATTGCACCGCGCTTGCACCCCTCCAACCCCTGAGCAGAGCTAATATTGGACTATATCTGTCTTAAAAAGGCAAAAACCATTGCACTTTCGTTGTTATGCCAATTTTTGACACAGCAGGACTAGGTAAAGGCAGTGAACCGGACACATTTTTGTGGCTGAAGGGTTACAGTTGATGCCATTAAAACTAGCAACACTGCAAACAGGAAACACATCACATATTCTCATGTCCTACCCACAAACTTGGCGGAAATGGTAATGATTTTAGGCTTATTAAGAAATTTGTGAATTGTGTTTAACTAATAATGGTACATCCAATGCCTGCTAAACTTTACTGTTATTGATTTGTTCGCTGTGCATGATTTATGTCATCTTGCTGTTACCTTTGTGATAATGAAACTCTTACTTATTGCTTGACCACTAATGATAATGAAGTTGAATGAGTAATATATTGGAAAATACAGAGAGAAGAAAAGCGTAGCAATGGATCATGATCAGTGATTAGAGCAAAATGAACGATTGAGTAGCAATAATACAGATAGGGTGTAGGAAATTAAAATAAAACAAGCTGATTTAGCCAGGCCATCTAAACTGACATATTATCAGAGATATAAACACAGGAAACATACTATGAGTAGTGCAAAACAGAGAAAAAAATAGGAATGATAAATCTATTCTTCTGGTTTAGGCTTCAGTGTAGGATCATAGTCTGGTGGTTCCCTAAACATCCTCAGGTGGGGATGGTCGTTGAATGTCTCAACGTCAGAATCGCCTACTGGAGTTGATGGTGAATTTCAGAAAATCTTAGGAGAAAATAATGATAAGATTGTATTACCATGAAGATGATAGCCTTAAAATCCCCAATAATGTCACCTGTAGATAAGAGGAGGTGGTGGCGCTTGTTGCATTTGTCCTGGAGCCCTCTGTGGTGGTGGTGGTGTGCCAATTGGTGGTCTTCGCCGTCTGCTAACAGTCTCTAGCATCCTTGTGGGTCGTCTAGGGAGGGTCTCTGACACTGGGTTCTGGACAAACCCATTTGGTAGGGAGAGTATTAGTCTGCCGTTTGCAATCCCAAGGTACTTTGTAGTCAAGGCTATACTGGCTAGCAAGGCTATTAAAAGCATACTTGACATAATTTTGATCCCCATTTAGTTTCAACCCACTAATCCAATGAAGAAACAAGGACTTGATATTTAAGAAACAGAATTGGTTGAAAATTTGTAGCAGGTGTGTCAGGGTTTATAATATGGAGATAGGGAAAGTTAAATCATAATTTCAGGGTAAGTTACCAATTCTTTATTTGTTTTTAGTTTTCAATTTTACAAACAAGTATAGTGTTATTGAATTTTTCTGGAGTCTATTTAATTAATTGTGTTGTTGTATCCACTTGGTTTAGAATATAATAAGCAAGAGCTGTAAACTCAGTCAGTTCAACACATTTTTTCTCTAAATGAAACGTTCAATAAAAAATAGGTGTTCCTAAGCTCAAAAATTATGTAAATACTTAAGTTCTGGAGGGTAATATTTCAAATAAGTGTTATGATAAATTCATCAACATTTCTTGGGAATTTCATCATCCATCATAGTAATAAGAAACAATGACTGATAGTATTACTTAAGAAGTTTAACCATGCAGTTATTGGTAGAAACGCACTACAGTACATTAGAAAGCTGATTGCTCTTCATTTTTTTTTATTTCTCACTGCATTTCACAAGTGCTTTCTCTTCACGAATACAGTTTAATTCACTCTAAATGATGAAATACATGGAATTTCAGAAAATGTTAGGAGAAAATGATGATGATAAGATTGTATTACAGTGAAGACGATAGCCTTAAAATCCCCAATAATGTCACCTGTAGATAGGAGGGGGAGTTGGTGGCGCTCGTTGAATGTATCCTGGAGCTTGGTTAGGTGCTGGCGGTGTGAACACTCGTGATCTTAGCCGTCTACCAACATTCTTTAGCATCCCTGTGGATCGCCTAGGGAGGGTCTCTGACACTGGTTCCTGGACTAACCCATTTGGTAGGGAGAGTATTAGTTGGCCGTTTACAATCTTGAGGTACTGGGACTTTGTAGTCAAGGCTATACTGGCTAGCATGGCTACTAAAAGCAGACTTGCCACAAATTTGAACCCCATTTAATTTCAACCCACGAATCTTATGAATTTGAAGAAACAATGACTTATGTTATGTTTAGATACAGAATTGGTTGGAAATTTCGTAGCAGGTGTGTGTGACTGTGTGAGGGCATTATAATATGGAGTTATGGAAGGTTTGATCAGAATTTCAGGACAAGCTACCAATTGTTTTAAATTTTCCGTTTAATTAACAATTTGCAAGTATAATATGATTGATTTTTTACTGGAGTCTATTTAGTTAGATGATTTTGTAGTGCACACTTGATTTAGAATATAATAACCAAGAGCTGTAAACTCGATCAGTTCAACATTTTTTTTTAATAGATTTGACACCGAAACTTTGTTAATCCCCATCTCTAAATGAGATGTTTAATGAAAAAGATGGCCCTAACCTCAAAAAATTATGTTAGTACACGCGACGTCTTATATATTTTTCTGCATAGTAACATATGGGAAATAATACAAATAGTGGAGAAACGTTGCGATGAACCATGAAGAGTGATCAGAGCAAAATGACTAGATGAATAGCAATACAGATAGATAAGGTGTGGGAAAAAAACAGAGCTGTAGGAATCTATTCTTCTGATGGTGGCATTGGTGTAGCATCCTCTTCTGGATCAGTAACTGTTGGTGGTGGTGGTGGTGGCGGTGATGGTATTGGTGATGGTGGTGGATTTGGAGCGAGTATAGGATCTGGCAATGGATCAGTCCCCTCATCTGGTGGAAGGGGCGGAGATGGTTGTGGATTGTCGTTGATATTACCATCCGAGTCATCTGACGGCGATGGAGCCTCTAAAGGTGGGTTTTCATTGATAATACCATCTGATGATGATGGATTCTCTAAAGGAGGAGGGGAATCATCTTCAGGTGGTTCCATGGTTGGCGATGGAGGTGGAGAGGGCATCGACCTTGGAGTTGGAGGAGGAGGCACCGGCGTTGGTGGAGTTGGAGTTAAATCTGGCTGGGAAATGTTAAGAAAAAGTAATGCCAGACTAAACACCTTAGCTGGTGGCAATGCTGAGGCTGGCGCGAGGGCAGGCACCATGGCCGTCGGAGGTTGGGCTTTGCTGGTTAAAGCCATAGTTGCCAATATTATAACCATTAATAGTAAACTCACCATGCTACTATGCCCTGTCATTTCAATTAGATGCTGATCCCACAAAGTTTGAGACTTTATATAATTCTTGGTATGGTTTAACAAGGTCACTCATTAATCCATCAAAATTGCTGTGTACAGAGATATAGATATGATGTTTTCAGTCATTTGACTTGGAAACTGCAGAGTTATAAGTGCCTTTCCACGAATCAAGTAAGAAAAGAATTAGTAGTATTGACCTAGCTAGCTTAAAAACTCAATAATTAAGGACTATATTGCTCCTTATTTCTTTTTTTCCTCCCATTTGATGAGAATATTACATTAGTTAGTTTCATACTTTTATCATTGGTTTGTTCATCAATATCATCATGCACTGATGCACGTAATAAATTAATAATATATATTCCGTATATGTCATGGGTTGTCATCTTGCTCTAACTTTTGTGGAACTATACTCTAGCTTAGTGCCCAGATAGTTAAGATGATGAATTAGACTGAGTAAATTACTCTTTAAAAAGGGTACACATTGTTTTATCTGCACAGTATGTAACGTATTGGAAAAAATACAAACGCGAGAGAAACGAATAGCAGTACAGATACTAGGTTGTAGGAAAATAAGAGATTGATTAAAGCAGGCCATCAAAACTAACATATTCACAGGAAACATACTATATGAGCACATAATAAAGGTGACAAGGTGTGACTTGAAAACACTGGTAAGGGAATTGCACAATGGACAACTGGACATCAATGGAAAACTGGCTGCAGAAATTTACTCTTTTGATGGTGGCATCGGTGTAGTATCCTATTTCGGAAGAGTTTGAACATCCTCGTTAGCTGGTGGTGATGGTGGTGGTGTTCGTGGTGGTGGTGGAGGATTATCGATCTTTGGATCACTTGGTGGATTGTCCTTCCCTAACGGAGGAGGGGACAAATCTTTGTTTGGTGGTAGTGATGGTGGTGGAGGATTATCGATCTTTGGATCAGTTGGAGGATTGTCCTCCCCTAACGGTGGAGGGGACGAATCTTTATCTGGTGGTGTTTGTGGTTGTGGTGGTGGTGCTCGTGGTGGTGTTTGTGATCGTGGTGGTGTTGGTGTTGGTGGTGGTGATGGAAACGGTGGTGTTACTGGTGGTGGAGTAGGATTGATGATCGGAACTGATGGTGGGGTGTTTGCAGTTGAAGGGGGTTCCACCCTTAGAGTTGGTGGTAAATCTGGTTGGGAAATGTTAAGAAAAAATAATGCCAAACTAAACACCTTAGCAGGTGGCAATGCTGAGGCTGGCGCGAGGGCAGGCACCTGGGCTTTTGTGGTGGAAGCCGTAGTTGCCAGTATTACAACCATTAATAGTAAACTCATCATACTACTATGCCCTGCCATTTCAATTATATTCTGATCCCACAAAAATTGACACTTTATATAACTCTTGCCCTCTTGGTATGGTTTAACAAGATCATTATTCCTTCAAATTGCCTTAAATTACATAAAAGTAATACTGTAATGTATAGAAATATTGACATGATCTTTTCATATTCATTTGACAATTTGAAAACTGTAGAGTTGTAACACTTGTAAGTGCCTTTCCACGAATCAATTAAAAATAAAGAACTAGTAGTAGTGAGCTAGCTGCTTAAAAACACAATAAGATTGTAATGTTCTCTATTATTTTTTTTTTTTTTTTACTCCCATTTGATAAGAATATTACATTAATTAGCTAGTTATATGCTTCATACGAATCATATCTTAATACAAGTGACATATATTCTTCATATATATATATATATGTATATATTTGGTCAGTTTAAGTTTGATTTTGTTGTGGACATCCACTCAAATGTACTAAAATAGACTTTTAAGACATAATCATATTGTAAATGACTTGTACGAGTATTAATCAAGAAGCTTAATTCAGGCTGTTGTAGTTGGAAACTATCAGAAATCTGATTGCTTTTTTATTTTATTTTTTCTCACTGCATGGCAATTGGCAACAATACTTTCTTTTTCCTGAGTTAAATTTAATGCAGTTTACTAGAAGAAATATTCAAACCTAAACATTTGATGAACATAGCTGGTGGTGGTAGTGGTGGTTGAATGTCGTCGTCTGTTGGTGGTTGTACATCGGTATCTGAGGTTTGAGGTGGTGTTGTAGGAGGATTAAACATAGGAGATGGATTGAAAGCAGTCTTAGGTTCCAGTGGGGAATTCACTGCTCCTAATGGTGGTACAGGTTGAGAACCATCTGTGGATGGTTCGGGTAGGCGCGGAGCTGGTTGTGGATTGTCAGCAGGCATAGGTTCTGATGGTGGTTCAGCCATCTCTAAAGGTGGAGGAGCAGAATCATCATCTGATGGGGAACGTGGCTGAAAAGGTGGTGCCTGGTGGATTGGGAGCGATCCTAAATTTAATTAAAACTCACTACAAGATTGATTTGCTCCCTTTTACTTTTCTCCCATTTTATTTAGAATACTACATCAATTAAATTGTTTAATGCTGTGTATTCAAAGGGTTTAAACTTTCAATGCTCCATGTATTAAGCAATAAGATGATGACAACTATTAATAACCCTTTCATTGGTTAAGTCGGAAAAGGAGGGAAATTTGGAATTTTTTTTTTTTTTTTTTTAATAAGTCACGTGACTAACACGTAATAGTCAACACCGGAGCTCCGACATTGACCACCATGCAAGCTCACCCAAATACCGATACAAATACAATGTAACTTAAAACTTAAAAGGTCTTGTTTCACCAGTTTTCACTTAAAAGCTCCATTTTTAAAAAATCGACCACTTAAAACTTAAAGGTCCTTTTTCACAATTTTTCTCTAAAACTAATTAGTGAGGTTATTTGGTTTAATTTGTTCTTATGCATGTGATTTATTTGTTCCTCTACACTTTTGTTAAGAAGATAAGAACAATATAAAGCAATAAAAGATTAAAAATCACAATACCAAAAAGTAATTAAAAACCAATCAAGTTGCAAATTGTTTATCAGAATTATTATTGAAACCAATGCATCATCTGTTCATTGGTACATCAATTTGGATTTCAAAACCATTACTCAATCACTGGCCTAATTTCAATTCCTTCAATAACTAAACCACCTTTCAAAGCCCCAGTTAAAATCTCCATAAGCGAAAAAGTGACAAGTTCATCTTCATCCCCAGTAAAAAACTCCCCAATTTCAACCTCAATCCACTCATCAACCCTCAGCTTCGGAAGGTTAACACCCTCTTCTGGGTCCTCAGCACCAGCTAATGGAACTAATTCATAACTCTCGTCGACTATACCTCCACGACGAGGGTCTAAATAGACCCTCCCGGTCACCACTTGGCCTCCGGAAGTTTCGATAACAGCGTCCACGGGATAATCATAGAAATTCCATGCGCTGCTACTAACATGGAACACAAGGTATGCACCATACTTGGTGTTTGGTGACAGCATCGATGTTTTGATTTCCCCTTTTATTTCAAACCAACACACATATAGAAGCCTTGCTACTTCAGCAAACCTGTTGACAACATAAAATAAGGCAAACATGATCACTAACGTTAAAAGAAACAAGAGTGAGGGATAACTCAAGTGGTTAGAGCTTTCCTTTCGATTCCAGGAGATTCTGGGATCGATTCTCACCCCAAAAAACTAACGTTAAAGAGATGGAATTACAAATGAATTGAATTGAACCTCGATCTAGGCAAGAAATCCTCGGCTAGCCACCATTGCCAGTAAGTTGTTGAATCAGCCCATGATATGCGTAGCTTCCTTGCAGAAAGTGTGCAACACTTTTTTCCAGTTGATTTTTCCAGCGAAACGGTCTGATGATCAAGAGTTCAGATTTTTGGTTGTTACATTCGTCAATCAAGCAACAAAAATAATGCATCAAACAATTAAATTTAACAAGCAACGATGAACTTTTTAGCTACTATTGGTGTGACATCAGTGCAAAAGAATGCGTCATATATACGAAGTATCTTTTAATTAAGTCTTATGCTTTCTTTGTTTCTCAATACATGCAACATGCCGTAAAAAATACGAGTAGTAGGAATTTCTTACAGATAATAGGCCGGAAATCTAAATAATCCTTTCACAATTATTGAGGAAATAAAATTGGGATTCATAGATCGAGTGCATATATAACTAGATGCGGAGTTAGGATTATTAAATTCGTAAGAGCATAATTAATTGAACACAATAAACGTCATATTCATCTTACACTTCGTATATTTTTTATTTTATTTTTCTTTTTGTTAGAAATAATGGTGGAACATGTGACATATATATAAGCCATTTACTAGATCTACCTAAATGTAAATTTTATTTTTTTTTCAACGGGAACATATATAATAAAGTATAATATACATAGTATTTTGTACAATTCTAGGATACCGTGCTTTGAATTACGTAAGCCACCAATATTACCATACTTGTCTATGCAATAATTTGACCACTAAAATATAATTAAAAGCCACTAAAAATTATATGATAATAGTTTTTTTTTCAATACAAAACTCAAAACTACCGTCAAAGTTGAACATACGATTTAATTTGAACATACGATTGTGATTAAAATTATTACGGATTGTCTATCTTAATTAAAGGGGGTTTTTAAATATCGCCCTCGATTTTCTAACTAACGCCCGCAAAATGAAATTAAATTACGTATTTAACCTTATTATAACGATTATAAAAATAATTAATTTTACCTTAATTTCATACTTTTACTGGACACAAAATTTTTTACCGCTCTCTCTAGTGGTGAACGGCCACCGACCTTCATCGGACAACCACCCCAACCACCGTGAAATCAAACAAATTTTATAAATTTTGCAAAATCAATTTCGTTAGATCTTATGGACAACAACGAAATACCAGAAACACAACCTTTGACGCTTGCCGAAGGCTCGTCGAACCGATCAGAATCGGTACGTTGCGTTAATTTTTTAAAAAAAATCGAAACCCAGAAAACGCCTAGGATTTTCGAATGACCTAGGCTGAAACGCCTAGTTTTTTCGAATATCCTAGGATGTTTCGAAAAAACTAGGCGTTTTAGCCTAGGTCATTCGAAAATACTAGGCGTTTCCTGGGTTTCGATTTTTCTTTTTTTTTTTTTAATTTTTTATTTCACGTATTGGTTGATTGTCATTGGATTTTATACTTTTGAAATTATTATTGTTATTAAAATTAGTTATTATTATTATTATTATTGTTATTGTTATTATTATTGTTATTGTCATTATTATGGTTGAAAGTTTTTTTTATAATTAGTTGTATTGTTTTTGTTGTTATTACTATTAGTCGTCTTCTTTGGTTCTAACTTTTATTAATATTTATATAGGATTCTGAGTCCGAGGATGGTGACGGTGTGGACTATAGTGGACATTTTTTGACAAACGAAGTGTTTCCGAGTTTTGAGGATGCTGTTCTATGGGCACAAAATGTTTGTCGACCGCTCGGATTTATGTTAGTGAAGGCTTCTTACAAGACCGATCGGAGTGGTCGACCGTATCGATATGTGAGTTGTGATCGTGGAAAAAAGGGCATGATAAGAGACATGATGAACGCGATACGCAAAGACACCAAAAGCAAGGCAACCAATTGTCCCTTCAAACTCAAGGTTGAGTATGTCAGAGTAGTAAATGGTTGGAAGCTTAGTTGCTTGAACGGAACTCACAATCATTCTTTGGTTGTTTATCCCGAGGGACATCGACAAATTAGTGGTCTTAGTATTGCTGCTAAGCAGGTAGTGCGTGACATGACTCAGGCACAGGTGCCACCTCGACATATCATGAGAACTCTTGTAGAAAAGTTTCCCGGAGACCATCCTAACATCAGGCATGTCTACAACTGCAGAAGTAAAATAAGAATGGAGCAATTTGAAGGAAGAGAAGTAGTTCACCAGGTGCTTCATTTGGCCAGACAGAGCAAATACCTCACTTGGGTTTTTACTGATTCCAACAATGTGTTGCAACATGCTTTCATGGCACACCCGATCATGACAAATTTGCTTCGCACATACCCGTACGTGATAGGTATGGATTCCACTTACAAGACGAATCGATACGGCATGCCATTCTTTGAGATTGTTGGGGTTACACCGACTAATCAAAACTTTCTTGTTGCATACGCATTCATGAGGTCAGAGTCTCAGGAAAGTTATCGGTGGGTGCTTGAGTGCTTGAGGTTGTTGATCGGTTATCATAGAGAGCCATCGGTACTACTGACAGATAGGGAGCTTGGCCTTTGTGCAGCGTTGAAGAGCGTGTTTCCAAACACAAGACACATGTTGTGTGTGTGGCATATTAACAAAGATGTTGAGGCGAAGGTTACTTCCATGTTTGAAAAAAAAAAAGGAGATTGGTGCCAAGTTCAAAAATGGGAGGTGGAGGCTTGTGATTAATGCTACATCTGAAGAGGCATATAACAGAGAACTTGCAGTGCTGAAAACCAAGTGGAGTCGATGGCCGAAAGTGATTGAATATGTTATGGACACTTGGCTCGTACACAAGGAGAAGTTTGTATTGTTTTGGACAAACCAGGTACTACACTTTGGCAATGTTAACAACTGCAGGGTTGAGAGCCAGCATTCAGCATTGAAGTGTTGGATTGACAGTTCAACAGGCTCTTTGGACACGGTTTGGGCTCAAGTGCACTGCTCGATTGAGAACAAGATCATAGCCATTCGTAATGTATTGGAGGCATGTAGAACAAGTCATGGTCAGAAGTACAAGCATAAGCCTTTACATCAGCTGAACGGAAAGGTATCCCACTATTGTCTGTCTATTCTTCTCGGTGAGACAAACAGAATGCGAGGGTTGAGTACGGATATTCATCGACGCTGTGGGTGTGCTCTACGTACTACCCACGGCTTACCTTGTGCGTGCCAAATATATGACTCGATTGCTGCAGGGAAGGGGTTGTATTCTAAGAATATTCATCCATTTTGGAGGACCCTTGTCATTGGAGATGGTGTCGACATTCCTAATATAGTTGATGAAAATGATGAGGATCGAGCTCATTTCCGCACCCTTGTTGATCAGGTTATTGCCAGTGATCCTGTGATGCTTAGGCACATGTCACGAGTTATTGAGGGTGAGATGGATCCTAACTACGATGACCTTCAGGAGCCTAGAGTCAACCCTCGTGTAAGGGGACGACCACCCGAGAATCGTAATAGGCGGGATCCTTCATTTTTTGAGCATGTTGAACGTAGTGGGCGAGAGAATCGATCTAGAAGTAGACCGCCCCCATCTAATACAGGTGATCATCAATTTAAATAATATGTTTATTCATCCTAAATTTTAATTTAACTATATGTCATATTATGTTTTTAATTTTGTAGGTACTGGGTTCGACATGCGCCAATGCAGATACAGCTACGCTATTCCCAACATCATTTGGCCTTACGTCGTAGGTGTTAAGGATGTAATTGGTGATGGGAACTGCGGATTTCGTTGCGTAGCAGATTTATTGTACGGAACTCAGGAGGAGTGGCGATTGGTTCGGCATCAAATGGCAAATGAGGTTGGTTCTCACCCTTGGCTGTACAACATGATTTACTACGACATATGGGGCCAAGGGGTTGGTTCAGGACTGCAAAGGGAGATAGACCGGATTAGATGGGATGGTGATGCGTGTGGAGAGGAGCACTGGATGGTAGCACAACAAGATTTTTTTGCTATTGCCACATTATGGAATGTGGTGGTGATTTGTTATGGAGTAGGAAATAGACCGTCGAGCTACTATCCATCTACTACTGTTTTGCCGTTGAACAATCGTGGACCTTTAGATAGGCCTTCTGGGGAGTTTGTGATTGGAACTGTTGGTGGATCGCATTTCATTCGGTTGCATATGGAACATGACCACCCACTACCTCCAATTTCACCAATGTGGTTTAACGCTCGACAGACAAGTGTAAACGGGTGGGAGAGAAGGTACGATAGAAGGCTTCAATTGTGGCAGACATTAATCAACTCTTGAGTACCGTTGAGTATTGTTGTGGATTTTGATTCAACTTTATTTTAACTTTATTAATAAACATGGTTATTTTTTTAATTTATTTTAAGCATTTCTTTTGTGAAGCAAGTACACAGTCTATTAGAAAATAAAAAAAAAATAAAAAAAAACTCAAACATAAATGTCAACTTGATTATTTCCAACAAATGTGTAAAACTTAAATGGCCACTAACAACATCCAAAACATAGTCAACATCCAAAACATAGTCTAATAAAAAAAATAAAGTCCAAGCTACAAATAAATATTACAACTAATCAGCAAGTCCATTTATTGCATTCCAATCAGAAATCACTTGCTCCAACATTGCTCTGGTGTCTCTCGATAGTGTAGGGTACTCACTAAGTGATCGTTGTGCTGTAACCATGAATCGTCCTACCCACTGCATAAACAATTATAATTATATTAATAATAATAGGAAAAATAAATTAAATAAAAATAAACAAGTAATAAAAAACTTACGTAATCAACGTTGGTCCTCTCAGGAAGACCGTGATCATCCTCAACATTAGGAGTGACGATAGGATGACTAACTCTCCTAAACCATGATAGGTAGTCAGGTGCACAAGTATGTCCGCCAGGCGGAACTCTAGTATATCCACCAAGCAGAAGACTGAACGCAGCACCGGGAACAAAACCATTCCACATGCGAGTAGTCATCTGAGCTGAAAAACTGACCCTATAAGACTTAACACTAACTGGTCTATGAGCATCATCAGGCCTAATCATGTCACCGGGAACCTCCTGTATAAACCCCAACTGTCGAACAACTCGACCGGGCATATATGGCTCTATGATGCCTCGATATCGAATACATCCAGTAAACGCAGTCCTAGGCACCTGTAATGCAGGAAAAGCTCCGTACGGCAACCAGCATACCTACAAATTAATACAAGAGTAAATCAACTGTAAATTAAAGCATTGTAAAACAAATAGTATTACGTATCTATTTATACCTCATGGTCACCCAGCTGGTCAAGTCGAGTACGAAAGGACACGAGACGCTGTTGATGCTTCCGCGCCATACCAACATCCCATAACCCTGCACGTGCATATGGAACGTCTCGCGTCAACACACCCTGGTGAGGCCGAAAACATGGAAAGTACTCATATATCCAAGACTGGAGAAGAGTTAGACAACCCGCGATAGAATCACATCCATTTCGGGTGGCATGCCCGAGCTGACGATACAAGTACGCTAGTGTGGCTGAACCCCAGGAGTATCTCGTCAACCTCTCCAGGTTATGCTCCACAAACAACTCAGTGAGAAAAGAAGGGTGGGTACGACAACCGCTCTTGTCAGTAAAGAGCGTGTTACCCAAAAGGACCCACATGTAACCAATGACCTGAACCTCCTCTGTAGTCTCTACAGTACGACACCTATCAAAAATCTGGTCAGTATGGACGCCACCATTCCTATATATGGCAGTCTGAGTCTTGACCTGTAGTTCCTCTGTAGTCAACTGTAACAACTCAGCTGCAAATGTCTTATACCGGTCACTAGATAGATCCTCGGCAACCATATCACCTTCAACCCGAATACCAAGTATGTGGTAAACGTCATGCAACATGATGGTCATCTCACCAAAAGGTAGGTGGAAGGTGTTTGTATCTGGCTGCCATCTCTCCACAAAAGCAGAAATCAGCGGAAAATCAAGGTGGTCGTGCATAATGCTCGGCAGGTGCGACAACCCAGTCTGTCGTATCCGCGTAGCAGTGTCTGCCGTAAATCCCTCCATCCATTCACTCAACAATCTACACACACTAGCTCTAGTATGACACCGCAAAAACCGTCGATCATGCCCGTCCCAAATATATCGAGCAACATGGGCCCCAAAACTAGGAATAACGGTCCCAACATCGGGTCCACCGTCCATCGGCCCCTGAACAAGCCAAGGCGCTACAGATCGAGGTGGTCGTGAACTCGTAAATCTCCCATCAGGACCTCTCGTCACGACAGTCGGCTGCTCCTCAGCATCAGCATCAGCATCATCGTCCTCAGGTCCATCATCATCGTATCTCGAACCTGAACCCGAAACCGAGCTAGTAGTCCTCAACAAAGGATTAGGACCGGCTCCCTCCCGCTCATCCAAATAAGTCCCAGAACTACCCACTTCTCTATCGCGCTCCGGTAAAGAACTACCTTCCCGTATACTAATCCCCGGCCCCCTATCTCTCCTAACCGACGCGTTAATGCCGCGTGATCTAGCATGGCGTGGACCAGAACCCTCGACTACATTCTAAATTTAGAATAAAATGGCATTAATACTAACAAAATCAACCAACTAATATTTTTAATAACTAACAACTAAATATTCAAACTTTCAACCAAATAATAAACTAGTACACATATCATCCAATTAATTATAACAAAATCCAACAAATTTCTAATAATTAACAACTAAATATTCAAAATTTTAACCAAATAATAAACTAGTACACATATCATCCAATTATATATAACAAAATCCAACAAATTTCTAATAATTAACAACTAAATATTCAAACTTTTAACCAAATAATAAACTAGTACACATATCATCCAATTATTTATAACAAAATCCAACAAACAATATTTCTACATTATTCCTTAGTTAATCTTGCATTAGCCGACATAAAGTAATGATATAATACTAGTATCACCATCAACTATAAGAAATAAGAAATAATGACCGAAACCAAACTATCATTACACATTCACGTTAATTCGAGAAATCTAAGGAACTTGCACATAGACTAATCAAATTGCCGATTTTAAAATTTCTATCGGTAAAAAAAAGCTATCTTTCTAGTCAATTTTGGAGTAGGGTAAAGTCAAGACAATCTTGAAGTAACGGAGCAAGCAACATTTAAAATCTAATCAAAACCCATTTTCCTACTCACATCTTTATAGTAGATAAAAAAAAAAGGATCAACAAGTATAGGAATATAAAAATCAGCCAATAACCATTGCTTATAGTATGAAAATCTGAAAAATGAAAAAGAATCAAGAATGCTCAACAAGTATTTTCATATAGATGAATTCGAAATCATATTTAATCCTCATCAACTATATATCAACACAAACCACCCAAAATATCAACAAAACTTCAAACTAAACATCACGAAAATTCTCAAAAAAAACTTCCAAGAAATTCTATACGGGCATCGAGATAGATAGTAATGGTTGGAATATCTACGAGGCTAATATCTAAAACAATAATAACTCTTAATCAATCCAACAGCACTTAAAGAAAATCCATTATATACAGAGTACAAATATTGCCAACAACGTCATTTCTCAAACACAATACAACTAACTACTACATATTTATAATCCGATTGTAAAGTCATATTAAAATGTATAGGGTGTGAATATATGAGCACAAAGCATAGATATCTCACTACTTTGTTACACGAGATGCTAAAACCATTTATGATTGAATTAAAATTAAAGCATTACAAAAATTAAATCTACACTAACAAATCCCAAAATCAACAACTAAAAACCAAGCAATTGAAGTCCTTCACTTTAGTTGATTAAAACCCAAAAATCTTGAACTTTAGTTGATGATTTAATTTCCAATTTCCAAACAACAACAACGAATTTACAACAACGAATTTACAACAACGAATTTAATAATAATAACAACAACGAATTTACAAATTCAAAGCCAAGCAATTAAAACCCAATACCAAAAAAAAAAAAAAAAAAAAAACGAATTTAAAAAAAAAAATAAAAACCCAGGCAAACGCCCAGTTTTTTCGAACAGCCATGGCTGAAACGCCTGGTTCGTGCGTACAACCGTGTGGTTGTACGAAAAAACTGGGCGTTTCACCTCAACCGCCCAGATTTTTCGTACAACCACACGGCTGTACGCACGAACTAGGCGTTTCAGCCATGGTTGTGCGAAAAAATCAGGCGTTTGCCTGGATTTCAGAAAATAAAAAAAAAAAACACAAACCTCTTCTCCGCCGGCGATTGACTTGCCTTTGTCCTTCCGCGGCATTATCACGGTGTAGATCGGCGCTCAACCACTGCTCCGGCGCTTTTATCTGCGGTGATAGTGGTGGCGGCGGTGGATGTTGTGGTGGTGGAGGTGGATGTGGTGGTGGTGGTTTGTTTAGAGAGAGAATGAGAGTGAGTAAGGAATGAGGGTTTTGTTGGGGGAGGGAGGTAATTTTGTTTGAGGGTTATTTTTTTTTTTTATAAAAAGGGTAAGAATGTAATTTTAATTTATTTTGCGAGCGTTAGTTAGATATTCGAGGGCGACGTTTAGCTTTCAACAAAGAGTATGTAGGTATCATGGCCAATTGGTTTTTTTTTTTTTTATAATTTTTTTTCATGTCAATTCATGAAAGCAAAATCATCATTTCTACGTCAACACGAGTGAAATGAATCAATTATTTTAAAACGAAAGGATTTTTTATAAAACCTGTTCAATAAATTCAACGTAAAAAAATAACAAAACTCAAATTAATTTCAAATGACGAAAAAATAAAATTACCATCAATCCATGGTCAATGAGAAGAGGATTATCAGCAAGATACATAAAGAGGTCCTTCTTGGGGACATTATCCAACAGAAGAGCATGATGATCAACGTTAGATGCCCGTAAGATAATTTCACGATAATCCGACGGCAGAAAACGATTCCAAACAATGTTGGAGTCAGCAACGACGTTGAAGGCCGTAGAGAGCGTCGCAACACGGCAAGCATCACGAGGGGTGGTGAATGAAATCACGGTTGCAATGGATTCATCCGGAAGGTTGTTAATAAGAGTACTTTTATTAACAATGAATTCTCTTGCCATTTTCAATGATATTAGTGTTTAATTTGTTTTAAAGATTGTTATTAGCTTAGGAATTTGGTGTGAGAGTTTATTAGTGGTGTATGTTATATAGAGAGTATGTATAAGTTGACAAGGTAAACTTAGGGTGTAAGTATTTGTTTTGAACCCTAATAAATGGTAATAATAAACTCTTTTTGATTTATTTTGATTCTATTGATTTGGATGAGATTGGATGAGATATCACTCTTGCCAAGTGCCAACCCATTTAATCCAGTCTGTTTTAAAAATAAATGCTCTATTTTGAATTTTATAGTTGTTACAAACTCTACTTTGACTGTCAGTTGTTGATATTTTATTTATACATAAAATAGTCATGTGAGTACTTGTTACAATATCATAAATCTTTACGGTGTATAATTTATATATTTACGAAAGCATATGCAAATGTGTTGATTAAAGTGGAGCATTTATTTAAAAAGGGAGGATTAGAAGTGTATAACTATGTGTATTATGATTCGAAAACATATGTACTAGTTTGGGGATCACGGTTAACCTAACTCGTATCCAGTTTTTAAGGAATCAATATATATACAAAATATAAATACAATTTGCCATGTAGTTTAGGAAGCTTTATAGCTTACTTATTACATACTTCTAAAATGTATATAGATATGGTATGATCTAACCACATAAATACTTAGAGTTAGGTTTTTTTGTTGTAAACCCTAATAACGGTAACAGTTAAACTCGGTCATTTTGAATATTAGACCAATATATATACCAATCTTTACCATATCAATTATTTTATGGATGAAGATATATCACGGAGTATTTTACTATTAAACTAACTCATATCCGCTTTTAAAAAATTAACATATGACGTAGCAAATACACTATTAAACCTACTTATTTACCACAGAGTATTTTGCATGTTGGCCTTGTTTGGTAAATGGCTTTTGACTAGCTTTTTTATTGGCTTTTGACTTTAAGCTTTCTCTTTTGGTGAAACCGCCAAAATATTGTTTGGTAAATGGCTTTTTCAGCTAACTGAAATATTGATTATTTTTCTGCCAAAAACAAAAGCTAGTCTTACTAGCTTTTTGGTTTTGGTTTTTTATTAAACAAATTACTTCTTTATTCTTATTTAATAATTTATAATTAATGATTTATAATTAACAATTAATAATCAGTAATAAGTAATTAATAATTAGTAATTAGTAGTTACTCCCTCCGTCCCCAAAACTTCAACCCTTTTGGCCTAATTTTAGTCCCAAAATGATCGATCCATTTGCATTAAAATACCCACCAGCAATTTACAACAATATTTGTGTAAAATTAGTTTCCCCATATAAAATTTTGTTTTTTGTATATATATATATATTTTTATACTTTATCTCTCTACTTTTTTACAAACATCATGTAAATTTATCTTTCCAATATGTTTTTATTTATTTTTATTTAAGTTTCTTAATAACCACAAAATCAAACCAAAAGGGTCAAAGTTTTGGGGAAGGAGGGACTAATAAGTAGTAATTAGTAATAAATAATTAGTCATTAATAATTAATAATTAATAGCTAGTACTGATTAATTAAGTACTCTTTCTGTCCCTAAATTACATTCCTCTTTCTAGCATTTATTCCTCACATAATAGAGAGAAAAAAGAATGTAATTTATGGACGGAGGGAGTACTTAATAACTATCCCCTCCGTCCCCGATTGATATTCACTTATGCCATTTTTGGGCACCCAAAATATTAGTCACATTTGATTTTTTTTTCAAGTACCATTAATACGGAGTATTATTTTTTTTACAAAAATTCTCTAACTTTTGCAAAAATATTTGTGCAAATTTAACTTTTTAATGTAAATTTACTTTCCCATGTACTTTAATTACTTTCTCTCTTTACTTTTTTGCATACCTAATGTAAATTTACTTTTTCAATGTACTTTCTTTAATTCTCCTTAATTCCCGTGATTTTTCTTCAAAAATGACTATATATCAATTGGGGACAGAGGGAGTAGTAGCTAGTAATTCCCATGATTTGGTGAGAAGGGTCAACCACTGGACCATTTTGACTCCATAAACGAAGTGATTAACTAATTACTTAGGTTGGACCTGTTTAGTGGAGGTTAAGATCAAAGTTCAAACCATTATCACAGTTAATATGTATTGTTAGTTGTTAATTTATAAGCTAGAATTCACTTTGGCTTGATCTTGATGTGATATATTTGTTCCTCTATACTTTTCATAAGAGCATTATACATAAATATATAAGTAATATAAGCACAATACCAAAATGTAATTAAAAACTAATCAACTTGCAAATTGTTTATCAGAATTATTATTATTATTCAAACCAATGTATCATCTATTCATTGGTACATTATTTTCGATTAACATAAACCATTACTCGATTATTGGCCTAATCTCAATTCCTTCAACAACTAAACCACCTTTAGCAATCCCAGCCTTAACCTCCATTAGTGAAAACGTCACATGTTCATCTTCTTCTCTAGTAAAAAACTCACCAATTTCGACTTCAAGCCACCCATCTTTCCTCTTGTTTGGAAGCTTAACATTCTCTTCTGGCCCTTCATCGTCGAATGATGCAACTAGATCATACTCGCGGTCAAATATACCTGCACGACGTGGGTCTAAGTAGACCCTCCCGGTCACCACTTCTTCGCCTCCAGAAGTTTCAACCGCGACATCAATGGGAAGATCGTAGAATTCCCAAACGTTACTCGTAACTTCGAACACAAGGTATGCACCATACCTTGTGTTTGGAGATAACATTGATGTTGTGATTCTCGCATTAATTTCTAACCACCATACATATTCAAGCCTTGCTACTTCAGCAAACCTGTTGATGATATAATTAGATAAGGCAATAGCATGATCAACCATAATTATTAATGAAATGATGTAATATTAACAGGAAATTCCCTGTTTTTCATATTGATAAACAAAATTTGTTTCTCATATGGGTATTTTCGTGAATAAATCAACAACTTTTTCATTATTATGGGCTATACAATTGAATAAAGTTGAATAAAGTTGTTGTTTCATTATTAACAATCAACATTAAATTAAAATTAAAGAGATCGAATACAAGTGAAACGAACCTCTATTGAGGCTCCAAATGGGTAAGCCATTGCCAGTAAGTTGGTGTATCACCCCATGTTATGTCTAGCTTCCTTGCAGCTAGTGTGTAACACTTTTTTCCGGTTGATTTTTCCAGTGAAAAGCTCTAATCAAGAGTTCGGATTTTTGGTTAGTTACAACAAATAAAAATGTATTGAATTTTTCTATCAAATTTAACAATGATAGATGATTCTCATGTAGGAAAGAAAAATATTGCATCATAAATATTAATGTAGTATGTAGCCATGCATAGATCGAGTGCTTATATAACTAGATTCACACTTAGGATTATTAAATTGGTAAGAGATTATTTAATTGAAAACTCAATGTACGTACGTCACATTTATCTTATATTTTTTGTTTTTAAAACGGTGGAACATGTGACAAATAAGCCCTATACTAGTTTTAAAAATGGTGGAACATGTGACAAATAAACCCTTCACTAGAACTACCTAGATGTAAATTTTTATTTTATTTTTCTGACGGAAATCTTATGTAATAAATTGTAATATATGAACAATTTTGTACCGTCCTAAGGTACCATAGTTTAAATTACGTAAGCCACCAGCATTAACATTTATTCCTATGCTTAAAATTATCAAGTTCAATTGCTTCTTTTCATTTGAAAGCCAAATCATCATTATTTCTACCTATTTCTACATCAAAATGTAACAATTATTTTTAAAAGAAAGGATTTGCAAAAAAAAAAAAAATTAAATAATTCAATGATAAAAAGAAATCAGAAATCAAAATCCAAATTAAAACGACAAAAAAAAAATTAATTAAATTACCATCAATCCTTCGTCGATGAGAAGAGAATTATCAGCGAGATACATAAAGAGTTCCTTCTTCGAGAGAGTATCCAACATATGAACATCATCAATGTTGGATGACCGTAAGATCATTTCACGATAATCGGACGGCAGAAAACGATTCCAAACAACGTTAGAGTTGGCCGCTTCATTGAAATTCGAAGAGAGAGTCGCGACACGACAAGCATCGCGAGGGGTGGTGAACGAGATTATGGTTGCAATTGATTCTTCAGAGAGATTGTTAATGTTTTCAACGATGTAGGAGATGATTTGTCTTTCGAATTCGAGTTGTTCTACCATTTCTCTTGCCATTTTCTATAATAATATTAGTGTTTATTGTTTGAGGATTATTATTAATTAGCTTAAGATTTTGATGTGAGAGTTAATTAGTGGCGTATGTTATGTATATATAGATAGTATAAGGTGGTTTTAGAAAACTCATATCAAAATCATTTTTGATTTATGGAATCAAATGAGATATCACTCCTGACAAGTGCTATCCTGGCCTCTTTTGATAGTCCCTCGATCTGATCTGATCTTGTTTTTTTATTAAAAAAAAAATACTATTTTGAATTTTGCGTTAATAATAAACACCACTTTAATTTTTGTAGGTGTTTTATTTATACATAAAGCTAAACCTATGGTCTGTTCACATTTACCTAATTTCAGTTCTATTCATTTCAGTTCAGCTCTAATTAGTTCAGTTCACCTCTAAGCTCTAATAGTTCAGCTCTAATCAGTTCATTTCAGCTCCTAATTTTCCTCTCTCATAAAATATTTATTTCAGCTCACTTCGGTTCAGTTCTGTTCAGCTCCAATCAGTTCAGTTCAGTTCAATTCAGTAAATGTGAACGGGCCCATAGTCGTGTAGGAACCTGTTAGAATATCAACTTTTTACAAATTAAAGTATAATTTATGTTTATTGATAATTTAATTTATCATTGGTCAATGTTCCCCATTAACAGATATGCTAGTCAAAGTGGAACATTTATTCTGAAACTAAAGGAGTAGAACTATATGTATATTATGATTTGAAGATATACGTACTAGTTAGGGATATATTACAGTTAACTAGCTCGTATTCTGTTTTTTAAGGAATTAATATATATACAGAGTAATAAATACAATAATGTGCCATGTAAGTAGTAACTTTATAGCTTACTTATTACGCACTGTACTTCATACAAACTTATTAATGTTTAACCCTAATAATCAAATGATCGAATGTATACCAACCTTTACCATAGCAATTATTTTACGGTTACGGAACATTAGTTGCAAATTTGCAATGATATCCTAACAAGGGGCTATAGATTCTTATTAAACTAACTCATACCTGCTTATCAAAATCAACATACGACGTAACAAATACATTATTAGTCCCTCCGTTCCTTAATTATATGTCTATTTCTGTCATTTGTTATTCACATAATAGAGATAAATAGGCATATAATTAAGAAACGAGGAGAGTACGAAGTATGTATTAAACCCACTTATTGAAAGCACAGTCCGTATATATCATAATTCTCATTATCCCAATTTGATTTCATCTGAGCTAAAATTAATAACATACGAAGTATGATCTAACCCATATTAAACTGGCCCAGTGGACTTGGATTTGGTGAGAAGAGTCAACCATTGGACCATTTTAAACGAAGTAATTACTTTGGTTGGGCCTGTTTAATGGAGGTTCAGCTCAAAGTTCAAACCATATGTCCCAGACAATCAACTTTATTTGGACTTTGATCTTTGATAATAATAGACTAATATGTTGAAGTATTAAGAGATAAAAAGAAAGAGATAAAAGAACATAAAAGCAAAATAATCTGATAATATTACTCACTTAATCATAACTTGAAAATACAAAGACTTCTTAAATAGGCTAAGAAATTAACCATAATTCCTATCTTCAAGGACAACTAGGCCCCACTAAATATGCCACTAACAACGTGATTGATCAATAACCCACAACTTAACAAACTTCTACTTACATAAAAACATGATGATAAACTATGACCCTATTAACCCACTAACATCATTAAGCTAGAAAATAGCAACTAAGATAATTAATTAATTTTTTGAATCACACACTAACATATTAGTGATTGGACTTTGATCTTAATAATGCATTATCTCAGTTAATCAATCAAATAAATAAATTAATTACTCAAATTATTCACCAATTAACGGTCAAATCAGCTACAAAATCATTTGTAGTGCATCTTTGCTTACTTAAATTAAATTTAAAGCAAATAAAGTACTACATTACATTAGCTCGCTTTTTAAAATAAAAAAAAAAAACTAGATTTTGGGCCCGGGCGATGCCCCGGATTATTACATGCAATTGAAAATTAATATACGTTGTAATGTATAATTTAATTTTCTTGTAATAAAATTTGTTGTTCATATTGTTTTTTGCTACATATTAATATTTTGTATTCAATAGAGTGCATAAAAAACCTCATAGTTTGGTGGTAAGATACTAAATTCTAGAATTAGAGGTTGTGGGTTCGATTCTTATGGACATTTTTTTTTAATTATGATGAATGCATGACATGGAATGAAAAACAAATGGAAGGAGAGCCACGTGGCGTAATGAATAGTTTAGTGGGTGATGTGGCGCGGTAAGGAGAGTTTTCGTGACACGTGGACGTTCTTAGGAACGCCTTTTAATAGATTAGTATAGATAATAATAATAATAATAATAATAATAATAATAATCAATTAACCTATACTAAAAGCGAACCTAAAGTGACACTTGTCACGATGTTATAAAAAAATTTTCCGCCTTTTTATCTTTCCTTTTTTTTTTTTTTAATTTTTTTTGCCAAATTTTAATGACTTCCATTTTATAACCTACCATAATACTTATTTCCATTTTGACAACACATTTAATCCAATCATACTCAATTTAAATTTTTTTTATTATTATTATTTTTCAACATATTTTATATACTATAAATCTTTTAGTTACAAATATACTAACATAGTTTAAAATTAAGGTATTGTCATATATCATCATCCAAGATTATCATAATATTATTATAATTTTTTTTCCTCCGACTTAAAATTTATTTTAATTAAAAATAGGAATAATAATTTTGGTAGGATACTTTGTATAAATCTTACAAATATACATAACGTTTATAAGAACAACTGAACAAAATCATTTTATTATATTATGCTCCTCCGTTTTTTTTATAAGTTATGGTTGAATTTGCACATTTGTTGAGACACAACTTTGACCATCAATATCTTTAATTAGAGACTATTATTTTGTTACAAATATTTTTTTTTTGGATTAATTTGTTGAATTAACACCATTCTTTATAAATTTTGTTGTAAAATTTAATTATGACCGTGCATGACACGGGATTTAACATAGTAATAATAATAATAATAAGTACAATACATCATTTATATATAAATAAATAAATAAAATATACAAAAAAAAGGAAATTAAGAAAAAAAAAAATAAAGATACTCGTAGTACAATAATTCTAAGCTAGAAGCTATTATTAGAAATTTGGAATGGATAAGTGGTCCAAGTTCCAGATAATCAACTTTGTTTGGATGTGCATAAAGCATAATCAAAGTCCAACTATTGTTATTTAATGATTTATTATAGATTTAAGGAATAATTATCAGATTGTGTTGGAAATATGCAGCACAAATACAAATTCTGTCTCAACCTAAGAGCCTAAGACTCTAACTAATATGTACACCTTTTCCCTCCCTTTTTTATTTCTTTTGTTTTGACTTTTCATTGACTTGCACTTTGATATACTGTATAAAATATGGAAGAAAAGCATTTGATCAATATGTAAATACTTAATTTTATTGGATTAAAGAAATGCACAAAATATTATCTCAAAAAGTAGTAGTAGCATATCTATAAAATGTTGATTTTTCTAAATTAGTAAAAGCATTTACTGTATAATTTTCTATGCATGATCAGCCAATAGGTACATATATTGATATATTACGTCCGCATATAAACATTTTATGATTATAAATCGATTAATCGATGA
The DNA here is from genome assembly GCF_948465745.1 of Chenopodium album. Classification (NCBI taxonomy): domain Eukaryota; kingdom Viridiplantae; phylum Streptophyta; class Magnoliopsida; order Caryophyllales; family Amaranthaceae; genus Chenopodium; species Chenopodium album. The sequence goes on along the minus strand of NC_137842.1, from coordinate 71,493,661 downwards.
GCCCTCTTGTTTGCATCAATTGTTTTGACGTTGTTACATCCGGCTTATACGCTACATGGTTAGCTTTTTTCATCCTTTAATTTGATGATTGATCCAAAAGTGTGTGGCATAATATCATCTTAGTCTACCCGTCCTTTTGTTATGTGAGGTTTTTCATATATTTTATATAAAAGTATATATTGTTACGTATCAATAATTTTCAATAAATCTATCTAAACTCAGTTTAATGATAATACGGATTGTTGGTGGGATATATTGCTCTCACATACTTAAATTAATTTAAAGTCGTATATCATTTTTAGGTTCTCATTCAATAACCACGCGTGTGAGCATGTGTTATGACTGTACGAGGCCGGATCGGAAATATTAATGATACAATTATAAATGAGGACGAGATACTAAAGTTGAGCCTTAATTGACTTGAAATGCTTGGTTATGGCAATTTTATTAACGGCTCAAATCACTTGTATTATTGCAACCTACTTTTATATGCATGTAAAATGTAACCACATTTTTAGGTATAATATCAACTTGATTACATGATTTATAACATTTTATGACCTATATGCGGCATATATATGTTTAAAATAATATGAGTGATATTGAAATGCCAACGTATCAACTATCAAGCTAAAGGCCGGACTGAAGTAGTGATATTAGATTATTATAATAATTCTATAATTGCATTGATTGAACATTAATCATGTTTGGCATAAGTGGTTAGCTATTATAGAGGTTATCATGTTAGGTGTTTATAACTTGTTACGATATTTTTTTTAAAGTATGTGATCGAGGTTTGCTTACACTTAAACTATTTTTTATATTAGTGAAAAATAAAAATGAATATAGTATTTCATAGGGAGTAACATACATAAATTTATCGAAGTATTTAACCCAAATCCTATTACTTCGTATAATTTATTGAGTGACAAACGTTACCTTTAGTATAAAATCAATCAACTATACAATATACACTTTAAAAAGTGTTGCTAAGATAACAAATAAGTCAATATTCTAGTACAATTAGTGTTATGATTTTTTTTAAAAAAAATTTTATAATAACATATGTAACAAGTACAAGTATAAAATAAAATAAAAATCAGCAAAGTATCTTGGAAGTAATCATAAATTAAGCCAATAAAGTACAACTAATAAGTCGTTAATTAGTTATGCCTTTTTGTTTGAATAAAGAGAGACATTTCATATCAACTAAAATAATACGCTTTTGTCTTAATAAAATGATGATAAGATTAGATTAAGTAGGTTTTCAGTCTTTATCTCAGCCTTGTAAATGTTAAACTGTCATCTCGCAATCTCCACTACTTGTAGTCTTGTACGTTCTTTTGTCTTTTTTATTTATTTATTTTTATAATTGATACAAATTTCAATTTCTTGACAATTTATCCATCATCATTTCTATCAAGCTTTTTTATTTATTTAATTATTTTATTGTGGAACATTACAAACAAAAAGATAGAAGAAGAAACAAAGAAAAAACAACTGAGCTATTTTTTTTCCAAGTTAATACTTAAATGGTTAACTAATTAACTTTATTATTATCTTTAACATAGATAAAAATTCAGTATAAAAAGAGAAACTTGTTCTAAATATCACCAACAAAATTAAATGTAATCTATATTAATTAAACCAAAAATACCCTTTTTAACTAGGAAAAAAAAATAGATTTTGAAGGAATTTACACTTAACAACCAATATAACACCCTACTTCTTTCGTTATATTTTATTGCAGTATTTGATTATGTTTGACAAATTATATTAAGGAAACTTATTATAATGGCATGAAATAATACATATTTTTAATTGATACTAACATTTAAAAATTACAATTATATAGTGAATTGTGTAAAAATCAAAATATTACTAATATTTAAGTAGAATAAGTATTAAATTATAAATAATCTGTACAAAGCTACCAAATCCAACTTTAACAATCACATGACGAACCTTTAAACTAGATTTCCAAATTAAGTGGACTTTAATCTATTGACTTAATTGTTTACTAATTATATTTCATCAGACATCTAAAGCCTATGAATTACTACTTACTTTAATATTGTAATTTTTAAATAATGTGTCAGTCTATGAAATATTTATTAGTTCTACGTCACATGGATCTGTACCAAATTATATTACATGGTATATACTAGTATATATATACCTCCTAAGGCTCCTATAAATTGACAAATTTTTTAACTTTCGTACAATAATTAATTGATTTATTAGGGTTGTTTTCTCTGCTGTGTTAAAAAATTAACTATAATGGTGCAAACATTTCTTACCTCATTTCTCAATTTGGGTGCAACGTACAAGAAAAGGAGACAATACATTACAGTATTACACAATCTCACCCATATATAGAATACTGAAAATAATTACATACACCCATATGTATGGTGCAACCAAGAGATCAATTTTTTTTCGACCATTTAATGATTAAATGAGCAATAATCATTATAATGAGCTAACAATACATTTAGGTTGCGCAAACTCTCATAGGATACAGAGTATATGTCCAGTAATAGCTTATTACATTTTATACAAAAAATGCTAATCATAAATCTCCTAATCTTTATTTTTCTGTATCTTTTAAATAAATAGTTGATTATAAACATAAACTCCCTTTGTTTTTCAATTCTACAATTATTTTTATCTTTCTATTTGCTGCAATAATAGAAACCAATCTAACATTGCACGTAACAAATTCATAAACTTAATGAAAGTCGAATTCTATGAGGCTTGTACTAATTAAGCTCGTGAATTCATTACATTGGTTATCTAAATATTTATACTAATGGATAATTTGTTTGCTGGTTAAACTGAATAAGGATGGTTAGTTCAATTATGAGTTTGATCAAGTTATATACAATATAAATTTTGAACTTCATCAATAAGGTACATTGGATTATTCTATTTCCAAACAACTTGATAGCGGTATATATATATATATATCAAATCTACTAGTACTGCCAAATGTAATACTTCTTAACAAACTAGCTTAGCTAGTGGTCAAATCAGAATCAAATTAAGTATATTTAGTTTTTTTCATAGAAGACACATATTAAGTTGGAATACTTAACCGTTAAACATAAATTGAGCATTAGTAGCCAGAGTACTAGCTAATACAATAGCAAAGAAATATTAACCTATCAACAAGGGCATATGTACAATAAGTCATAAGTTCATTGTCGGAGTCTTTTGTAACGCTCTAAGGGCCTGTTCTCATACGTTTATTTTCAATTCAGTTCAGTTCAGCTCAGCTCCTAATTTCCTACTCTTATAAAATATTCATTTCAACTCAGTTCAGTTCAGCTGATTTTAGTCTATTAGAACAAGCCCTAAACTCATTCCGACATCGGACCCAAAAAAACTTACTACAGTTTGATGATTTGATGCATGATGCAAAATCTAACCACCCAAAAATAGAGGAGACTGGACAAAATCCCTACCGCAACGTTTAAATGTTAAAAGTAAAGCAAACTTTAAATAAGATTATAAGATTGACCCAATTTTTTTGTGAGAAAATGTAAGAGAGAGAAAATTATGGAGAACGACCTGCTACAATCATCAATTTATGCAGTAATTCAACCAAATAGGCCCACATTCTTTATATCTATCCATTTTATAAAAATAAAAAGATGATTTTAATTTTTAAATTTCCACTCGTACTAGAAACTCAAAATTTTGTACAGTCAAATTGTCAACTAATCACTTAGGTAATAAAAATAAAAAAAATTAATTGAAACTTTTTATTAAAGTGTGAATCAGCTCTTCAAATTAAGAAACTATCAGCATTTCAATTTTTTCGGGATTTATTTCCTTTTTAATGGTCAATTATCATGCTTTTTCCCTTCAAGAAATCACAGAATATCACATTAATTTTCAACACTGATTTTTGTTTCCTTTCTTAAAAATTGGTTTTTAGTGAATTTGTAACAAATGTTTTGATGAAATTTAATGTGTAAAAAACCCCAAGTTCATCCTTTTCAATATAAATATAGGCTGATTTGTTGTGTAGCAAGTAAAAAAAATTCAGATTTTAAAATACAGTAATTCTCTCTACTCTACTTGAGTTCGTTAAGATCTGCTTCAAAGGTTTTTGTACTCTTCTGCTTATCTTTTTCTGCTTATTGTTCATCATTTTCTGGTTGTCTTTTATTTCTTTCATTCCTCAATTTTTTCTCTGAAGTTTTACTTACTGGGTTACTGAGTTTGAAAGTTCAAAGGTTCAATTTGAAGTTTTTAAGAAATGGGTTTTGTTCAATTTCAAGTTTTAAGAAATGGGTTTTGTTTAATTTCATGTCTTTAGTATATGGCTGTGTTTAATTTCAAAATTTAAGAATTGGGTTATGTTTAATTTGAAATTTCAAGAAATGAGTTGGGTTTAATTTGATTTTGCTGTAAAATTAGTGCAAATGGGTACTTAGGGTTCTTGATTTCCCCCTCTTTTTAATTTGGATTTGGGTGACTTCAATTCTATGTGTTTTAGCAGAAAAATGGGGCTTTTTTCTTGCCTTGCTTTTCGGAAAAAGGTTGTGAAGGTCGAGGATACTGATCGAGCTCGATCTGCTTCTCGTACGTCAGGTATAATTTGCAACCTTATTAATGTACATTGTTGTTTTATGCTTGATTCTTTAATGTTACTGCTGAAAATGGTTGATTTATGCAGTGAGTAGGCAGAGAAAAGATAGGGTGCATGAAAATGGTGAGTTGTGACAGTGAGACATTGTTTAAATGATATAAGTATGAATTTTCATAGAATAAAGTGTTTGATTGTTAGAGAAATTGTGCATCATTTTGTAGAGAATGTTAATGTTGATGCAAACTTAGGGATTGCTAATGCGGCTGCTCAGTTGAGAAGTCCGGCGAAAGCCTTTACTTATCGTGAGCTCTGTATCGCCACTGGAATGTTCAATGGTGCTAACATCATTGGTGAAGGTGGTTTTGGGAAGGTTTTCAAGGGAAGGTTGGACACTGGGGAGGTTAGTGGTTAAAAGTTTTGCAACTTTGTTTGTTCTGTAGTTACCTTGTCATACATTTGCGTCCGAATAGTTTTAATTTAAATGTTAGAATATAATTGTGGCCTATTATATTGGATTATGACATCTTTTGTACTTATAAACTACTATTAATGTGAGATCCTGCATTTGTTGGTAGATTGTAGCAATTAAACAATTAAATCATGAAGGAATTCAAGGAAGTCAGGAATTTATCATCGAAGTTCTCATGCTTAGCCTTCTCCACCACCCTAATCTTATGGGCTTGAAAGGTTACTGTACGGATGGTGACGAAAAACTCTTAGTTTATGAGTACATGCCTCAGGGTAGCTTGGAGGACCACCTGTTCGGTAACCCAAGTATGTTCTGATCACTCAGTTAAATGTGCTATAAGCTGAAAGATCTCTGATTTATGCTTGTGTATATGACTAATTTGAAGATCCCCAGTTTATAATCACGTTCTGGAGTTTAATCTTGTTTTGGTAGTACATTACGATTTAGAGATAATCCATACATTGTTTTCAAATTATGGTATATTGCTCAAATCTAGTGCCCAGTAGAAGTATAATAATGCTGTTTATAATTCTCAAGGTTTCTAGGTATTGGTGTCTGCTTACTTTGACTATTTGTGCATCATGCTCATATTTGTTTTTAATCATGTTGTAAGCATTAAAAATGGTGTCAGGTTGGCTGTGTTCCCTTTTTATTTATGCATATTAGTATTTTATTAGATGGGATCTAATTAATTAAAAAAAATGGATGCGGTCAGTTATGATCAGCTAAACTTATCAGCACCGAAAAGGGGGAAATGATTTTGGCACACCATAAGTTGATTTTGGCACACCCTTATGTGAGAGCAAAGTTTTTTTTATTTTTTTTTTATTTTTTATTTTTTTTTATTTTTTTTTATGCTCTTCTCACATGGGGGTGTGCCAATATCAATTAAGGGTGTGTCAAAATCAATTTCCCCGAAAAGGTGATGTCTGATGACTGGCTGAATTATATTATGGTCTGCTTATTAATATGGATATATAGCTCACGACATCAGATAGAATAATTAGAATATACCCTATAAGTATTGATGTGATTTGTAGATCAAATTTTACCATAAATAAACGTGAATGGGTATTGATGTATTCATCTGTATTTTTGAAGCAGAGTTGAAGTCTGATATATGCCCTGTTAGGAAGTAGGAACTACCGAACTAGAGTTGTTTGCCAATAATAATGAATAATCCCTTACTGTATGTTGACTAGAACACTGGAATTAAAATGTTCATTAGAATTATTTTGGAGTGTTTCCTTCCAACTTTCGGGTTCCTGTCATTTCTATAGAATCACCATTAAAGGATATAGGATGCCACTGATTGAGGTATGTTGGACAGTTGGAGTGAAAAGAAAGGATTTGGTTTGAATAGTTCAAAGTTTGTGTTGCAAGTCATTCAAGTGATATCTAGGGCTACCCAGGTTTGCCTAATAAGTCCTGAAAACAAACTGCTACATGATTGAAAATTTTAAAGGGAAATTTGTTATTTATTATTGAGCTGAGATTGGGTGAGGCTTGAGGATAGTTTTTCTCATCAAAATAGCCTATGAATCTAGGGATTTACTGAAATATTAGCACTATAGTACTGTACTGTTGAGTATTGAGTTTAAAGAGGTCTCTATGTTGGAGGAAAATTGTTTTTGTTAGTTTGAGACTTTGAGGAGGTTCTGCTATTATGATGGTTTATTGGTAATCTTAGAATAATCCATGGTGGCTGAAATATATTGAGTTTGACTCTCAAGTAGTCAAGTTCACGAAAAAACTTGTCCACAAACAATTACATGAATATATGGTTTGTCTATCGTCCCTTTCAAAATTTAGTATATAGTTTATTTGATTCTGGCCTTGCCCCTAGGTTTAAATGAAGCAAGTTATTGAATTTGTATTGCTTGGAACCTTCTTTGCAGCATGAATGTGAGTATATGGGATGCCTTAACTAAATGGACTAAGGTTCAACGACTGTGAAGTAGGCATGCATCCCTTTTTATGTAAGATAGAAACCTTAAGTAATGAAATTTATATCACGTCCATGACCATATTGGAAGCAACCATATAATACATTAAATGAAGTGCTGACTTAACCAAGCACTTCAATTTAGGAATGCACCAAATATAGCCATTTTTACCGCAAATACTTTCTGTAGCAATAACGTGGGTGTAAGGGATGCTTTAGTTATGAAGCCAACATAGGTTCATTGGCTGTGAGTCTGGGAGAGTAAGCATAATGGAAACTCGAATGTCTAGTACATTAACTGAAGTGTATAATTAATTATTAATTATTTGAATTAATAATGCACCAACACAAAAAGTCCTCATGTCTTTTAAACTTTTTTTTTTTTTTGACGGGCATGTCTTTTAAACTATATTAAAGAACATTCCTAGTATTTACAGCCTCACATGATAATGTGGAAATTATTTTGTTGCAGCGGATCTAAATTGACTGCAGGCGTATCTTTCTTTATATTTTTGCTTCTTTTGATATAGAAAGAATGCTGTTCTTTTCTATGCTTCGTATTATTGTTATTTCTACAATCTTGAGGTACCAAAGGAGTCGTCGTTCTTTCACATATAAAGAAATTTAGGGTAATTTAACAGCCAGGCAAGTGCAAGGAACGGTATAGGCATTTGAAACGTGAAATTCTATTTGTGTTGTGGTGCTCTTGGTAGAAATGTACTTATATTCCATTCGTAGTACTTATATTCCTTGGAATTCTTTGTAGCATATAAATTTTATTTGCTCAGTTTGTATATCTTTCTCACTTGGTAGAAAAGTAGCCATAGAAAATTAGAAAGAGCTATGCAGTTCTTCGGTTTCAAGTATCTTGTGTGGTCTGCACTTTTTATGATCTGAAATGTTAATTGACAAATATGCTTTTCTATATATTGCCTGTTACATAAATCTTCTAAATTTATTTTGGATCACGCTTGAATTTTCTTCCCTATTTCGCTCTCACCCTTTTCCTATCCCCTTCATTTCGTTACCTGATTAAGATATTTGGTTAGACCTAAATGCTTTTCTATTTTACATTGTATGTATATTTATGATATTCTTTCTCTATTGGGGTATATTTCAGGTTTGATGCCTAATTGGGTTCCCTTGGACTGGAACACGCGCATAAAAATTGCTATTGATACAGCAAAGGGTTTGGAGTACCTCCACTGCAGAGCTGATCCACCAGTTATCTTCCGGGACTTGAAACCAGCAAATATACTACTGGACAATGACTTCAATGCCAAACTCTCTGACTTTGGGCTGGCCAAGTTGGGACCTGTTGGTGACAAGACCCATGTCTCTACCCGCGTGATGGGAACTTATGGATATTGTGCACCAGAATATGCCATGAGTGGTAAACTGACCATAAGATCTGATATCTATAGCTTTGGTGTTGTTTTATTAGAAATCATCACTGGACGCAAAGCAATTGACCCAAGTAGGGGTCGCGCAGAGCAAAACTTAGTTGAATGGGTAAGTTGGCTTATAAATCATACTTCGATATTACAGCTTTAATGGTATATAGCAGAGCATTAAGATTTGATATATCTGTTGGTTATATTTCCAGAAATCCGCCATTTTATTTAGTTTTTCCTCCCTTCCCCTCTCAGGCTAATAGGAGTTACATTGTCTCCTATTTCCTCATATGTCAACAAAGAAAATCTGTTTGTGAATTTGCATCTCATTAACCATTTTGTTTTCCCAGAATGAGTTTGGTTTTTAAATTTCGGGGGTTTTTACCCAAAAGTCGAATCCAATAATTACATCCTAAGCCTCGAAGGCAGTGCATCATCTTCTCATCTATCTTTAAGAAACAAGTCATATCTAATACTTCGTATGTTTTCTGTGCTATTTTCAAGCAATAGTGGTGCCAAAAACTGAATTAGAGTTTACATTCATATCAAGCAAAGATATATTAGTAGAAAATTTCCATATCCAGTTACAGTAACCCATCTCTATATACCTTTATCCTCTGCAGGCACTCCGTATCTTCAAGGACCGCACAAAATTTTACAAGCTGGCTGACCCAGCACTGAGGGGTCAGTATCCTGTGCGATGTTTCCATCAAGCCATTGCAATAATTGCCATTTGTCTTCAGGAAATGCCCTTACACCGACCCTTCATCAAGGATGTCCTTGTGGCGCTTGAATATCTGGCTACACAACCTTATATTCCTGCAGCTGCTGGTTCTGCAGAACGAAGTCCTTGCAGGCCTTCACCTTCACAACGTGATCAAAGCAGATACTAGAATAAAAATCTCCTAAAAAGAAAATGCTAGATTTAAAGAAGTCGCAACATCCTATTTCAACAATTGTACAAAGTGGTGGGAGTGAAAGAAGTTTGTTTGAGTTATATTATATGTCTAATGACTGCACATATATATTTGATATTGTTAGGTCAGAAAGAATAAGGTAATATATTTGTATTCTCTCTTCATCCTTCTAAATCCTTCATGCTTCTGGATTTTCTTTTATTTATCGTGTATCCTTTGTGTTATGCAGGTGGTTAAAATTATTCAGCGTTTTCAGTTTGTGTATAGAAGACATATATTGGATTGCTCTGATTTGTTCGAGGATACAGTTGCTTCATTATCGTGGGCTGCTTGATGGGTTCCAGATGCTGTTTGCTATAGTTGAATAGGATACTTTGAGATTAAGAGAGGAAAATAAGTAGGTTGGTTTAGCAGAGTTAATGTTAAACTTTTTAGGGAGTTGAAGAAGCTTTTAGTACTTTTTTTTTTTTTTTTTCTTCTTTTCCTTTCAGCTCTTGGCATGAAATGGAACAATTATTCAGTAGTGTTTGGTTTATTTGGTACCAGCTCTTTGTCAATTTTCTTTTACCTCCTTTTCTTTTCTGTGGGGATAGCCCTCAATATTCATATATTATACTTGTATTTTACACTTGGGTGTGCCTAGAGAAAGCTACTCCCGAGGCTCTTTTGAGTGGTGCAGATGTGACACTTGCACAGGTTGTGCTTATTGTGCACGATGGGCGGCCATGGTGGGAGTTCCACAAAGGTGCGTGACATTAAATTAGCGTAAGAAGTTAAATTGTTGCAACTTAAAAGAAATGGATGAATTATCTAATTATGAACGAGTATTGATTTTAATGAGTATTGTGTGAGAAAAGAGCAAATATGATAACTGTCGCAATGATGTGAAAGATAATAAATAGGATTGACTACTTCCTCTATAATAATGCTTTGACTTGGTTGTGATACAAATCATGTAAAATTCATGGTAGACATGATTTAGTAAGTCATTTAGGAAGAAAGGTGCATGAAACTATACATTTGCTTAGTCTACCAATCAAAATAAATATTGAGCCGTAAACTATGGGGGATATCTAAATGTATGTCTTTGACAATGACTTTGTAGTAAATCATAGTCACCCAAATGTTAAGGTACTTGAATTAGATGTCAAATGTCAATGAACTTTTCTTTCATAACCACTAATCTTTTTTCTTTTAATGTTTCAGACCAACAATCATTTCTCGGTAATTCTATCAAGATTATTTTTACTAATTGGTCATTTCTAGGTCATCCTATTCAGATTACTTTCACTAAGGCTCTGTTCTCATCAGATTATTTTCAGTTCAATTCAGCTCCTAATTTCCTTCTCGCATAAAATATTCAGCTCGGCTCAGTTCAGTTCAGCCTAATAAGTTCAGTTCAGTTCAACTCAGTTCAGTCAATGAAAACAGACTCTTATGGTAAATTATTTAGCAGAACGAAGAAAGTATTAAAGGACAAAGGTAGCATATTGTTTATTTACTTGATGCAAACAGAGGTAGCATATATACATCACCGTAACGTTTGTGTCACTAAGTTGAGTTGTAGATTAGTTCTTAACTTCTTAGTATGTGCTTACTCTTAGTTTCTATTACTAATTTACTATTAATTGAATTTGTTAATGGTAATTGGTAAAGGTCAAAGATATTATAATGCTTGAAAAGATCTCATAGTAGTATAGTACTGTACATATGACCAGATGTACGTAATGATGTTAGTCACCACCAATAAATAAAGAAAATAATTGCATGAAATGTTGTTTTCAGCAAGAATTGAATGAAGAACCAAATCTAACAACGAATTTAAGCTTTAACTAGTGGTTGGTGTAAACCGTGTAATGTGTAAACTACAGTACAGTAACATTTAAAACAATCTTCCGTTGACCGTGAACAAGATGTTATAGTCAACCATGCTTCTTGATGAGCTGGAGTTTTGCTAGATTTATTTTTTTATTTTCCCCCTTAAAATTAGAAAAGTGGGTATACGGTTATACACCTTAAAATTAGAAAAGTGGGTATACGGTTATACGGTTATACACATTACACCCATAAGTATTATATTCTCATTTAAATGATTATTTTTCGTTTAATCATTAAATGAAGAGTAGAACTAACCCAAGCCTAGTTCGGTACACCTGGGTGTGATACACCGTGATTTTTGAATTTCTATGATTTTGGGAGAACACATCCAAATTACAAGCTTCAAACATAATAGAGATTTTTTTTTTTTAATCACTAAATAGTAAATGCTAAATAGTGTAATAAAATAACATTACAAGGTTTTAAATGAGATAGATAATTTGATAGTCTGATACATAACTATAAATTAATATGATTATTCTTTATTGACCTATTTTAATGATACGACCTTTTGAATTTATTATTGCTAAAAAGTCTATAGGAGCTAATAACACTGTCAATTTTTTATTTTGAAGAAAAACGGATGGTGCCTTATATTATTAATTTATCCATCAAAATGTGTAGAGCAACGTCACATGAACCATGACTCTCCCATACCTGTTCAACACCAAAAGGCACAATGCGGGCTAAATTATGAGCTATAGAGTTACCTTCCCGCTTAACATGACATCAAGAGATAGAATCAAAATTAGAGCTAAAGCAAAAGAGATCTAGAAGTAACAAATCCAAGTCAAAGAAGTACTCTGTAGATGGTTTACTTTGCAAAGCCTGTCCACAAATTTATTAGTGATTTGAGTTTCAAAAGTATTGAACCTTATAGTATTATGTATTGTATTTATAAATTATATGAAATGACAAACGTTACAATATCCATACATTGATAGTTTGATACATGAATCCAAAATACATTATGATTGTCCAAAAAAAAAAATGATAGAAGTACATTATTAATTTTATTTTAAGGGGGCCCATAAAGAGAGGAGCGTGGGAAGACTTTCAGGACCCAAATAAAATAATAAATTAAAAAAAAAAGAGTCTTGAAGTTGGACCAGATATTGGCCCACTTAAAAACAAAAGCCCAATTGTATAGTGTGAAGAGAGGTAGGGCTCACACGTAAGAGAGAGATTTGATGTGACGTCGTTTTGAAGCCGATGACTATGAAGCAGTATAATTTGGTTCTCCGTATTATCATCTACATTAATATATCTAATGACTCCACTCGATGAGATTGCTTCGTTCTTCGTTGTAATTACTAAGTTTATAAATTTATTTTACGCGGAGAGTTTGACACCGCCTACATCACGTCATCATGTCATCAACTTCAAAAGCTACGCTTTGTTTTTTATTGTAACCAAGGTGTATTGGTGTAACGATTCCTCCTCGTTGATATGAAATAAATTTCCGTAAGAAGTTGTATATAATGGGAAATTATTTTCCTGACAATGAAAAGTTGAAATTTTTATGAATTTTGATTGATGTTTGTCTAAAAACTCTTTACAAGAGTTAAAAAAAGTCTTATAATCCTATCTATGTTATGACTATCAATTATCATAGTCAAGTCATCAAATTATGAAATCATGTGATAATAATATTTCACATTAAAAGAGTATGATAATCTATCAAATATAAAGGTTTGATCAAAGTGTTCTTATGACTCATCTTACACGTATGCTAAAGCACTACGCTATATCATACTTCAATAAGGCTGGAGGTCGGAATAACACCCTTGGTACAGTGTCACCACGCCCGATAAGTCATTGGCGGAGCCGCTGTAGTCAATATCCAAACAAATCTAGGTATGACATACAAGTATTATTATATTACCTAGTCTAGTTCAATGTCATCATAATCTCTAGTGTGGACTCATAGTCCTTTGTCTCAAATTTACGTACCCGAGTATTTCCCACGTGGAGAAATTTCACATTACTTGCATTTGCAATTCATTGAAGCTTCAATTTAGTTTTCTCTTGGAGGCAAAGGGTTATATTATAAAGAGAGAAATGAAGGAGTTTGCTTGAAGAAATGCTTGACTTGACTTTCCTTTTGACATCAACATCGTATCGTATTAACTATTAAGGGTATTCTTGACTTTATTACAGCTGCCAAGTCCAACATTTTAATACAGTTTAATTATAAAGGCTAATATTTGTTAATTTGACTCAGTCCTTGGGAACTTTCACACTGTTAATAATATTTATTCTATTCATGGTTATAACAATTCTGTTTTGCATTACTTTTATTTTAATGGTATGATGACTAACGAGGATTATGTTTATACTGCATTTGGATATCACTCTTTATTATTTATTTATTTATTTATTATTATTTTTTTTAACTTTTAAGTCAATGTGAAATGAGAACAACAATCATCAAGCTTGTAGATTGATTAGACTAATTACCGGAGTACATATTGTCATTTATTATCTACACATGTCAGTTAGTTTAGTTGGTTAATTAAAGTTTTTGCAATATTAAAAAATCCAGGATTAAATCTCGTCTACATCACTAATTTTTACAGTTCATCGGTTCTCTCTAGATTTAAAAAACTCCGTTATTATGTTCAATGCCAGAGAATATCAATACGCACTACATAAGAAGACTAGTATGGGATTTATTTTTATTACCTCATGGCCCCGTCCAACATTCTTTTGGCAGTTTGGCTAGCAAATTATGAGTGTCAAATGATTTGTATTCTTTTTCATTCAAAAAGAGAATCACTCTTTTTGAATGTTTTTTTTACGTTGAATCGGATTACACAATTTTGGCAGTCATATCAACATTTGCTTACAAAGTTACATACTTACACTAAGTTTGTTTATCTCAAGTAAAAGTTACCCCATAATAAAATTTGTTTTGTTAATAAAAAATCATAAAAATGTCCGGTGAGAATCAATTTAGAAGGCCAAATTTTTCAAAAGGAAAAGTATGGATAGGAATATTTGAAAATTTAATTATTTATCTGACCAACCAAGTATGAAAATCAAGGACATGAGAAAATGAGTGCTACATATACAAGTATTGTTTTATATAAATGGACCCATTGAACAAGGCGCAAGTGTATATGACCAAGAACAAAGAAAGCGTTGGTATTAAAATAAAATAAAAAAAATCTTAATTTAATTTTTATCATTTTGTGCTGCTTCTTCTAATCTTCTTCTAGTCAACCACCAATCAAAATACAAAGCAAACACCCCTCCATATTTTTAGTCATAATTATAAGTATTGAAAATACATAACATTCATTTTTCTCTCTCTTTCCCTCTTTGATTAGAGAGATAAATTCAGAAGAATCAAATGGGAAATTGCTGGGGTTCTCCAGCTGAGACACCCACCACAACTCCTAGCACTACCGGAAACGTTAGTTCAGGTAAATCTCGTCTACATCATTGTCCTGTCCTTTATCGACTTCCTGTAATAAATTTAACAATCGAAACAGAGTACTAATTCGATAGATGATTGTATTTGTGTATATGAACAGGTGTAATTAGTCAGACCACCTCATTAACAAGCAGCAGCAATATATCAACCAAGAGCCAATTTTCGGCATCAAGTGGTGATGATGTGTATCCAAATGGCCAGATTTTGCCTACTCCAAATCTAAGAGAGTATAGTTTTCAAGAAATGAAATCTGCTACTAGAAATTTCAAGGGTGATAATTTATTGGGTGAAGGAGGTTTTGGTCGAGTTTATAAAGGCTGGCTTGAAAATAAACATCCTCCTAAGAGTGGTAGCGGTTTGGTTGTCGCCATTAAAAAGTTGAACTCCGAAAGTGTTCAAGGTTTCGAGGAATGGCAGGTAATTCATCATCATCATCTATTTCACTCAATTTATAATTAATAAACCTGTCTGTATTGTATTGCCTCTCGTGGGTGTCAACTAGTTTAGTCATTTCGTTACCATTTAGGAAGTTTGGTGTACATTTATGTCTTTTGTGCTTTTTATAGGACTCAAAAGGCAAACTTTTTAATCTAATGTATGGTTTGTTGCTTTAATAGACAGAAGTGGAGGAGTATGATTAATCACATTAGAAGGTTGAATTATGCCTTTTCTAAAGTCTTGGACAAAGTTATGTTCTGATTAATGGTGTAATTAGTATATTATAGTGGATTAGTAGGTAAAAGTGAACACAATTATTTTTTTAACATAGGAGAATAAGTACAGATGTAACCACAATAATAAATAATAATGACACTAATCAAAATGGTTTAATTCCTAAACTCACAAAGTTTATGCGTTCATAGTAGATGGTCAAACTCATATACTATGTATTACGGATTTAATAATCACATATACTGTACTGATTGTATACTTATAAATGACTTAAGAGACGGAAGATGTTATATTTGAACTGGTGTATATGAATTACGAGTAGAATTTAGAGGAAGTTTCTTGTCTTTAGTCTAAATTGTTCTGTTACAGAAAAAATTCTGTTATCTTTGGCATTGAAGGGCTGTTTTGCGTAAGCGTAACTACTGGGAAAATGAAGCCACATATGTTGACTTGCAATTATGAAAGCCAAATTGTTTGACTAATATTTTGTGGAATTGTGGCAATTTTCATACGTAATACTAGGGATATAATTGATGTTAAAAAATCAACGGGGAATTGCAAGTTATTATATTAAAAGAAATTATTAGAAATCAGAACTTAAAGTCAAAAACATGGCTCTCATTTTCTTATGTATTGTGGAATTTGATTTTATAGATAAGCTTGATTATGATATGTAAACTAATACGGTACAAACTATTATTGAGCATGAAATTTATATATTTGTCGGGGTTAGGACTTAGGAGAGGTCTAGATATGTTATTCATCCATGGTACTCCCTCCGTCTCTAAATTACATTTCTACTTCTCTTTATTATGTGAGGAATAAATGTTAGAATTAGGAATGTAATTTAGGGATTGAGGGAGTATATCCTAAAGATCTAAACACTTGAAACATTGAACATTCTACAATGGTTGTCCTAGAAATATGTATTTTTTTTAGAATATTGGGAGTAATTGGGGGCGAATGTTGATGTCATTATTTATCCTACGATGCAGTCAGAAGTAAATTTTTTAGGAAGGCTTTCGCACCCTAATCTTGTCAAATTACTTGGATACTGCTGGGAAGACAAAGAACTGCTGCTTGTATACGAGTTCATGCAAAAGGGGAGTTTGGAAAATCATCTTTTTGGAAGTAAGTTTTTCTTCAAATCTTATTTTGGTAGAAAATGGTTTAGACTGAATAATAATTGTAATCAGAGTGCTTTTTTAAAAAAGTTATGATGTTAATATATTTGTGCAATACACAGGGGGCTCTGCTGTTCAACCACTTCCTTGGGACTTACGGCTTAAAATTATCATCGGAGCTGCACGGGGAATTGCCTTCTTACATTCTTCGGATGACCGTGTTATTTATCGTGACATCAAAGCTTCCAATATACTCCTAGACGGCGTAAGTAAATTTATACTCCGTAGTAAAATATGGTATTAAATACTACTACCATAGTAGTAATAGTGTATTTTCATATAGAACTGTTTAGGAGAATTTTAGCGATAAGAGTTTGCTAATTGAACATTTGACATAGACACATAGTAAGTTTCACCTAGACACCGTAAATCTCAAACATGCGAACAACAATTTGATATCAGACATTTTTTTTCCTTCTCAGTCTTACAATGCAAAGATATCAGACTTTGGCTTGGCAAAATTGGGTCCTTCGGCGAGTCAATCCCATGTCACAACAAGGGTTATGGGCACCTATGGATATGCCGCACCTGAGTACATTGCCACAGGTATCTTTTAAACTAGCCTTAATTTAACAGTACATAGTAATAAAGATCAATTTTTTTTTATGTACAATCTTAACAATGAGTTTGTTTAATAATCAAGTCTACTTCTAACCAAAAAACATCATTGTGCTCATTATAGGTCACTTGTATGTCAAGAGTGATGTCTATGGCTTTGGTGTCGTGATAGTTGAACTTTTGACTGGTTTACGAGCACTTGATACAAACCGTCCTACCAACAAGCAAACATTGGTGGATTGGATCAAACCCCATTTATCTGATAAAAGGAAGTTAAAGGGTGTAATGGATACTAGGTTGGAGGGAAAGTATCCATCAAAAGCCGCGTTAGCAACTGCTGAACTAGCTCTGTCTTGCCTTGCGCACGAACCTAGAGCGCGACCATCAATGCAAGAAGTTTTGGAGTCCTTAGTAAAGATACAAGGCATTGCTCATGACAAACCAAGGGTGTGTAGGAGAAACTCAGCAGGTAGTGCAGCTGTTCGTCCTCATGGACATCGTCGACAAAATGGGATTCGATCACAACCCAATTCTCTACAATCTAGGTAGAATATGTCTTCATAAATTGCTTTAACTTGTCATTTTTTTGGCCAAGCCTAATACTCTAAATTAAACTGTTCTTTTAATGATATTACCTCCTCCATTTTATGATGGGATAATACTGAATATATATAGCTAGTTAAGAAAGAGTTTCTGTAATTTGATGTATTGTGTTATACTTGGTATGTATTTGTAATTATTCTCTGTGAATTGAATTTAATTTTCCTGGATATTATTATCACTCATCATTCATTCTTTCTACAAAATATTTTATTTCTTTTTGTGAGACGAAAAAGTCAAATAACAAGAGAGTGTAATATTTGTGGTTTTAAGTTGCTTTCAATGTTAAAGATTTATGCTTCTTTGACCAAATTTATACTTAGCATTAGTATAGTGCATTAACTGTCAACTTAAGATTCAACATAGCAACTTCAATCACCATCTTGGGCATCTTTTACATCAATTATTGATTTATTTTGAAAACTATGTATATTCAATTTTATATTTAGAGTTAAAGGTTATCAGCATAATTTGTACTTAAATTAGGATGGACAGGTAGATACTTCAGGAAGAAGGAGCAAGTGATAGTTTTTGTTGGAAGTTGAACAATCTCTTAATTTATTTTTGCAAAGCTATACAAAAATATTTTGGATAGAGTCAAGATTGGGTATAATTGCTGTCAAATTAAGCATACGATTGGTTAGAAATTGGTTCTAATACTCTTATTGGTTCAGGTCAAATTAGATAATGGTTTATACATGACCAGCGTTCATGCTGATTGAATGAGTGAAATTTTGTTTTATTAGATGGTGCACTTTGATTTTTGTCGGATTGTTGCCATATCAGAGCCAGTTTTTAAAATCCGAGAAATTTTAAAGAAGCAAGTTAACAAATTTAGCCCATCATAAAAGGTTAATAGGATTAAGTTTCGGCACGTGAAACAAAATTAACAAAACCTTTCTTAGGTTACTAAATTAAATTATCGTTGAACCAAAGTAAGCTAAGATCCATAATGGATTATTTAAAACCTATCGAACTATGCAAGAATCGATCACTCGGAGGTGATGTTGCTTGTTATGAACTAGCTTAGTCAGTCTTTTTTTTTTTTTTTCCTTTTTTTTTCTACATTCATTGAGTAATACTCCATATATTATAAAAACTTCATAAATTATTAATTTATACTTTGATTAGTTTTCATTTTCTAATAATCTCAATAATATTATTCTCTTTAAATCTACTTGTTACATTGGGATAAAAATGCGTTCTAAACTCAAGATAATACACCATTTACGATTTGCACAACCACATACAAATGATTCGATTTACGTAATACATCACTATGGTATCGATCGTTGTTGTCATATTCAAGTCCTTTTCATTATTTCATTATTATACATCATACGAAACACTTTGTATTAAATTCAAGCCGGGCCGAAAATCAAATAATCCACTCCTAGCTCCGAACACATTCCAGATTTGGATCGAATAATTCAAATCGGAGATATCCCAAAAGGGTCAAACTCATACTCATTTGCACTCAAAAGAAAAGTTATTGCAGGTGATATAAAGTGGGAACAAAAAATAAGCACGAACTATGTGCTGCAACTAAACAGATATTGAAAAAATAATCAAAATCAAAATTCTCTCACTTAGAACTCACTCTCCAACAGTTGTTTTCCATCATCTGGAAAATTAAATAATTCCCAGAAATTTGTAGTTTAATTACTTCATCTTCTTCGTTGCAATTAATATGAACTGATTTTCTCTCTCCTTGATCTCAACGATTTCTCTCTCCTAGCCATGGTTCCTCGTCGACGACGAATCTCCACTTCTATTATCGCCATTGTTATATTCTTCACTCTGGTAATTGTTGAATTTTTTTTTTTATTCGATTTACTTATTTTGTTGAGTTCTTGATTTTTATGTTGATATTTGTGATTGTGATTGATTTTGACATTTTGTGACTGGTAATTTGTTGTTAATTTAGGGTATTTTTAATTTGTAGCGTTTTTTTTTTCGAATCATAATTTGTAGCGGTTTTTGATGCAAAGTGTTAATTTAATATTTCGATTGAAATTGAAATTTCGATAAATTTTTGGTTGCAAATTTTGATTATTGATTGAAATGCATTTCTTTTGATAAGATTGCACAATATCCTTCTTAGGATTTTTTTATTTTTTCTTCAATTTCTGCTGTTTATTATACTAAATGCATGATTTTAGATTAGTTCAGTTTACCTATGATTAAGCTGTGTTATAAGGAAATTAAGTTTGTTGCTGCTGAGAACTTGTTTTCGTTTGAGTTGCGATTTTCTTCAATGGATCTTCCTGTTACTTAGCATGATGCACAACTCAACCAATGTTACTCAGATGTTGATAATGAGTATTGAATGTGAGAATACTTGTCTAAAATAAACTCGGGCGGGGTGCCATTTTGCCTAAACATGTTCTTGATATTGAGATTCTTGCTAGTTTATTTCAAGTTGTAAACATATATTATATTTACTGATTTCATTTGATCTCAAGTCTATTTCTGAGTACATATCATAACAAATTTGACTTTGGGTTTGAATGAAGTGTTTTTTGTTTGCATATTGTTGTGAATTAAAAGCTTCTTTGTAAACCCCAAGGAACAAAGACATAATCAAATCATATTGGTGTTAATAGCTCTATCTCATCGAGAGTCGATACTTGAGAGCCATTTGACTTAGATCTAAGATGTGATGTGCATGGTGCATAGAAGCTCCAAAAGCTCTCAAATTCAAGGTCTGAGCTTGGAGGTGTGTGCATTTTAGACTTTTGGACCAAAGTTTTACAAGAACGCTTATGAATCATTTTCACAACATGTATTCTTTTGAGAATTGTATTATCATGAATTTTTTAATTTCAATGAATGAGTTAAAAATATTATTTGAAACCACAAGGAAAAAGGGGAACTTGAGGAATGAATAAGGTTATAAATCTTTCTCGGAACAATATTGTGTGTATAAGGTATGTTGTTATCTTAACTGTAAACCACTCTTTATAACTTCATTACACGTAGGGGCATGCTGGCCTCATTGCCTCAATTAACTTTGGCTATGAAAGGACGCATAGGCACAACTGCGAGCATACATGAGGCATCATGTCCTTGTATTGTTTACTTTTGTTCTATTATTGTCTATTTTTTCTGATTTCTCTTATGCTCCTTTAAGAATCACTCTGCTAATTTATAAGTATGCCTTATATGCAATGTACTTTGTGCCTGCCTTGCTGATTGCACCTTGGCTTTAAACCCTGTGTGCCTTGAAATGCATTGAGCTTTCTAAAAGCAAGTTCTTATATGAAACCTTACTAAGATGCTTTTTATCTACTATTGTTGATTGTCTACTAATATAATGTCTTTCAATAATGCAGTTTGTATACAGTAGTACACTCATCAAAGCTCAGTTACTGTAAGTTGGTTACATTTATGTCATTTTTGGTTAGTCTTATTATTTTTAATGTTTTTTTTCACTGGCATCTCATATTTTCTTAATATTTGTAAACTATTATTTCAGTCAAAGAGATCGCAGAGGGTACCCTATTCTTTATGATTGTGAACAATGTAACAGAAAAAAGGTTCTGTTTCCATCTTTTTCATCATTTTAAGTTTGTATCTTTTTTGTACATGATCTTACTGTTAATGGTAACAGTGCAGGACCAGGCAACTCCATCATATGCTTCCGATGATAAATCTGGGAATCTAGATGTTAAGGTATCTATTAGAGCTGGTCTTAGGTAGTCAAACATAAATAGGAAAATACTTATTTTTATTTTTCTATTGCAGGATATTGACATAATGGTGACATACAGTGATGCCTCTGGAGCTGTTAGGGTTGGTTCAGTAAAAGCAAAAGATCTATCTGCTTCCTGGGTTTGGAAAACTCCTAGTCACCATGATGACAATGTGAAAAATCTTGAGGTACTTTTTCTGAATAGAGAATGAAAAGGTTTTGAGAGCCAGTTGATATATGCTGTTTGATCTGTTCCTGAAACTCAATAACTGTAACTGTCAGGAGATGTAAAGTTCCTGTAGTTATTCTGCTAAAATTTTAACTTTATTTTTTCCTGGGTTGTGTTGTTCATTATAGCTGTTACAGACATTGGAGCTATTTCTTAGCAAATGTAAACTGATTGGCAATGTTTACCATTGTTGCCTTTTCAGAAATCAAAGGATTTATCTCCGCCTATCACAAAGTACCAAGACAGTATTGAGGATCCTGTTGAGACAAAGCAAAGTACAGAAAGCACTGTCTTCAACTCAAAAAAATATCCAGATGATCCAATTAAGCGTCACCGCCAGGTTCATTTACTGCTTCCATTTTAGCATTTACTTTTTTTCACATGCTTGGCGATTTATACTTACTGCTTGCAGATATTACGGCTTAAAAGGAGGGAGCTCCGTACAGCAGAACTTATGAAGCAAGACAAAGAAATGGATGCAGAGATGGAGAAAGCAGCCATTGAACGTGCTGAGGGGCTGGATACTACTTTCATTGGAAAGTATAGCATTTGGAGACGCGACTATGATAATTCCAATTCTGATTCTACTTTGAAGCTTATGCGTGATCAAATCATTATGGCAAAAGCATATGCTACCATTGCGAAAGCTAAGAATGAGAGTAGTCTTTACAATTCCTTGATGAACTGCACCAAAGATAGCCTGAGTACCATTGGTGAAGCAAATTCTGATGTTGATCTTCAGCCAAGGTAATGCTATTATTTTTTGGCATACTTATCACATGTTTAATAGTCACTAGTCTTTTTCTCATGTAGCAGCTGTTTCTTGCAGTGCCCTGGATCAAGCGAAGGCAATGGGGGGGATTCTCGCATCAGCAAAAGAGAAATTGCATGATTGTGCCGTTTTGGCTAGGAAGCTAAGAGCAATGATTCAAGTAACTGAAGATAATGTCAATGCTCTGAAGAAGGAGAGTGCATTCTTGATTCAGCTAGCTGCAAAGACGATACCAAAACCTATACATTGCCTTTCTCAACTGCTTACTGCTAATTATTTCATTTCTGGCCGTGCAAACAAAGGTGCTAACATGAAAGATAAGCTTGAGGACCCGTCACTTTACCATTATGCCATTTTTTCAGATAATGTACTTGCTGCAGCAGTAGTAGTGAATTCTACTATTGTGCATGCTAATGAGCCGGAAAAGCATGTTTTCCACATTGTGACGGATAAGTTGAAGGTTTCAGCCATGAAAATGTGGTTTCTTGATAATCCTCCCTCTAGTGCTTCTGTAGAAGTCTTGAACATTGATGATTTTACATGGTTAAATTCTTCTTATTGCCCTGTGCTTCGGCAACTTGAATCTGCTCGAATGAAGGACTTTTACTTTAAGGTGAATAATAACCCGTCATCTCTTTCAACTGGCACAGACCAACTGAAGTATAGGAACCCGAAATATCTGTCAATGTTGAACCATCTTCGTTTCTATCTTCCAGAAGTATATCCTAAGCTGAATAAAATCTTGTTTTTAGATGATGACATTGTTGTTCAAAAGGACTTGACTCCACTTTGGTCTGTTGATATGAAAGGAATGGTGAATGGTGCTGTTGAGACATGTAAGGAGAGCTTTCATAGGTTTGACAAGTATCTTAACTTCTCTAATCCCTTGATCTCAGAAAATTTTGACCCCAATGCTTGTGGCTGGGCATATGGAATGAATATGTTTGACCTGAAGGAGTGGAGGAAGCGAAACATTACCGGAATATATCATTACTGGCAAGAACTGGTAAGGAATACTTTATTTCATTGTCCCATTTTATCTTTTTGCCCTCTTAGAAAATCTATCACTTCTCACTTTCTATCTTAGTTTCAACCAAAATCGGGCTTAAATTAGAGAGTAGCCTGGTCCATGTTGCTATAAATTGATTGCAGATATTGTGTGCTTATTTCTACTTGGAGCTTTCGGTAGTCTATTTTGTGTAGATTTCTAAGGGCATTGATTATTAGTTTGGAGGTCAAGTCTCAGTGATTTCTTGGGTCAGTGGAGGGAGCTGCTTACTTGTTTTCACATAAAACTCTACCCTGTGTTTGACTTCGGACTGTCTTTTTTCGGTATTGTTTTTAAGAGGAAATAAAGATCTCAATCTGGTGATGCTATAATATCTTTGATTTTTTTTTTTTTTTTTTTTTTTTTTGAATAGTAATATCTTTGATTTATCAAAACCAATGTTAAAACTAAATGCAATTTGTAGCTTTTCTTTTGTGTGTTTTTGATGGTTCTCCTTTTATTTTCAACTGGAGGTTGTATAATTGGAGATTTTCATCTCCTTTGTTGTTGTAAATTGGAGTAATAGAGAGGACAAAACTTTGTTAAAGCTATGTTGTGAACTTTATCTGTTGGATTTTTGATCTATTGGCTACTTGCTTTGCAGAATGAGGACAGAACTCTGTGGAAGCTGGGCTCATTGCCGCCTGGCCTAATCACTTTCTACAATTTAACCTATCCACTAGATCGAAGCTGGCATGTATTGGGACTTGGATATGACCCTGCACTCAATCAGACTGCAATAGGGAATGCCGCGGTTGTTCATTACAATGGAAATTACAAACCTTGGTTAGATCTTGCCATCGCCAAATACAAGTCATATTGGTCCAGATATGTGATGTATGATAGTTCCTACCTTCGACACTGCAAATTCACGGAATAGTCTCAATATATAGCAGCAGAGCCTATTAGGAGAATACAAAATGATCTTTTTTTTTTGCCCAATTTTTTCCCCTCTTTGGAAATTCTTTTATTACATAGATGATAGATCCCAATTCCCATCGTCAACCCCACTTTGTAACATCTTCTGTAAAAGCAATTTACCTATAGGTTTATATTTTTTTTCTATTTGTATAGATTTATTTGCTCGACAAATAAAAGCTAATGAAAAAAAAAAAAAAAATTCATTTTTTACATTGCTGATTTGCTTAGCATTTTATGCATATTACTCCGACTCAGCTAGAAGTGTTCGCGCCAATCCATGTCCAAGTGATAGGATACAGGCATACGGCCAATCTTTGTACTTTTCCTACTTTGCTTCTCTCTTCCTTCTCTCAATCTCTCTCCACTTGTTCATTTGTTATGCACTGCAATGCGATTGCGAATCGCATCGTGTAATTTGAGATTACCAGAATGGAATTCAAGGATCAAAGAATGTTTATCAAATGGGCATTGGCAAGAAGCAATGTCTTGCTATGTAGGAATGCAGAGGTCTGGAGTACAACTTACAGATACTTCTCTCTTCCCTGCTATTATCAAAGCAAGTTCAAAAATTTCCTTCAAACTCGGAGAATCTGTGCATGCTTGTTCAGTGAAGCAGGGGTATGATTCTTTCCCTTCTGTTGGGAATTCAACACTGGATTTTTACATGAAATGGGGTTCCCCAATTTTAGCATTCTCGGTGTTTCTGGGCATGAGAAACAGAGACTCTGTTTCATGGAACATTGTTATTCATGGGCATCTTGATCAGGGTCTTGTAGAGGACGGTCTCTGGTTTTTTGTGGAGGGACGAGTTTTGGGTTTCGAACCGAATGTTTCCACCTTGGTTCTTGTAGCTCAAGCGTATCGCATTCTTCTGGATTTTGATGGTGGGAGGAAGTTTCATGGTTATGTACTGAAAAGTGGGTTTCTGAGTGTACTGTCTCTGCAAAACTCTCTGATGGGTGTGTATGCTGATGATGATATTGGAAATGCACGCCAACTGTTCGATGAAATGTGTGAGAGAGATGTTATTTCTTGGAGTTTGATGATTGGGGCTTGTGTTCAGAATGAGGAACCATTGTTGGCTCTGCAGTTGTTTAAAATTATGGAGGTTGAGCCAGATGGGTTGACCTTGGTCAGTGTTCTTAAGGCCTGCAGTAAACTTGAAGATGCTTCCACGGGAAGTTCGCTTCATGGGTTCGTTATATCTAGAGGGCATGATATTGACGTGTTTGTTGCAAACTCTTTGATAGACATGTATTCAAGGTGCTGTGACCCGGCCTCAGCCTTGAGGGTTTTTGACGCGATGGCTTTCAAAAATATTGTGTCCTGGAATTCAGTCTTATCTGGGATGGCTTATAATGGAATGCCTCGGGAAGCTTTAGACTTAGCCAATTCCATGGTGCAGGCAAATATTGGAACAGATGAAGTGACACTTGTGAATCTTCTTCAACTATGCAAGCAGTTTACTGATCCATTTCAGTGCAGACAAATACACTGCAGAATATTGAGACATAGGTATGAGTCAAATGCTTTGGTGTTAAATTCTTTAATCGACGCTTATGCCAAATGCAATCTCATTGAGCTATCATGGAAACTGTTTAGCAGAACTGATAAAAAGGATACGGTTATATGGGCTACTATGATTGGGGCATTCGCATATTGTGGTATGCCTGATGAAGCGATTACTGTTTATAGACAAATGGCCGAAATTAAGGAGGGAATCAATCAAGTGGTTGTCTTAAACTTGCTTGAAGCTTGTACAGTTTTAGCTGAACTCAAAACTTGTAAATGGGCACATGGCATTGCCATCAGAAGTAGCTTTGCTGCATATGTATCTGTTGGAACTGCAATTATAGACATGTACTCCAAATGTGGGGCAGTAGAAGAAGCAAAAAAGGCGTTTGATCATATACCCCAGAAAAACATTATGTCATGGAGTACTATGGTATCAGCGTATGGCATGAATGGCCGAGCTGAAGATGCATTAGGCCTAGTAGTTGAAATGAAGCAACGTGGTTTCCAACCGAATGCAGTAACAGCACTTTCAGTGTTATCTGCTTGTAGTCATGGCGGACTAATTCTGTCAGGCCTCTCATTCTTCAAAGAGATGGTGCAAAATTTGGGGATTCAACCAAGTTTGGAGCATTTTGCTTGTATGATTGATATGTTGAGTAGATCAGGAAAGTTGGATGATGCTATGGAGTTGATCAAAGTTATGCCTGAAAATTTTCAGGGCAAGGCAAGTGTGTGGGGAGCGGTGTTAAGTGCTTGCACTAGGTACAAGAAAGTCGAAGTTGGTGAGGGAGCAGCTTCTCATGTTCTCGAGTTGGAGCCCCTTGGTTCATCTGGTTACATGCTAGCAGCGAGTTTGCATGCTAGTACAGGGTCATGGAGTGATGCAGCAAAGATGAGACGATTAGTTAAGGATAGAGGAGTGAAAATATTGGCTGGTTATAGCCTGGTTCGTGTAGGTGACAAGGCTTTAAGATTTGTAGCAGGGGATAAATCCACTCCACAAGCAGTTGATAGTTGCTTTATTGTTGAGCAGTTACACAGATGTATGCACATTGGTGAAGCAGATGACGAATTAACCGAATAATCAATAGAATTTATTCACCAAAATCCATTATTGATGCACATAGTTTTTCACTTTTTGGAAGTGAGATTATATAGGTATTTGGTTATCAATTGTTATTTCAACAATGTATTTAGACAGTTAGATGTGATATAAGATAATAATATACAAGTAATATTTTATTCAAGATTTAAGAAGTGGAGCTATGAATGGTTGGCCAAAGATGGAGAAAAAACGAAAGAAGTACAACATGGCCAAAATCATACTCCGTACTCAATATGATTAAACAAAATAAATTGAGCTACATAATAAAGGATATAAGCAAAAAAAACAATAGTGATCAATTGATCCTTTTTTTAGGGGAAACCATAGAAATAGTATAAATTAAACAAGTCAAACGACACTTACAGAAATCAAGTAAAGACTACAAAGAACAGATCTCACATCAGAAACATATTTTTCTCCTAATCTACTAACTTCTCCATTGAAGAATAGATGTAAACCCTTTGATGATGTCCTTGCGTCTTTCCAAAATGCAACAATCTCACAAATTCGTGCAACATCAAAGGAGAAATAACAGTTCCGTTGCCGAAGATTTGCTATCTTCGTCTCTCTTGACCAATAGACGCTAAAACAGAAAAGCCCCATAGAAGGGGAGAAACAACTCTGATAAAGAGAGTTTCTTGACCAATAAATTATGAAAAAACTACATAAACTATAGACTAAAGAGGGGATTTGGGGCTTACCATGAATATTTCTATCCATGGCAGCCCCAATTGATCTGGTTTTTGGGGTTTTTTTTTGGATTTTTGTGGGGGTTGCCGCTAGAGAGAGAAAAGCTTAGTAGTAGTGTAATTTTGTCAATTGATCCTAATAGCTTAAGAAGTTATGAAATTTCGTCCGTCCAACTTTTTTTTGTTAAAATCTTTGCCATTTTTTTTAAACAAATGAAAGCTTAGATGTACCCAAAATTGCACATACAGTATTAATTTTACAAAAAGAATAATTGCTTATACCAAATGACCGATGTAAAGTAAAATTAGGTGCACCCAAATTTATTAGTTGAATGATGTTAAATATATCCAAATACGCAATTAAAAGATTAATTGAGTATAATTTATTTTTCTCTTAATTAAATACGAAAATGAGTACACGTTTAGCAATAATTAATATCACACACCATCGGCCATCCGCGACTCTGCGAGAGCCACGAGGACCAAGTAGGGAAAAAACAAAAATTACGAGTTAACAAAGTCTACATCAAATATTCATATGACAAAATCACAAATGGCAAGACAAAATCACAAATGAATAACGATACGTTTCTTTTACTACACAAATTCTAAGACCTTTTGCTTTCACCTTCAATTTCTCTAGTCTTTACTAACCCCAACAAATTTTGTTCATTTTCAACTGAAAACCGACTTCCTCTTTCATCTTCACTTTCCTTTTCTCTCTCCAATTTCCATTATCAAACTAATTTTGCTTATGTGAGAAATCATCAATGGCGCCATCTTTTAGATTTTTGTTCTCTCTTTTTATGATTCAGGTTAACTTATTCTTTTTCTAATTTAAACCATCAAGAAAAATAACCAATTTTTGATCTTGCAATTTGAAAAATCATCATTTTCATTTCTGGTTTTTTTTTTTTTTTTTTTTTTTTTTTTTTTTTTTTTTTTTTTTTTTTTTTTTTGCAATTATTATGTGGCAATACTTGATTAAAGTTCTGATGATCATCTGTAACTTGCAGTTGGTTTTTCTGGGTTCTTTGATTACTTTACTTAATGCTGATTCTGGGTCTTCCTTGTTTTCTGATGCTATACTTGGGTAAGTTCAATTTTCTCTTTATTTATTTATTTTTATTTTTAAATTTTGGGTTGTTTGATAAATTATAAAATGATTAATAGTCATTAGTCACAATCTTTTTCAATAGTGATTATATTGGGGAGAAAAGATAGAGGAAATTAGCAGTCTGAAATTTAACTAATCCAATTCTGGAAACTAAAGGCTTGATTTTGCTTCGTATGATATAATTTTTGGCAATAAATAGATTTTGTTTGAATTGTTAATACAATATCTTTTGAAAATGACAAGTTCTGGAAAGTGTAAATGTAATGGCATTGTTTTCCATGAAAGTTGTGAAAAGCATGATCGCCAGGTTTATAGTTTCACTTCTTATTTGTTTCCAAGTCACAGTAGAAGTTCATATGAATTATCACTGGAGTAAACTGTACTGTTATTTGTTAGAGCATGCTTGTAAATATGGAGGTAATAGGCATCGGTTCAGGTGTTAGACTTTAGAGTAAGGTGGCGGTGGATTGGAGGTAGTGGCGATGGTTGTTCGGACTTTGTGGAGGATTCTAATGCACCAAATCAGCAGTTAATTATTACTCCCTCCGTCCCCGAAAGAACGATCCATTTGGGTTGATTACGCGGGTATTAAGAAAGTTAAATAAAAAGAAGTAAAAGTATATTGAAAAGATAAATTTAAAAGGGGTTTGTAAAAAAAAAATAGAGAGAGAAAGTAATAAAATTACATGGAAAATCAAATTTTTATATGGGGAAGCTAATTTTGCACAAATATTGTTGCAAATTGGTGGGTGTTTTAATGCAAATGGGTCCTTCTTTTTGGGACTAAAATTAGTTCAAATGGGTTGTTCTTTCGGGGACGGAGGTAGTACATTTTAATTTTTAAGCCATATGTGTGGGAGGAGAGCCTATTACATTCCCTAACTATTTTACATAACAGTTTGCCTCTCTTAGTAGCTTTTAACTTTCTCATTTTCCCAGTGAGGGGAAATAACTAATTGTTTGATATTTTGATACTCCATACTTATTGCCAATTATCTCTCTCCCCTGTAGCTTCATCTGAATTTAGATGTTTGTAGTATATTTTTGTCAATTTGATGGTTGAAAGGTGAATGACATGATAGCCATCTTGAGTACAATTGGTCTCGTGTATTGACTCAGGTGTTACATGAAACCTTTTGATATCTATTCATTTTGGTAAATATTGTCTATAATTCAGAATAGAATAAGACTCAGGTGTTACATGAAACCTTTTGATATTTAATCTCGAGGTAGTTTTCTTAGAACTCAACAGGTCCTGAACTTTGATTCCCCCGAATAACATTTTCTTACTTGAAAGCAAGTAAGAGGTACACATGGGGTGTTATAGCTGTGAAGGAGACCATTCTATCAAGATATCTGCCTCATAGCTCTTAATTATCATCTCCATCTTTATCTAGTGCTTGCTAATAGGTTATCATCAGCATTTCCTGCAACTTATGTTTGTTTGAAAGGCTGATTATTACCTTCCATATATTACTAATTAAATGCATAAAATGAAAAGTAAGAAGGTAAGAAGACATGAAAAGTTGATTTATCTATTTTTTGAGTAGCAATCTTGATTTCTTGAGTTGCTAGATTTTCCCTCTGTTTTCTTGAGATCTACTCAATAGCTATGCAAACCAAGAATAAGCGGAAAAGGGAACCGTGCATGTGGGTATTTTTACTTTAACGATGAGAGAGATAGAGAGCATGTGTTTTATTAAATATCACTGAGCCCACAAAGTGGGGTTGAATATGATAGAAAATAAATAAAAGGTTGCTAATAAAGGAATAAAGTAATAGTGAGTAAAACTTAGAAAAATGGATGAAAATGGAAAGTGAGTAGGACTTGGGAAAATGGAGAAAGTTTAACAGTCTATTACATGTGCTATGGAAAGCATGAACTCTAGAGGAATGTATTATGTGTCAAATTTTAATATCTAGGCTATGTAATAAGATGAATGACATAATTTGGGATCTTGTATCTCCTATTCTACAAGATTTTTGCCACTGGTCTAAGCTCTATATATCTAATTTTTCTTAATTGTTACTGTCTGTGTAAAATTTGTAATTTGACTTTTTTTTTACTTTGATTTTTAGGAGAAGACATTCTGAAGAATATTGTGCTATGTATGATATTTGTGGAGAGCGTAGTGATGGGAAAGTTTTAAATTGCCCTTATAGCTCTCCTTCAAAAAAGGCATGTTATAAAGATTATTTTTGTGTAAATTATTTGTGCCAACCTTGTTGGACTTTTTAGCTTAAAGCCTTTTGTCATTCTTTGCAGCCTGATGATCTCTTTTCAGCAAAAATCCAGAGTTTGTGTCCTACCATTACTGGTAATGTTTGTTGTACAGAGCGTCAATTTGACACGTTGCGGTCACAGGTTCAACAGGTAAATTTTTGTCTGGCACTGCGTTCCAGCAGTTAATATAAAATATGCTAAGAGAAGCTTGTTCCTGTATATGATCTGGACCTGGGAGTGCTAATTGTAGGACTTTAAATTTTCTACAGATATGTTGCTTGTTAGTGTTTTATTCAGTTTACTAGTCATTTGTCAAAAAGGCTCAGCTTTGGATATTTTATTGCAGGCAATTCCTTTATTGGTGGGTTGCCCAGCTTGCTTGAGGAACTTCCTGAATCTTTTTTGTGAGCTTTCATGCTCACCAAACCAGAGTTTATTTATTAATGTTACATCCATTGTCGAGGTTAGTATCACAATTTGATTGGTGCTGAACCACTATCTCTTAGAGCTGTTCTATAGTTTCAGTGTCTACATGAACAGTTGTGCAGTTTGTTTCATGAAAGATCTGTGTTTTAATCTCCAGCCTTCTTCCTCTGGAGAGAGATATTATAAGCTATAAATATTCATTGGAGCATTTTTTTGTACCTTGGAGGTGTAATAGTTGTTTGCCTCGAAGGTGAAGTAGAATAACACTATCGTTATAGTCTTATACATCAAGTTTTAACTATATTGCAGGTAAACGGAAACTTGACTGTGGATGGAATTGAATATTATGTATCTGAAGATTTTGGTGAAGGTTTATATAACTCTTGCAAGGATGTAAAATTCGGTAGTATGAACACAAGAGCCATAGATTTTGTTGGGGCTGGTGCAAAAAGTTATAAAGGTGAGGTTGATATTCTAATGTGTTTTCAAGTTTTTAACTTCTTTACATTCTAAGTAAACCTGTCAAAGTAACATCCTCTTTTTTCTCCATTCATACCAAATTATTTATGAGCTTTGGGATATGTTACCCAGAATGTTGTAAGTCTTATCTAAGCTTGCACATGGGATAAAGGTTGTAGCCTTTTTGCCTGATTACTAAAGAGTGAAAAAATTGTGTATATATAGAGATTACCAGAAACATATCCTTATTTTATAGCAAACTCTTCAGTGTCCACAACTGACCAACTGCCCACCAACATTTTAGTAGTGTTATTTTCTTGCTTCAGGCAGTGGCTGTGAAGCTAAATAGAGCAGACTTATTTCTTGTTTTAGGACCTGAAAAAGAAAGTAATTTTATGAGAATCCTTTTTCCTGTTCTCCATGATGCTATTGTGACTTACTTTGTGTGAGAAGGGGGAATTAATCTAGAGCTGTCAATTCGGGTAAACGGGTCGGGTAAGAGTGGGTCGGGTCAACTCGCGCTGGGTCGATTTAGATTAATTCCATAACCTATGCGGGTTAGGTTTGGGTTAGGTCATGCTTGAGTCGGGGGTCACGTTTGGGTCATACTTCTTATTGGGTTTGGGTCGGGTTTAGGTCGGGTTAATAACAGGTTTGGTTACATTCGGGTCGTGTGAACAATAGGTCGGGTTTAATTCGGATTTTCACGGGTTAAAACGAGTTAGGGTAATTCTCGGGTTCGAGTCGGGTTCGGTTCAAGTAAATAATTTGTGGGTTAGAATCAGGTTGGGTCATTCTCGGGTTTGAGTCGGGTTCGGTTCAAGTCAATAATTTGCAGATTATAATCAGCTCGGGTCATTTTCAAGTCGGGTCATTCTTGGGTTTAAGTCGGGTTCGATTCAAGTTAATAATTTCTGGGTTATAATCAGGTTGGGTCATTTCCAAGTCGGGTCATTCTCGGATTCAAGTCGGGTTATGTTCAAGCCAATAATTTGTAGGTTACAATCAGGCGGCCGGGTCATTTCCAAGTCAGGTCATATTAGGGTTCAACTAACTATAAATAGAGAACTATAATATTTATCAAGCTATAAATTTCGAGTTGAGTTAGTAACACATCAGGTTGAATTTTAGGGTTGGGTAAGTAATAGGTAAGGTAAAATTTTGGTCGGGTCAATAACAAGTCGGGTTGAATTAAGGTCAAGTCAATAACAAGTCGGGTTAGTAGCAGGTAGGGTTAAATTCGGGTTAGGTTAGTAACAAGTCGGGTTAAATTCGGGTTTTGACGGATTAAAACGGGTTTGGGTCAGTTTCGATTCAAGTTCGGTTCGATGCAAGTTAATTAAATTGGCCATTTTAAACCGGTAAATCTATGAAAGTTGTAAACCGATAAATTGGCCGTTTAAAAATAAATTGAATGGTTCCACACACCCAATTGGATTCCCGGAGGGTATTAGGGACCATGGTAAATATTTCGGCAATTTTTATTTCCGGGCGAAAAAAAGTCAAAAATTCCAAAATTGAAGGCTAATATTTACGCTTTTTGAGAAACTTTAGAGGTTTTGGGGCCCGGTATCGAAAGTCCTTGAGATTTTAGGGGATACATCTCGGGGTCATATAATGCCGTTAGGAACCATATATGATCATTATTTGTTGTCGTAAATGTTCGTGGTAGACTTGAATTAATGAAATCGGTGCAAGTTGTAAAACAGTAAATTGGTCGTTTAAAAGCAAATTGGATGATTCTACCCACCCAATTAGACTCCCGGATGGTATTAGGGATCATGGTAAACATTTCGGCAATTTTTAAGGCTAATATCCACGCTTTTTGATAAATTTTAGTGGTTTCGAGGTCTGGTGTCGAAAGTCCTTGAGATTTTAGGGGATACATCTCGGGGTCATATAATGCCGTTTGGAACCATATATGATCATTATTTGTTGTCATAAATGTTCGTGGTAGACTTGAATTAATGAAAGCGGTGCACGTTGTAAAACAGTAAATTGGTCATTTAAAAGCAAATTGGATGATTCTACCCACCCAATTAGACTCCCGGAGGGTATAAGGGACCATGGTAAACATTTCGGCAATTTTTATTCCGGGCGAAAAAAAATCAAAAAATTTCAAAATTAAAGGCTAATATCCACGCTTTTTGAGAAATTTTGGAGGTTTCAAGGCCTGGTGTAGGAAAGTATTAATATTTTAGGGATTCATCTCGGGGTCATATAATGCCGTTTTGGACCATATATGATCATTATATGTTGTCGTAAATGTTCGTAGTAGGCTTGAGTTAATGAAATCCGTGCAAGTTGTAAACCGGTAATTAAATTGGCCGTTTAAAGGCAAATTAGATGGTTCCACCAACCCAATTGGACTCGTGGAGGGTATTAGGGACCATAGTAAACATTTCGGCAATTTTTATT
Source organism: Chenopodium album (assembly GCF_948465745.1). Classification (NCBI taxonomy): domain Eukaryota; kingdom Viridiplantae; phylum Streptophyta; class Magnoliopsida; order Caryophyllales; family Amaranthaceae; genus Chenopodium; species Chenopodium album. Next base: position 71,459,388 of record NC_137842.1, on the reverse strand, counting down.
TTCGGGCGAACAAAAGTCAAAAAATCCCAAAATTGAAGACTAATATCCACGCTTTTTGAGAAATTTTGATGGTTACGGGGCCCGGTGTCGAAAAGTTTTGAAATTTTAGGGGATACATCTCGTGGTCATAAAATGCTGTTTGGAACCATAAATGATCATTATTTGTTGTCATAAATGTTTGTGGTAGGCTTGAATTAATGAAATTGGTGTAAGTTGTAAACCGGTAAATTGGTTGTTTAAAGACAAATTGGATGGTTCCACCCACCCAATGGGACTACCGGACAGTATTAGGGACCATGGTAAACATTTCGGCAATTTTTATTTCAGTGCGAAAAAAAGTCCAAAATTTCAAAATTGAAGGCTAATATCCACGCTTTTTGAGAAATTTTGTTGGATTCGGGGCCCGGTGTCGAAAAGTCTTGATATTCCAGGGGATACTTCTCGGGGTCATTGAATGCTGTTTGGAACCATATATGATTACTATTTGTTGTCATAAATGTTCGTGGTAGGCTTGAGTTAATGAAATTGGTGCAAGTTATAAACCGGTAAATAAGCCGTTTAAAGACAAATTGGATGGTTCCATCCACCCAATTGGACTCCCGAAGGGTATTAGGGACCATGGTAAACATTTCATTAAGTATTATTTCCGGGCGAAAAAAGTCTAATAATTCCAAAATTAAAGGCTAATATCCACGCTTTTTGAGAAATTTTAGAGGTTTCGGGACTCGGTATCGAAAAGCCTTGGGATTCTAGACAATACATATCGGGGTCATAAAAAGTCATTTGGAACCATATATGATCACTATTTGTTGTCATAAATGTCCGTGGTAGGCTTGAGTTAATGAAATTGGTGCAAGTTGTAAACCGTTAAATTGGTCGTTTAAAGGCAAATTGGATGGTTCCACCCACCCAATTGGGCTACCGGAGGGTATTAGGGACCATGGTAAACATTTCGACAATTTTTATTTTTTGGCAAATAAAGTCAAAAATTTCAATAATTGAAAGCTAATGTCCATGCTTTTTGAGAAATTTTGGAGGTTTTGGGGCCCGATGTCGCAAAGACTTGAGTATTTAGGGAATACAAATGGGGTTCATATAATGCCGTTTAGAACCATATATGATCATTGTATGTTCTCATAGATTTTAGTGGTATGCTTGAGTTAATAAAATCGGTGCTAGTTGTAAACCAGTAAATTGGCCGTTTAAAGGCAAATTGGATGGTTTCACCCACCCAATGGGACTCCCGGACGGTATTAGGGACCATGGTAAAAATTTCGGCAATTTTTATTTCCAAACGAAAAAAAGTCAAAAAATTCCAAAATTAAAGACTTGTCCACGCTTTTTGAGAAATATTTGAGGTTTCGGGGCCCGATGTCGAAAAGTTTTGAGATTTTAGGGGATACATCTTTGGGTCATATAATAACGTTTTAAACCATAAATGATCATTATATGTTGTCATAAATGTTCGTGGTAGGCTTGAGTTAATGAAATCGGTGCAAGTTGTAAACCGGTAAATTCATCATTTAAAGGCAAATTGGATGGTTCTACTCACTTAACTGGACTTTCGGAGGGTATTAGGGACCATGGTAAACATTTCGGCAATTTTTATTTACAGGCGAAAAAAAAGTCAAAAAATTCCAAAATTTAAGGCTAATATCCACGCTGTTTGATAAATTTTAGAGGTTTCGAGGTCTGGTGTCGAAAGTCCTTGAGATTTTAGGGGATACATCTCTGGGCCATATAATGTCGTTTGGAACCATATATGATCATTATATGTTGTCATAAATGTAACACCTCCGATTTACTAACTAATATTAAATAAGAAATAAAAGACAATAAATAACCTTATTTATAAAATTGCGGAAGCATACACCTGAATCAGAGGTATTACTGCTAAACTCGACAACTTGTCAAGTGTTAAGGTTTATAAAATCCTAATAATTACAACCCAATAAACAAGGTAAGCTACTAAGCTATTTATACAGCTTCACAAACTCGTTATATCATACTAATCGAAACACTTGAGCTCCTTTAGCTACGAGGCTACGATAACTTGTTTACCTACTCAGAAAATCTTCACTGCTCACCATTAAGGATAAATTCCAAAATAAATCGTCGCAGGGCTACCATAAGACAAAAAAGACTTGGCCGCAAACACAAGTAGCATAATAAACAAACGCACGTAAGCAAAAAGCTGAGTAATCATTACATATCAGAATAAAAAGTATAATAGAATAATTAACATTATTAGATCAATTAAACAATGTAGTTCAAAACTACATTTCACATTGTACTCTAGAAATAACCTTTGTCAACTCAACTTCGAATAATAATACGACCATTTACTCAATTAACTCATACATCCCATAAGTGTGTCATGCTCTTTGTTCTATACCTAGCCGTGGACATGAGGTAATTCAAATAACAAACCAACAATTATAAAAACTTGATTACTCTCGTTAACCACAAAACACATTGAACTAGAGGGGACCATTGAAAATAAATATTAAAGATTGCACTTCATTCTTAACTTATGATTATCATCCTCTTACCAACATGCCAAGGACTAAGGTATATAACGCTAAGCCTCAAACCAAGAACAAAATAATCGTTCTAACCTTTTGATCTCATACTCGATCCAATAACCATTCACAAACTAATAATAATAACTCGACAATGGCACATGTTCCCAAATTACATAACAATTCGAACTTGATTAATCAAACTAGTTCCCAAATTTAATTAACTCACAACCTAAAATTAACACTCTGCATTAACAACCCTAAACCTCGGTAAAACAATACTCCCTATAGAAACATTAAAAACCCTAGCATAATAAAACAATCAATCATATACAACAATAGTAACAAGACAATTAAATACGACCAAATCATATAATTGTATAAATGAATCATATATATGAATAGCATATCATACAATAATTATACTACGTATAAAACAATTATACAAACAACTCTAAGGTAGCAGATCGTGTGATTACTATATAAAATTATATATATATATATACGACTCTTAGAATAGTGTGATTACCTTTCAACGTTTTCAACGTATCACAATAGAAATTTGATATACAGTACGAGGGACAAAATAAATCGGTAGATCTGCAATTCACGACTTTGGTTTTACAAATATTGTGTGAAGCTTGTCAATTCACATCTTTGTAATAATCATATAGATAATAATGATGGTGGAGATTCATCATATAGATTATAATAAGAGATGAATCAAATTTTGGTTTGGTTTGGTTCGTTTCACGCACTGCCAAAGCCAAACGAAAATGACGACCCTTTATTTTTTTTTTAATATTTTTTTAGGAGTTAATATTTTTAGGGTTTAAAATAATTTATGTAAGTTTTAGAATGTAGGGTCCTATTTAAATAAAATAGGGTTTTAAAACTTCGAACTCAAAATTAAATGTATGAGATTACGAAAGTTATTTAATAAATAAAAATAATTATTTTTTTTTTAAAAAAATATATTATATAAAATCATAAAATATCGGGTATTACAATAAATGTTCATGGTAGGCTTGAGTTAATTAAATCGGTGCAAGTTGTAAACCGGTAAATTGACTGTTTAAAGACAAATTAGATGGTTCCACGCATCCAATTGGACTCCCGAGGGTATTAGGGACCATGGTAAACATTTTAGCAATTTTTATTTACGGGCGAAAAAAGTCAAAAAATTCCAAATTGAAGGCTAATATTTACGATTTTTGAGAATTTTTAAAGGTTTCGGGACCCGGTGTCGAAAAGACTTGAGATTTTAGGGAATATATCTTGGGGTCATATAATGTCATTTAGAACTATTTATGATCATTATTTGTTGTCATATATGTTCGTGGTAGGCTTGAGTTAATGAAATCGGTGCAAGTTGTAAACCGGTAAATTGGTCGTTTAAAGGCAAATTGGATGGTTCCACCCACCCAATGGGACTCCCGGACGGTATTAGGGACCATGGTAAACATTTCAATGATTTTTATTTCCGGGCGGAAAAAAAGTTTAAAAATACCAAATTTGAAAGCTAATAATCTTATATCCACGTGTTTTGAGAAATTATTTAGGATTCGGGGCTTGGTGTCGAAAAGCTTTGAGATTTAGGGAATACATCTCGGGGTCATATAATGCTGTTTTAAACAATAAATGATTATTATATGTTGTCATAAATGTTCGTGATAGGCTTGAATTAATAAAATCGGTGCAATTTGTAAATCGGTAAATTAGTCGTTTAAAGGCAAATTGGATGGTTCCACCCACCCAATTGGACTCCCAGAGGGTATTAGGGACAATGCTAAACATTTCGGCAATTTTTATTTCTGGGCGAAAAAAGCCAAAAATTCCAAAATTGAAATCCACGCTTTTTAGGTTTCGGGACCCGATGTCGAAAAGCCTTTAGATTTTAGGGGATAAATTTCGGGATTATATAATGCCGTTTGGAACTATATATGATCATTATATGTTGTGATAAATGTTTGTGGTATGGTTGAGTTAATGAAATCGGCACAAGTTTAAACCAGTAAATTGGCCGTTTAAAGGAAAATTGGATGGTTCCACCCACCCAATTGGACTCCCGGAAAATATTTGGTACCATGGTAAACATTTCGGCAATTTTAATATTTGGGCAAAAAAAGTCAAAAAATTCAAAAATTGAAGTCTCATATCCACGCTTTGTGAGAATTTTCGAATGTTTCGGTGCCTGGTGTCGAAAAACTTTGAGATTTTAGGATAAATCTCAGGGTCATATAGTGCCGTTCGGATCCATATATGATCATTATATGTTGTCATAAATGTTCGTTGTAAGCTTAAGTCAATGAAATCGGTGCAAATTGTAAACCGGTAAATTGGTCGTTTAAAGGCAAATTGGATGGTTCCACTCGGCCAATTGGACTTCGGAAGGGTATTAGGGACCATGGTAAACATTTCGGCAATTTTTATTTCCGAGTGAAAAAAGTCAAAAAATTTTAAAATTGAAGGCTAATATCCATGCTTTTTGAGAAATCTTTGAGGTTCTGGGTAGAGTTGTCAATTCGGGTAAACAGGTTGGGTTTGGGTGGGTAAGAGTGTATCGGGTTAACTCGGGTCAATTCGGATTAATTCCATAACCTATGCGGGTCGGGTTCGGGTTGGGTCAAGCTAAGCTGTTACGTCGGGTCATACTTTTTATCGGGTTTGAGTCGGATTTAGGTCGGGTGAACAATAGGTCGGGTTTAATTCGGGTTTTAAGGGGTAAAACGGGTTAGGGTAATTCTCGGGTTCGATTCGGGTTCGGTTCAAGTCAATAATTTGCGGGTTATAATCAGGTCCGGTCATTTTCAAGTCAGGTCATTCTCAGGTTCAAGTCGGGTTCGGTTCAAGTCAATAACTTGCGGGTTATAATCAGGTTGTGTCATTTCCAAGTCGGGTCATTCTCGGAGTCAAGTGAGGTTATGTTCATGTCAATAATTTGCATGTTACAATCAGCTCAGGTCATTTCCAAGTCAGGTCATATTCGGGTTCAACTAACTACAAATAAATAATTATCATTTTTATCAAGCTAATTATTTCCTTTTACTATAATATATATGTCAATATACTAGGGAACTATAGTTTATAATTTAGGAAGATAATTATCTCTTTTGACCATACAACAAAAATATACTATATTAATTCTTAAATTTGAGGATGATGCTCCTTTCTTTTGCTGGCGTGGACCGACTTGGTCTCCCTAGACAAAATGGTTTGATCAACAATAATAAGGTGGTCTAATTGCATTTAAGGCGATTTGAAATCGGGTTAGGATCAACTTGGGTTGAATTTAGGTCGGGTCAATAACAAGTCGTGTTAATTTCGAGTCGGGTTAGTAACATATCAGGTTGAATGTTTTGGGTCGGGTTAGTATTAGGTGTGGTAAAATTTGGGTCGGGTCAATAACAAGTCGGGTTGAATTTGGTCAAGTCAATAACAAGTAGGGTTTATTTCGGGTCGGGTTAGGAATGGGTCGGGTATATTGAGATCAGGTTAGTAACAAGTCGGGTTAAATTTGGGTTTTTACGGATTAAAACGGGTTTGGGTCGGGTTCGGTTCAAGTCGGGTTCGATTCAGGTCAATAATTTACGGGTTACATTCGGGTTGGGTCATCTTCAAGTCAGTTCATGTTCGGGTTCGGGTCTTACATACTCGGGTCAACTCGGGTCTAGGGTTGGTTTCAGGTCGGGTTTGGGTCACCATTTTTTCAGGTTTAGATGGGTCGGTTAATAATCGGGTTTGAGTCGGTATTTCGGATCAGGGCAACTTTTGACAGCTCTAAATTAATCCCTTTGGATCAGATATGAAGGAATCGTAGAATAGATTGGGGGACTACACTACTATTGCCCTTTTTTATTTATTATTTTATAAACAGTATATATACCTTAGTATTAATACAAGAGATTGGGATTTAGCCATTTGTTGGGCTTCTATTGATCAGCTCATCTGTGTTACTAGTATCTTTTTCCCCTTTCAATAATATATTTGGAAGTTAAAAATATACTTTTGGCCCTATTTGATTTGATGTAAATCATATTCAATAAAAAATTAGTTTTCCTAAAAAACAAATTTTCAAGGAAAACCACAATCGCATATTGGTTATCCTTAGTTTGGTTCCTTACAAGAAAAGTTAAAGAAAAAAATGAAAAATAGATGTGGAAATGTAAGGAAGGATGAGAGGAAAGTAAAAAGGAGGTAAGGAAGAAGGAAAATGTGGATTCCCTTACCATTAAGGATGCAATTTTCTACCATTGGCAAAATTATTTTCCACTTGTTTACAAGCCAAACAAAGGAAAATAGAAAAGAAAAAAAATAAATAAAGAAAGAAAGAAAAAAAGGGTAAATTATGTTCCTTGAAAATATTTTACATCAAACCAAACAGGGCCTTTTTGGGAAAGCTTTTTCTGTTAAGAGAATACTTACTAAACTATATAATTTTCAGAATGGTTTGCATTCATTGGTCAGAGGGCTGGATCCGGCATGCCCGGATCTCCATATTCCATCAATTTTCAGACTAGCGCTCCTGAATCATCTGGAATGCAGATTATGGATGTGTCTACCTACTCCTGCAATGACACTTCGCTGGGCTGCTCATGTGGTGATTGCCCTTCATCACCTGTGTGCTCAAGTTCAGAACCTCCTCATTCACAGACAAAGGATTCCTGCTCAGTTAGGCTGGGTTCACTTGAGGTCCTAACTGATAAAACAATGACCCTAGCTTTACTTTTTTCTTTGAATCAACTACTTTGGGTGTTTTGCCACCTGTGAAGTTATTGTGAGCAACTCTGTTATTTAATACATGCATCATTCTGAATTTTATGTATTTTAATGCACGAAGTTAACCATTTATTACTTGGAAATATATACTGATATAAAAAAAATGATCTTTTATAAGCATACATCTAGATCACACAACAATTATAATAGTGACATTTATAAACACCGTTAAAATTCAAAATGATGCGTGTATTGAGGAACTGAAGAAGTATATATTATCTATTTTACCTTCTGGCTCATATAGATTTGGTAATTAATAATACTTGCAGGTGAAATGCATTGACTTGTCAATGGCCATCATCTATATACTGTTAGTTTCTGCTTTTCTTGGATGGGGGTTCTTCTACCGTAGAACAGAAAGAACTGGTCTTGCATCTACTACGACGCCTTTGTTGAGTAAAGTTGATTCCTTTGGCGAGGCAAACGATGACACCCCTAACGTGAAGGTTAACTCCGACCATTTGTCTATACTACTTTTCACTGGTGACTGGGGAAATCTTTTCACCACTAACTACTTTTGAGCATTATTATCAAATGCTAGCTGCTTACAGCCTTCCATAACTGTAGTAGTGTTTAATTGTAGATCAATATATTCGTGTCTAATTTCATGGTTACTTATAAGGTGGAGTTTGATGCTTTTTTTTTATTTTTTTTTTATTTAGTTAACTGACATTGTTGTTATAGCAGTAATTTGCATTTCCTTGATCTGTAAAGTAGTTATGTGTCCAATCCATCAGCTTAAATTGTTTTATTTTTTAACTCTGCATTTCATACCATATCTGCATGGTCAAAAAATTTTCCTTTTGTATAATCTGCCATACTATACTTTTTATTTTGATACTTGATTTTTTTCCAAGCGTTATCTTGTAATATAGTAGCTTCAATAATTATTTTCTTATATCGTGATCATTGTCTATGACTAGGATACTGAGAAAGCGCTGCAGTCTCAGTCTACTGTTCAAGGATTTATGATTGATGCTTTTAGGTTAGCAATGCGGATATATTTTTTCCACCCTGAACAGTCAAGGCACATATATCATTGATTCAACTATTTCATTATGAACCTATTGCAGGAAGTATGGACTTTGGGTTGCAAGGAATCCTGCCCTTGTGCTGTGCTCCTCTGTCGCCGTAGTTCTTATACTTTGCTTGGGTTTACTACGTTTCAAGGTCGAGACTCGACCTGAGAAGGTATGTTATTCTCTCTCTCTTTTTAAACTTTGTGTTCTCCCTCTTTATATTAGTTATACAGAATCCCAAATTTATATTCTGGATTAGTTTATTAGGCTGAATATGTACAAAAGCATATCACAATTTCACTCTTAACCTTTTTTCTTTTCTAATCTTTGCATATCTATGCATACATCATTGAACAGCTTCCTAGTTACAAGATTTTTTTGATTTCTTTCTTTCTTTTTGAGAACGTTACAAGAACTTTGGTGGCTTAAGAAAACATGTTAATTGCTTTGTATATTATTTTTATTATTGTCTGTATTGGCAACATCATAATTTTCTTTAGATGCTTCTTTTGTTCTAGTTATGGGTTGGTCCTGGAAGCAAGGCAGCAGAAGAGAAGCACTTTTTTGACACACACTTAGCTCCTTTCTATAGGATTGAACAGGTATGAGACACTCTGTTTTTATATTGTGGCAGACGTGTAGTAGTATTAGAGACATGTAAACGTATATATGCACCTTGTTTTCTATCTTTATGGTTTGCTTAGTCATTAAAATACTATGCATCATGTAATGTGTCTGTTCTGCTTGGAGAGACATTGGATTCATGCTGAATTTTCATTAAATACCTGGCACCAGATTTTTTTTTTTTTTTTTTTTTTTTTTTTTTTTTTTTTTCCCTCTTTCATGCTTAGGATATAGAAACTCTGCGTATCAGAGGATACAATATTACTTTGGGAAATTTATAGTGCAACTTAAGGGTTTAGAATTGGCATTTACATTTGCAAACTGAAGTTGAATGGTTCACTACTTTCAGCTTATATTGGCAACCAGGCCAGATCCGCAGAATGGGAAATCTTCCAGTATAGTAACAGAGGATAATATACAGTTGCTTTTTGACATACAACAGAAGGTATAAATGACTTTTAGTTGCAGTTTGCATACCTATTAAGATGTCTATTAGTGTATCTCACTCTCTCTTGATGCTTTTGATTGTGGTTAACTTTTTGGCTGCAGGTTGATGAACTGAAAGTGAATTATTCAGGATCAATGGTGTCTTTGTCTGATATTTGTTTGAAACCTCTAGGGGAGGATTGTGCCATCCAGAGTATCCTTCAGGTTGATTGAAAACTTTAATTATAATGTGTCATGTTTTGTCACTCATATGTATCATCCATCACATTCAGACATTATCAATTTGCTCATTTATCATATGGCTTGGAATGCTGCATCCTTTTAACTTGATGTAGGGTCTCTATTTCAGCATTGCTGTGCATCTCTTCACATTACTAGATATAATACAACTTTATTTTATGTAACTTCAATCTTATCTTTTTATGTGACAGTATTTCCAGATGGATCCCGACAATTATGATGAATTTGGAGGAATCCAGCATGTTTTGTATTGCTTTCAGGTAATCACTTTGTGAACCCCTTGTAGTTGTAATCTTTTGGTATTGTTTGCAGAGGGTATGGCCAAGTTGTTGCATTTGCTACTCAAGCAGTGGAATTTTCTATTTTAAGAATATTACATTTGCTCAGTTTGTTGAAAGTGCCTGAAGACACCTGTTTCTACCTTTAACATACTGAACATATATTAACACTTCTTTGGGGCATGACGACATGTATCCTGTCACAGCATTTTACATCCACTGACTCGTGTTTGAGCGCTTTTAAAGCACCCCTTGACCCCAGCATTGCCTTAGGGGGATTTTCCGGGAATAATTTTTCTGAGGTAATTTCTTTATCAACTCTAACATTTCTGAACTGAAGGTATAATAGACTGATCCTTTGTTGTTCAAATGTTAGGCTTCTGCATTTGTGGTAACTTACCCAGTCACTAATATGGTTGATGAGTCAAGTGATGCAAATGGGAAAGCTGTGAAATGGGAAAGGGCTTTCATTAATCTGGTTAAGGTTTGACCTAGCTCCTTTTTACAGCACTAGAAGTCTCTCTTCAGCCTATATTTTCTTCTCATGTAAAAGGTCCTTATCTTTAGCGGAATTTGAGATAGAAGGGAAAAAACGTTAAAAATATACTATTTTTTTTCTGCATATACTCAAGTTTATACCATGTACAATAGTTTTGGTTGAATATCTGCTTAACATATCTGTGGTTGCATGCTTTGACTCTTGATCCATTTCCCATTACAGGAGGAACTGTTACCTATGGTGCAGTCTAGCAATCTCACTTTATCTTTTTCTTCTGAAAGCTCAATTGAAGATGAACTAAAACGAGAGAGCACTGCTGATGTTATAACAATTTTAGTAAGTTATTCAGATATCAAAATTTTCCTTGTGAACTTTGGATGAACTTTACAGCAAGTGATCTTTATGTGCCTGACTATTTTACGAAAATTATATTATTTAAGAAAAACGGGGTTGTGAGCTTGTGACTAACTTGTTTTGCAATTTGTTTAATCTGTATCAGATAAGCTATCTTGTGATGTTTGCTTATATATCACTTACTCTGGGAGACAAACCACATTTGTCCTCTTTTTACATTTCATCCAAGGTATGCATTCAATTGTAAATTTTTAGTTAGTCCCATAAATTACACCAGCATAATACCTTTAATTCTCCATTATCTGAATTGTCATTATTATACAGCACAACCGAAGGTCCTTTTATTTTTTTAGCCTCATTGGAGGGTTTTGGGAACACTTCATGCCTTTTGTCCATAGTGTCCATAATGAAATGCTCAATGTCCATATCCATGTTGAGTATCAAGTATCCAACATGGGTACTGGAGGGCAAGCAAATTTTGATTAACATAGGTTGTGCATGGAGTCCGGTGAACTAAATACTAGCGAGTAATTTGATTTTTTGTTACTATTACAGGCTTTACTTGGACTTTCAGGAGTTGTGGTTGTTATATTGTCTGTTCTTGGCTCAGTTGGCTTCTTCAGCGCCTTCGGAGTGAAGTCAACTTTAATAATAATGGAAGTCATCCCCTTTCTTGTTTTGGCTGTAAGTTGACTGATCATTTGTCATATATATATGATTTGCTTTGGATTTACATGTGTGTCTGAGTGTTTGTTTATCTTCTTATCATAATTTTTCTTCTGGAAGTAAATTTATGTATGACTACCACTGTATGATTTGTTAGTGTCCGTTATTTATTTTAATGTTGAGTACAGTAAAAAAAATCAAAATTATGATACATGTATATGACAATTCTGGATGTTGATGATGATATATTCCAATTGATCATCATGAATTCATTTGACAAGGGATGTAATCTACAGATTTGCATTAGAGCTGTCAATTTTGGTAAACGGGTCGGGTTTGGGTTGGGTAAGAGTGGGTCGGGTCAACTCAGATTGAGTCAATTTAGATTAATTCCATAACCTATGCGGGTTGGGTTTAGGTTTGGGTTGGGTCATGCTTGAGTCGGGTCGTACTTCTTATCGGGTTTGGGTCGGGTTTAGGTCGGGTTAAACAGGTCGGGTTACATTCGGGTCAGGTGAACAATAGGTCGGGTTTAATTTGGGTTTTCACGGGTTAAAACGGGTTAGGATAATTCTCGGGTTCTAGTCGGGTTTGGTTCAAGTCAATAATTTGCGGGTTAGAATCAGGTCGGGTCATTCTCGGGTTTGAAGTCGGGTTCGGTTCAACTCAATAATTTGCAGATTATAATTAGGTCGGGTCATTTTCAAGTTGAGTGATTATCGGGTTCAAGTCGGGTTCGATTTAAGTCAATAATTTGCGGGTTATAATCAGGTTGGGTCATTTCCAAGTCAAGGCATTCTCGGAGTCGAGTTATGTTCAAGTCAATAATTTGCAGGTTACAATCAGGTCGGGTCATTTCCAAGTCAGGTCATATTCGGGTTCAACTAAGTATAAATAGATAATTATCATTTTTATCGAGCTAATTATTTCCTTTGACTATAATATATATGGCAATATAGTAATATACTAAGGAACTATAGTTTATAATTTAGGAAGATAATTATCATCTTTGACCATACAACAAATATATACTATATTTAACTCTTAAATTTAGGAAGATAATTATCATCTTTTGCTGGCCTGGACCGACTTGGTCTCCTCATACAAAATGCTTTGATCAACAATAATAAGGTGGTCTAAATTGCATTTAAGGTGATTTGAAATCGGGTCAAAAACAATTTGGGTTGAATTTTAGGTTGGGTCAATAACAAGTCGTGTTAATTTCGAGTTGAGTCAGTAACAGATCGGGTTGAATTTTTGGGTTGGGTAAATAATAGGTAAGGTAAAATTTGGGTCGGGTTAATAACAAGTCGGGTTGAATTTGTGTCAGGTTAATAACAAGTCGGGTTAATTTCAGGTCGGGTTTGTAACAGGTTGGGTTAAATTTGGGTCGGGTTGAATTCAGGTCAGGTTAGTATCAAGTCGGGTTAAATTCGGGTTTTGACGGGTTAAAAGGAGTTTGGGTCAATTTCGGTTCAAGTTAATTAAATTGGCCGTTGTAAACCGGTAAACTGTTGCAAGTTGTAAACCGGTAAAATGACCATTTAAAAGCAAATTGAATGGTTCCACACACCCAATTGGACTCTCGGAAGGTGTTAGGGACCATGATAAACATTTCGGCAATTTTTATTTCCGGGCTAAAAAAATTCAAAAAATTCCAAAATTGAAGGCTAATATCTACGTTTTTTTGAGAAATTTTGGAGGTCTCGGGGTCCAGTGTCGAAAAGTCTTGAAATTCTATGAGATACATATCTGGGTCATATAATGTCGTTTGAAACCAAATATGATCATTATTTGTTGTCATAAATGTTTGTGGTAGGCTTGAATTAATGAAATCGGTGCAAGTTGTAAACCGGTAAATTGGTCGTTTAAAAGCAAATTGGATGGTTCCACCCAAAAGCGGATCTTGGCCGAAAATATTAAAGGGGTCGGTATTTAAATATTTAACCTTTTGCTCAAAACTAATCACTATGCCCTAATATTTTATAAGTAAATATAGATTATTCAAGTTCATTAACTAAAGGCCTCAACTGAACTTAACTGAACCGAGCCGAGCCGAGCTGAATTTCAACGTATGAGAACAGGCCCTAATTAATTATAATAATTTATGGGAGGCCGGGCCCCGAATGACCCTAGTGAAAGGTCCCCCTCTGTTTCCATCCACCCAATTAGACTCCCGGAGGATATTAGGGACCATGGTAAGCATTTCGAAAAAAATCAAAAAATTTAAAAATTGAAGGCTAATATCCACGCTTTTTGAGAAATTTGGGAGGTTTGGGGCAAGGTGTTGAAAAGGCTTAAGAATTTAGGAGATACATCTAGGGGTCATATAATGTCGTTTTGAACCATATATGATCATTATATCTTGTCATAAATGTTCGTGGTAGGCTTGATTTGATGGAATCGGTGCAAGTTGTAAACCGGTAATTTAATTGGCCGTTTAAGGCAAATTTGATGGTTCTTCCAACCCAATTGGACTCCCGGAGGGTACTAGGGACCATGGTAAACATTTCGGCAATTTTTATTTCCGAGCGAAAAAAAGTCAAAAATTTCCAAAAATTGAAGACTAATTATCCACGCTTTTTGAGAAACTTTGGAGGTTTTGGGGCCCAGTATCGAAAAGTGTTGAAATTTTAGGGGATATAACTCGAGGTCATATAATGCTGTTTGGAATCTTATAAGATCATTATTTGTTGACATAAATGTTCGTGTTAGGCGTGAGTTAATGAAATCGATGCAAGTTATAAACCAGTAAATTGGTCGTTTAAAGGCAAATTGGATGGTTGCACCCACCTAATAAACTCCTAAACGGTATTAGGGATCATGGTAAACATTTTGGCAATTTTTATTTCTGGGCGAAAAAAAAGTCAAAAATTTTAAAATTAGAGCCTAATATCCACGTTTTTTGAGAATTTTTGGAGGATATGGGGCCAGGTGTCTAAAATTCTTGAAATTTTAGGGGATACATCTCGAAGTCATATAGTGCCGTTTGAAACCATATATGATCATTATATGTTGTCATAAATGTTCGTGGTAGGCTTGAACTAATGAAATCGATGCAAGTTGTAAACTGGTAAATTAGCCGTTTAAAGGCAAATTGGATGGTTCCACTAACCCAATTGGACTCCCCGAGGGTATTAGGGACCATGGTAAAAATTTCGGCAATTTTTATTTTCAAGCGAAAAAAAAATCAAAAAATTCCAAAATTGAAGAATTATGTCCATGCTTTTTAAGAAATTTTTGAGGTTTCGGGCCCGGTGTGGAAAAGCATTGAGATTTTAAGGGATACATCTCGGGTCATTTAATACTTTTTTAAACCATAAATGATCTTTATATGTTGTCATAAATGTTCGTCGTAAGCTTGAGTTAATGAAATCGGTGCAAGTTGTAAACCGGTGAATTCACAATTAAAAGGCAAATTAGATGGTTCCACTCACTTAATTGGATTCTCGGAGGGTATTAGGGACCATGGTATACATTTCGGCAATTTTTATTTACAGGTGAAAAAAAGTTGAAAAATCCTAAAATTTAAGGCTTAATATCTACACTTTTTGAGAAATTTTGGTGGTTTCGAGGCCGGTGTCAAAAATCCTTGTGATTTTAGGGGATACATCTAGGGGTCATATAATGCCGTTTGGAACCATATATAATCATTATATGTTGTCATAAATGTTCGTGGTAGGCTTGAGTTAATGAAATCGATGCAAGTTATAAACCGGTAAATTTGTCGTTTAAAGTCAAATTGGATTGTTCCACCCATCCAATTGAACTCCCGGAGGTTGTTAGGGACCATGGTAAAAATGTCGGCAATTTTTATTTGCAAGCGAAATAAAGTCAAAAAATTCCAAAATTGAAGGCTATAATATCCACGTTTTTTGAGAAATTTGGGAGGTTTCGGGACTTAGTGTCAAAAAGACTATAGAGTTTAGGGAATATATATTTCGAGGTCATATAATGTCGTTTGGAACCATTTATGATCATTATTTGTTGTCATAAATGTTCGTGGTAGGCTTGAGTTAGTGAAATCGGTGCTACTTGTAAACCGGTAAATTTGCCGTTAAGAGGCAAATTGGTGGTTCCATCCACCCAATTAGACTAGCGGAGGGTATTATGGATCATGGTAAACATTTCGGCAATTTTTATTTTCAGGTAAACATTTCCATCCACGTGTTTTAAGAAATTTTTTAGGTTTTGGGGCCCGGTGTCGAAAATATTTGAGATTTTTAAGGATACATCTCGGGTCATTTAATATTATTTTAAATCATAAATGATCATTATATGTTGTAATAAATGTTCGTGGTGGGCTTGAAATAAATTACATCAGTGCAAGTTGTAAACCTGTAAATTCGCATTTTAAAGGCAAATTGGACTCCCGGATTGTATTAGGGACCATGGTAAACATTTCGATACATCTCGGGGTCATATAATGCCGTTTAGAACTATAAATGATCATTATATGTTGTCATAAATGTTCGTGGTAGGTTTGAGTTGATGAAATCGGTGCAAGTTGTAAACCGCTAAATTGGTTTTTTTAAGGCAAATTGTTTGGTTCCACCCACTCAATTGAACTCTCGAAGGGTATTAAGGACCATGGTAAATATTTCGGAAATTTTTATTTCCGGGCAAAAACAGTCGAAAGATTCCAAAATTGAAATCCACGCATTTTGAGAAATTTGGGATGTTTCGAAGCCCGGTGTCAAAAGTTTTGAGATTTTAGGGGATACATCTCGGGGCCATATGTGATGATTATATGTTGTCATAAATATTCGTGGTAGAATTGAGTTAATTTAATCGATGCCTGTTGTAAACCGGTAAATTGGTCGTTTAAAGGCAAATAGGATGGTTCCACCCACCCATTTGGACTCCCGGAGGGTATTAGGGACCATGGTTAAAAATTCGGTAATTTTATTTTCGGGCAAAGAAAAGTAATAAAATTCCAAAATTGAAGTCTAATATCCACGCTTTTTAAGAAATTTTGGTGGTTTCGGGCCCGGAGACGAAAAACCTTTAAATTTTAGGGGATTAATCTAAGGGTCATATAATGCCGTTTGGAACCATATATGATCATTATATGTTGTCATAAATGTTTGCGGTAGGCTTGAGTTAATGAAATCGGCGTAAGTTATAAACCGATAAATTGGCTATTTAAAGGCAAATTGGTTGGTTCCACCCACCCAATTGGACTCCCGGAGGGTATTAGAGACCATGGTAAACATTTCGGCAATTTTTATTTCCGGTATAAAAAAAGTAAAAAAAATTTAAAAATTGAAGGTTATTGTCCACACTTTTTGAGAATTTTTGGAGTCTTCGGGACCCGGTGTCGAAAAGTCTTGAAATTCTTGGGAATACATCTCGGGGTCATATAATGTCGTTTGGAATCATATATGATCATTATTTGTTGTCATAAATGTTCGGGGTAGGCTTGAATTAATGAAATCGGTGTAAGTTGTAAAACGATATATTGGTCTTTTAAAGGCAAATTGGATGTTTACACCCACCCAATTGGACTCCCGGAGGGTATTTGTTACCATGGTAAACATTTCGGTAATTTTTATGTCGGAGCGAAAAAAAGTCAAAATAATCCAAAATTGAAGGCACGCTTTTTGAGAAATTTCGAATGTTTCGGGGCCCGGTTTCGAAAAGCATTGAGAGTTTAGGGGATACATATCGGAGTCATTTAATGCCGTTTGGATCTATATATGATCATTTTATGTTTTCATAAATTTAATAGGTCGGGTTTAAACGGGTTAGGGTAATTCTCAGGTTCGGTTCAAGTCAATAATTTGCGGGTTGGAATTAGGTCGGGTCATTCTCGGGTTTGAGTTGAGTTCGGTTCAAATCAATAATTTGCGGGTTATAATCAGGGCGGGTCATTCTCGGGTTCAAGTTGGGTTCGGTTCAAGTCAATAATTTGCGGCTTATAATCTAGTTGGGTAATTTCCAAGTTGGGTCATTCTCGGAGTCAAGTCAGGTTATGTTAAAGTCAATTATTTGCAGGTTACAATCTGGTCGAGTCATTTCCAAGTCAGTTCATATTCGGGTTCAACTAGCTATAAATAGATAATTATCATCTTTCTCAAGCTAAATATTTTTTTTGACTATAATATATATGGCAATATATTAGGGAACTATAGTTTATAGTTTAGGAAGATAATTATCTCCTTTGACCATACAACAAATATATACTATATTTAATTCTTAAATTTGAGGATGATGCTCCTTTCTTTTGCTGGCCTGGACCGACTTGGTCTCCCTAGACAAGATGCTTTGATCAACAGTAATAAGGTGATCTAAATTGCATTTAAGGTGATTTGAAATCGGGTCGGGAACAATTGAGGTTGAATTTAGGTCAGGTCAATAACAAGTCGTGTTGATTTTGAGTCGGGTTAGTAACAGATCGGGTTGAATTTTTGGGTTGGGTTAGTAATAGGTCTGGTAAAATTCGGTCGGGTCAATAACAAGTCTGGTTGAATTTGGGTCAGGCCAATAACAAGTCAGGTTGGTTTCGGGTCGGGTTTGTAACAGGTTGGGTTAAATTCGGGTCGGATTAGGAACGGGTGAGGTTGATATCAAGTCAGGTTAGTAACAAGTCGAGTTAAATTCGGGTTAAAACGGGTTTGGGTCAATTTCGGCTCAAGTCGGGTTCGGTTCCGGTCAATAATTAACGGGTTACATTCGGGTCGGGTCATCTCCTGGTCATTTCATGTTCGGGTTCGGGTCTCATATACTCGGGTCAACTCGGGTTTAGGGTTGGTTTCAGGTCGGGTCAGGTTTGGTTTGGGTCACCATTTTTTCAGGTTCAGATGGGTCGGTTAATAATCGGGTTTGAGTCGGTATTTCGGTTTGGATCAAATTTTGATAGCTCTAATTTGCATAGATAATTGAAGCATTATCTTACATTGTACTGCGAAAGGATGAGTCAGTATGCCATTCATTTGGCAAAATGTTGCTTCATGTTGAGCATAATCATGTCAATATTTTCAATACAGTTAACATGAAGTAATTTGAACCCTTACCTTTGTGTCTTTTAGTCTTTATCATTTGGATGGAGAGACTAAATGAATCTTGTCATTTGTATCATTAAGCGTTTGTAAGTGTAATAGACTAACCTAAGGAAGGGTAGTATAGGTGTTCTATTAATATTGCTTAACTAGTACTAGGTTAATAGTCCTAAGTATAAATAGAGAGGGAGGGGATAGAAAATGGTTAGCAGAAATTTGTGTTTAAGGGAAACCTTAGAGAATCATGGCGCCTCAAGCCATTGTTAGTGACTGATATCCTCAAGCTATTATGTGAAAGAATGTATAGAGACTTCACGTTAGTGATAGTCAAAGCGGGGTGATTTTTGGTAGCTTCAGCCATGGGATGTTGCAGCGGAAGGAGGAAAGAAAATTTGAGGAGAAGGAAGGAGATGGGCCGTATGAGAGGAAGAGAAAACTAGGATCGAAACCCTACTGATACCATGAAAGAATGTGATCATTGATCATTCTCATTAGTTGTGTAAAGATTATATACAAAATACAATGGCTATCTTATGCGATAATTACGCTAACAAACTAGGAAAGAATATACTCTAAATATACACTTAACTAACATAGAGATATATACAAGAATATATTAACATATATTCTAACATTATGAGAGTGATAGTTTAAAGCTATTAATCCTATCATTTTGTAACCCTTCCACCATTGTTAATCAATATTAAAGCTTCCACCTTTATTAAATTGCTAGTTACAATCTGAAATTCCAAGTCTGAAAAACTGCCTATAACAACTTGCATTGCTGTTATATTTACTCCAGATAAAAGAATATAGCTTTGCAGCATTCTTGTTTCATGTTGGATTATAGGTTCATGATATACTCTTGTTTACTACTTCCTCCGTTTTCTTTTAGATGCAACACACCCTTTAGCGCGGTAATTAAGAAAGGTGGGGTTTACATGATATAATAAACTTTAAAATAAGATGAGTGGTTGTTAGGAGTGTAATTTAGTGGGCCATGTGCTTTAAATAAGGGAAATAGTATAGTTTTTCCCTAAAGTAACTTTCCTTTTATAGTGTGTTGCAAGTATTGTGACATTTCCTTTTTAGGGAAGTGTTGCAAGTAAAAGAAAACGGAGGAAGTATATTTCGATCTTCACAATTTTAATTTTCATCTATGCAAATGTTCTGCCATGATTTTCCAACCTATTGTCATTTACTATGCATCTTTCTATGATGCCTGAATTGATAGTAAAATCTACTTTTACAAAGGCTTATTGGCTATTTCAGGATAGCCTTTGTTGTTTAAACACCTTGTTGCATATTTTTGATCTTCCATGTGCTTATAATGCTAACATTTCTTTTCTATTTACTTTCCTTTACCTTCATGGTTTAAGGGTGCAAAGTGCTTTCAAACATAATTTATGCATTCAGTCTCTCAATCTTTTGTTGACAGGTTGGAGTTGATAACATGTGCATATTGGTACATGCTGCAAAACGGCAGTCAGTTGAAATATCTCTAGAAGAACGAATAAGCAATGCCCTTGTTGAAGTTGGTCCCTCCATAACACTTGCTAGTTTATCTGAGGTCTTGGCATTTGCAGTGGGAGCTTTTATCACTATGCCAGCATGCCGTGTTTTTTCTATGTTTGCAGGTTTGATTAGTTCTGATTTTTATTATTTGAAGTTTTTATTTTGTCTTTTAAGTTAATTTGTTCAATTGATCGATACAACTGTGTCCATCTCTGTAGCTTTGGCCGTCTTTCTGGACTTTCTTCTTCAACTCAGTGCTTTTGTTGCACTGATAGTTTTGGACTTCAAGAGAGCTGAAGACTTCAGAATTGACTGTTTCCCATGCATTAGAGTTTCATCAGCATCTGTGGAATTAAATAGAGGTTCAACAAGATCAGTTCAATTGCATTTCTGATTCGACTGTTGATCAAATTATTCTCTAAATGATGGGTTTGGTCTGTTATTTGCATTCATCGTATAATTGAGCTGATATATGTATTTATATGTATGGCACAGAGATTCATCAGAGAACTCCAGGACTGCTTACTCAATATATGAAGGTATGCTTAATAATTAGAGGAGACGAAGGTCATTTAGACTTTTTATTCAGGAGATTTAACTCGTTTAAGCCTCAGTATGCAAAGCTTTGATGTGCTAAAGAGGCTATAAGTATTATGGTGTCTGTGTCCTCTACTTGGCATCCCCTTCATCCTCTATATATAAAAGAAAAGAAAAATAATATGGGAATTGCCTGCTTTGTGGATCTGTATTTTATTGATCTTACCTATTTTTTATGTCCTCCAAGATTCCGTTATACTTACATGATGACAGATCCTTGGTCTTTGTAGTTAATAGATATTTGTCTTATGTAGATTTTTAATTTTTGGAAGTTGAAATGATCATCAAAGTAACTCAATATCATTTAAACACTAGCAAACGGCCTACTTTTTTTTTTTTTTTTTTTGAGAAAATGACTGTATTTTGCTTTCTTCAGTGCAGTTTGTCAAGTTTGATGATTGAACTTTTATTGCTGACATTGATGATATAACAACTTCATTTCGTAGTTGCCTTTGGCTTTAGCTCTTGTCAATTTGCAGAAGCTAACAATTTAGAATTTTTAAAGAGACTCTCCGGGGATAATATTGATTTTTAAAAGTCCTATCATTCTGCAGGAAATTCATGCACCCATTCTCTTACATCGTGGAGTTAAAGTACTTGTTCTGGCTCTATTTTCTGGTTTGGCTTTAGCAGGCATCGTAAGTTGTACTCATCAAAATTTCCATTTCTAAGTTGATTGAAGTTTTGAACTACGCATCCATCCACCTGCAACTTCGTTTGAAATATTTCTATTACATTTCTATTTTTTTCTGTGTAGGCTTTGTGCCCCAGGATTGAGCCAGGTTTAGAGCAACAGATTGCTCTTCCTCGGGATTCATATCTTCAGGTCTTTCTGTGCTTATCAAGTTCCTTGATGTTTTATGTTATCTTATCCCACTGCCTACTCTTCCTGGTCTCAATAGTTCACTTGTGGTTGCAGGGCTATTTTAATAATATTTCAGAGCATCTCAGAGTTGGACCTCCCCTGTATTTTGTTGTAAAGGATTATAACTACAGGTATTTGTTATGTTTTTCATTAGGCATGTACTCGTGCACTAAAACTTATTTCATGGAGAAGTTTTCAATTTTTCTATATCAGCGGGTTTTTTTGGGCTTTTATTTAAATAGATTTAACTAAACAGAACCATTTTCAACATTACAACAGTCAAATCATCTTTCTTTTCCAAACCGCATGAAGTTACCCCCACAGAATGAAGCTGCACACAACCCATTACAGACAAAGCTGAGCCTCAGAGAGTTCAGAGATAGAACCCAAGAAGGAGAGCAGACAATAGCCTTTTTCTCCTCATGAAGTGAATTATACTTGCTTCACAGAATATAATCCTTTTCTAAAGAACACCTTTTGCTGGAATCCCTCTTTGGTTGTTTGTCCTTGTTTCCTATGAAGAATTTAATGCTTTAGGAGGTGCTTTTGTCATCCCATAATCATTATTTATTTTAATTTTTCTGAGAAACTTACAAAAACCTTTGAGAGAAAATGATCCGCTCATATCAATTGCTATATCTCGTCATCCCCCTCAAGATTAACCACAGTCCACACTCCACAGCGGAGGAAAACTTTCCAACAGAAGGCCCTTAAACCACTAATTATCCGAACAACTGTGAACTTTAATACATACAACCCTTCTATGATGGATTTCTTGGGATATTGGAAAGTTACCTGTTAGGCTTTGCTAAAAATTAGAAACAGTGTTGCTATTGTATATGATGGTACCTCAGCTTATAATATTTAGTTAAAGTCACATTCTCAAGTTTCAAGTGACAATGCATTATGCTAACAATGGAATAATGGATACTTGACAAACTATTAATTGGTATATTCGAGGCTGAATTCTAATCACCTTTGTAAGTGATATCTCATATCTTAGTTCAGTAACATATATTTCAACAAAAGATTGCCTTTCTATTTGCTATATTCTAGTTAGCATCGTATGTTTTATGTAAATTTTCATAAAGATATATGTTTCATATCTTTGCAGTTCTAATTCAAGGCATACAAATCAATTGTGTTCAATTAGCAAGTGTGACTCGAATTCTCTTCTAAATGAGGTAACTTTTCAACTTAAGTCTTTGGTAGAATATACTTTGTATTTAGCATACTGGCTGGTGTCCTCAGGTTTAGCTTAGCTATGTTTTTTTTTTTTTAATGTAGATGTGTACTAACTGCTTTTATGATTTTGAAATTGATGCATTATGAATTCAGTTTTAATGTGTGCTTCTTGCATATGAAACTTCTTCCTCCTTGTCATTTTCTTTTTATTTAGCTTGGATAGGTGAAACCCCCATTTCCTTTTGCTGATTTTGTGTTCTGTCTCCACCCTTTTAATAGTGTGCTTCATTAAAGTGTGTTTTTACTTCTATTGATTTTCATCATTATGGCTACACCCTACATATATGTTTGCTGATCTGTTTTAACATGCACTTTTGCCTAAATCCAACATACCTTATTACCTCTTTTCTGTTCTGCTTACTATATTATGTGTGTCCATAGTTACCATGCTGCTTTGACAAATGGATTTCGTGGTTAAATGATTGCAGATATCAAGAGCATCTTTGACATCAGAATCTAGCTACATTGCAAAGCCAGCAGCCTCGTGGCTTGATGATTTTCTAGTGTGGCTATCACCTGAAGCTTTTGGTTGTTGCCGAAAGTTTATTAATGGTAGCTATTGCCCTCCTGATGATCAGGTTAGTGTTTCTTAACCCCCCACCTAAAATGGCCACAAAAGAATTTAGGTTTGAGTCAAATTGACATCGAGTGACTGGCTGTTAGGTTTTCACCAATTAGAGAACCTGTTGGCAGAGAGAAGGCTAAAACTTAAGTCATAAAGTAATGAGTTTATAGATCCACAAAGTTGATATACTAGACATTTGACTTAGATTAGTAAATATTTTTATTTTATAATTGTGAGTTTGAGAGCAGACAACCGCACTAATACTAAACTTGTTCTTGTGCAATGAGGAATGCATTTCTTAGCAAGGATTTGTCAATAAAATTGATTTTGCTTCTAGTTGTTTCTTTTACTAGTATTTCTTATTAATGTATCTTAATTTGCTCTCCAGCCTCCATGCTGTTCACCTGACGAAGGGCCTTGTGGTTATGGGGGAGTTTGCAAAGATTGTACTACAGTAATGAAGTTTTTCTTTATGCATAATAAAAATTAATTGCCAATTTCTTTAGTCATAAATTATTTTACCAAGTATACTAGTATGAATCCTACATGTTGAATATCTTCCAGTGCTTTCGCCACTCAGAACTTCGCAACGATCGTCCTTCTACTACACAGTTTAGAGAAAAGCTCCCGTGGTTTCTCGATGCATTGCCTTCTGCTGATTGTGCTAAGGGGGGTCATGGAGCCTACTCTACTAGTCTGGACTTGAATGGTCTACTATTCTCTCTTCCTTTCTTCTTTTTCACCTTTGCCATCTACTATGCATGATTCTAGAAATGTCTCTCCCAAATTATAAGTTCCAGGATTGAAATCTGTTTGTTGAAACCTGAACCAGGTTATGAGAGCGGTGTTATTAGAGCATCTGAGTTTCGAACGTATCACACACCAGTCAACAGACAGGTTAGTTCATGTCTACAGTGTGACATAACCAATAGTTTCTTAGCCTAATAGGGCATTTGTAATTGTTAAGATCCCTCAAGCCATTTGATTCATTTTCAATGACAGAGTGACTACGTTAATGCACTCCGTGCTGCCCGTCAGTTCAGCTCAAAAATTTCTGATTCGCTGGAGGTATAATCATACATTTTTATTTTATTTTTGGTTTTCTTCTTTCTCCTTTAGTCCTTAAGGGATAGAATGACATCCTCTTTATTTAAAAACCTTCATTGTTGGGAAAAATTTTCATCTTTGTGTTTCTCATGGTATTACTGGATGTATGATAATTTTGCAGATGGATATCTTTCCATATTCAGTCTTTTATATATTTTTTGAGCAATATCTGGACATTTGGAGAACTGCTGTCATCAACCTAGCTATTGCCCTTGGTTAGTATTTTAAAAGTGCTTCTAAAAGCCTTTGGCTTTATTATTAACATAAATCTTGTCACCTTGTGGGCAGTATCACAAGTTCATACATCCCTCGTTTCATTTGTTTCTCTCTGAATTGGAATATGAATATGGAGTTGTGAAGCATATTCTTTCCTCTACTTGTTGACTGTTACAAATATTTTTGTCAGCAAATCAAATTTGAGAAAGTTGCTTAATGATTATCAACCTAAAATAACTTTTATGGTTATATTGTATGCTTTGGTTTTTTTTTCTCTATTGGCCGATGTCTTAGTCTCTAGTTGGTCTTTCTCTAATACCAAATGTTGAGATCTATATTCTATACTATTTGGTATTTGATATAAGAGGTCATATTGAGAGTTAAATTATTAGCAATGAAAACAATCAGTATACACACATCAACACATGACAGTAAGGATAAGGCAGAAAGTCTTACTTTCAGAGCCAAAAAAAAAAAGGAAAGAAATGATTCAGATGTTATTATATTAAAATAAATAAATAAATAAATAAATAAATAAAAAAAAAAAAAAAAAAAACTATTACTTATAGACTTATAGTCGATGGTCTTATATAATTGAAAATTTTAGTGTTTCATTTTCTTTGATTATGTTGTTGTTGTCCTCTCATTCAGTTTAGCATATGGCCTTAGTTTAGACATGACACAATGCTCAAGAATTACTCAGTGATGTGTCAATTGTTACCACAGGTGCTGTTTTCATTGTGTGCCTATTCATAACTTCCAGGTAAGAAGCCTGAAATCCCTGCACTTTTGGTCCTTTCTGCCTATTTATGCAAGTATTCAACTTTCTTCCTTTCATAAAGCTCATTGCACATTTTTTATAGTTTATTTTTTTCAACTGCAGTTTGTGGAGTTCGGCCATCATTTTGCTTGTTCTGGCCATGATAGTGGTTGATCTCATGGTATAATATGATACTATTGCCTTAGAAATTATCAGTCTTGAAATCCTACATCGTTCTCTTACGTACACGTAAAAAATTTGTTTTTCTATACTTGGTTTTTTGAAGTTTCTATAACTTTGAATGTTAGAGCTTGTGGGCTGTGTATGTTAATGGTTAGAATCTGTAAACCCACTTGTGGAATTGCATCATTGTTGACTTCAACACTGACATTATCTTTATCAAAAGGACTGGAATGCTTTTCTAGGTGTTAAAGCCGGTATTCAGATATTCATATGTTTCTTTCTGAACTAAGTTTTGATATTTACTTACCCCATATCTGTTGTATGATGGAAAATGCAGGGTGTTATGGCTATCCTGGGCATCCAACTGAATGCTGTATCTGTTGTCAATCTTATCATGTCAATAGGAATTGCTGTTGAGTTCTGTGTTCATATAACACATGCATTTTCGGTAAATTTTTTAGAATTATTTGTTCTTGTGTTGGTTGACCCTTCTAAAACTATTTAAATTGAATTAGGAAAGGCTCACGGATATAGTTTTCTCCCTTTATAGTTTTCCATATTTTTTCTTCTATGGTGCTCAAGTTGCTGGATTATTTTCAGGTCAGCCACGGTGACAGAAACCAACGAGCAAAGGAGGCGCTTGGTACCATGGGAGCTTCTGTTTTCAGGTAACACGCTCCTGTATTAATCAACAATTGTAATCTAGTGGTACCATGTCAATGACTTGTAATCGTTCATGGGTATTGGACATGCCTCAATCAGCCTCACATGCATCACCTTTTTTTGTATTATGTGATTCCTTTATTACTAATTACTAGAATACATCATATAATCATATCAAGCCAAATTTAGATATGACTAATGACCTTATGAGCTCTCAACCATTGATTAAAGTCAAATCTCTTGCTGTTACACAAATTCTTCTAGTTGATACCTATTTTTGCTTCTTTTGCAGTGGAATCACATTGACTAAGCTGGTCGGAGTTATTGTACTATGCTTTGCAAAATCAGAGATTTTTGTGGTCTATCATCTATCTGTGATCTATCACTATTCCATTTTATGAAATGGGTGACAACCTGATGTATGATCATATAACTGATATTTATATATATTTGCAGGTTTATTACTTCCAAATGTACTTGGCATTAGTTATCATTGGTTTCCTGCACGGGCTCATCTTTTTGCCTGTAAGTTGCAGTCTTCTCAATCCTTTCATACAACTTCTGCTGCATACTTAACTATCTAATTTGCAGGTATTGCTAAGTTTGATTGGCCCACCAGCAAGTAGCATGCCTGCGGACAGAATGCTAGAAGCTGAGCTAAACTCCTCATCACAGTCGAGCTAATTGGACATCTGTTATATAGATTGTGCTTTCATTTTAGCAAGAGCACCTTGACCAGCAGTTGCTCATACTTTTCTAACCAATCTCTCAGCGTGGCCACTGCGAACTACTAGGATTCTGCTACTCCGTCATTAAATGAACTCGCCTAACTAATATGCTCTACTTTACACATTGTGGATCTTTTGCTGATGGAGAGAATATCATCTTTGTAAATAATTTGCTTGTACTTAAAGCAACATGGACTAGTATGTATGACTTATTATGCTATCTGATATAATATAATTTAATATTTTACCATGCACTGAGAGTAGAGCTGTCCATTCGGGTAAGCGTGGGTCGGGTCAACTTGGGTTGGGTCAATTCAAATTAATAACATAACCTATGCGGGTCGGGTTTGGGTTGGGTCATGCTTGAGTCGGGTCACGTCGGGTCATACTTCTTATCGGGTTTAGGCTGGGTTAATAACAGGTTGGGTTACATTCGGGTCGAGTGAACAATAGGTCGGGTTTAATTCGGGTTAAAAACGGGTTAGGGTAATTCTCGGGTTCGAGTCGGGTTCGGTTCAAGTCAATAATTTGCGGTTTAGAATCAGGTCGGGTCATTCTCGGGTTTGAGTCGGGATCTGTTCAAGTCAATAATTTGCGGGTTATAATTAGGTTGGGTCATTTTCAAGTCGGGTCATTCTT
The DNA here is from genome assembly GCF_948465745.1 of Chenopodium album. Lineage (NCBI taxonomy): Eukaryota > Viridiplantae > Streptophyta > Magnoliopsida > Caryophyllales > Amaranthaceae > Chenopodium > Chenopodium album. The sequence continues at coordinate 71,431,876 of NC_137842.1, read as the reverse complement.
GGGTTTATGTCGGGTTCGGTTCAAGACAATAATTTGCGGGTTATAATCAGGTTGGGTCATTTTCAAGTCGGGTCATTCTCGGATTCTATTCGGTTTATGTTCAAGTCAATAATTTGCAGGTTACAATCAAGTCGGTTTATTTCCAAGTTAGGTCATATTCGGGTTCAACTAACTATAAATAAATAATTATCATTTTTATCAAGCTAATTATTTCCATTGACTATAATATATATGGAAATATACTAGGGAACTATAGTCTATAATTTAGGAAGATAATTATCTCCTTTGACCATACAACAAATATATACTATATTTAACTTTTAAATTTGAGGATGATGCTCCTTTCTTTTGCCGGCTTGGACCGACTAAGTTTCCCAAGACAAAATGCTTTGATCAACAACAATAAGGTGGTCTAAATTGCATTTTAGGTGATTTGAAATCGAGTCAGGAACAATTTGGGTTGAATTTAGGTCGGGTCAATAACAAGTCGTGTTAATTTCAAGTCGAGTTAGTAACAGAGCGGGTTGAATTTTTGGGTTGGGTAAGTAATAGGTAAGGTAAAATTTGGGTCAGGCCAAAAACAAGTCGGGTTGAATTTGGGTCAGGTCAATAACAAGTCGGGTTAATTTCGAGTTAGGTTTGTAACAAGTTGGGTTAAATTCGGGTTGGGTTAGGAACGGGTAGGATTAAATTCAGGTCATGTTAGTAACAAGTCGGGTTCAATTCGGGTTTTGACGGGATAAAACAGGTTTCGGTCAATTTCGGTTCAAGTCGGGTTCAGTGCTAGTTAATTAAATTGGTCGTTGTAAATCGGTGCAAGTTGTAAACCGGTAAATTGACCGTTTAAAAGCAAATTCAATGTTTCCACATACCCAATTGGCTCCCTGAGAGTATTAGGGACCATGGTAAACATTTCGACAATTTTTATTTTCGGACAAAAAAAAGTTAAAAAATTTCAAAATTGAAGGCTAATATCCACGCTTTTTGAGAAATTTTGAAGGTTTCGGGACCCAGTGTCGAAAAGTCTTGAAATTCTATAGAATACATCTCGGGGTCATATAATGCAGTTTGGAACCATATATGATCATTATTTGTTGTCATGAATGTTTGTGGTAGGATTGTATTAATGAAATCAATGCAAGTTGTAAACAGGTAAATTGGTCATTTAAAGGCAAATTGGATGGTTCCACCCACCCAATTAGACTCCCGGAGGGTATTAGGGACCATGGTAAATATTTCGGCAATTTTTATTTCCGGGCAAAAAAAAAAACAAAAAATTTCAAAATTGAAGGCATTCATGCTTTTTGAGAAATTTTGGAGGTTTCGTGGCCCGGTGTATAAAAGTACTAATATTTTAGGGGATACATCTCTGGGTCATATAATGTCGTTTGGGACCATATATGATCATTATATGTTATCATAAATGTTCATAATAGGCTTGAGTTAATGAAATCCGTGCAAGTTGTAAACCGGTAATTAGATTGGCCGTTTAAAGGCAAATTGGATGGTTCCACCAACCCAATTGGACTCCCGGAGGATATTAGGGAAAATGGTAAAAATTTCGGCAATTTTTATTTCTAGGCGAAAAAAAGTCAAAAAATTCCAAAATTGAAGGCTAATATCCACGCTTTTTGAGAAATTTTGGAGGTTTCGGGGCTTGGTGTCGAAAAGTCTTGAAATTTTAGGAGACACATCTCGACGTCATATAATGTTGTTTGAAACCATATATGATCATTATATGTTGTCATAAATGTTCATGGTAGGCTTGAGTTAATGAAATCGGTGCAAGTTGTAAACCGGTAAATTGGCCGTTTAAAGGCAAATAGGATGGTTCCACCCACCCAATGGGACTCTCGGACGGTATTAGGGACCATGGTAAACATTTCGGTAATTTTTATTTTCGGGCGAAAAAAAGTCAAAAAAATTCAAAAATTGAAGGCTAATATCCACGCTTTTTAAGAAATTTTTGAGGTATCGAGGCTCGTTGTCGAAAATCCTTGAAATTATAGGGGATACATTTCGCGGTGATATAATGCCATTGGGAACCATAAGTGATCATTATATGACGACATATATGTTTGTGGTAGGCTTGAGTTAATGAAATCGGTGCAAGTTATAAATCGGTAAATTGGCCGTTTAAAGGTAAATTGGATGGTTCCACTAACCCAATTGGAATCTCGGAGGGTATTAGGGACCATGTTAAACATTTTGGCAATTTTTATTTTCAGGCGAAAAAAAGACAAAAAATTCCAAAATTGAAGGCTAATATCCACGCTTTTTGAGAAATTTTTTAGGTTTCGGAGCCCGGTGAATAAAAGTATTAATATTTTAGGGGATACATCTTCGGGTCATATAATGCCGTTTGGGACCATATATGAGCATTATATGTTGCCATAAATGTTCGTAGCAGGCTTGAGTTAATGAAATCCGTACAAGTTGTAAACCGTTAATTAAATTGGTCGTTTAAATGCAAATTGGATGGTTCTACCAGCCTAATTGGACTCCCGGAGGATATTAGGGACTATGGTAAACATTTCGATAATTTTTATTTCCGGGCGAAAAAAAGTCAAAAAATTCCAAAATTGAAGGCTAATATCCACGCTTTTTGAGAAATTTTGGAGGTTTTGGGGCCTGGTGTCGAAAAGACTTTAGATTTTAGGGGATAAATCTTGGGGTCATTTAATGCCGTTTGAAACCATATATAATCATTATATGTTGTCATAAATGTTTGTGGTAGGCTTGAGTTTATGAAATCGGCACAAGTTGTAAACTAGTAAATTGGCCGTTTAAAGAGAAATTGGATGGTTCCATCCACCCAATTGGACTCCCAGAGAATATTAGAGACCATGGTAACATTTCGACAATTATTTCCGAGCGAAAAAAAATTCAAAAATTGAAGGTTATATCCACGCTTTTTGAGAATTTTTGGTGTCTTCGGGGCCTGGTGTCGAAAAGTCTTGAAATTCTAGGGAATACATCTTGGGGTCATATTATGTCGTTTGGAACCATATATGATCATTATTATGTTGTCATAAATGTTTGTGGTAGGCTTGAGTTAATGAAATCGGTGCAAGTTGTAAACCAATAAATTCACCATTTAAAGTCAAATTGGATGGTTCCATTCACCTAATTGTACTCCCTGAGGGTATTAGGGAACATGGTAAATATTTCGACAATTTTTATTTACAGGCGAAAAAAAAGTCAAAAAATTCCAAAATTGAAGGCTAATATCCACGCTTTTTTAGAAATTTTGGAGGTTTCGAGGCCCAGTGTCGAAAATCCTTGAGATTTAAGGGGATACATCTCGGGGTCATTTAATGTCGTTTGGAACCATAAGTGATCATTATATGGTTTCATAAATGTTCGTGCTAGATAGACTTGAGTTAATGAAATCAGTGCAAGTTTTAAACCGGTAAATTGGACGTTTAAAGGCAAATTGGATGGTTTCACCCACCCAATTGGACTCTCGGAGGGTATTAAGGACCATGGTAAACATTTTTGCAATTTTTATTTCCGGGCGAAAAAAAGTCAAAAAATTCCAAAATTGAAGGCTAATATCCACGCTTTTTGAGAAATTTTGGAGGTTTCGGGGCTTGGTGTCGAAAAGTCTTGAAATTTCAGGAGACACATCTCGACATCATATAATGCTGTTTGGAACCATATATGATCATTATATGTTGTCAAAAATGTTCATGGTAGACTTGAGTTAATGAAATCGGTGCAAGTTGTAAACTAGTAAATTGGCCGTTTAAAGGCAAATTGGATGGTTCCACCCACCCAATGGGACTCCCGGACGGTATTAGGGACCATGGTAAACATTTCGGTAATTTTTATTTCCGGGCGAAAAAAAGTCAAAAAATTCAAAATTGAAGGCTAATATCCACGCTTTTTGAGAAATTTTTGAGGTATCGAGGCTCGTTGTCGAAAATCCTTGAAATTATAGGGGATACATTTCGCGGTGATATAATGCCATTTGGAACCATAAGTGATCATTATATGACGACATATATGTTTGTGGTAGGCTTGAGTTAATGAAATCGGTGCATGTTGTAAATCGGTAAATTGGCCGTTTAAAGGCAAATTGGATGGTTCCACTAACCCAATTAGAATCTCGGAGGATATTAGGGACCATGTTAAACATTTCGGCAATTTTTATTTCCAAACGAAAAAAAGTCAAAAAATTCCTAAATTGAAGGCTAATATCTACGCTTTTTGAGAAATTTTTGAGGTTTCAGAACCCGGTGAAAAAAGTATTAATATTTTAGGGGATACATCTCGGGGTCATATAATGCCGTTTGGGACCATATATGAGCATTATATGTTGCCATAAATGTTCGTAGTAGGCTTGAGTTAATGAAATCCGTGCAAGTTGTGAACCGTTAATTAAATTGGCCGTTTAAATGCAAGTTGGATGGTTCTACCAGCCTAATTGGACTCCCGGAGGATATTAGGGAATATGGTAAACATTTCGGAAATTTTTATTTCCGGGCGAAAAAAAGTCAAAAAATTCCAAAATTGAAGGCTAATATCCACGCTTTTTGAGAAATTTTGGAGGTTTTGGGGCCTGGTGTCGAAAAGACATTAGATTTTAGGGGATAAATCTTGGGGTCATTTAATGCCGTTTGGAATCATATATGATCATTATATGTTGTCATAAATGTTTGTGGTAGGCTTGAGTTTATGAAATCGGCACAAGTTGTAAACTAGTAAATTGGCCGTTTAAAGAGAAATTGGATGGTTCCATCCACCCAATTGGACTCCCAGAGAATATTAGAGACCATGGTAACATTTCGACAATTATTTCCGAGCGAAAAAAAATTCAAAAATTGAAGGTTATATCCACGCTTTTTGAGAATTTTTGGAGTCTTCGGGGCCTGGTGTCGAAAAGTCTTGAAATTCTAGGGAATACATCTTGGGGTCATATTATGTCGTTTGGAACCATATATGATCATTATTATGTTGTCATAAATGTTTGTGGTAGGCTTGAGTTAATGAAATCGGTGCAAGTTGTAAACCAATAAATTCACCATTTAAAGTCAAATTGGATGGTTCCATTCACCTAATTGTACTCCCTGAGGGTATTAGGGAACATGGTAAATATTTCGACAATTTTTATTTACAGGCGAAAAAAAAGTCAAAAAATTCCAAAATTGAAGGCTAATATCCACGCTTTTTTAGAAATTTTGGAGGTTTCGAGGCCCAGTGTCGAAAATCCTTGAGATTTAAGGGGATACATCTCGGGGTCATTTAATGTCGTTTGGAACCATAAGTGATCATTATATGGTTTCATAAATGTTCGTGCTAGATAGACTTGAGTTAATGAAATCAGTGCAAGTTTTAAACCGGTAAATTGGACGTTTAAAGGCAAATTGGATGGTTTCACCCACCCAATTGGACTCTCGGAGGGTATTAAGGACCATGGTAAACATTTTTGCAATTTTTATTTCCGGGCGAAAAAAAGTCAAAAAATTCCAAAATTGAAGGCTAATATCCACGCTTTTTGAGAAATTTTGGAGGTTTCGGGGCTTGGTGTCGAAAAGTCTTGAAATTTCAGGAGACACATCTCGACATCATATAATGCTGTTTGGAACCATATATGATCATTATATGTTGTCAAAAATGTTCATGGTAGACTTGAGTTAATGAAATCGGTGCAAGTTGTAAACTAGTAAATTGGCCGTTTAAAGGCAAATTGGATGGTTCCACCCACCCAATGGGACTCCCGGACGGTATTAGGGACCATGGTAAACATTTCGGTAATTTTTATTTCCGGGCGAAAAAAAGTCAAAAAATTCAAAATTGAAGGCTAATATCCACGCTTTTTGAGAAATTTTTGAGGTATCGAGGCTCGTTGTCGAAAATCCTTGAAATTATAGGGGATACATTTCGCGGTGATATAATGCCATTTGGAACCATAAGTGATCATTATATGACGACATATATGTTTGTGGTAGGCTTGAGTTAATGAAATCGGTGCATGTTGTAAATCGGTAAATTGGCCGTTTAAAGGCAAATTGGATGGTTCCACTAACCCAATTAGAATCTCGGAGGATATTAGGGACCATGTTAAACATTTCGGCAATTTTTATTTCCAAACGAAAAAAAGTCAAAAAATTCCTAAATTGAAGGCTAATATCTACGCTTTTTGAGAAATTTTTGAGGTTTCAGAACCCGGTGAAAAAAGTATTAATATTTTAGGGGATACATCTCGGGGTCATATAATGCCGTTTGGGACCATATATGAGCATTATATGTTGCCATAAATGTTCGTAGTAGGCTTGAGTTAATGAAATCCGTGCAAGTTGTGAACCGTTAATTAAATTGGCCGTTTAAATGCAAGTTGGATGGTTCTACCAGCCTAATTGGACTCCCGGAGGATATTAGGGAATATGGTAAACATTTCGGAAATTTTTATTTCCGGGCGAAAAAAAGTCAAAAAATTCCAAAATTGAAGGCTAATATCCACGCTTTTTGAGAAATTTTGGAGGTTTCGGGGCCCGGTGTCGAAAAGACTTTAGATTTTAGGGGATGAATCTTGGGGTCATTTAATGCCGTTTGGAATCATATATGATCATTATATGTTGTCATAAATGTTTGTGGTAGGCTTGAGTTCATGAAATCGGCACAAGTTGTAAACCAGTAAATTGGTCGTTTAAAGACAAATTGGATGGTTCCATCCACCTAATTGGACTCCCGAAAAATATTAGAGACCATGGTAACATTTCGAAAATTATTTCTGAGCGAAAAAAATTCAAAAATTGAAGGTTATATCCACGCTTTTTGAGAATTTTTGGAGTCTTCGGGACCCGATGTCGAAAAGTCTTGAAATTCTAGGGAATACATCTTGGGCTCATATTATGTCGTTTGGAACCATATATGATCATTTTTTTTTGTCATAAATGTTTGTGATAGGCTTGAGTTAATGAAATCGGTGCAAGTTGTAAACCAGTAAATTCACCATTTAAAGTCAAATTGGATGGTTCCATTCACCTAATTGTACTCCCTGAGGGTATTAGGGAACATTGTAAATATTTTGGCAATTTTTATTTACAGGCGAAAAAAAATCAAAAAATTCCAAAATTGAAGGCTAATATCCACGTTTTTTTAGAAATTTTGGAGGTTTTGAGGCCTAGTGGCGAAAATCCTTGAGATTTAAGGGGATACATCTCAGGGTCATATAATGCCGTTTGGAACCATAAGTGATCATTTTATGTTGTGATAAATGTTCGTGCTAGGCTTGAGTTAATGAAATCAGTGCAAGTTTTAAACCGGTAAATTGGACGTTTAAAGGCAAATTGGATGGTTTCCCCCACCCAATTGGATTCTCGGAGGGTATTAGGGACCATAGTAAACATTTTGGCAATTTTTATTTCCGGGCGAAAAAAAGTCAAAAAATTCCAAAATTGAAGGCTAATATCCACGCGTTTTGAGAAATTTTGGAGGTTTCGGGGCCCGGTGTAGAAAAGTATTAATATTTTAGGGGATGCTTCCCGGGTCATATAATGACGTTTGGGACCATATATGATCATTATATGTTGTCATAAATGTTCGTAGTAGGCTTGAGTTAATGAAATCCGTGTAAGTTGTAAACCGATAATTAAATTGGCCGTTTAAAGGCAAATTGGATGGTTCTACAAACTCAATTGGACTTCCGGAGGGTATTAGATACCGTGGTAAACATTTCGACAATTTTTATTTGCGGGTGAAAAAAAGTCGAAAAATACAAAAATTGAAGGCTAATATCCACGCTTTTTGAAAATTTTTGGAAGTTTCGAGGCTCGGTGTCGAAAATCCTTATAATTATAGGGGATACATTACGCAGTGATATAATTCCATTTGGAACCATAAGTGATCATTATATGACGTCATATATGTTTGTGGTAGGCTTGAGTTAATAAAATCGGTGCAAGTTGTAAATCGGTAAATTGGTCGTTTAAAGGCAAATTGGATGGTTCCACTAACCCAATTGGAATCTCGGAGGGTATTAGTGATCATGGTAAACATTTCGTCAATTTTTATTTCCTGGCGAAAAAAAGTCAAAAAATTCCAAAATTGAAGGCTAATATCCACGTTTTTTGAGATATTTTTTAGGTTTCAGAGCCCGGTGAAGAAAAGTATTAATATTTTAGGGGTTACATCTTAGGGTCATATAATGCTGTTTATGCTGTTTGGAACCATATATGATCATTATATGTTGTTATAAATGTTCATGGTAGGCTTGAGTTAATGAAATCGGTGCAAGTTGTAAACCGGTAAATTGGTCGTTTAAAGGCAAATAGGATGGTTCCACCCACCCAATGGGACTCCCGGACGGTATTATGGACCATGGTAAACATTTCGGTAATTTTTATTTCCGGGCGGAAAAAAGTCAAAAAAATTCAAAAATTGAAGGCTAATATCCACGTTTTTTGAGAAATTTTGGAAGTTTCGAGGCTTGGTGTCGAAAATCCTTGAAATTATAGAGGATACATTTCGCGGTGATATAATTCCATTTGGAACCATAAGTGATCATTATATGACGTCATATATGTTTGTGGTAGACTTGATTTAATGAAATCGGTGCAAGTTGTAAATCGGTAAATTGGCCGTTTAAAGGTAAATTGGATGGTTCCAACAACCCAATTGGAATCTCGGAGGGTATTAGGGACCATGGTAAACATTTCGGCAATTTTTATTTCCAGGCGAAAAAAAGTCAAAAAATTCCAAAATTGATTGAGAAATTTTGGAGGTTTCAGGGCCCGGTGTCAAAAAGACTTTAGATTTTAGGGGATGAATCTTGGGGTCATTTAATGCCGTTTGGAACCATATATGATCATTATATTTTGTCATAAATATTTGTGGTAGGCTTGAGTTCATGAAATCGGCACAAGTTGTAAACCAGTAAATTGGTCGTTTAAAGACAAATTGGATGGTTCCATCCACCTAATTGGACTCCCGGAGAATATTAGAGACCATGGTAACATTTCGACAATTATTTCTGAGCGAAAAAAATTCAAAAATTGAAGATTATATCCACGCTTTTTGAGAATTTTTGGAGTCTTCAGGACCCGATGTCGAAAAGTCTTGAAATTCTAGGGAATACATCTTGGGCTCATATTATGTCGTTTGGAACCATATATGATCATTTTTTTTTTGTCATAAATGTTTGTGATAGGCTTGAGTTAATGAAATCGGTGCAAGTTGTAAACCAGTAAATTCACCATTTAAAGTCAAATTGGATGGTTCCATTCACCTAATTGTACTCCCTGAGGGTATTAGGGAACATTGTAAATATTTCGGCAATTTTTATTTACAGGCGAAAAAAAATCAAAAAATTCCAAAATTGAAGGCTAATATCCACGTTTTTTTTAGAAATTTTGGAGGTTTTGAGGCCTGGTGGCGAAAATCCTTGAGATTTAAGGGGATACATCTCAGGGTCATATAATGCCGTTTGGAACCATAAGTGATCATTTTATGTTGTCATAATTGTTCGTGCTAGGCTTGAGTTAATGAAATCAGTGCAAGTTTTAAGCCGGTAAATTGGACGTTTAAAGGCAAATTGGATGGTTTCACCCACCCAATTGGACTCTCGGAGAGTACTAGGGACCATGGTAAACATTTCGGCAATTTTTATTTCCAGGCGAAAAAAAGTCAAAAAATTCCAAAATTGAAGGCTAATATCCACGCGTTTTGAGAAATTTTGGAGGTTTCGGGGCCCGGTGTAGAAAAGTATTAATATTTTAGGGGATGCTTCCCGGGTCATATAATGACGTTTGGGACCATATATGATCATTATATGTTGTCATAAATGTTCGTAGTAGGCTTGAGTTAATGAAATCCGTGCAAGTTGTAAACCAATAATTAAATTGGTCGTTTAAAGGCAAATTGGATGGTTCTACAAACTCAATTGGACTCCCGGAGGGTATTAGATACTGTGGTAAACATTTCGACAATTTTTATTTGCGGGTGAAAAAAAAGTCGAAAAATTCCAAAATTGAAGGCTAATATCCACGTTTTGAGAAATTTTGGAGGTTTCGGGACCTGGTGTCGAAAAAACTTTAGATTTTAGGGGATACATCTTGGAGTCATATAATGACGTTTGGAATCATATATGATCATCAGATGGGTCGGTTATTAATCGGGTTTGAGTTGGTATTTCAGGTCGGGTCAACTTTTGACAGTTCTATCTGAGAGTTCTAATTATTACAGGCTCAAAAGGTACAATCCTACTTTAATGTACCACAATAAACGTCTTGATAACAAGAAGCTTTAATCATCATTTTTTTTTTAATTGTAATTATGATATGTATTTGATGGCTTGGTAAATTGGTCGTGCTTATTCAGGATATCCAATTGTTGTATTGTTCAATTTGCATTTGTTTCTTTGTCTTGACTAATTAGCTCTTAGACTTCTAACAGTGTAGATATCCATTAGTATTTAGGGGGGGGGGGGGGGGACAAGGAGTTCACGTATATGATGTTATAACAAGTTTTTAGGGCAAACCGGTGTTGTCTTGAATTAAAATTTTACTTTTATAAAAAACTAGCTTAGATCTCAGAGCATCTCTAATGGTGAGACTCAAGTGAGTATTTTTAGGAGAGAGAGAGTATTTTTTGTAATGTATACCAATAAGTTGGTATCATAATTTAGCAACTCCAAAAGAAAGTTGTTAAGTTTAGATACTCAACTTTGAGTCTCATTTGATAAAAAAGTGTGGGCTCATGTCAATATTCTAATATATTTTGTAATTTATTTAGTTTTACCTTTTTTTTATTATTTTTTAATCTTATAATAATTGATTGGTCATAAATTGAAAGTGACATTTGTATATTTTAGAGAGTCTCATCATTGAGAATTTAGACTTCATATGAGTTGCTAAATTGAGAAGTGGGATAGTATCACAATTGGAGGTAAAAAAACAACTCATTTTGTATTTCAATACTCAAACTTGAGTCTCACCATTGGAGATGGTCTCATACATATATGGATAATACTAAGGGTCTGTTTACTTCAGCTTAATTTCAGTTTAGTTCAGTTTAGTTCTTAATTTCTCTCTCATAAAATAATTAGTTCAGCTCAGTTTAATTAAGTTCAGTTCAGCTCAACTCCAATTAGTTTAGTTCAGTAAATGTGAACAAGCCCTAAGTTTTTCATTCCATTACTTATAATAATGTTCTTTATATGTAGTCATTACTCATTAAGGCTACAAATAAGTATTTAGGGCCTATTTTCTTTAACTTAATTTCATAGTTCAGTTCAGCTCCAATCAGCTCATTTCCTACTTAACTAATTTCCTTCTCTCATAAAATATTCATTTTAGCACTATTCAGTTCAGTTCAGCTCAGTTTAGTCCAGTTGAGCTCAATTTAGTAGATCAAAACAGGTCTTTAATATATATCTACTCCCTCCGTCCCACAATAACTGATACGTTTGACTTTTTTCACTATTCATGTATTAACTTTGACTACAATTTTTTACTAACATAATAAAAATATATTTTGTTAGATATTAATATAAAATTTCATAATATGACTTTTTATTACAACCTGCAAAGGCTGCAATAATTAATTAATGGAGGTAGTGGAGGGTTTTAGTTTTCTTGGTCGTTTAGGTTGGAAATAGTCTAATTATATGCGACAATTTGGTAAAAACCATAAATTCCAGCGAAATTTAGCCCAAAAAAACCTATTTTTGTCCACAAATTCTTTAAAAAATCTTTTTTTTTTTTTTTTGTGTGTTTTTAAATTTATTTTTCCCATTTAAGATTTTGAATTAATATGCCATCCCTTTTTTATTTTGCTAAATCCCAATACCAAATTTATTTCCAACCCCTTTTTAAAAGAATTTCGTTATTAAGAAGCTTAAGTGAAATTGATAGTTCAACATTTTTTTTTTTCTTGAAACTGTTATTTCCATTAAAAAGGTTGGTAAAAAAAACCACAAAAAACGAACTAAATTAAGCATTCGCGAGTAATTTGTCGAAAATTTTTGCATTTTTGGGTTAATTGTCACTTGAGATTATTTTATTTACCAAATTGTCGTCGAAATGATTTTTTTTACCAAATTGTCGCTAATGGTTTTTTTATTTACCAATCTAGTCAATTGACCAATTCGAGACACTCCCAAATTTTAACCACTCGAATATCATCATAATCTCAAATTTGTTGGATGAGAAATTCATGATTCATGAACATCCAATAAATCTGCATCAAAAAAGACAAGAATTTAAGTTTAAAATGAAAACTTTATCATCGAAATCAATGTGAGATGTGATTATTCTTACTCAGAAATGATTGTTTTCCTTTTCATCAGCAACATCACTAGGAAGATCGGGTCCATCTGGTATCTTGCTAGGATAATTGATTATTGGTGCATTAGAGTTAGACCCTATCAGACTGAAAACCAAATTACTCAGTCTGAGATTGGAAAGTTGGAAATAACTCACAATATTACAAAGAACTCACTTCCTATCTGTGAGGACAATTGAATGAAGCTCACAATTTTTAATGCTGCAACACATAAAATATAATGTAATTTAGGTCAAATATCAAGTTATCAACACTATATTAAGAGAGTTAGAAGGTGGCAAGAAAAGACAAAGCCATCGACTCAGTGCTATGCAAAGATGATGTTTGTATGGATATTATGTAAATCGATTCTCTTTCCCTTGTCCTTCCACTATTAATATGAAATTAATTGAACAGATAGCTTAGCTCAAAAAGTATGAACTTTAATCTCATAATCCAACTAAAAGAAACTGATACCAATTTTGAGCTAAACTGCACTCCCCTTACAGAATACAACTTGTGATGACAACAAAAGTTGGTTCAAGTGATATAGTCACCGTATAAAATTTAAGCAAACCATTATAATTGAATATTGAAACATATTAGTGTTAATGGAGCGATGAAAAGGGTAGATGAAGCGCACCCGTTTACTTATTTCATCCTTCCTCAGAGGGTGACAGTCATTTCTGCCAAATTGACTCAGAGTGTGCATTAAAAAACCTCTGTGAGTTACAGCAGCTATTTCCTTCTCTTTCCTTGTCAATAACCTGTGTAGGACAATAGGAAAGTAGTATGCATTTGTTATGAAATGAGCATAATATCTGAAACAGTGTAAGTAACAATGATCTGAGAAAACAAGTTTTCAGTTTGATTTCAATTTCTGTGGTAATCTGTCAAGAGCCTTGGCATGAAAAAGATGAAGAGTGTTTATTGTCAAGGGTATATTTTCACAGATTTTGCTTTTCTTTACCTTTGTTGGATGATATAAGATGCATGTAATTAGAAAAGCAGCATAATCACACATATTACTACATGTACAAACCAATTCACGTTTCAACTTTGGTTCCTCGTACATCAGCCTTCCATAATGTATCTTCATCGGTTTCTATCTGCAAGCATTGAAACATATCTAAGATTCATCAAAGTCTACTCTTCATCTTATGTATTTGATTATATAGAGTGCTTGCCTGTTAAATGTCAATAGCAGGGAAAAGACATTGATAATCATAAATGTCTCCTCCTGTAAGATACCTTGACATCTAGATTCCCAGATTTATCAGGGGTGCATATGATGGAGTTGCCTGGTCCTGTACTTTTACCATCAGCAGTAAGCTCATGTACAAAATTAAAATAAAGAAAAGGATGGAAACAGAACCTCTATTAAATACACTGCTACCTCTATGCACTCACAACCCTAACATGAGAAGAAGATATAATTTTTTATTATTGTAAGATAATAATAAAATAGATTTTTTTTTTTTTTAATTGTACAATTTCATGTAGAATGTATTTTTATTTTCTATTTTTTTAGATAAGAAGAATTGCCCTATCAAGCGAGCATGGTGTTAAGACCAAGTTTAGTTTGATATACCTAGTAGAAGAAAGAGTAAACGGAGTCAAATTATTCTATCAGACTCGTATCGTACTAATACTGTAAGGAACCAAGGATATATTGTTTGTAAAACACTCTATACATCATGCATAAACATTGTATACATTGTATATATTTTCATGAAATAACATTGTGCATAAACATCACATTTTGTCAAGAGCTTCAACGATGTGGTATGTTCATCTCATCAAATTTTATGCATACATCAACAAAAACACGAATTAATCAACCTACACCTTCCCAATAATCATTTGCTCCAACTTTCAAGGATGGCAAATTTAATACACTTCCTTGACCCCATCCTTTTTGTACCCGTTTAAGAGCTTGTAGTGCTAGTCCGCTGCCATCCTCCCTGTGACAAGTGAAGAGTAGAACAAATGCAATAAGGTAACATATTACAGCACGATACCCATAATAAAATTAAATAGTCTACAATGCTTTAGACATTGACATAAAGAATAGCATATAGAGTTGCTATAACTTGGTTCCTAATTTTTTGTATATTTAAGTGGCATGGTAGAACCTTGGTTTGGAAGTAGGGTAACAGAAGAAACTGTAATGGAGAGTGCTCCCAAGTGAAACTTCAGGGACCTGCCTTAACATCACTCGTCTCTAGTGGACAGTGACAGTCTCTAGAGGACAGTGACAGTCTCTAGAGGACAGTGACAGAGAACTGAGATTCTACCTAAAGAACCTCATGACCAAGTGCCCATGATAGATTTACACTAACTCATTGCAGGGGTTTGGGCAAAGGCCACTGATGGTCTAGTTGAAGTCAATAATCATGAATGACCACACCCAAAATAGTGTGCTGGTCAACGACAACCTCTATATTTGAAGGAGTAAGAATGTGTACATCTTGATCTTTCCAGAATTCAGTCCTCTAAAAACAACCGGTTAGGAAAATCTCTGTCACTTATCTAGTATAACACACCACTTACTAAAATGCTAATCTACAAATAAAAATAAATTTTAGAAGTTCAAGATTATGCGAAGTACTAATGGGTTATATTCATACCTGTGCACTATATTTCTCCATTTGCCTTCACCTATATTCTTGAGCTTTACATAATTGTTCTGACAAACTTTATTAGTAATCTCTCCCTGTTCTGACATGATCATCATCCTCTCTGCAAGTTCATCTGCTTCATGTTTCTTCCCTAGTTTACGTAAGGCATCAATCACTGGCATGAATGATGCATGATCGAATATGTATTCTTTATCAATCAATTTGATGAGAGTATTAGTAGCATCATCCAGCTTTTCATTCTTGCAGAGTTGGTCGAGCAGATCATTGTAATTGAAGTTTCCTATATAAAGGCACAGATCTAACGCAATTTCAAATAATTCGCAAGCTTCCATAATTTCTCCTCCAAGAAGTAACTCATTGAACATAGCGCTGTAGAGTGCTTCCTTGTGTCCACATGCACTGAGTGCAATTTCAAAGACCTCTTGTGCAGCCGTAAATTCACCCTCTCTGCAAAAGGCTTTAATTAGCACTCTGAAAGAATTAATGTTAGGTGCCACTCGGTTCTGTAACATCTCATTCAAAAGAGACATGGCATCGTTGGTTTGACCAACGTCACAGAGACAACCAATTATAGAATTATAGGTGAATACACTTGGAGCGATCCCTCGTTCTCTCATTTCATTGAGAAGTCCATACATTTCAAAGATTTGATTCTTTAACCCCAAGCCCATAATCAAAGAATTATAAGTTTGCAGATTCTTGTCAAGCCCCCTTTTCTCCATGTCCTTGAGAACCCGAAATGCAGATGACATCTTCCCAGCTTTACAATAACTACGTATAAAAGTATTGTATATTATCGAATCAGGGTATAGATTTTTACCTACCATCTCAATCAACTTATTTTTAGCATCTTCAAGCCTTCCAGCTTCACATAACTCCTTAATTATAATTGAATATGTTATTATGTCAGGGCAGCATTTCTTCTCATCACTACCAACATTCAGTAAACTGATGTACTCGTTTCCTAGATCACCAAGAGTGGCCTTTCCATGGTTCCACATTCCATCAACAATTTCAATAGCCTTATCCAGCTTTCCACTTCTGCAGAGACCCCGCATCACTATATTACACGTTACAGTATCCAAGTCGTAGCCTTTCTCATTCATCTTTTGAAGCAAGCTCTCCGCTTCTGAAGTTTTTCCTTCATTCCACAGACTGTGAAGCAAAATATTGCAGGAATATATATTTGGAAAACATCCAGCATTCATCATCTCATTCAAAGTAGTATTTGCTGCAGCTACAATCCCTCTCTTACAGTATCTATGAAGCAAAGAGCTATAAGTTATTGTGTCAGGCTGTATACCGCAATTTTTCATCAAATTAATCATCTTTTTTGCATCAGATAACATATTATTCTTGCACAACCCATCAATTACAATGTTATATGAGTAAATATTAGGCTCTTTTCCCTTTTCTAACATCTCCTTAAGAACAATTTGTGCTTCTAAAAGCTTCCCCTTCCTCACCAAACCCATCAACCATATATTATAACTCTCCAACGACATCAAGCAATCACCTTTCTTCATCGTATCAACCAAATTCTCAGCTTCCTCGAGCATCCCTGTCCTGCAAAACCCCACAAGCATTTGGTTGAAGGTAACAATATTGGGTCTAGGTAAACCAAGTGCATTGTCTATCTGCATATCCCTGAATATTCTAGAAGCTTCTAGCATCTTCCCTGCTTTACACAGAGCTGCAATCCTAGAATTGAAAGTGACAACATCCGGAACCAGACCATCTTTACTCATCATTTCCACCAACTTTTCAGCCTCAACATCCTTACCCTCTTTACAAAAGCTAGAAATCAAAGTATTATAAACAACCTTGTTGGGAACCAAACCATATCGTCTCATTTCATCCAATATCAACAACCCTTCTGTCGCAAGCCCAGTCCTACAATACCCACGAATTAAAATCCCAAAACTAAACTCATTCGGCTTACAACCTCTCTCAGACATTTTGTCGAGCACCTTGCGTGCATCCTCCAAATGACCCGAATCACACAAACCCCTGATCAGAAGATTGAAAGTGTAAACTTCAGGCGAAACCCCAGAAACGAACATGTCTTTATACAGCAATGGAACCCAATTAACCTTATTATCTCGAACCGACGACTCGAGAAGCACATTGTAAACATAAATTGGTGGAGGGTTATTAGGGAATTCTTTCCGGGTAGATTGAAATTGTGAAATTGCCTCATCAACGAGGCCGGATTTAGCTAGAATACGAACAAGGGAAAACAGAGGAGGAATTGCTGATTCTTTTTGAAGAAGAAGAAGGTGTTGATGAAGAGTGTCAATTTGAGAGTACATTTTGGCGCGAATAAGAATCTGGGCAATTATAGGTAAAGAATTTAGGAGGGAGAAAGATGAAGATGAAGATGAAGATGAAGGATTGGAGATGATGCGATTGAAGATTTGCCATGCTAATGCAGGATTTTGGGAGTTCTTGAGAAGTGCTTTGTTGAGCGTTCTTTGGTTCATACTTCATATGGATATGATGAGGATTTATGGGAAAAGGCGGGAAACCAAAAACTAATACTCGGCGATTACTTATTGAGTATTATGCACAACATTAAGCATGAGAGAAAATATTTTCATGAAAGAGGAGATTTATGACAAACATTTTAAAAAATCGGATGTAAAATAAAATATTGTATATCCATTTTAAAGTTATTTTAAAATGCTCAAAAATTATTCTATAACAAATGAAAGTTACCCTTTATAATTAAAGTTATTTGATGTGTACAAAACTTTTTCAAAGGAAAATAATAGACGATAGATAGATTCAAAAAATTAATTCTACCTCGGTTTCTTTTTAGTTGACATGATTCCTTTTTAAGAAGTTTTTTTAGTTGATACGTTTCCTTTTGAGTAACTTTTTTACCTTTTATTTACAAACTACCTCACTTGCTTTTTCATTATCTCTCACTCTCTCTCCTCTCCTTAATATATGTGCCTAAATCAAACGCTCAACTAAATAGAAATGGAGGAAGTATAATGCACAAATTGTACTTATGTCATCCATAGCAGACCTTTACGCGAGCAATAGTGAAGTACTTGAAGTTTAACCTCGAAAGTCGTATGTCCGACCCTTCATATAGGCCTTTTATTTGGGGCTGTGAGCTTGTTAGAGGGCATATCAAGGAACATCGTCTACAAATTACGTGATAACAACAGGTCTGCTATGGATGATATCTTGTCTATAGGCTTTTGGCTCTATGGACTTGCTGGTCCTGGCTTTATTGTTGTCTCCGCCTTGGTCGGTCTTGTGAATGTGGGTATTGAGGCTAGTGATATGAGGATGAGGGGGGTATTGAGTAGAGCTGTCAATTCGGGTAAACATGTCGGGTTTAGGTCGGGTAAGAGTGGGTCAGGTCAACTCGGGTTGGGTCAATTCTGATTAATTCCATAACCTATGCGGGTCGGGTTTGGGTTGGGTCATGCTTGAGTCGGGTCACGTTGGGTCATACTTCTTATAAGTTTTGGTTCGGGTTAATAAAAGGTCAGCTTACATTTGGGTCAGGTGAATAATAGGTCGGGTTTAATTCGGGTTTTCACGGGTTAGGGTAATTCTCGGGTTCGAGTCGGGTTCGATTCAAGTCAATAATTTTCAGGTGAGAATCAGGTTGGGTCATTCTCGAGTTTGAGTCGGGTTCGGTTCAAGTCAATAGTTTGCATATTATAATTAGGTGGGGTCATTTTCAACTCGGGTGATTCTCGGGTTCAAGTCGTGTTCAGTTCAAATCAATAATTTGCGGGTTATAATCAGGTTGGGTCATTTCCAAGTCGGGTCATTCTCGGATTCAAGTCGGGTTATGTTCAAGTCAATAATGTGCAGATTATAATCAGGTCGGGTCATTTCCAAGTCAAGTCATATTCGGGTTCAACTAACTATAAATAGAGAATTATCATTTTTATCAAGCTAATTATTTCCTTTGACATATATATGGCAATATACTAGGAAACTTTAATCTATAATTTAGAAAGATAATTATCTCCTTTGACCATACAACAAATATATACTATATTTAACTCTTAAATTTGATGGTGATGCTCCTTTCTTTTGCTGGCCTGGAACAACTTGGTCTCCCAAGACAAAATTCTTTGATCAACAATAATAAGGTGGTCTAAATTGCATATAAGGTGATTTGAAATCGGGTCAGGAACAATATGGGTTGAATTTAGGTCGGGTCAATAACAAGTCGTGTTAATTTCGATTCGAGTTAGTAATAGATCGGGTTGAATTTTTGGGTTGGGTAAGTAATAGGTAGGGTAAAATTCGGTTCGGGTCAATAACAAGTCGGGTTGAATTTAGGTCAGGTCAATAACAAGTCGGGTTAATTTTTGGTCGGGTTTGTAACAGGTTGGGTTAAATTCGGGTCGGGTTAGGAACGGGTCGGGTTGAATTCAGGTCAGGTTAGTAACAAGTCGAGTTAAATTCAGGTTTTTATGGGTTAAAACAGGTTTGGGTCAATTTCGGTTTAAGTCGCGTTCGGTGCAAGTTAATTAAATTGGTCGTTGAAAACCGGTAAATCGGTACAAGTTGTAAACTGGTAAATTAACCGTTTAGAAACAAATTGAATGGTTCCACATACCCAATTGGACCCCCAGAGGGTATTAGTAACCATGGTAAACATTTCTACAATTTTTATTTCCGGGCGAAAAAAAGTCAAAAAATTCCAAAATTGAAGGCTAATATTCACGCTTTTTGAGAAATTTTTGAGGTTTCGGAGCCCGGTGCCGAAAAGTCTTGAAATTCTATGGCACACATCTCGGGGTCATATAATGCCGTTGGAACCATATATGATCATTACTTGTTGTCATAAATGTTCGTGATAGGCTTGAATTAATGAAATCGGTACAAGTTGTAAACCGGTAAATTGGTCGTTTAAAGGCAAATTGGATGGTTCCACCCACCCAATTAGACTCCCGCAGGGTCTTAGGGACCATGGTAAACATTTCGGTAATTTTTATTTCTGGGCGAAAAAAAGTCAAAAAATTCCAAAATTGAAGACTAATATCCATGCTTTATAAGAAAATTTGGAGGTTTTAAAGCTCGGTGTCGAAAAGTCTTGATATTTACGGGATACATCTCGGGGTCATATAATGCTATTTGGAACCATATATGATCATTATTTGTTGTCATAAATGTTTGTGGTAGGCTTGAGTTAATTAAATCGGTGCAAGCTGTAAACCGGTAAATTAGTTGTTTATAGGCAAATTGGATGGTTCCACCCACCCAATGGAACTCCCGGACGGTATTAGGGACCATGGTAAACATTTTGGCAATTTTTATTTCCGGGCGAAAAAAAAGTCAAAAATTACAAAATTGAAGGCTAATACCCACGTTTTTTGAAAAATTTTGGAGGATTCGGGGCACGGTGTCGAAAAGACTTGAAATTTTAGGGAATACATCTCGGAGTCATATAATGCCGTTTGGAACCATATATGATCATTATATGTTGTCATAAATGTTCGTGGTAGACTTGAATGAATGAAATCGGTGCAAGTTGTAAACCGGCAAATTGGCCGTTTAAAGGCAAATTGAATGGTTCCACCAACCCAATTGGATTCCCGGGGAGTATTAGGAACCATGATAAAAATTTCAGCAATTTTTATTTTCGATCGAAAACAAGTCAATAAATTCAAAAATTGAAGGCTTATGTCCACGCTTTTTTGAAATTTTTGAGGTTTCAGGGCCCGGTATCGAAAAGTCTTGAGATTCTAGACAATAGATCTCGGGGTCATATAATGTCGTTTGGAACCATATATGATCACTATTTGTTGTCATAAATGTCCGTGGTAGGCTTGAGTTAATGAAATCGGTGCAAGTTGTAAATCGGTAAATTGGCCGTTTAAAGACAAATTGGATGGTTCCACCCACTCAATTGGACTACCGGAGGGTATTAGGGACCATGGTAAATATTTCGACAATTTTTATTTTCTGGCGAAAAAAAAGCCAAATATTTCCAAAATTGAAGGCTAATATCCATGCTTTTTGAGAAATTTTGGAGGTTTCAGGACGCGGCGTTGAAAAGGCTTGAGATTTTAAGGGTTATATCTCGGAGTCATATAATGCCGTTTGGAACCATATATGATCATTATATGTCGTCATAAATTTCGTGGTAGGCTTGAATTAATGAAATCGGTGCAAGTTGTAAATCGGTAAATTTGCCGTTTAAAGGCAAATAAAATGGTTCCACCCAACCAATTGGACTCCCAGAAGGTATTTGGGACCATGGTAAACATTTCGACAATTTTTATTCTCGAGCAAAAAAAAGTCAAAAAATTCTAAAATTAAATGCTAATATCCACACTTTTTGAGAAATTTTGGAGGTTTCGGACTTTCGGGGCCTGGTGTCCTAAAGTTTTGAAATTCTAGGGGATATATCTCGGGGTCATATAATGTCGTTTAGAACCATATATGATCATTATTTGTTGTTATAAATGTTCGTGGTAGGCTTGAGTTAATGAAATTGGCGCAAGTTGTAAATCGGTAAATTGGTCGTTTTAATGCAAATTGGATGGTTCCACCCACCCAATTGGACTGCCGGAGGGTATTAGAGACCATGTTAAACATTTCGGCAATTTTTATTTTCCGTCGAAAGAAAAGTTAAAAATTCCTAAATTGAAATCCTTGCTTTTTGAGAAATTTTGGATGTTTCGAGGCCCGATGTCGAAAAGTTTTGAGATTTAAGGGGATATCATCTCGGGGTCATACAATTAATGTCGTTTGGAACCATATATGATCATTATATGTTGTCATAAATGTTCGTAAGTAGGCTTGAGTTAATTTAATCGGTGCAAGTTGTAAACTGGTAAATTAGCCATATAAAGGCAAATAGGATGGTTCCACCCATCCAATTGGGCTCTCGGAGGGTATTAGGGACCATTGTAAAAATTTCGGCAATTTTTATTTTCGGGCGAAGAAAAGTATAAAAATTCCAAAATCGAAGGCTAATATCCACGTTTTTTGAGAAATTTTGAAGGTTTCGGGGCCCTGTGTCGAAAAGCCTTTAGATTTTAGGGGATTAATCTCGGGGTCATATAATGTCATTTGGAACCATATATAATTATTATATGTTGTCATAAATAATGTTTGTAGTAGACTTGAGTTAATGTAATCAGTGCAACTTGTAAACTGGTAAATTGACTTTTTAAAGGCAAATTGGATGGTTCCACCCACCCAATTGGATTCCCGGAGGATATTAGAGACCATGGTAAACATTTCGGCAATTTTTATTTACGGGCTAAAAAAAGTCAAAAAATTCAATAATTGAAGGCTATATCCACGCTTTATGAAAATTTTTGAAGTTTTCGGGGTCCGATGTCGAAAATTCTTGAAATTCTAGGGAATACATCTCGGGGTTATATAATGTTGTTTGGAACCATATATGATCATTATTTGCTGTCATAAATGTTCGTGGTAGGCTTGAATTAATGAAATTAGTGTAAGTTGTAAACTGGTAAATTGGTCGTTTAAAGGCAAATTGGTTTGTTCCACCCACCCAATTGGACTCCCTAAGGTATTTGGTACCATGGTAAATATTTCGGCAATTTTTATATCCGGGCGAAAAAAAGTCAAAAAATTTCCAAAATTGAAGGCTAAATATCCACGCTTTTTGAGAAATTTTGAATGTTTCGGGGCCCGGTGTCGAAAAGCATTGATATTTTAGGGGATACATCTCGGGGTCATATAATGTCGTTTGGATCCATATATGATCGTTATATGTTGTCATAAATATTCGTGGTAAGCTTGAATTAATGAAATCGGTGCAAGTTGTAAATCAGTAAATTGGTCGTTTAAAGGCAAATTTGATTGTTCCACTCAGCCAATTGCACTCCCGGAGAATATTAGGGACCATGGTAAACATGTTGGCAATTTTATTTCCGGGTGAAAAAAAGTCAAAAAATTCCAAAATTAAAGGCTAATATCCACGTGGAAGTGTTGCTAGCCCAGGTTCATATCCACGCGTTTTTAGAATTTTATTAGGTTTTTCCCATTGAGGCTGCTGGTATGAGTTGTTGTCTTAAGTATTTTTTGTGAGAGATAAAAATACGAACATGTTGTTAGTGTATTGCTTTATGTTACAATTCAATCATTCAAAAAAATTTAATTATTATTATTATTCACAACTCTCTAATATATTGATATTAGAGATTCTTCTACGTTCTATTCTATATTTCTATGTAACATGAAAATATAACCATATATCCATCATCACTTGTTACTTTTATAATACTTTTGTTAATTGTTACACACCTTACTTTTACTTGTCATGTTAGTATATTATATATGTGTGCAAATAATCATTTTGTTTCTAGTATACAATGTCAAATAGTACAAAGATGATGATAAAAAATATTCAACAGTTTGAATTATGAAATACAAGATATTCATCACATTGGTTACTGGTGAAGTAAAAAAGTTCCCAATGTCCCAATTATTGGAAAACAAAAAACTACTATCTTTGTAACTATTGATAAAGAATAAGAACATAAACTACATACAAGCAAATTCTGAAGTTAGGATAAACCGCTGCTGCCAAATGAACTAGCCAAGCTCGAAAGAGGGCAGATGGAAAGCTTGATCGTGTGGCTGCCCGACGATTTATGTATATCTATGCACTCCTCTAGATCAGCATCACATGTTAAAAGAACCCATTCTTTATCATCATCCAAGTACTTGATTCCCATCTTACTCAAGTCTTCTAAGTTAAATCGTTTCACAATTTCTTGTTGCAAGTCTAGGAATCCCATGTTTGGTAAGATTGAGAATCGAACTTTCTCATCCCCAAAAGTAGCTTTAGCCTTGAAAACACCTGCCTCCCTCGAAAGCCAGCTTTTTGTTATTGGCAGAGGAGGCAGAGTTTCGAATGAAGGATGCTCAGCAAGAGTTTTGTTGCTCTGAGATCTTTCCAATATTTGGCTAGCTTCTTTTTTACTACTTATTAGCACTTGTAATTCTGCTTCACTTCGGGCTCTCTTGAGGGAACTGCTAGGATCTTCTGTTGTCGATGCATCCTTACTCCCTGAGGCAATGGTTGTAACAGGAGATGACATCTTTGCTCCGCTTGAGAAGCAATAACTAGAAGTCGAGGTTTGGCTGGAAGAGGTAGAGGCTGGGGAGTTAGAATTTGTGCCTCCTGTAGGGTGTATGGTCCCTTCAGGTTGAGTTGTTGGTTGTTGCTTTGGTTGATTGTTTAAGTTTATCGACGATACTTGACTTTGTTTTGGCTGTGTAGTTGGGCTATTAAGTTCAGGGAATTTTGAATAGAAGGAAGATAGTTGTATGGAGCCTTCGGCCCCTTGCACTGAATCAATGACCAGTTGAAGTTTCCTTAGAGAATGATCCACCTTCTTGATCTTTCTAGAAGGCCATCTTGCAATCCCATGTTGCCTACATATCCTTTTCAAAGTTGTGGGACAAACTGCAAAAATATAATTATAGAGGGGAAAGGATTACTCATAGGTTTGAGAGTACGACAGCATGAAGCGAAAACATAATTTATACCTTCCTGTAAAGTTAGATTAAGCAAAACAATGTGCACCATCGAATTCCTGCCATTTGAAATCTAGGCTTAGCTATATCTTTTGGAAATTTAATGGAACAGTTTTCGGACAAGATGTTTGTGTAACAAGAAATGTCAAGTGGTTGCCAAGAATATTACAAAATGTTTATTACGTCTGCACTAGCTAACAGTAAGTATGATATTCAATCAGAATACAAAAATATTTTCAGTTGATAGGTTTAAGTCATCTTGTTTCTTAGATATTACACCGCGATTAATATAGTACATCATTTCATAACATAGGAATACTTAATGAATGTAATTGTAAATGGGGTCACATTATATAGTATAAGAATGTTACCTCCTATGCTTCTAGCTGCATCTTTTAAACTACCAGCAAAATACTGCCTGAGTACATCCAAACTGATAGTTTTCTGAGTCTTGGTCCTCCTCTTTTCACTTCTGGCACTAAGAGGAAGTCGGCCTCCAGACGATGTACCACTTATTCCTTTAGACCCTGAATCTTGGTTGATGTTTTCACTATCAGAAAGTGCCTGTCCAAGTTGTAAACTTGGCTCGTTATCACTCCAGTTCATCACCTTAAATCCTTTACTAGGCTCGTCTTCTCCAAATTCTAGCGAAACCACAACCTCCTTACCCTTTCTCTGAGGTTCCATCATCTGTGAAAACCAGGAAGTCTCCTTTGTCTCACTATCTGCAGCCGGCTTTCCAGGGAACAAGAGCTTCTGCTCAAAGTCATTGTCTGTGATAAAATTAAGATACCGGCAATGCTGCTGTATGACCACTGATACAGACTGCCATATTCTAGAATGAAAAGCTAGACCTTTTTCTTGAACATTTGATGGTAAATAGAATTCTAAAACATAATCGTTCTTCTCATGATAGATGCTACGGAGCCTTACTGCTACTGCACCGCGCAACCCAATCATCCTTGCGTGGTGAGACAGAGGATATTCAACCTTACTGAACTCTGTGATATCAGTAGCATAACAAGGCTGGTTGGTGTCAAATGCTTTGCCAACTATACCTCCTTGGCTTCTCAATAAGTGGTGGTCCGAGCAGGCCTTGTGAAAATCCATAACTCGTTGATCACGCACATAACAGGCAGAATCAATAATTGAAACACAATTAACATTGTTTTCAGAATGCCAACATCCGCCTTTTCCTTGCTGTGAACACGGAGCCCATGTTTGAGCTAAAGGCAAATCGAGTGAATCACATACAGCTCTAACCACGGTTAATATCTCAGGTTGTACAGCATCATAAGTTCTTTTACCGGACTGAAAAAAATAAATCAGACTAATTTAGGAAGATATTGATGTCAGAAATACAGAAGAGTCAGTTTCTTCTTTTATTTCCAGAATACAGGCTATTTACTGAGTATTAATGTCTGTAATAGTATGCATCAAATTACCTGTTCCGGAGGAGTGTCAAGAATTTCTGAACTCCTAAGATGAACAGTCTGCATAAAATTGTAACACAAATGAGCAAATGTTGCTGCTTAGAAAAGCAAATTAGGACTTTTAAGACGGCACTGAACTAGACAGCTATAACAAAAATGCGCAAAAACATCCAATTAATTTTAAGAATGCCCCCACATTTAGTCAACAAAATTGCCCCTTACCCATAAGTTAAGTAAAATGAAATAAACAATCATATAATTTGAGATCATTCCTTATTAAATCAGTAGAATGTAAAGTAAGGAAAGAAAAACAGACCTCAAGTGCTTTACAAACGCTTTCAATTTCAGGACGATAGTCGAATTTATCAGTAGTCATGATAATCTCAACAACACCCAAGGAATCACCACTACCCTTTTCGAAAACAGGAAGTGCAATCGAGCCACGAACATCAAACTGTCGTGCATAAACTTGACGTGGGTATTCCTCCGTCCTAAAATATCGAACATCAGGCGTCCATTCAGGCGCCTTGCCAAGGAAGACTCGCCCAGGCAGTCCATGTGCCTGTTTAGTATCTTCATCTGCTAGAAACTCGTATTTCTCTGAAACATCTCTATAGTGGAGCAACCGTTTACTCGAAGGCTGAAGAAAATACGGTTGCTCCACTGTTGTTAGGAAACTCTCTAGTCCCTTTTTTATAGGCACCCATATTTGAATCAGAACATCTCTATTTCTATTCAAGTCACTCAAACTAGTAACTGCTCTCATCAACCTTTCTCTGACAGAAGTTGAAGCACCCGAATTCGCCTTGGGTCCTATCCACAAGATTCTGTTCAGCTCATTGCCTTCCCAGGAGAAACTGCGCGATTGGTTCAGAACTGCTGCTGCTGGTGTTATCGCGCTGTCATCCTGATTTTCTGAATCCACTGCCTGTTCTTCCTTAGGACTCCACTTTTCGCGGTAGCTACTAAGCTGATTACCTGGTGAGGTCAAACTGCTGGAGACAGGCTCCAAACTAGGGAAAGAAAATGATGAAGGATAACTCAAG
The DNA here is from genome assembly GCF_948465745.1 of Chenopodium album. NCBI lineage: Eukaryota > Viridiplantae > Streptophyta > Magnoliopsida > Caryophyllales > Amaranthaceae > Chenopodium > Chenopodium album. Next base: position 71,404,984 of record NC_137842.1, on the reverse strand, counting down.
CCGCGAGATGTGGATGGACTTATTGGACCCTGACCCTGACCCTGACCCTGACCCTGACCTTGACTCGTACCTGACTGCAGAAGGTTTGATCCATCAGCTGTTTGTAACCAACATCCATCATCTAAGAGCTGTTCCATTAAATCATAGTCAATGTTTCCGAAAACAGGTGGATTATTTGTAGGATTAAAGGAACCATCATCCATATTCAGAGAATTCTATTGTATAAAATTAACTATTTATTTTTTTTCTTAGACTAATTTACAAAACTTTTATAAATACAAATTTTATTTTTGTTGCAGAAGACCCTTGTTTGAAATTTTAAATATTATGACCCAAAACTCCAAAGTAGTCTAAATATGTAGAACAAATAACAAAACTCCCAAGAAGGATCTCTATCTTCTATCTTGAAGAACTCAATCTGTTTGAGGTGTTGAAACAGCATCTTCAATTCAAAAGTCCTCTCTCAACTGAAATTCACAACAATTTTAAATTAGTGAGAATTTGGTTGATTTTGCATTTCTTTAATTTCGAAACAAATAAAAAAAACAAACATTGAGTAAGGTCATATAAACTCATGACAGAATTTAAAAGAGGTAATTTACTAAATTAGCAAACAAAATCTTAGATAAAAATAGATGCTTGGAATCTATCAAACTTAACTATAACTTATGATGTCAAATTTTGCATTTTTATTCAACAACTAACAAAGAATAACACTTGTCTTAAAAACAATTAAATCATGCAAAATGATAGTCAAAATCAAAAACAAAACAAAACCCATTTCTCAAAACAAAAAACCCATTATGTATAACAAAAACAAGCTCCAAAAACTAACCATGAAAAGAAAGAGAGGAGAGAGAAAATTTAGAGAGAGAAACAAAAAAAAGAAAGAGGCACTAACTTTGTGGAGAATCCTAGGAGATTTCGAAGTGATTTGCATCTCCAAATAAAATGAGAGAAAGAAGAAGAGATATTTGTGAAGTTAAGTCAGATAATGATGATCATGATTATGATGATGATGATGATATTATAGTTGTAATTTTAATTTAGAAGATGAAGAAGCTAAGGTTACATACAATCATACATACTGGGTTTTTGTGGGTTGGTACCTTCTTCTTTGTACATACCAATTATACTTACATCAGCAAACAAGCAGAGCTTTTTTTAATAAAAAAAAAAAAAAAAATTATGCTTATTTTTATTTGTTATTTTCATTTTGATTAATTATATACTTAAGACTGTCCATAACATGGAAATTTTTTAATTATTTTTTAATCTTGGACTCTCCTGCTTCTTGGGTCTTTTATTGGGGAATCTACTCATCAGTGGGACCCTTGCTTACCTCATGTTTTTTTTAATTAAAGTCCATTTTTTTATGAGCACTCTTTTTTTTATTTTTACCTTCTTTTTCTTCTTTATATACCATTATATGGCATCTTTAATTAGAAACATGTACGTGTATTATACGTTCGGGTATGTAGTTGGTTGATAATTAAGAACTGGTTATATTAGCTGATTTAGCTAGCTAATTGTATTAAATGTTTTAATTTGTTAGTTGTTTTAGTTATTTGAACAAAAATATTGATAAAATTGCCTAATTATTTTTAAAAGATTGAGCATAACCAATTCATTGAACCAACTCTTTATCAAACAATCAAAACGGGAGACATATGGAATAATTAACCTTCATAATTGGATCATAATTTATCAATACTCTATTTGCCAAACAAAGTTTGGTTTAAGATGTCTAAGTGACAATATATAGTATATAATTGCTAAATATACTTAATACTCCGTATTTCCTATTAGATACATCCGAGATTATAGGAGGGATAGTATGGCTTATACATGTAATGTGTTGTAAAGGCAAATTGATTTGTTGAAGGTGATGCCCAATTTTAAAAATATGGGGTTGAAAGGAACATTTTGGTTTTGGACCACTGTTGAGTGAATTTCAGTTTGAGTTTTTATATTTTATGTAATAATTGCAGAAAAAATTATGAAATTTTAATGAAGAATTGAATTGAACAAGCTTTTTTTTTTTTTTTTTTTTTTTTTGGAATAGTTTTGTTACAGGTATTTTATACTGTTCTTTGTGTCACAAAGTATGTTGGTATTTTGACTCTTTATGTACTCCTTTGCTAGAAATATAGCAGACAAAGTTGGGTTGATACTGTTTCATTGACATTTCACCTAATTAGTCAATTGCACACCATAACATACAATGTTCATTCTTCTTAAAATATTTATCAGTCTCAAAATAATTTTATAAAATCAATTTTATTTTTTTTTATTTTTTTTTGGTAATAAAATTACTTACAAGTTACAACTTATGATTTACAGTTTTTTTTTAATAAAAAATGTAGTCATCTTCTAAAGTCATATAAGTCAAAATTATGTTTACATTTTAGAGTTTGAATAAATGTAATTGAGGTTAATTAATTCAACATTTAGAGAATAAACTATATATGTCTTGGGTCTTGACTCTTGAGTATGTACTTTTTCCTTTCTAGTTTCTAGCTAGTTTATGTACAACTTGTACATATAAGAATATAACTGTACCAATAATTAATATAGCTTTGTTCAATATTAATAAATAATAATCGCTAGCTTAGCTATTAATAAGATGTTTATAATGCTAAAAATTCATTAGCATAATAATTATAATTATGACCTTCAAATAATACTCCACATTTGACATAATACTCCTATTACTAATTTTGTTAATTTATAATATGGTTGACAAAATAATTATAGAATTTGTAACCCGGTTGATTCACCTTAGAAGTAAGTGTAGAAGATCGTATGGATTACACCCACTTAAAGCCCCACTTGCAAATATACTATGCTCACCACTTTCTTAGAACAAGGCCACCTTTTTTGGTCTAAAAGAAGTAACACACTTTAATTTATTCTAAACGAACTACAACTACATAAAAGAACCAGGGCTACAAGGCCACCTTCTTTGGTCTTGTGGTTTTTTAATTGAACTAATGTGATTTAAACTGAATTGAACATAACTGAACTGAAATTGATTTCAAAAGAATAGGGATGACCTTCATTTAGTCTAGATGGATCTATCAAGTGAGCTATGAGATGTTCGAGCTGTTGAGGATTTTGTATTTACAAGGGTCACAAATAAAATTGCAAATGAAATTAATAGAAAATTCTTTGAGGCGTGAAAGGGATCACCTTTTCAAAAGTATAATTCTGACCATATACCACAACCGAGTATCACAGAAATTTACACAAGAGATACAACGAATGCAATTGCAATCACAAGTAGGATGATTACAATACAATGTAAATAAGCTTTTTGTGATTTGTGTTAATGATCAATAACTTACAAAAGGTTTTCAATAGAATGAGAATAAACTGATTTCTTGAAGTTCTATCATCAATATGAACTATCATATTTATATCAAGCGCAATAAACCAAGCAAAACTGAAGAATAACCGTCAAATTGCCCTTCGCGACCTCCCAGGCGAGAGAAACCAAGCAACCCAGAAAAATTTGGGTGCTCTCGCTCCCGGTCGGGCGATGGCCCTCGTCCTGCCAGCGGTGACATCGTTTAAATTTTTCTTCGCTTTCGCTCCATATCGGGTGGTGGCTTGCCATGCCGGTCGGGCGGACTATAGGGCGGAGGAACACTTTTCTAAACCGAGATACAAATTGCTCTTTTACTTGTTTAATTGAATTTCAACTCCTTAATCTAAGAAATTCAACTAAACACATGAATAATTTTCACCAATACTCTAAATAATTCAACACGTTAACCTAAGAAATTCAACACGAGCTTCGTACTTCATATTATCAGACCGCTTGTTTTTAGATTTTATTTTATTCCATAAACATTTTATTACGCTATAATTGTTGGTTTAAAATTCCAATACATAATAATTCATATTTATCGATTTAAAATACTTTTTTTTTTTTTTGGCATTTTACTACGTAGCTAATTTAGCTTTCTCCTATGATATGCCCTGTCCTAGTATTTGATTGGTACCCAATTCCATTGGGAGAGGAGGTAAAGAGAAAGAGACAGAAAGGGAAATGTGTACCGTGTGTTAGGAAAGTACAATCTCCGAAATGTAAATACTACGCACACATGTGATTAGGTCACTATAAGAGGAAAAAAAATTAAAGATTCCGAGGCAGTCTCAAATTATATAGACAAATCAACCAAACTATGGTCTGTATTTGTTAGGTGGGGAAGTCCAATGGATATTAACAATACTTTTTATACTACCTCCGTTACATATTATTTGCAACAATTAGAACAAATCAACCAGACTATGGCTCCATTCTTTTTAATTGTTTTGCTCTGTTGACACCAGCTCCGTCTAGTCTGTTTGTCCAGAAGCTTAAAAGAACAGGGTCGTACGGTAGCAAGATTGAGGTACGACCAAGATTTTTCTCCTTACATTAAAAAAAATACACCATACGGAGTACTGTAGTACTTTACTCATGTATATATATACAACTACAATTACTTCATCTATTCATTTTAGTTGATATGTTTCTTATACTAATACTGCCAATTTATAAATTCAATCATTAATATATTTATTCATCAATAAGTAAAAATTATAACAATTACGGAGTAGAATTTTATGGAACAATGTACTATAAAAATAATCGGAAAAAATCTCACTTGATCATTATATATGCGAATAGTGTAAATGTGTCAACTAAGAACTAATGGGTTAACTATAAGATAATATAAAGAGCAAGAGATTTGATAAAAGGAAAAAAATATTAGTCCAAGTTTAGTTTAAATCAACCTAAGTAACTTATAAGAGAGGGTGAAAAAAACAGCTAGAGAAAGACAAACTTAGCTTCCAAACTATGAACTACTCGTAGTAATTGATTCCTCTATATATATCCCTGGCTATTTAAATTTTAAACTCGATACTGAAGTAATATTTGCAATTTAAATTAAACAAGTATGCATGATTGCATGTATGTATTTAATGAAAAAAAAAAGCAGTAGTACGCATTAGAATTAACAATATTTTGGTTCATGTTATTAAGTACATAATTTTCAAACATAATAATATGCATTATTGCATAAATTTTGCAGTGTGTATATATATACACAACAAATTATTAAAGGGTTATTGATCATGCATCTAGCGTGATTATATCATTGTATGATTATATAAATTAATGTAATTTCAATTTTACACAAATGAAAAAGGAGTATAAAACTGTAAATATCTAATACAAGTATAATATTATTAAATCAAAACAAATTTAAGTTGAGCTTTACTATAAAAATCCAACATACAATATCCTTTACCATGAATTCAATAACTTTTCTAGAAATAAAAGACTTGTTTGTAAGATAATATGGTTAATTTAAAGTACCAAAATTCATAACTTACAAAATGGATGATATGGTATACATAAAATAAAGAGGATTTAAAACAAATCAACCCTTATAAAATTATTCGTACATTACATAAGATGTACACGAAAAAATATTTAACACGGAATATTTTATGAGCATCTACATCTATCTTTCATAGATATGATCTGAACATGTTGATAGAATATTGACAGTCTGTCTATTCAGTATCGATATATCTAATTATGATAAAGCTATCATATAAATAAAATACTACGCTTCAATCTAAATATTACACGTTATGTTCCCTCTTAATCACTACCCTTAAAATTTTATGATTTTCTAGAAAGGGTCGCAAATTAAAGCATAAATATACACCCTCTATGCTAGTCTCTTTTTTACCCCACTTAGCATTTTGTCCTTAGAATTTTCAGAAGGGTACAAGGGTTACACAAATCGCCGCATCTCAATCTTTCCATGACGTTTGCAACTGACTTTTTCTCATTTTTGTAAACATTCTCAGCTGTTTTTCTTTCATTATAATTTTCCAATTTCATTAAATAATCAAGATATTAAGATTAAGTACTAATTATATACTTAATTAATTGGATATAATTTTAAAATATAAATATAATGTTAATATTACAAATAAGGAATCCTCAAAATGATGACATATGATTCCACTTGCACATAAAAACATTAGGAATTTTGACGAATCATAATGGTGATTAATTTGTGTGGGTCCCAATTAATGTTGCTTGTGGGGAAACACTAAACAAAATAGTTGCCCAATAGTCTATAATCAAGAAAAAATTAATTAATTATTAATGAGAATATTCAATTATGTGGTGGGTCCTACATATTATACATGTACACTTTGAAGCAAGTCTACATCATCCTCATCAGTTTTATGTTGGATCTTAGAATTAATATTGCACTTGTAGTTGAGTCATCATTAATTAATTGCTAATTGTGGTTAATTAAAAACCAATGGTTTCATTTCCACTTTCTTTTCTTTTACTAGTTTTAGGTTATTTGTTTTTTAGTGTGTTGATTTTCTTCAGGTAAAGATACTGAGTTACGGAATCATTTTTTTTATTCCAAGCGTTATCGTCTTATATAATAACTGCATAAATATATAAAAATGCAACTTTTAATGGTTGTCAACATGTTATCATAGTTAGGCCCACTGTATGGGACCTCTAATGGCTTGAGTACATTGCCAGACCTATGGTTTGAGACCTTTATTTAATGACATGTATGCTGGGGCAAATTAAATGGATCACGTGATCCTTGAGTTAAAAGGACCTTTACATGTGAGGGAAAATATTAAAAAATAGACCTCCCAACTATCAATACATGTAAGCGTCTTACATTGGTTGAAAAAAAAGAGAGTTGATCACTTTATAAGGCTAAGGGGTTACTCCTTCTATCGCCATACGGTTTTGGGATTAATCAATATTTGAACTTGTGAAGTGGATCGGACACTCTCTCTTGTCTTAAGGGTGTAGCCATAGCTGTATTTAACATAGTGAACCTCTCTCTTGTCTTAAGGGTGTAGCCATAGCTGTATTTAACATATTTTCACTAACCGGGATTTTTCCTTTATTCTAGTTTAATTTTTGTACGCAATCACATATAAATATTTTCTATCACTCTTTTGTTCTCTCTCGATTTTTTATATTTATGTGCATCTTAATTAGTTTGAAATTGGAAAATAAGGGATCTTATGAGAGTTATAGTCAATATATATATAGAATCTTTATGGTGGTCATTGAGAGCTTGACTAGCTAGTGAAGTGATAAGAGAGCAAATGGAAGAATTAGAGATGTACGTAGCAAGCAAGGGTAATTGTTGAAACATATTTTAATTTGATGTCATTTTATTGATAAAGACTTTTTTGTTTCAAAGTGATGAAAACTCCATCTAAATAAAAAAAAAAAAAAAAAAATTAAACTATTAAATATCACAACAAAAATATCCGAACCATGAGACCACGCAAATGTTAATTTATTGTCTCTTAGCAAGTCAATGTAAGCATAATTAGTGACACTAATCTACTTTAGTTATCTAATCAATGGACTTGGAAATATATGCTTAATCGAGGATTTGCTTACGTGCAATCCACTTAAAAAAAGGCCATATTAAACCAAACTATTATCTACATTAAAACATTGCATTTATGAATGATACGTCCACACGATCAGAAAATATTTAGTGCACTAAATCTTATTTTCGTATGACTAGAAAGATTTCGAATCTGAATCAGAATCTAGCTTGCTGATAAATTCTATTCAAACCTGTTTTTAATAACAAATTAAAATTACATACATGGCCTTATTAGCTTGGTCATTAATTTTGCCTCTTCAATGTTTAAGAAAAGATGTTTAGAATAACCATGTTTAGATATAATTACAATAATTGACGTAAACTGACTTAGTTTATGTGTGTGACGGGGTGATATTCAAAATATGGGATCAAACTTTATATCTACAACGTAACACTGTCCTTTGTGTCTATTTTTATGCCAAAAATAGGACAAAGTTTTATAATTAAAAGTTGGTGCGGCAATTCAAACTAAGGGTAAATTTACATCCTCTAAAATCTCCCCCTTCCTTGTGGTAACAAAAGAATGTGAGAAAGTGTAATTTTTCTCATGACCATATAAATACTTTTTACCGGCTTACCTAGTTTCCGTGTAATTAGTAGCACTTGTTTAGTTCACACACCCCAAATCTACTTATGGCCCTTGCCTGTTCACTTCATGTTAGGACATTGTGATAGAATGATCGAAGCTTCAAAACCTTACAAGCTGATAAGGACATCATAGTACATGTAAAATGGTTTACACTAATAGTGCTTAACAAGTGCCAGCATATATACATACAAGGGTAGAACTTTTGAAATTGTTTTTTATTTGGAATATACGTCAAGTATTTAAATTTTGTAACGGTCAACTTGGTATCCAATTGAAAAAACCTAAGAATCGACTATATATATTGAAAAATTATAGCTGATCGAAATAATTCATATATGATATTGTTTCTATATTTGACTTTTGTCTAAATACCTTGTCAACTTAAGCCATTTTTCCCCTATTGACTACATCATAATAATTAATAAGATCTAAAATATATTTTGTTACTATTAAATATATTAATTTTAAGATGAATATATCAATATATTTTTTTTTACTACATTTATACATATCGATCATTTCAGCCAATTGGTTGCAAAAAAAAAATAGCACAATATATGGAATATGACACAGAATTTGCAAGCAACAGTAGCATGCATTTATTTTGAATAAATCCCATTACTCAATCTAATTATTCCATGTCATGATGTCAATGACATAAACCCACGAAGATTCAAGATACACCCACATACATATTATTAATATGGTTATTTTGTATAATAAAAACTACATTTATATACAATTATTCATGTATGAATGTATGATGCAGTAGTATATAAATTTATAGGCAAGAAAAGACAAAAACGACAAACTCTAAAACCCAAGTCTACGTAGAATTTGGCCTTACTTTCCAAAACTAGTTTAAAGTCAATCAAACATCCATTTTTGTTAAGTTAACCACACGTAACCTTTCTTTTAAGGAGTAAAAATTGAAAGTTTCTCATGGAAAATTAACAAAATAACAACTTAAGTATTTGAAAAGCGTTGCTACATGATGCATGCTTAATTTGGTTTCCTTAGCTAGTTAACATGCGTGATGAACATGCCTACTTTCATACGTGTAAAATGCACAATAAATTTTAAATAAATAGTATATACAATAAAGAGGTAAGAAATGAAATAAAGTATTTTATACTTTTATATGAATTGATTTATCAATAATGAGAATACACTCTTATACACTTTCTCTATGACAATTGGAACCATAAGAATGATATATATTTGTATGTAGTTGAGATCTGAAAAGTATGATACGATAAAACGTATATCAAAATCTCTACAAATTTATCCCATATCTTTGTGATATAATGAACAAGCTTATTTACATATTTGTCAACCACGACAACTTAAAACAAAAGTTGCAATTTGCTTATATAAAAGGCCATCTATTAAGAAAGCACAGAATAACCGAATTACTTATATAATTCTATTATATGAATAAAGGTTACAAATTAATTACAATTTTACGAATTACATACGTGAGATAAAATAAATGATAATGAAATTAAACTTCAATTAAATTTTTAACACAAATAGAAATATAGAAATTAAAGTTGGTATACAAGTATCTGTTTTTGGAAGACGCATGCTTGAGTTACTTGGCATTATTCAAATGTATGGTGTAACGAATTACGATGAACTACGCCACCTGCCATCCCTAGTTTACCTAAATGTTGCTTTCTTGATGTAATTAAAACAATTAATTATCAAGTCAAAGCTCAATTATTTAGCTAAATAATTATTAAAAATGTTAAGATAAACTAATAAACTATATGTACCAACCAATCATAGAGCTAGACGAATATACCAATTTGGAATTTTTAATATATCATAAAAGATTCCATATGTAATATTATAATGTTATAAAGATACCATTGCTTTGATTTCTACCAGCTAGCTAAGCTAGTACAATGCTACAGCTCTTAAAGCAAATTCCAAAGGAAAAAAAGAACAGTGACAAAGTGTACATTAGAATGGCATATATACCACAATTAAGCAAATGGGGTGACGATGATTGTAATTAAAGTACTAATGTCGGAGTTAACAGTACAACAATTTTGATGGTTTTGTAATAACATACAGTGAATTATTGACTGTTACCATGTGATTAGGGTATCACCTTTTTGGCTCTTTTTTTTTATCATAATAAACAAGTCGTTACGAATAACTTTTTAAAAAACACACGTATATCTATTTCACTAGATAAAACTATACCAACATAAGAGTGCATTTAAGAGAACATTTTACCAACAAAATAATTATAAAACACTTATATTCTTTTATCCATTTATTTTCAGTTGAAAAATTATATATTTTGTTATTATTTTGTATTTAAATCTATATACAAATATCTTTTAAGTAGGCAATTAAATTATAACTTCAATATACGTATAATTTTGTATCTTACAGAGTAGTTATATATGTTATCCAAGTATCTGTTGTTAAGCTATCAACAAGTTGTAGCTGAAATACAATGGCAATAAAGATCTACTTTGTACTTCGATTGTTAGAGTTATTATTTAAATATATACAAAGTAGGTTTTTATATTCGTCCAATTAATGATAGCCAATGATATAAAACATTATGCACTTTATCAAGAAATTGGCCTAACCCTTAAATTAAACTATAAGCAATCTTAATTAAAGCCATAGATTAATCTCCTTGCAATATTATATACTCCTAAATGGTCGCTTATTTTTAATAATATTGGACAAATCAATGTCTAAATAAGTGATCAACTCCACCATGAGGCACAAGCAAGCCAATGCAATAATGAGTCCCAAAGTTTGAATAGTTACATCCCTCATTCATTATATAATATAATAATATACACTTATAAATTTATTAAGAAAAAAACACAGTCTACGTAGTTAATACAGGTGTCGTATTATCTCTAAATTTTTATGATAGAATTATATTCTTAGATTTATATTTCATCAAATCAGACAAAATACTGCAATTAGATGTTGAATTATAATTCGATAAATACATCATCACTTACGACATCTGAAATATTAAAAGGGTTCATTTTGTACTAGTTTTGAATGTTAATTTTAGTTATGTGAAAAATCGTGAATAATAATTCAAAGTATAAAATGACAACTAGATATTTTATAAGAAATACATAAATTTAAACTCCTCATAATACTCCTCTTATTTTTATTTTATCTATTTTTTGGATTTTCCACCCATATTGATTATTGAAGGCCTCAATAGTATGCTAGATGCTAATCCCCCATTGGATAAAATTACACAAATTATAAGAGAAAAAGGTGGCAAAATTAAATGGAATCCCAGAAAGATTCAGATTCATGTTACATCATCATTTCAGGTGTAATTTCTAATTTATTTAATACAAAATGGGAAGTAGTGGCCACACGGAACTTGGAGATTGGATCACAACTTACAAGTAATGTTTGACAATAAGGATTAAATTAAACATTAATAGTTTTTTGTATAAATTTTATTTTTAATTGTGCAAATTAGCAAGCAATATACTTTTTTAATGATAATGAAACTGGTTAATTAAAGTTAAACCTGACATTTGGGCTGTCTACTTAATGACTAATATAGCATTGGTAAGAGTAACATAAAAATGTCACTTCTTTTGACAACCAGGGGTAATAATCCGAGGTTTCAAGCTTCAAAATATTATTAATGAATTACAAAGTGAATTAATTATAATAATTATATTTTTAATTATTGATTAAAGTACAATCTGGTTTATGATGGTGGGAGAGGAGCAGAACATTTTAATAAACAATTTAGAATCTTTTGGAATCCCATTTTTGGAATTGACCATTTCAATTGCAAGAACATGCCGGAATGTAAGCATGTAGCTAACTCTCATTTTGAGAGACATTATATTATAGGAAAAATTGACAGGAATATTATGACCTTTGCCCGATCCGTCATAAATAAAATCACCTTTTGATAATCCCCCAATAAAACGACCTTTGCACATGATCTTCCATAAATGAGGCAAAACCGGTTGGTAACCTGATTAATGGGTTAATATGACACGTGTCACTTTGTAATTGCTTAATTGTTTTTTTTAACAATTTTTTTTTAAAAAAAATGATTTTAAATTACCAAAAAAAAAAAAAATCCCCCATTCTCTAAACCTGGTGGTTTGGTATGGGCGGTGGCCTGATTTTTAGTTGCTTTGCACTAATTTTTGTTCTATTATTAGGCCCAAATTGATGCTTCTTGTGCGAGATGTTACGATGTTGTGGAGTTGATGGCCGGTGTTGTTAATGCGATGGGTTGATGTTGTGACTTTAATCTGATTCATAATTTCTTACTCCAAAAGTGATGGGTTGATTTTTAAAGATTTCTAAGTAATAAATACTTTTCAAAAAGATGAGTTTATCTGTATATATTAGCTAGGGAGTTAGTTGGATTTATCTGCTTAATCTGAACTACATACATACATTGAACATAAACTTAACAAACATAAGCGGTTTAACTTTTATGTGGATTTATCTTCTTAATCTGAACTATATACATACATTGAACATAAACTTAACAGAAGCGATTTAACTTTTATGTGTGAACATCATTTTTATCATTATTGTAAGTTTGAATGGATTAATTTATACCTTTAACAATGTTTAGTGGATGGTAACATGGTGAAGTCTAATTCATGTGAATATATTATATATTCTTAATGTTGAAATTAATATGTATTTCTATTGGTTTCTGTATAATAATCCATAAGATTGTAAAGTTGAAAAAGGAATATAGATAGGTTTTAGAAAAGTGATGATTATTAAATCTTAACAAGAGTAAGAAATATATTAGCTTCATAGCCAAGTAAGCCAACTTCAAATTAAAGACAAACATAACTATAACCCTTATTATTACATGAGATAATAAAGAAACAACTGCATATACCTTAATTGCTATACTAGGTGATTACTTTATACTGTGTGAATGACATCTTATAAAATACATGGAAAATAGTATTACATTGTCTAAATATCTCATACTCAAATAGTACAAGGTTTTTTTTTTTTTTTTTTTTTTTTTTTTTTTTTTTTTTTAATCTTTTTTTTGCCCTAATATCCGATATTTGGTGCCCGATTCATAATTATCTCTAGCTTGGACTTTAATCCATCACTTTTGGAGTGATGTTTCTAAAGCAAAGATAATAGCCATAAATTCTACTTTGCTGGATCTCCATTTTTCTGCATGGGATTAGATCATGCTAAAAAGAATGAAATATATTTGGGAATTATACAATATCATTGCATGCAACTATTTAATAACACTACAATATATTTCCAAAATAGTTAAATAATTGAACCAAACTCATTTTTGAGAACTTTTTTATTTTATTTTATTTTATATATAGATGTATTATTATGTCTATTACAGTTCCAAACCGTAACTTTGGGGATGCCCCATATATTCACTCTAATTTTGGAAAAAAAAAAAAGGGAATTTGAAATTGGTCCAAAAGGAGTGTGGATTATATATAATGTTCATCAGTTTTAGACAATTTTTTACTTTAATTTTTTTGGTCTGGAAAGGAAAGAGGACAAGGTGCTTCCCAACCCCCCCCCCCCCCAAAAAAAAAAAAAAAAAACCACGGGTAGTTAATTGAATGGTTAGAAATATCTATTTTGCCTTTTAACTATCAATTTAGAAGCATGAATATTAAATCAAAGTTATTAAATCAAAGCCACCACATGATAATCTACAGATATAACTGACTTATATATAATTATATATAGTTCCAAACAACAGTATTTGACCATAGGTACATTTCCTACCATATAATTGCAATTGTGAAGGGAAGCAATACACCACAATTCTTTCAAAAAAAAGAACAAATTCCACTAACAAAATTATACCATTGACTGAAAACTGCACCCATATTGTATGGCCAGTACAGGTTTACGTCCCACATGTTTACACCAACTACTTAACGCATCTTTACAAGTTACATGCATGAATATAGTAGAACCTTCATCCTCATTTAGTTATTTTTTTTTTTCATGATAAGATTTCTCATTTGAGTTATAGAAGCACAGTACCAGCATCTTCTCTCTGAATAATTCCTAATCTAGCTAGCAAGTACAACTTCTACTAAACGAATTCTCTGATAGGTCTATTTTGGGCCCTTAGGTTGGACCATCTATCTTAAATAAGGAGTATTAGCTTAATTTATTCAGGAATAATTTAACCATGACCTTGAAGGTGACAGATAAGCTTTCTCATTATTAATTCGATACATTAGTTTAAATTTAATTATATCCTATAAAGACAACGTTAACTATGTTAAAATCAAGTGTTAAGATGTTATTACATACTCAGTTTAAACAATGCTAAGTAATCAATAAGCATTTTATGTTAAATAGGGGAATTTTTCATCCAAAATTAAGGGATGAAGGAGAGGCATAATTTTACAATTTTAATTAAACTGATCTCATCAAATAAATCCATGAAATAATGGGATATTGTCCATATATAGTCCACAAAAGAGGCCAAAGAGAAAGATTAGGTTTACCAAAAGATTCCATCTAAATTGAATTAGTAGTTATTTTTTACATTAAGTACTTATTAATTTAATTACTTCAAGAAGAAAGAACTTGGACCACTCTACTATAAATCAACAAAACACAATCCATAAATTTATGTAAATTATGAATTATTATTGGATGATGTCATGTAAATATAAAACTATTTAATTATATGTTACGATTCCTTTTGCATGTGGGTACAAGGATATGAAGTTAGATCAGATCATGTCCTATTGAAAAAGTGTATTTTACTTTTAATTAGGCAAAAATATTGATATTATACACATATATTAAATAAGGATCCAAATTACATACTTAGCTTGATCCTTATCCATACATAATTAAGTGTGTAGATAAAAAACAATTAATGAAAACAAAAAAATAATAAAATTATTCTCTATAATTTACATCTTCATCTATAATATACAATGTACTAGTATATATTGAGTACTCATTACAGTATATATAATACATTTATGTAAAAACTGTTTTAATTATATATACTGTTTTAAGCTTTTGTTACTAATTTTATACTTGGATAAGAATAATACTAAAACATAGGTCTCCTGCAATTAAGTAGCAAAATATTGATCTCTATGTTTTAATTATAAGTCTTGTAAAAAAAAAAAAAAGGAAAAAAAGTTTGTTTCTTTAATTACATGTTTTAGCCATGAATTAGCTAGCACAGCAGGCCTCATCGGTGCTATGCTAATATAATAAGCTTGATGAAATTCGACTCCTATCTTACACTTGAAAATTAAGAGGAAAATGAACCAAACAGTATAGCTAACACCTTTCTAATATATGTACTATTCATATCAAAAAGTAATTTTGGTATTAATGTCATATAAATCCTACAAGTGGTGGGATTTGAGAAGGTCAAAACGTAGTATACAACCTTTTTCATGCATGGTAGATTGAAAGAATTTGAGCCTCAAAAAAATTATAGAGAATGAATTATTTTGTTATTCTTAAAAATGATGACCTTTTCTTTATTGAGTGGAGAATAATAATAAAAGAAGAATGGAAGTAGTAATAATAATAACAACATAAATAGTCACATCACAATGCAGTATAGTAGTATATATAAATCAAATAATGTATTATTATGTATGATACTTTTGTTGTTTTCTTTAATGAATCTCTATGCTTTTTGTTGAAAGATCAATATGGTAAACCTGGCCATAAATGGGCGAGCATTAAAACTTGCATACAAAATTCCTTTTGTTGGTAGGCCGATGTGGTTTATAATGATTTGAGTCATGATAAAGCATCTTTAAGTTCGATGAGAATCATCTAATTTTATGCGTTTTCATGTTAAATTGATCTAACTGTTTAGTTTAATGTCCTTTCTAAGTTAGTTATCGTTGAGTCTTAACTACTGCGTAAAGCTTAATATAATTAAGGATTACTAAATACATGAGCGTTTTTTTCCATAGGGACCATTTAAACTTGTGTTTCTCTATAGTCCAATCACCTCATATAGATTTTTACTAATGATTGCATTTAAGTCTTAAAAAAAATCCTGAACATTATATATAAATGTTCCCTATTAGCTTGAAGATGAGAAATTATGACAAAAATATATATGAAGTACGAGTTGGTGAAGTGGTCCTGATTACTGGATCTGTAACTTTCAAACTAATAATATTTCTAAATTTAGGAACTCACCAACTATAGTTACAATATCATAAATAATACATTAATAATAATGGTCACTTGCTCATGCTTTAAGGAATAATTAAAAAGGAAATCAAACTTAAACAAATACATACCTACTGACGTATGCAAAGCATTACTTTAACTTTATTACAATTAATTAATTAATTAGTTAATTAATTAATACACTTTGCATAGGACAATACCTTTAAAAAGGCCAATTTTTGGATTAAGGTTCAATCCTAGTATAGGCTATACAAGTGTCTAGTCTAAATGGGTTAGGTCAGGTATACTCTATGGGCCGTAGGCCCGTGGGCTCATTGTATTGATCATCTATGAATTCCAAACTATTGATCGAAATTAAAACAAAAAATTAAAAATCAAAATCAATACTATCTTTGCCTCTATTTAGTTGTTACTTTACTAGTTCAAATATACACGTATAGCTTAGACAAGGGAATAGTATAGTGTTCACCATCGGAAACAGGAACATTTATAACAGAGAAAGTTTACAATTATTATATAAGAGTAAGTAATAATATTATGATGAATGAAGTGTTGTTTTAAATGAGATATTACATGAACCCATACCTACCTAAAACAATGAGCATACATATGTTTTCATGAAATCCACACCACACACTATAAATAGTTAGTCTTTCACGCTTAAATATGTGATAAATCATCAAATAATTAGTATTACAACAATTTTAATTAACCTAATCAATAGTGTATACCTTATATTCCTAACTTCAGCTCTAATTGCATATTATTAGAAGAATCAATAGTAGAAGAAGAAGAACCATCCTCTAGAAGTTGGACCGGTAGGTTGAGATCAACACCACATTGGGCCTGACTGGGCCTTGAATCTGACCCAAGTGGAAGCCCAAACAATGACCGCGACGCCTGCTCCTCACTCTTCTCCCAGTGGGACCTCATGTGGCCACCCAAGGCCTGTCCAGTAGGAAACACCTTCAAACAAATACCACACTTGTGGCCCACTCCAAGGCCCAAGCCCAAAGTAAGGCCCAGCCCAATTGCCTCCTCATGACTTGAACCACTTTGCATGATCATACATTGATCATCCTCAACGTCAGTTGCACTCTTGGTGATGGCAAAGCATCCCTTGACATTCTTATGGCTAGCACGGTGACCACCGAGCGCTTGGTGAGACCCGAATGTCTTCTTACAACTCGAGCACTCAAACCTGGCCGGAGAGGCTAATGCCACGTCAGGGGAGACAGGACCAGCAGCGAGTAATAGAAGGCTAGCCGCGACCTCATGGTCATCAGTGGTAGTAGTAGGGGTGGGAGGAGGCGTTGGAGGAAGAGAACGACGACGAAGATGAGGCGGAGGGTTAATGCCACGCCACTCACGTTCGGGGTGGCATCGCATATGACCAAAAAGAGCCTTCCGGGACCAAAAGGTTTTCCCACACTCCGTGCATGGTGGCGTGATCTCAGTGGCCGAGGAGTAAGGTTTTTTGTTGGTTGGTGTTGTGGTGGTGGAAGTGTCAATGCGGAGGAGTTTAGAGCGGCGTTTCTTACGTAAAGAGGCGGTTGGGGAGGAGGAAGTTGGTGTGGTGGGAGGAAAAGGTATGAGTAAATCTTTGTGATTGTGGACGTAGGAAATTGGTGTAGGAAGAGACACCGAAAGAGGTATTGGTATCGGTGTCGGTTGAGGTTGCGGAGGCGGTAGTGGTAGTGGCAAGGGTGGTGGTAGTGGAGGAAGAGGAGTGTTATCCATGGAAGGAAAATAGGGAGTGAAAAGTTGTCGGAAAAAAAACTGAAAAAAAAGGAAGAATGATGGTAAAAAAAAGAGAGGGGGTGTATGAAGGGAAGAAGAGCGGAAAAAGGTTGAAAGTGGGGGGAAGAGTGGGTTTTGTAGGGGAAGGGAGTGGGATTTGACGGTTATTTGCCTCTATCCATTTTACAGTTACTTCAGTTTTTTTCGAAGAGTTAGGTGCTTTCTGTTTTTTTTTATTTTTTTTTACCGTTCTTTCTTTATTATTTTTTTTTTCTAAAAAAAAAAAGTAATTAACAGATTTGATTTTCAAAAATGTTTTCCATTCTTTTTTTAAAAAAAAATACGGATTATTTACATAGATATTGAAAATATATATTTACAAATATTTTGAATTACTAAACTTAAAAACTTCAAAAATAAAAAATAAAAAATAAAAAAATCAAGAGAATTTCTTATGATTTTCATTTCTTAATTGAGTTATAAAGTTGATTAACTTGCTTAATCATATTCTAAACTATCAGCAATTATTTTCAAAGGTGCCATTATTATTCTTAATTTTGGTATGTCTAGAGAAAAGTTCCAGAGAATTGGTGAGGAGAGGAGACAAAGGTGAGGGAATAGGAGGATTTAAGATTTTATTTTCCTCCTAGTAAATCAAAAATACTTTTATTTTCACCCGTTACAAACCAAACTGAGATAATCAGAAAGCCGACTTTTAGGAAAATTGAATTAAAACACAGATTTAAGCCAACAAACATAAAAAGGGAAAGCAAACAAGTAAATGAAACAAAACTGGAAGCAAAGCAGGACATGAAAACGAAGGACCATTGCATTAGATAATACTGCTTGCAGAGTTGCAGTTTATGGGTATTTCATTCAAGCTCTAGAACAATTTCTGAGTTTGAGGACTAATTAAAGAAATGATAAGAAGATTATTACACTACATATTAGTAGTTAGACGATACAAACTTACAGGTGATAATGAGACAACAACTTAGTCACGCATTCTCGTGGTGGAACTCGGGAGCTTGAAACAATGATTGACGAATAATTGCAGTACCGTATATGTACTGTCAACTCTGTGTTCCATTGGAAGTCTTCAACGATTTTCCCAGCACATTCAGAGCCTTAACGCGCTGCAGCTCTTTCCCTGTGATGATGTAAAACCAAAAAGCGAGATGAGAAAAATATTCTTTGTTTCTGCAATCAATATATACCTATATTCATACATAAATCATACTGTACACAGCTAGCTAAAATATCCTTTACTGCTCGTTTTCATGAAACAAAGTTAACTCAATGGACACCACGTAAAATTGTATGATCGTCTATCTAGTCAACGGGATGGGGGGTAGGGAGGGGGAACTGCAGGAGTGCAGGTGCATTTGACAAGGATTATACCAAAAGGTTAATCTTACGAGCAGCAAGAGGCTAAGTTATAGCAATTATACTCTACACTAAATTATAGTTGACGATTCTAAGGCATTGAGTAATATGTAAGAAGCAACCAAATATCAAGATGGCTTACATTTCACAGCAAAAGGCAACCACCTTCCCCAAAGTTTAGATGTTAATCTGGTATCTGGTAAGTTAAACAAGTAGACTTTTATAATACCTACAGTCCACAAAAATTCAACCCCCTATTCATCTGAGAATAAAGGGACATTGTTGCGGGTATAGAAAAGAGTATAACGAAAAAACATTATATGCTGGTGAGTAGTGATTAGCACTATTGAAGCATGCTGAGGGGATGCGTATTATTATGATGGGATAGAAACAAATTTAATGATCCAGCAAAAGCAACAACTGTATACCTAAAACACAATTTATGTGCAAATTCATAGGTTTCATGTAGGAAACCATAAACCTGTGAAGTGTCATGCTCTTCCAAACTAGATATCATGGTTTCCTACATGAACCACAATGAAACCTATGAAAATTTGACAACCCCCACTACTAGAATCCCGTATGTTACAGCCTATTCAAGAAGCTCCTTTCACTTTATTATGATACTAACATTTTATACCTCAAAATTAATTCCCTTTTATAAGCAAATATTTAGGGATAGAAAATTTCTTAGATACGAGGACAAAGGTGTTGTTCACAATTTTAGATGACTTGATTACATAAGAACCATAAACGAAGATGCTTATCAAAGTTTAGTTCTTAATCAGTGCTTATAAGACTTGATCAAAATGAAAACATGAATGAAATTGTGTCGACACAAAAACAATACATACATAGAAATTTAACCTTAAAGAATACTACATAATAGAGTACTAATTATATCTACCCTAGTACACCATGATACCACAGTTGTGCTCCTATTGAATAAATGAAATTTGGTAGGTCCAAATCCAAATTATACATATGGTGCTTGCTATTTTCTTCAATAAATTGAAAAGCTGGAGCAATGTGGATGACTAGGTAAAACATTTGTAAAATCTGCCTAACGACATTGCACCAAAGGAGGAAGTACAAGGGAAATAATTATCTGTTTACCTTGTTCCAAAGAAAGCTGGATTGCTTGCTTTTCCAGTTCAACGGCATGCCTGCTGAGTTCGGAAGCTGAAAGGGAACGAAGCACTGACAAGAACAGCAAAAGGTTAAACCAGGAGACAGATATGTTTATGTCAGCAAGAACAAAAATGGTCCTGTTGTAAAGAGATGGTAACTTTACAATTTTAATTTTTTATTCTATCCATTTTCTACGTAGCTTATACATAGACCAGATATTCAACTAAACAGCCTTCATAGAATTCATTAAACTGTTTGTAAATCATCATAATATTGGAAACAATAATTCCTCTTTAAATATTTTTGGAAATGTTTGGTAAGCAAATTATATCATCAAACCAGTAAGCAAATGGCTTGTTTAGATATATAAACACAGATGAATTAATATAATGAAAGAGCATACATTGAAGATGATCTTCTTGACTTGATTGATCTAACTTCTTCAGGTACATCTGCAATTGAATATATCTCTCCTCCCAATTCTGCTTTTTGATTCTTGCTTCTGCTGGCGAAGTGATACCAGATGTAACTGCCTGCAGCGTAGGTTTTTCCAGCACCACTTTGGTATTGGAATTCCCGAAAGTAAGGGGAATGGAGGGTTTTCCTGAAGGAATACTCATTACAGAACCAGCAACTGGTGCATATGCAGGTAAAGGTTGTATCTGGGATTCATTAATTAAGGACTTAGGTCGAATCCCATCTTCTTGATCGCCAAGCTGACTTAGCTCAGGAGGATTAGCATTGTCAGCTATAACCTCAATGTTACTAATTTTACCAGTTTCAGCTTCAGACTTCCGGCGAACATACACAAGATGACCATTTGCACCATTATTACCAGAAGATTGCTGTTGAGGACTCATTGGGGACTCAGGAGAAGATCTTTTGACACCTGTCACCTTCGCAGCCTCTGTGGTAACTACTTCCTTTAAAACAAGAGGACTACTAGGGTTCTTTTGTGGTACAATATTATTTACACTCGGGAGGTCTCTGAGTGGTGTCTTCTTAACGGGCAAAGGGACTTGTTTATCCTGACTACACGGCCCTGCTTCACTAATACTCGACGCCAATTCACCAACTTTGGAATCTATTTGTTGCTGTGCCATTCCAAGTAATTCAGCTCATGGACATGGGATTTAAAACCAACACAATACCCAAAAATACAAGCCTGCAGAAAGCAAGTTAATTGTAATTTGATTTCATATCCACTAGGCCTGAATTGCTTTAACAGATTTCTAGTATCTTTCAATATATTTCTACTCAGCTGTCTCTATATTACTCTCTGTCTCTCTCTAGCTTCATTTTATGGAAAAAATGCTTAAGTTTGGTATTCAAGCCCCTCTATTTGTCTCTAGTGGTTTTGGGTAGGACCACAAACTAACCTTCGTTGTAACTGGATGCGATGGCTAAGCATCCACGGAGGCATATAGAAGCTAAATTGGTTAACACATCCACTGATAAAAAAAAAAAAAAAAAAAAATTGCCTCGGCTTCACTTGAATATATTGATCCTCTCACAACCAGCGGAGCCCCATCACGCTTACAAACAAAAAGAAAATAGCAAGCCATAGATTGACCAAAGTAACATAAGAGGACAGGGGTATGAAAATTGCATGATTTCTACAGCCCAGCTGTCCAAGTCTCCAAGCCAAAAAGAAATGAACCCCTCTTATAATAAATGCATAAACCCATAGTAATTGGCAAAGTGAAGTTATATTCTCTAATCTCATATTTAACTCTTTGTTGATTAATTCCTTCCAGAAAATTCTAGAACAACGTCAACAAACTTACAAAGAAATAACTTGAAGAGAGCTAAAAGGTATATGGATTTTGTCTTGAGATTCCAATTTAAGTTAACTTGAGATTTCTTTCACCCACATTGAATCTCATAATGGTACAGAAAATCGACACAGCTTAGAGGAGCCAAAAATCATAATTGAAGGCTTTATAGGACAAGAAACCTATCATTTCCACAAATACCCACCCAAATTACATTTTCCTAGCACCAAAAAATACCAATCTTCAACAATGAACACACTAATGACTAATCCTTAGATTTCCTACCAATTTTTCGTTTACAAAACTTTGAAAGGCGATTCTCTCAAATTTTGGGCAGTTTCTTAGATTCAAATACCCTTTCTAACATTCTTTTGTGAGCTAAATGAAATTCATAAGTCATCACACAGCAAGTCAATAACACATAACAGGTAATTTGAGGTTGATTTTAACTTCTATACAACAATAGGGCAAGCTTTAAACATTAAAATACCTCCATCTTCTTCACAAAGTAATTCCAATTATAGAAAGATATATTCATTAATTTTGAACAATTAATTAAACACCCACATACCCATCTCAACATTATTGCCAAATTAAGATAAAAATCAGCTTAAACTTCATCAAATCCACCAAAATCTGCCTACCCAGATAGCAAAATCCAAGCTACTTAAGAAAAATCACCCATACAAAGAAAATAATTCAGAAAATGGGGGTGCTTGAGTTCATTAATGGCGATAAAATATAGAAAATATGAAGAACAAATTACCAAATTAAAAGTATAGAGGAGAGAGAAACATACCTTAGCATTCAAGCAAGGGTTGAGGCTTGCATACACTGAGGAGATTTAGCGAGCGAGAGAGAACAACATTAAAATTGGGGTTTGCTCGAGAGAGAATTTAAGTGAAATGACTTCAGCAACCCCATATTAACAATACATGTTAATATGACATATTAACATGTATTTTCTCCTATAGATATAGATTTATTTCCTTATTAATGGTCAATTATC
The DNA here is from genome assembly GCF_948465745.1 of Chenopodium album. NCBI lineage: Eukaryota > Viridiplantae > Streptophyta > Magnoliopsida > Caryophyllales > Amaranthaceae > Chenopodium > Chenopodium album. The sequence goes on along the minus strand of NC_137842.1, from coordinate 71,381,701 downwards.
ATACTTTTTCCCTTCAAAAATCACAGAATATCACATTATTTTACAAAACTGATTTTTGTTTCTTTTCTTAGAAATTGGTTTTTAGTGAATTTGTAACAATTGTTTTGATGAAATTTAATGTGTGAAAAACCCCAAGTTCATCCTTTTTATATAAATATAGGCTGATTAGTTGTATAGCAAGTAAAAAAAAAAATTCAGATTTTAAAATACAGTAATTCTCTCTAGTCTCTACTCTACTTGAGTTCGTTAAGATCTGCTTCAAAGGTTTTTGTACTCTTCTGCTTATCTTTTTTTTCTTATTGTTCATCATTTTCTGGTTGTCTTTTATTTCTTTCATTCCTCAATTGTTTCTCTGAAGTTTTACTTACTGGGTTATTGAGTTTGAAGTTCAATAGTTCAATTTGAAGTTTTAAGAAATGGGGTTTGTTCAATTTCAGGTTTTAAGAAATGGGTTTTGTTTAATTTCAAGTTTTTAGTTTATGGCTGTGTTTATTTTTAAATTCTAAGATCTTGCGATCGTCAAATACAAGTCACATTGGTCTAGATATGTAATGTACGATATAGTCCCTGGGTCTTATAGGAAAGCTTGCCTGTGAAATTGTAAACTCTGACTTGCTTTCATTAATCTCAAGAGGTGAATCTTTATAATACAATCTTGTGCTTAGTTTCCTAAACCTATGCAAACACATACTGCTAGCTACCAAAGATAAGTTATGGAATTTTTTTATATTTTTTTGAACGGAGATAAGTTATGGAAATAATATCCTAATAAATCTAGATATTCCCAAATCAAATAATATTTCCTAAATATATGCCAAACCATTGATAATAACAATAATTTTATGATAAGGGTAGCTATTATGAATTTATGATAAGTTTTCTAATTTATTGTTGAAGATAATATTTGAATTCTATCCGGACTAGCTCTTCTAGAAAGGCATATTGTGGCTATAAATAAGAGTATTGAACATTAGAAAAAAGCATAGTAATAGTACCCGTAAAATATTGTGAGTTTGAGGTGTTAGATATTGATAAAACCATAATAATGAATAATCCAACTCTTAGCCTATACGAGAGAATTAGATACGAGATGTTCAAGCCATCAATTACCAGAGAACGCGAGCTGAAAAGTTATCTGAATAATCCTTTACCAGAGCGGAAAGGTTATCGTTTTCAAGCAAGCAGATATCCGGGTTGGTTATCGGGCACAGAAATAGTAGGGGAAGCATTGGATAAGTCCATTATATGGTATATGGTTACATATCCATTCAATCTTATGGAATTATACCGGGAAGAAGAAAAAAGATACCGCCTCCAGCGTTTATCTAAGACGAAATGTTTAAAATCGGCCCTGTTAGCCCCGAAAGTAGATGCGACTCAAACAGGCCTTTTATTTGGGGCAACGACCTTGTTAGAGGGCTTATTAAAGAACGTTGTCTATAAATTACGTGGTAACAAGAGGTCTATTATGGATGATATTCTTATCTCCGGGTGCAGCGGCATGTCTGTTGCGTATATAGGCTATAGGCTCTATCAACCTGGCAACCCTGCCGTTGCCAATATTTGTCTCGCCGCCTTGTTCGGTCTTTATTGTGTAGCGTCTAAAATAGTACCTCTACAGAAATACAGATACTAACACTGAAAGTGGTCCGGTTCATTTTTTTTTTTGGAGTCTTCAAAATTAATAGCTTATTTTTATTTTAATGTATTATCATTTGAGAATATTCTCTACTTTTTTATGAGTTGTTATCAATTTTGTTTTTTAATACTTTTGTTACAAGCCCACGCTGGGCCCCAATTTATTATTATTATTATTATTATTGCTATTGTTAGGAAAAGAAAAAACAGTCAAACCCTAAGCCCAATTTATCATGCGTCTGACCCTTTCAAACCAACCCGCAAGTCAAGAATTTCACCTTTGGTCGAGTTCGCATTAAATCCGATGCGGCTATGCTTGATGGTAGGGTGGCTGGGCTTGGAGCTGTTCTCCGAGTCGAGAGAGGGAAAATTGAGGGTGGGTAGGGTGAGGGGACTTGTGCGTAGGATGGGTTTTAAGATGGTTGAATCAGAATGCGATGCTATTATTGCGGTCTCAGGTGTGTGCAAGGATCGTCAGTGTTGAGCTCCAATTCATCTTATTTTCACTTTATTAAGCAAAAGTTTGATATCAATTGCCAATGGTAAACTAAGATTTAAGATAAGGATGGTATTCCGTACTATCTAATTATTATTGAATTTTCTTTGTTTTATTGCTTGTTAATTGATTTGTGGACACAATTGCCAATGTTGTATTGAATTTCAACTTTGGTTTGATTATGTTTTGAAATTTTCTATTTAGGTGATGAAAGGTATTGGTCGTAATGGAATTTGCTTCTTGATCACTTTTAGATTGACCAATTCTGGTGGAGAATCTAATGTGTTTATGAAGCCACTAATGTGTTTATGACTCCATTACCTCGTCATTCAATTTGGTAGAAACAACATTATGTTCTTACTGGCATAAGCTGCAACAGTAGAAAATGACTTAAAGTGGCTAGACAACACTATGAGGAATGAGCTGTGGAATTGTTAGGAATACCTGATTAAACTGTTTGTAACCATGTTCTGTGTAACATGCAAAGTAACCTTTTCAAATTTCAGGTTAATTTGTTAAGAAGTTGATTCAGGAATGAGAGTCTTTGCATTGAATTGAATATCATTAAAAAGTTTGGTTACATGACATGTACTTTATTCGAATGATAATATTTGCTTTGAATTGAACATCGTTACAGAACATCCTATTCAGTTGTTCTGCTACTCTAGGGTGTAAATTTAGTAATTATTAACTAAGGTGTTGGGATGAGTGGGAAGATTGGGTTATCAGGAAAATAAAAAGGGGAAGAAATCAACCTTTTTTAGCCTTGTGAACCTACCCATCACAGGAGATGTGCATGTCTAGATATATGTTTGATTAGTTCAAAACCAATTACCAAATCTAAAATGGCTAAAAGAAGGTTTTAGTTTAAGGAAATTATATATCTATACCATGTCTGATTATATTGTAATGTTTTCCTGATATACATGTCGTTTTATGGTATTTATGCAAAGTAAAAGGTGATTGTTTGCTGATATATATTGTGATAAGACTTTGATAAACTTTCAAATAACTTTGTTGATTTTGGTTGGACATGCCAAAATGGCAATAAGGAACACCCTTTGTTTTGGGATTCCAATGATGTATGAGTTAACACACTTCATGAGGATAATGGGTATGCTTACTTTGTTTAGCATCAGGATAATGAAGTGATAATTATGTATTGATTATGAATTTTTGGGCATAGACAGACCAGAAAACATGCCTGGCATTGGGGCAATTGGGGGGGGGGGGGGGGGGAAGATGAATAATCCAGATCTTATGCGAAGCCTGATTATGAGTCCTCAGATTTGTGACATCATTGATTGGAATCCAGAGCTAGCTCATATATTGAACGACCCTAGTTTTCTCAGGTAGATCTTATAAACTGCAAGAGATCCTGAGTTCATACGTGAATGATGCGGAACACTGATCGAGCTATGAGCAGCATTGAATCCTCTCCTGAAGGACAACTTTGAGGAGATCAAGACTGGTGTTGCTAACAAGGCTGTTTCAAAGATTGGAGAACATATGTCGGGCAGTTCTGGTGGCACTTCAGGTGGTAGTTCCACATCAGAGCTGAAGCCAAGTATGAAGAAGCAAAGAAGTAGACGGGTCTGACGATTTTGGACTTTATTGCACACTGTCCATCTTAAACATTAGTTCATAGCTATACCTAGATAAATATCTCAAATTTTGTTTGGCTGTTGGGGGTTCTCGTGGTTTCCCTTTTAACATTCCCTTTAGTTTAGGAGAGGTCTGAACCTAAGGAATTAATTTAGGATCAAAAGTTTTTAACACCCCATAAGCTATTTCGTCGGAAAAAAGTGACCCAGTTATCGGTTTTTCAGAATGTGTTTGGCTCTTAGGAAGGAATCTGCTAACAGGTCAACCTTACAGCAGAAGAAAACGGGTCTTGGGAATTTGCCAGAAAGGCAGAAAGCTGTGTTGCGATGGTGTTGATGAATTTAGACCTGAATGATATCTGCAGTTTGGCGAAATTGAACAAGGCTTTTTGTGGGGCTTCATCTGCTGATTTTGTTTGGGAATCAAATTATTACCAGATTGTTGAGAAAATCTTTGATGAAGATGGTGAAAATGATAATCTTCCTGCATACTCTTTTAAAAAGGAAATTTTAGCCAGTTTATCTCAATTAAATTCCATTGATGACGGCAAAAAGGTTGGTTTTATTTTTTATTTCATATTTTTGGGAATTTAATTTGGTTTTTTTGTTTGGGATTTTAGTTTTGTTTGTTTGTTGTCTATTTGTGCAGATGGCGTGTCTTGATAAGAGTATAAGGGGAATTTGATATATTTGCTAAGGGTTTATCAATAAATGGTATTAATGATCGAAGATATTGGAGCCACATTCCTACACGGGAATCTTGGTGAGAAGTTTTTTTGCTTGTTTGTACTATTCATGTTTGTGATTTGAACTGTTGTTGCTAGGGTTTTTATCAATTATTAGGATTGGTTCGTATGTGGCTGTGATTTGATTTGAATTGTCCAAATTATTTCTTTGCCCTTTTTCTGGTGTCTGAACCAATTTAAAAACATAATTTGTTTATTGAATTTGGTTTATTGGTATTGAGATCTGCATGTTTTAGTGATATGGACTTATGCTTGTTGGGTTTCCTTGTCATGATATCAAAACTAAGGTTTAGTGAAACTATTGGTGGAAGTTGGGAACCTTTTGTGTCATCTATAGTTCGGCCTTAGATATGACATTGATATTTTTGTGTAGCAATGGAGTGGGTGATTTTCTATGGATGATGTTGATGTTTTTAGGTGGTTTTCTATCGTTAATATGTCTGTCTAGGCTTTGCTTTTTTTCCCTGACAACCGAGTCTTGCGAAATCCTTAAAAGAGAATGTTATTAGTCTTATGAAGGTGGAAATTTTTACCAAGGGGATTTAGTACAATGTATATTAATTTTGCCTTAGGGCTCAAATGTTGGATGCCTGAGTTTAGAGCTCCAGAATTCTTTTCAACATTTTGGTTTTATTCTTTGATGTAGATGCATGTTTTTCATGGTATATAGACTTCACTCCTCAGCATATGTTTTTTTATTGTTTTCCTTATGAAACTATTTGGGACCATATATGTGTATTATATATCTTTCATTCTCTTTGATTGTTCATGGTCCGATGAAGATGTTTGGAACCTGCTATAGACTAGATGATTTGGTTAACTTAAATGAAACAGTGAAATAAGAATAGAGGAAAGCTTGGGATTCGTTTGATTGATACTTGAAAGTAACGGCTACAATAAGCTAAGGGCTTCACTGAAAGGTTGAACCTTGGAGAACACTACTGCTACTACTACTCTAATATGAATATCACAAAACATCCTATTTCATTACTATCCTTTTTATACCCAGCCTCCCCTCATTACAAGGACCCTAATACTTAATGAACTTTGTCTTGTACTGCTTTAATTTCAGAACAGTCACCTCATTTCACCACACTCTATAGTGACTGAAATTTCGTCCTGTTCCCTCAAGTCCACTGCAGAACCATATAATGTGGCTTATACTTCTTTAATGCCCTTTGATTGTTCACCTTCCTATGAAAATATTTGGAACCATGTAATATGTGGCTTATTCATCTTTCATTATTTCGAGCTCATTATTATTTATTTGTAGTACTCGTTGGGTTGTCTAGATGTTGCAACATGCTCATAACACATGAATGCAACTATCAATGTCCTCTTGCTGTATAGAGGTTGGTTCACTTGGTGTCATGTGTAGGATTATCCTAAATTAGTGTAGAGTTCAAAATTGAATGTTTTGTACGTGCAACTAGTCAATTTAGGGTTACATATCAAGTTGTTGTTTCTCCTTACCACTGCTTAAATATTGTGGGTTTTCTGATGAAATATCTTAGGCTTTATCCGTCTTTCCCTTTCCACTGACTAAAGAATAATTAGATAATTATTGTGGTTTATTATTTGTTTAATAGACTTTTTGTCTAGCAACTATTTATTGATTTGAGTTTTCCTTCTGTATGATACCAGGTTCTCTCCGCTTATCTTCAACAGATATGGTGGTTTGAGATCAATGGGAAGGTGGAGTTCCCGTTTCACAAAGGAACCTGCAGTGTTTTCTTCAAGTAACTTGGCCAACCCTACAAGAAGTTCAGGCGCTGACTATGTGACACCGAGCAGATCAATGGGTGGTGTGTCAAGCCTGTCCGATTCCAGCTCTCAACTTCTGAATGACAGCAGTTTCGCTCAATGTATCCTGGAAGGTCCAGGGCAGTGGCTTTACCCAAATGAAGTTTGTGATGTGCAGATAGATTGCACCGACACCAAAGGCGGTATATGTGTAGAGTGTAGACTCTAGTGATATACCCTAGTACATTCAAGGAGAGGCTGAAGCGTTTTGAAGGGCGTAGTCATCATCCTAGGTTTAGTAAGTTTGTTGTTGTAGAAAGGACACAACTGTGTTAAAGCTATGTTGTGAACTTTATGTTCTATTGGCTACTTGCTTTGCATAATAAATGTTGAAGCTAGGCTCGTTGCCGCCTGGACTAATCAGTAATCACTTTCTACAATCTGACCTATTCACTAGATCGAAGCTGGCATGTACTGGGACTTGGATATGACCCTGCACTCAATCAGACTGCGATAGGGAATACTGCGGTTAGATCTTGCGATCGTCAAATACAAGTCACATTGGTCTAGATATGTGATGTACGATATAGTCCCTGGGTCTTATAGGAAAGCTTGCCTGTGAAATTGTAAACTCTGACTTGCTTTCATTAATCTCAAGAGGTGAATCTTTATAATACAATCTTGTGCTTAGTTTCCTAAACCTATGCAAACACATACTGCTAGCTACCAAAGATAAGTTATGGAATTTTTTTATATTTTTTTGAACGGAGATAAGTTATGGAAATAATATCCTAATAAATCTAGATATTCCCAAATCAAATAATATTTCCTAAATATATGCCAAACCATTGATAATAACAATAATTTTATGATAAGGGTAGCTATTATGAATTTATGATAAGTTTTCTAATTTATTGTTGAAGATAATATTTGAATTCTATCCGGACTAGCTCTTCTAGAAAGGCATATTGTGGCTATAAATAAGAGTATTGAACATTAGAAAAAAGCATAGTAATAGTACCCGTAAAATATTGTGAGTTTGAGGTGTTAGATATTGATAAAACCATAATAATGAATAATCCAACTCTTAGCCTATACGAGAGAATTAAGGTTATCGTTTTCAAGCAAGCAGATATCCGGGTTGGTTATCGGGCACAGAAATAGTAGGGGAAGCATTGGATAAGTCCATTATATGGTATATGGTTAACTATCCATTCAATCTTATGGAATTATACTGGGAAGAAGAAAAAAGATACCGCCTCCAGCGTTTATCTAAGACGAAATGTTTAAAATCGGCCCTGTTAGCCCCGAAAGTAGATGCGAATCAAACAGGCCTTTTATTTGGGGCAACGACCTTGTTAGAGGGCTTATTAAAGAACGTTGTCTATAAATTACGTGGTAACAAGAGGTCTATTATGGATGATATTCTTATCGCCGGGTGCAGCGGCATGTCTGTTGCGTATATAGGCTATAGGATCTATCAACCTGGCAACCCTGCCGTTGCCAATATTTGTCTCGCCGCCTTGTTCGGTCTTTATTGTGTGGGTGCTGAGGCTTATAAAGCGTCTAAAATAGTACCTCTACAGAAATACAGATACTAACACTGAAAGTGGTCCGCTTCATTTTTTTTTTTGGAGTCTTCAAAATTAATAGCTTATTTTTATTTTAATGTATTATCATTTGAGAATATTCTCTACTTTTTTATGAGTTGTTATCAATTTTGTTTTTTAATACTTTTGTTACAAGCCCACGCTGGGCCCCAATTTATTATTATTATTATTATTATTATTATTATTATTATTATTATTGCTATTGTTAGGAAAAGTAATAAGTCAATTTTTATGCTTGTTAGCTCATAACAAGCCAACTTTTCCTTTAACTCATAATAAGTCAACTATTAAAGGTATTTTATTTTAATAGGTCAAATGACCTAAAACATACCAAACAGATCATTTTATAATAAAAAATAATTTATTGATTTTAATTAAATGTATAACTATAATTAAACAATATTTAATTACTAAATAAAAGGTTTTCTTTAAAAAAAAAAAATCCTAAGCCGCCCCTTCACCACCCACACTGCCAGCCGGCCAGCCCCCCTTTCCGGAGGCCAGCAAACAGCGCCCCTCCCTCGGCGGCGGCAACCCCACCCCTCCTTTTTCCCCATTCTCGCTTTCCCACAATATTGTTGCCGAAAACCTTCACGGCGGACGATGAGCCCCGCACAACCATTGAAACCCTCCAACAACCACGAAAACCCACCTAATTACCCACAAACCTGGGAAATCCGACTGAACCGGGCTAATAGGGTTGACGGAACGGCGGGAAGGGAGAGGGGTATAACGGGAATTGGGGATACTAGGGTTGTCGAATTGGGGTGGAGGGGCTGATAAGGACTCAGGGTCAGGGAGGGAATGAACGGGAAGGGGGAAGTGGGAATGGTTAAGGGAAGGGTGGGGCCGCCGGCGCCGGGAGAGAGGTAGTCGCCGGCCAGCGTGGCGCTGGAAATTTATGAAATGTACAAGAAAATATTTGTTTTTTTTTTTTTTTTTTTTTTTTTTTTTTTTTTTTTGTTGCAAATTAATTTTTCAAACAATATATTACTTCTTCCGTTTTTTTTATTGCACCACTTACCTTTTTAGGAAGTTTCATATTTGTTGCACCATTTCTATTTTGGGCAACTTTTTACATATAAAGTTACCAATTTACCCTTACTTGTACATAAACTGTTCTAACCATGATTAAAATTATTTAACAATATCAAATTGGCCCCTCCTTATATTCCCAAATCACCTTTTTTGTACAATCACGTGCTATGAAGAATTGGAGATATCCTCATAATACTTCCTCTGTTCTTTTATTATTACACCATTTGCCATTTTAGAAAGTTTCACAAATATTGCACCATTTCCTCTTTAGGAAAAAAATTATTTGTATTCACACTACAAATACCCAACATACCCTTGTTTTTTCACATTTACTTTTTGGTTTGTTAATATGTCACATGGGCAATTTTGTATTTTTACCTTTCTCTCTCTTACTTTTTTCCACTACCAAACTATTTGTACCCAACCCCTATGGTGCAATAATAAAAAAAACGGAGGAAGTATGATCTTTATCTTCTCTCTCCTATTTTTCCCCCAAATTTATTCAAGAACCCAGATCTAGGGTTCATACACCCAAAAATTAAATCCCACCACCAACATCAACCGGATTTTTCGCAGTACAATGCAATTACAAAACGAAAATATTCATGTCGATCGACTCCGTATTCATGTTCTGTATTTGAGCTAAACTCAGGAGAGAGAAAATTTGAGCGAGAGCTTGCAAGAGATCCATGTAAAGTATTGATTTTTGTCAGTATCCATTCTTTTCTTTACAATTTCTAATTGTTGTTAGTGCTGGTGTTGAGCTCATGGAGTTGAGTATGGGGTTATGGCTTATGGGTTGATTACCTTGATTTAGGGGTTTAATGTAGTTTGGTTTTTGATTTAATTGTTTAATTTATTACAAGTATGCATTACTTTAATAGTTTGAAGAAAGTGATGACTTAAGGGCCTGTTCTCTTACGTTGAAATTCAGTTCAGTTCAGTTCAGTTCAGCTGAGTTCAGTTCAGTTCAGTTCAGTTCAGTTCAACTCAATTCAGTTCAGTTCAGTTCAGTTCAGTTCAGCTCCTAATTTCCTTTTCTTATAAAATATTCATTTCAGTTCATTTCAGTTCAGTTCAGTTCAGTTCAGTTCAGCTGAGTTCAGTTCAGTTCAGTTCAGTTCAGTTCAGCTGAGTTCAGTTCAGTTCAGTTCAGTTCAGCTGAGTTCAGTCAATCGGAACAGGCCCTAAGTAGATGATTCTTGAGAATGCATCCCAAAGAGTCAGCCTTGTGGGGAGGATGTTTTTTATTCAGAAGCATCATTAGATGAAGAAGCGCGGGCAAAGCGTAAAAGACAGAGAAAAGCATACCATCTTGAAAGTTCTAGTGATGAAGATGATGTTATCTCCAAACATTGTCCACATCAAAGCTCTCCTTCTACTCCATCCAATCAAGTTCAAAATTTAGAAGGACTTGAAGTTCCTGATACACCGGAACATATTTGGAACACCGGTGAGAAAAGACAAGTAAGGTATGTGCCCAAGGAGACTCAGTTTGAACCTGTAACTTCCCTTGCCGATGACACAGATGCCATTCAAAGTCCTGATAGTTTAGCCTTGGATGACTCGGATGCCACCCAAGCTCCCGATAATCATGACTCGGATCCCACTCAAACTCCTGATAATTATGACTCGGATGCCACTCAAACTCCTGATAATTATGACTCGGATGCTACTCAAAAACCTGGTATGATCTATTAAACCCCTCATTATAAGTACTAATGTAATTTTTTGTATGCTTTACGTGATTAGCCAAATTTGAGAAATATATATTGATACATGCATACCCTCCCTTGGAATGTAATCATTAAAAATGATGAATTAAAAATATTTTTTACTAAAGTATTGCTTCATTCATAGTCACCACTTACATTTGCAAAAGACTTCCATGATCTAGTTACAATATACTTAGACTAATACTAACATGGAATTTAAATTTCAGATGCACATGTGATCTAAGCAAAAAATTATGCATGTACAAATATTTATCTAGCTAACTGCATGTACTTACATCCTTGAGTCAAGTTTAACAACCAAACTGAATTGAATTTACAGCCCCCAAAATATAATTAATGGTTTTACAATCAAACATGATTTGAACTTGCAACCTCCCAAAAAATGCAGTTGCTTTCAAGTTATCATTCTTCTACTAGTAAAGCTCTCAAAATGCCATTGCTTTCAAATCTGATCTCAATTCCCTTGAGTCATATTGTGTTCATTATTACCATGGTGGGTAATATTGACATCAATATGTCCTTGATCTAAGAAACTTTGACCTTCAAGCATCAATTCAGTCGGTACTTCAATTTGAACAGGAAGGAGTCCCATTCTTTCCAACTTTTTCTTTCCCTTGTGAGGATTTTTATAACCATTTCCTCCATTTATCTGAAGTATTTCAAGCATACAATATTGCATGTGCATCCAAGTGTGATTCAAAGACTTTGGATCATATGCATTATATGCATTTTCAATTGCTCCATTTAACTCTTCAAATGTTCTCGAAAATTCTTTATACTGTAGTGACTGAATAGCTGCAAAAAAACCCAAATCAAGAATGTTCAAGTCCGGACTTTGTGCTGGCTGATTAATAAGCTTGATATTGAAACCATCCTTGGTTGCAACTTCTAAGAATTCTGTGTCATTTGGACTTATATGAGGCCTAGCGTTATCCTGTTGTATCCATATTTCCTTGCATGCTCCTAATGGCCACTTTGACCTGATTGCTGGAAGCATTTTATCAATTAACATTGATCTGATGGTGGATTTAGTTATTATTGACTGTAAAGCCTTAGTCTCAATAGTGCCTGCAGCTCTATTCTTTGAATTTTTCTTTGTTGCCACCTGTTCTGTGAAAGAAAAAACACCAAGCTTTCCATCCCAAAAGACTTCTCCATCACTAGAAATATGTGGTCTAGCAGCCCCAGCCATTACCATTACCTTTTCCATGAATGTTTTGCTTTGAGTTGCTCTATATGGGTCATCCTCCCACGGAAAAAGATAAAATCTTTGAGTCTTATCACTCATATAAAACCATTTTTCATCAATATGCACCATGTTATACATTGCACTAAACTTAGGAAGTTCAGTTACCATTCCTGGAATGATACTATTCATGATAAATTGCGCTCATTTAACTTTATGGTGATGCTTAAGTGATGGTTTTATGCTGTTTGTGTGTGCCCTAAGTATCCCAGTCCTTAGTAACCTATACACTGTTGTGTGGCTTAAGTGTAGTGCTTCTACTAACCCTCTAATTGTGGTTCTTTTTTCAATTGGTACTGCTGCTAAAATAGCTGGGTCAAACTCTAATTTCTTTCTTCCTCTTTGTCTTTTATGGCTAGACACATCAATCACTATATTACTCCCAAATTGGCTCTTTGCCTTAGCCCAAATTCTACCAATAGTGGACCGATCTACGTTTTATTCAATTGCTAAGTTTTTAATTGAACCTTTTGGAACAGATTTCCATCCTGGCCAAAACCGTTTTCCTTCTTGTGCTAAAATAAGCTTTTGCACAATATGTTGCCTTTGTTTATCAGTTAATTCAAATGTTTTCTTTCCGTTTTTCTCTAATACGACATTATCATGTTCTAATTCCATGACTACTACTATTGGGTTTGCATCATTATCTAATTCTACATTGCTATCATTATCAGATTTAGAAGAAAAGAGTACCTCAAAATCTGCATGAAAGCCTTGAGAATGCTCGAGATTATAAAGCTCTTCAAGGTCCTCAAGTCCCTTAACATCCATTCCCAATGTGCTGTGTGTGTTGTGATGACAAACAAAGGCTCTATGTGATGTGTGTGTTGTGAAAGTGCTCCTACTTTAAAAAAAAAAAAAAAAAAAAAAGTTGAACTTAATGCTTTGAATGTTAACAAATTAAGTTTCAGAGAATGTTTTTTTTTTTTTTTTTTTTTTTCTGATAACTCAACCCTTTTATATTGAAGTACTGAAGTGAGGGTGATGTATTGTGAAATTTGTTAGATGTTTTCAATTTTCAAATTTTTCAGTTTTAGTGGGTGTTTAAATTTTCAGCAATTTTGGTGGTATAATTTCATTTGAATTTTGGAGCCAAACCAAAATTCTACAAATAGAATTCCCATGTGATCCTTCCACCCCACGTGCATTCCCTTGTAGAAAAGCAGAAACCCATGTAGTGGTCCCCAATCCCCCAACTGACTTTTTGTTAATTATTTTTCTTCCTGGCAATAACAAGGGCACTTATGACATTTTACCTTTCTCTCTCATACTACCAAATTTTCTCACCTTTCCCCCCATAATGGCATCAGCTCGCGCCCTCCTAGATCTTTCAAACCCTACCGTGCCCAAAGTTCCAATCCATTTTATTAATAAAAAAAAAAAAAAAAACTATTAAAGTAATGCATACTTGTAATAAATTAAACAATTAAATAAAAAACCAAACTACATTAAACCCCTAAATCAAGGTAATCAACCCATAAGCCATAACCCCATACTCAACTCCATGAGCTCAACACTAGCACTAACAACAATTAGAAATTGTAAAGAAAAGAATGGATACTTACAAAAATCAATACTTTACATGGATCTCTTGCAAGCTCTCGCTCAAATTTTCTCTCTCCTGAGTTTAGCTCAAATACAGAACATGAATACGGAGTCGATCGACATGAAAATTTTCGGTTTGTAATTGCATTGTACTGCGAAAAATCCGGTTGATGTTGGTGGTGGGATTTAATTTTGGGGTGTATGAACCCTAGATCTGGGTTCTTGAATAAATTTGGGGGAAAAATAGGAGAGAGAAGATAAAGATCATATTATGAGGATATCTCCAATTCTTCGTAGCACGTGATTGTACAAAAAAGGTGATTTGGGAATATAAGGAGGGGCCAATTTGATGTTGTTAAATAATTTTAATCATGGTTAGAACAGTTTATAAGGGCTGATTATGTAGTACAAGTAAGGGTAAATTGGTAACTTTATATGTAAAAAGTTGCCCAAAATAGAAATGGTGCAATAAATATGAAACTTCCTAAAATGGTAAGTGGTGCAATAAAAAGAAAAGGAGGAAGTATAAATAACTGTAAATTAAAGTTTATGTGAGTTTTTTTCACTTTAATACTCATCCATTTGTCATCCGCTCCACCCGTTTCATCCGCGGATGATGGACGGATAGATATGGATGGTGGGTGAACGGGTGACAGATGGATGTGGATGGGGCAATTAGAATGATGGATGGATGCGGGTGAAGCTCCACCCGATCCAAATCCGATCCATTGCAAATTCTAGTCGCCAATTGATCTTGTGGTCGTTGCCCTTGTCCACAAAAAAAGCACCTTCCCAAATCCACCCAACTTAAGGTTTCTTAATTATTATTATTTTGAAAAATAGTAAACTTTAGGTTTTTTTTAATTATTATTATTCTCTTCGGCTACATTACAATATATATAGACAATAGGAATACGGATACCTAACCTTAATATTTTCGATTATCTTATCTTTCTAATATAAATATATTTACAATATCTCACGTATATATTACAATATTAATATTACCAACTACGAATTTATCCATTTCCTCAAAACACTAATAATATTCTCTAAATTTGCACAAATCAAATTGCAAAAAAAAATAAATAAATAAAAAAAAAAAATTGAAAAAATATATCGGAACGACTCTAGCAAGATCTCATAGTGACTCTTCTTTTGCTCAGCTTTATTACAAATCACACTAATAATGCTTACTCGTAGCTCCTTCTTTCCTTATGTTAAGCTCTCCACATTTTTTTTTTAATCAAAAACAAAACAAAAAAGAGTAAAGAAATCCAACGGATGGTTAGTAAGTATGTTCTTGTACTCCCTCCTTATTTTAAATAAGGGTTACACTTATCAAATCCGGCCGTGTTTTAATAAGTGTTATACTTTTTTTTTTTTTTTTTTTTTTTTTTTTTTTTTTTTTTGGTAAAAAACTAGATTAAAATATTATATACAATTCCCAACCAAATCCACTATTACTTTTTTTTTTTTATTACGTAGTATATATTTCCTCTTACTACATATATTTATTATTTTTCAATAAACTATTAACCTCACTATATTCTTTTACAATTTTTTAATACTCCAACTACCCCATTTACCTCTTATTTTACTTAAGTCAATTAAATCGTTTAAAACTATATGCCGGTCAAAATGTAACACTAAAAAAAACACGGAGGGAGTAATTAACATCGAAGTGGATGTGCCGGAGTGGTTATCGGGCATGACTAGAAATTATGTGGGCTTTGCCCGCGCAGGTTCTAATCCTTTAGTCTCAACTAATTTATAAATACCCAACTAACAACTTCATTTCTTCAGTTTCACATTTCACCTTTTATCTTTTTTCTTTCTTCAGTTCTTAGTTCATTGAGGTAGTTCTTGATTGTTCCTGTCAGGCTATCAAATATGGGGTTCAGTCGTATCACACATCAAATAAAAAATCGCATAAAAGATTACTTCAACAATAAAACCATTTTTGATCTACACGAATTCATACGTTTTCTCCAAAAACATTCCGAAGTTGCTCGAGAAAAAGAAATGCTGAAGAGAACTATCGACGATACGTTGAAAGAAGAGATAAAAAATTTCCAGCGTCTGATGTTGCAAGAAAGGAACGCTTACTTAAAATTTGAGGAAAAGTGGAGTACGACATCGTTCAACAACAGAGAAACTAAGGTCTTGGAAATTCAAGAATGTGAAGGCTATAAAAGGTCTGAATCATCGAGGTATTAACCCAGAAGTGGAGTAAATTTGATTGGTATTTTATAGGGTCTAGTTAGAGAGTCAGATAGTCGATCTAATTATGTTAGTCAATTAGTTGTGTTGGTCAGTTGTTTCATCAAGAACCAAATTTAGTGCATTCAGAACTTGATTATGGTATGATAGTTTGATTTCTTGTATGATTGTTTATGGCGATATTATACCAAATTTCATAACTCGAAATCTTGGTTATGGCGATAATAATAAAGGCTCAAATTAGTCGTATATGCATGCAAAATTTAACCACATTTTTAGGTATAATCAATTAGTTGTGTTGGTCAGTTGTTTCATCAAGAACCAAATTTAGTGCATTCAGAACTTGATTATGGTATGATAGTTTGATTTCTTGTATGATTGTTTATGGCGATATTATACCAAATTTCTTAACTCGAAATCTTGGTTATGGCGATAATAATAAAGGCTCAAATTAGTCGTATATGCATGCAAAATTTAACCACATTTTTAGGTATAATCAATTAGTTGTGTTGGTCAGTTGTTTCATCAAGAACCAAATTTAGTGCATTCAGAACTTGATTATGGTATGATAGTTTGATTTCTTGTATGATTGTTTATGGCGATATTATACCAAATTTCTTAACTCGAAATCTTGGTTATGGCGATAATAATAAAGGCTCAAATTAGTCGTATATGCATGCAAAATTTAACCACATTTTTAGGTATAATCAATTAGTTGTGTTGGTCAGTTGTTTCATCAAGAACCAAATTTAGTGCATTCAGAACTTGATTATGGTATGATAGTTTGATTTCTTGTATGATTGTTTATGGCGATATTATACCAAATTTCTTAACTCGAAATCTTGGTTATGGCGATAATAAATAAAGGCTCAAATTAGTCGTATATGCATGCAAAATTTAACCACATTTTTAGGTATAATCAATTAGTTGTGTTGGTCAGTTGTTTCATCAAGAACCAAATTTAGTGCATTCAGAACTTGATTATGGTATGATAGTTTGATTTCTTGTATTATTGTTTATGGCGATATTATACCAAATTTCTTAACTCGAAATCTTGGTTATGGCGATAATAATAAAGGCTCAAATTAGTCGTATATGCATGCAAAATTTAACCACATTTTTAGGTATAATCAATTAGTTGTGTTGGTCAGTTGTTTCATCAAGAACCAAATTTAGTGCATTCAGAACTTGATTATGGTATGATAGTTTGATTTCTTGTATGATTGTTTATGGCGATATTATACCAAATTTCTTAACTCGAAATCTTGGTTATGGCGATAATAAATAAAGGCTCAAATTAGTCGTATATGCATGCAAAATTTAACCACATTTTTAGGTATAATCAATTAGTTGTGTTGGTCAGTTGTTTCATCAAGAACCAAATTTAGTGCATTCAGAACTTGATTATGGTATGATAGTTTGATTTCTTGTATGATTGTTTATGGCGATATTATACCAAATTTCTTAACTCGAAATCTTGGTTATGGCGATAATAATAAAGGCTCAAATTAGTCGTATATGCATGCAAAATTTAACCACATTTTTAGGTATAATCAATTAGTTGTGTTGGTCAGTTGTTTCATCAAGAACCAAATTTAGTGCATTCAGAACTTGATTATGGTATGATAGTTTGATTTCTTGTATGATTGTTTATGGCGATATTATACCAAATTTCTTAACTCGAAATCTTGGTTATGGCGATAATAATAAAGGCTCAAATTAGTCGTATATGCATGCAAAATTTAACCACATTTTTAGGTATAATCAATTAGTTGTGTTGGTCAGTTGTTTCATCAAGAACCAAATTTAGTGCATTCAGAACTTGATTATGGTATGATAGTTTGATTTCTTGTATGATTGTTTATGGCGATATTATACCAAATTTCTTAACTCGAAATCTTGGTTATGGCGATAATAATAAAGGCTCAAATTAGTAGTATATGCATGCAAAATTTAACCACATTTTTAGGTATAATCAATTAGTTGTGTTGGTCAGTTGTTTCATCAAGAACCAAATTTAGTGCATTCAGAACTTGATTATGGTATGATAGTTTGATTTCTTGTATGATTGTTTATGGCGATATTATACCAAATTTCTTAACTCGAAATCTTGGTTATGGCGATAATAATAAAGGCTCAAATTAGTCGTATATGCATGCAAAATTTAACCACATTTTTAGGTATAATCAATTAGTTGTGTTGGTCAGTTGTTTCATCAAGAACCAAATTTAGTGCATTCAGAACTTGATTATGGTATGATAGTTTGATTTCTTGTATGATTGTTTATGGCGATATTATACCAAATTTCTTAACTCGAAATCTTGGTTATGGCGATAATAATAAAGGCTCAAATTAGTCGTATATGCATGCAAAATTTAACCACATTTTTAGGTATAATCAATTAGTTGTGTTGGTCAGTTGTTTCATCAAGAACCAAATTTAGTGCATTCAGAACTTGATTATGGTATGATAGTTTGATTTCTTGTATGATTGTTTATGGCGATATTATACCAAATTTCTTAACTCGAAATCTTGGTTATGGCGATAATAATAAAGGCTCAAATTAGTCGTATATGCATGCAAAATTTAACCACATTTTTAGGTATAATCAATTAGTTGTGTTGGTCAGTTGTTTCATCAAGAACCAAATTTAGTGCATTCAGAACTTGATTATGGTATGATAGTTTGATTTCTTGTATGATTGTTTATGGCGATATTATACCAAATTTCTTAACTCGAAATCTTGGTTATGGCGATAATAAATAAAGGCTCAAATTAGTCGTATATGCATGCAAAATTTAACCACATTTTTAGGTATAATCAATTAGTTGTGTTGGTCAGTTGTTTCATCAAGAACCAAATTTAGTGCATTCAGAACTTGATTATGGTATGATAGTTTGATTTCTTGTATTATTGTTTATGGCGATATTATACCAAATTTCTTAACTCGAAATCTTGGTTATGGCGATAATAATAAAGGCTCAAATTAGTCGTATATGCATGCAAAATTTAACCACATTTTTAGGTATAATCAATTAGTTGTGTTGGTCAGTTGTTTCATCAAGAACCAAATTTAGTGCATTCAGAACTTGATTATGGTATGATAGTTTGATTTCTTGTATGATTGTTTATGGCGATATTATACCAAATTTCTTAACTCGAAATCTTGGTTATGGCGATAATAAATAAAGGCTCAAATTAGTCGTATATGCATGCAAAATTTAACCACATTTTTAGGTATAATCAATTAGTTGTGTTGGTCAGTTGTTTCATCAAGAACCAAATTTAGTGCATTCAGAACTTGATTATGGTATGATAGTTTGATTTCTTGTATGATTGTTTATGGCGATATTATACCAAATTTCTTAACTCGAAATCTTGGTTATGGCGATAATAATAAAGGCTCAAATTAGTCGTATATGCATGCAAAATTTAACCACATTTTTAGGTATAATCAATTAGTTGTGTTGGTCAGTTGTTTCATCAAGAACCAAATTTAGTGCATTCAGAACTTGATTATGGTATGATAGTTTGATTTCTTGTATGATTGTTTATGGCGATATTATACCAAATTTCTTAACTCGAAATCTTGGTTATGGCGATAATAATAAAGGCTCAAATTAGTCGTATATGCATGCAAAATTTAACCACATTTTTAGGTATAATCAATTAGTTGTGTTGGTCAGTTGTTTCATCAAGAACCAAATTTAGTGCATTCAGAACTTGATTATGGTATGATAGTTTGATTTCTTGTATGATTGTTTATGGCGATATTATACCAAATTTCTTAACTCGAAATCTTGGTTATGGCGATAATAATAAAGGCTCAAATTAGTCGTATATGCATGCAAAATTTAACCACAATTTTAGGTATAATCAATTAGTTGTGTTGGTCAGTTGTTTCATCAAGATTCAAATTTAGTGCATTCAGAACTTGATTATGGTATGATAGTTTGATTTCTTGTATGATTGTTTATGGCGATATTATACCAAATTTCTTAACTCGAAATCTTGGTTATGGCGATAATAAATAAAGGCTCAAATTAGTCGTATATGCATGCAAAATTTAACCACATTTTTAGGTATAATCAATTAGTTGTGTTGGTCAGTTGTTTCATCAAGAACCAAATTTAGTGCATTCAGAACTTGATTATGGTATGATAGTTTGATTTCTTGTATGATTGTTTATGGCGATATTATACCAAATTTCTTAACTCGAAATCTTGGTTATGGCGATAATAATAAAGGCTCAAATTAGTCGTATATGCATGCAAAATTTAACCACATTTTTAGGTATAATCAATTAGTTGTGTTGGTCAGTTGTTTCATCAAGAACCAAATTTAGTGCATTCAGAACTTGATTATGGTATGATAGTTTGATTTCTTGTATGATTGTTTATGGCGATATTGTACCAAATTTCTTAACTCGAAATCTTGGTTATGGCGATAATAAATAAAGGCTCAAATTAGTCGTATATGCATGCAAAATTTAACCACATTTTTAGGTATAATCAATTAGTTGTGTTGGTCAGTTGTTTCATCAAGAACCAAATTTAGTGCATTCAGAACTTGATTATGGTATGATAGTTTGATTTCTTGTATGATTGTTTATGGCGATATTATACCAAATTTCTTAACTCGAAATCTTGGTTATGGCGATAATAATAAAGGCTCAAATTAGTCGTATATGCATGCAAAATTTAACCACATTTTTAGGTATAATCAATTAGTTGTGTTGGTCAGTTGTTTCATCAATAACCAAATTTAGTGCATTCAGAACTTGATTATGGTATGATAGTTTGATTTCTTGTATGATTGTTTATGGCGATATTATACAAAATTTCTTAACTCGAAATCTTGGTTATGGCGATAATAATAAAGGCTCAAATTAGTCGTATATGCATGCAAAATTTAACCACATTTTTAGGTATAATATAGACTTAGATTATATTTTTTTTATAAAATGTAATTATAATATCAGTATATAACACTGTATGGCTTTGCATGTCTCATAATTATGCGTAATTTGTTAACTTTTGTACAATAAATATTGATTTATTAGGGCTTGTATTAAGATTTCAACGAACTATAATGGTACGGTGCAAACATCATTTACCGTAGCTATCAATTTGGGTCCAATAATAGCTTACTATATAATATATATTATCAAAAAAATAAAAATAAAAAAGGTTGTAAATTTCCTAATGCTTTACCGTTTAAATAAATACTGTAATTGATTATAAACATATCTACGAGTAACTTTGTATTTTATCTTCCTATTTGCTGCAATAATAGAAACCAATCTAACTTTGTACATACGTTGATACGTAACAAATTAATAAAAGTTTGATTCTATGGCCTATGGGGTGAGCATATACTAATTAAGTTCTTGAATGTATTACATTGTTTGTCTAATATTTGGACTCATGGATGATTATGTTTGCCGGTTAAACTTAATGAAGACGCGCAGTTTAATTATTATGAGTTTGATCAAGTTATATATAGGTCAAACCACAATGACATGCGTTAGATTCTATTTCCAATTAACTTGATAGCGGTATATCTAATCTACTAGTATTAAGTTTTTTTTTTTTCTTCATATGAAGGACATATTACGGTTAGAATAGTTTTATTATTGTTAAGTTAATTGTTAAACATGAATTGAACATTAGTAGCCAATACAATACCAAAAAAATATTACTCGTAATATTAAGATAATGACATATGTATAATAGGTTATAAGTTCATTGTCGGAGTCTTTTATAACGCTCTAAACTCGTTCAGACATCGGACCCAAAAAAAACTTACTACATTAGGATGATATGATGCCTGATGTAAAATCTAACCACCTAAAAATAGAGGAGACTGGACAAATCCCTACCGCAACGTTTAAATGTTGAAAGTAAAGCAAACTTTAAATAAGATAGAACCAATTTTATAGTGAGAGAAGAATTGTAAGAGAGAGAAAATTATGGAGAACGACCTGCAACAATCATCAATTTATGCAGTAATTCAACCCAATAGGCCCACATTCTTTATACATATCCATTTTTTAAAAATAAAAAGGATGATTTTAATTTTTAAATTAAACGCTAAAAATGGCAAACTTTGTAAAAAAATTATTTAAACTCTCGAGTATTGGACTATTGGTGGGAAAATAAATTAAGGAAAAATTGACGATACAATCTCAACTATGGCCGAACTTCTTTTAAATGTTTCAGCTTTCGATTAAGTCAGGATGGTTTCTCAAATCAGCCCCTAAATGAGTTTTTAATTGACTGGTTAATAATTAATAGTGTCACGTGTCGTGTTTTCTTTAGGATAAGCTAAAAATAAATAAATAATCTTCCACTACTCTAAACACCTATCCCTTCCCTTTAAGGACCTATTCTCTTCACGACTTCACCTAGTCATAATAAGCCACAAACTGGTTACCATCATGAGTTGATCGATAATTGAGATCTTTGTAAGAATAATGTCAATAACTAAGATTAAAAGCGTCAATTTTTCCAAAAATTAATTCAACAACAAAAATATGAAAAGTACTAACTAAATCACAAATATAAAGTCACATTACAAAATCTTTAAAAACTATAACTTCGCTAATGATGCATTTGATGAGAACATGATATTGACACTAGATTTTCGAGTAGATAAATGAAAAAGCATAGATAAATATCGAAAATAAAAATGCAAGTATTAAAAACAGCTTATATTTTTTTTGAAAAAAAAAAAAAAACAGCTTATATCATTAGGCACACAACACACGTTGACATAACATTACTTTTATGAATATAATTGGATCGCCAAAATCTATGCGTAAAACATTTTATTAGTTAGGTCAAAATTGCATTTGACCTTGAGGCTTGAATTAATGATAGGAGACATTTTTGTAATACCAATTTCGGTTTATTACTGTCTTTGTGCCTATTAATCAGCACGGATTACTATTTAAAATACTTTCAAGATCTCAGATCGATTAATAGAGAAAACATCAAACAGTCGAATAGAAAATGACAAGAAAATATATTAAGTCACGAATTATTGAATTATGGACATGCCATTAACTAGCTGTAAAGAATTATCCAGCCAACTAACAGGAATAGCTGGTTTGGTAAAATTTTGTAATTCGCGGGGTAAGAAGCATTCTGGCAAAAGTCGTCATATATCCCCAAATAGCCCTCTGATCAAGATCAACTAAGGGTACTAACTCTGATCTACTACACTATCAAACACATCCGCAAAAGAGCAAACAATTTCATGAGTTCTTTGCCCATAACACACGACGTTGAAAACACTAATAGTTCTCCAAAGGCTGAAGCTGTTTCTCATCAGCAAATAAGAAGTCCCTGATTAACCAGAGGTATCTGAAAACTGCATCCTGGTTATGAATTGAAAGGGACAATACATAGACAAAAATCAAATCAAACATTCCACAGATAATAATTAAAATTGTGTATGTACATAAGTTTCAAGGATGGTTGCGTGAAGGGGGCAGAAGAGTGAAGATTCTAATGTTGAGCTGAGATACGAGCCTATATCCAGAAGTCATAACTCTTATCACATTGCGTACTTTCTTTTGTTTATTCACATGCCCGAAATGTAATCTCAGAATTCGAGCTTGCGTTTTTCCATCTTTAGTGAGACACTAATCTGGGCATACTGATCTTAGGAATTCCACAAAAGACTGTACTGGATAAACTGTGTTCCAAAAGGTAATCCTCCAAAACATCACTGACCCATATTTCCCAAAAGTCGCTCCACAGCAGCATTAACATTACCACGAGTAGCTTGCAAAGCCCTTATGTTCTCTTGTGCATCGAAAAAACCCATCTCTTGAAGCTGTGTCAACTGAGTTGCATAAAGCTCTTCAGGTGGTACTGCCAAATTAACAGAGACAAAACAGTAAGAAGCTAATAATACTGATGAGAAAAGCTTTCTCAACATTTGATTTAAGAGGAGAAAGAACCCAAACCATTTGAATTCTCTGGGGTGGTTAAACCGCCAGCACCAAGACCACCAAACATGCTCATCAGCATCTCCAGACCCATATCTCTATTTGCATTTCCTGATATTTGCAATTTGCATGAAGATTTTTAGATTAAACTAAAAAAAAAAAAAAAAAAAAAAAAAAAAAAAAAAAAAAAAAAAAAACAAGAAAGACGAGATCACAATGAACAAGAGCCACAATTTACCTGCAGCGCCAGCATTTGGTGATTGATCTCTGTATGAAAAACAAGACAAAGAAAAATGTAGTTACAAATTGGAATATCTAAATACATAAACTTTATACATAGCACAGTGGACACCCAATTCCCCTCCCTAATCCCCCAAGAGCACCATCCAATTACAGAGACAGGACCTAATTTCTCTCCTGCTATCTGTGGGATTACCCACTATAAAAAGCACAGGAACAACACAGAACAATTACAACATTAGGAACCTGATAAATCAATTTCACAATAATTGGTAAACAAATGAATCCAGATCAATAAGCAGCAATTCTTAGTGCAGATCTCGCTAGTATCAGAATTCAGAAAGCAAAAGAGCATAGTATAGTATCTATCTTATGTAAACTTGCTGACAAACGAATTGCACGAAAAATATTCAAAGGGAAGATGATAAGGAGGGGTGAAATTGAGGGATTTTAAAATTTTAGGACCAAGAAACAAAATTGGACAACATTTGTGGAATCCGGAGTCAAAGACCTACAGAGTACAAACCACAATAATATATATACAAAGATCAACGATAATTCACAATCCCGAGAAAACTTTATCTATTAGCTATACAGGAATTGTCATAGGTGGACAGCAAAAGCTAAAATGAGGAAAGAAAAGATTAAGATCCCTAGTAAGTAGAAAATAGGACACTTCAGTTTCAGCATCCCCAAAAGGAGGCATAACCAAACTTACTGGTTTGTTTGAGGACGGTTCATTCCTGATAGAAGTGACTGCTGCATAGCTAGCATTTGCTGCATAAAAAGAAAGACTCAGTCCACAGATATCAAACCACAGAGCTTAATAAAGACGCAACATCCAATAAGCAAATGACAGAACTAAATTTTACACAAGATTCACAGATCTAATCCGGATAATCTCACAATAAAGGGGAGGGGTTCTTGTATAGACAGTCCTTTATCTTTGTTATTTTTATTGTAAAGTTGACTGAATTCAGTTCATACAATTGCATACTACATAAAAAAACCAAAGGAGTTTATAATCCCCTCCGTCTCCCCCACCAATCACCATGTATATAGGCCAACATCTCTCCATCCCCTACCTCGACCCAAGCACAGACACCCATCACATTCAGCAGTGCCCTAATTATCCTCCACTAGCAACATCATCCTATTACAGCCAGCAATGCCTACACCACCCAAAGCATTGGGACTTTCTGGCATCACTACTTTCTCACCTCACCAACCAACTTTGTAGTACCAACTATCGCATAATGAATTGCCTGGAGGATCCAGATCAGAAACTCCAGTCAATCTGACCATTACAAATTGGCCATCAACTCTACTGCTTGTGTTGTTTCCATAGAATACAACAAAGCCTAAGACCCGAAATGATTTGGGGTCGGCTAACATGAACCGTCTTAAAGAACTGTCAGCAAAGAAATGGGGCATACCAAACAAACTCATTAAATAAAAGCGGACAATATGTGTAAAGTGAGAACCAAAAGAGGGTGTACTAACAACTTTCAAGAGAGTTTATAAAAAAGTGGTATGGGGATACTAAACAGAGGATAAACATGCAAGTAAAAACACATACAGGTTAGATAAGAGTTTGCAAAACACAATGAGTCAAGATTAAATAAATAATTTAACATATAAAAAGGTTAATTAATTTATATATTTTGACAAAAATCCTTTAAAACCTATGTTGCTCGGACTCTTTCATTTACCTCACGTGTCCGTGTCGACACGACTCGTGTCGGACACCGACACCGACACCGACACTTGGATACTTCATTTTTAACTAAAAACACAACTTTTTTCAAGAAAATGGGCAAGTCCGATGCTTGGACACCCGTGTCTAATTTGACACTTCATCCGAGTCCAAGTAACATAGTTTAAAACCACTATCTGAAATTCTACGTCTTCACTAGAGCTATAAAGAGCATAAATTATAAAACAAGGAGTAAATCATTACCTGCATCATCTCAGGATTTGCCATCTGACGAAGAACATCAGAATTTTGCATCATTTCTCGCAGCTGAGGGTTTGAATCAGTCATAGCACGCAGCTGTGGACTCATATTAAGAATCTACAATCAACAGATGACAGTCAGAAATCTGATTAAAAGTTCATATTAAGAATCTACAGTACATAGATGATAGTTCAAATAATTACCTGATTCATATACTGTGGGTTGGATAGCATGCTTTGCATCATCTGTGAGATTGCTGGATTTTGCATCATCTGATTCATCATTGATGCATCTGGAAGTCCACCTCCACCAAGCATACGATCCAAATCTGGAAGGCTACCTAATCCACCAACAGGAGGTGACCTTGTATCTCCAGAAGGGTTTGTTGTAGGAGTACTGTTTGTCTGGGCGCCTCCTAGAAAATACAAAAAGGGCATATAGTCAGAATGATAATGCAAATCATAGTGAAGGCATAAATAACACTGTAACAGAAACCTGAACAATAAAAACTTTAGAATAAATACCCTCTTATCCTGAAAAATTAACATAAAGAGTAGACTTTCTGCAAAGGTGTATGATGTCCCCTTTCCCAACTTACAAAGATTGATATGCAAATGGTTCAACTAATAGAAAAAGTCTATTAGAAAAATCATGTCATTCACTAATATACAAAGGATCAGGACAATGCAAAATTCAGTTTGGACAAGGAGAAATCTTTCGATGCATCCATAAATAACCAATAAATACAAGGAAACAAGTCAGAGGAAAAGAACACTTGGATAAACTCACCTGCAGCACTATTCCAGGGGTTTGGAAGTGGATTAGTATTCGGAGCTCCAGTTTCAGATCCAGTTGTTGATGGGTTATTAGAACCATCTCTCTGTTGTCCACCACCAGCAGCCTGATTTCCCAAAAGAGCAGCAAATGGGTTAGCACTCGGATTAGTTCCTGCATCCCCAGCCATAGTGGTGGCATTCAGAAATGGTTCTTGGACATTCTCATACATGCGTCTGAGCATGTTAAAACCTTCAGGAGAGGATTCAATGTTGCTCATAGCTCGGTCAGTGTTCCGCATCATCTCACGCATGAGCTCAGGATTCCTTGCAGTTTCTAAGGTCTGCCTGAGAATACTAGGGTCATTCAATATATGAGCCAGCTCTGGATTCCGATCAATGATGTCGCGCATCTGAGGATTGCTCATAATCAGGTTTCGCATAAGATCTGGATTATTCATCAGACCCTGAATGGCAGGCATGTTCATTATTTCTCTCATCATATTTGGGTTCTGGGTAAGTTGTTGCTGCATTTGTTCAAAATCTGGAAGTCCAGCTCCTAGTAAACCAGGAGGAGGCGCACCAGTTCCACCCAGACCAAGTCCAGAAAATAAGGATGCCCCAAGACCAGCACTTCCTAAACCTCCACTTTCTGTTGGACCAGCAGCAGGAGCAGAAACCGGGGTAGTGTCAGAAGCAGCAGAATTCGTAGTTCCGGAAGGAGCAGTCGATGCAGATGCAGCAAAACCACGAACCATATGGATGGTATGATCTGCTTGCAAACCTTCAAGGAAAACGTAAAAGAGGAGATCATTTTCAAGTACATAAACAAATACAAGGCTTTAGAAATAGCTCTTGATAACTTATAAGGTATATCACGGATTTTTAAGTAAAACAGGGAAAAAGGCAATTATAAATCTAACAAAATTGCAGCAAAAACATTATACAGTACAAATAGAAAAAAATTACCACAAAATCTAATGGTGTAACTTAGTACAAGAGGGAAAAAGAAGTTAAGTATTGAAATTGGACCACAAATCCCACAATGCTTAGTTTGAAAATGTAAAATTTTGAAGACCAAAACAAGATAAGGACTTGGGTGGATAGCAACATCTGAAATCAGTCAAGAAAACCTTACAAAAATGAAACAAAAAGGTTCAAAAATAGAAACAATAGTGTACAAAACACGAGGTGAAGAAAAAAAAAGATAGAAAGGACCTCCCCGCCCAAGTACAGCTGAAGAAGTATGCATAGCCTTGACCTACCACTTTAAAACCCCTAACAAGTTCTCTTCAACCATCACAGGTTTAATACAGAAAAATACTTCTAGAAAAAGTGATGCTAAAATAGTAGTCTTCAGAATTTCAAAATGGGGAAAAAAAAATTGAAGCATGCACCGTGCAACGATCAAACACAAAAATAAGAGAAGAAGATCTAATAATAAACATCTTCAAAACTACTGAAGACAAAAATCTAGCTTGTGAGATAGAGTTCTCGACTCCTAATGACCATAACCATACAAATCTGTGGCTTTCTATGCTACTCATAATTTCATAAATGGTAAATCTCCACAGCAAAAATATAAAGAAGCAAAAGCAAGTCAACATTATCGCAACCATTTCGTTTGTGGTGTTCACATAACCTGATAACCATCATCACTGTGAGTCTGTGAGGCTGCATTCTAGAAAAAAGTATAAATTCCATCTCCTTAGAAAGATCGGAATAACACATTAACTTGTCTCCACTAACATCAAGAAAAAAGAGCCATTCATCAGCTCCAACCCTCCACAACAAAACCCTTCCTCTATCCTATTAATAAGTTGACAACTTGACGTGAATCACAAAATTGGAAACCACATTTAAAAAAAAAAAAAGGTATCACTGGAACATTCAGGCTCCAATGATTCAAAATTCTGAACAAATCATATCTAGTAGCTACAACCATGTCTCAGTCAAATTCTACAAAGGAACTGACATAGATGAAAGGAAAAGCTGCAAACTTTTTGAAAATAAAATCAACAAGTGATGAGATTAATGAGCCATCTGTAAAGATAGTTTTCCTTAAGAAAGATTGATTGATTGAGGCTTATGGGATAGCCGACCCCACTTATGGAATTAAGGCTTTGATTGATTGATTGAAAAATACAGTGTAAAATATTTTCTTAAGATTGTAATTACACTACTTCACAACGGAGAAACTCAAGATAAATCCATTTTGAGCCAACCTAAAGATTTTGTTAAGAATTCGATAGAGTCCAGATTCGGTCAAAATCTTTAGAAAAATTAAAGCAATGCATAGAAATTATGTATCATGAAGTGATGTGCAGACACTGAAATTCAACACATTAACTATCCCCGTTGATAATTGACAATGCTAGCATCTTGATTTTAGTTGAGCACATTAACAGTAAAATGCTATCTCCAAGCTATGAAATAGAACACACAGGACAACTAGTAGTCCTATTTCTTCAGACTACAAAAAGCTTTCTCAAATACATATTCAATTGGCTTAGCTGCCAGCTCGTGAATCGCAAGTATATATCAAAGAACACTTGGAATTTTCTTGTTCACAAATTCGAACATCAAAAGCGTTAAGCCACAAAATGTTCGCTAAAACAATTATGAACGTTGCATGAATCATTGCCAAAAAAATACACAACCTTTGATACAAGGCACATCGTAGAGTCTAAATCACAAAACCTAGGCACATTAATAAGAACAATCCATACGATACCAAAATCAACAAGTTAACCGAAGGTTACAATGGATGCGAGGAAATGCAATGCCACACCAATAGTGACATATATACACATATGAGTTAATAAATTCGCATATTGCAGCCACAAATCAACTACGATATCAACACATCCTCCCAAAACTTCTTATTATAAACAGCAATCAGATCCAATTCATCCAAACAAATATATCCAAAAAAACTCAAATTCCGCACGAAAATCAATTCCAATCCCAAATCAAATAATTTCTCAATCGAAACCAGCTCCAGCTAACATTCAAACAGATCTCTCATCACAAAATTTCACAAATTACCAAATAAATCAACATCGACCCAAAAACCAACAAATTCAACAAAAATCACAAAAAAAAAGATAAAAATCGGCGAAAAAATCAACATACCATAGCTTTCTAGGGTTTGGTCATCTTTCAGAATCCGACCTTTGTAGATCAACCTCTGCTGCTCGGCAGGAACATCACAGTTTTGCGCAACAAGCAATTTGAAAGCGCCGACGTTGGAATCAAGCGTAGTTTTGACGGAAAATTTGGAGCCGTTGGAACATCGAATATTGACGGAAACTTCGCCGACGGTAACAGGAACGGCATCGCTGGAATCTCCTTCAGCTCCCATGGTTGTAGAAAAGGGGGAAAATTGATCGATCGATCGAAGAGAAGAAGAAAACCCTAACCCTAAAATACGAAGAAATAGGGGAATTTTGCGAAGACGAAGTTTTTATGTGAAGAAGGAGAAAGAATTGGTGTTGGTAATAATAGTAACGATGATTTTATTTTTATTTTATTGGTGTTTTAATTGATTTATTTAATAATAGTGTGTGAAAAAATAAATGAATCTTTAATTTAATAATTAATTAATTAAAATTAGAATAGTAGGAGAAGTAGTTTTCTATGGAAGTGTAGAATGAAAGAGAAAAAAGATGAGAGAGAAAGAGAGAATAAATATGGAGAGAGAAAAGGGAAAAAGAGGATATGTTTTGGGATTAATTTTGGGTTTCGAATGTTTTGAGATGAGCTAGAATTGTGTTTCACCACCAATGAAAGCTTGCCACGTGTATATTTTGACATGCAAATCACTTTTTCTTATTTTCTTAAAAGATTTAGTCTCTTGCTTTCAAAAAAAAAAAAAAAATATAGTCTCTTAAATAAAATGATAATAATTGAGAAATTTGTCAATAATTTTGAAAAAATTAGGAAATTCACTTATTTTGTAATAACACTTTGTGTTTGATTTTAATTAACTTTCGGATAAATAAATACGAGTAGATGATGTCTCTATAAAGTATAGACTCTATTTATTACGGAGTATTAACCTTCGATGACTTATGTTACCACCTCAATTTCTCCGTACCTTGCCCCAACCCCCAACTAACTGCCCTTTATTGATATTGATGGCCAAATAATATACATGTACAATATGGAGTTAATTCATGATTATCATCAAATTTCGTATATTTGATCTTTCAAGTTTTGGTTAGAGTTAACGAAAAATTTAAAAAAAAAAAAACTTTGGTTTAACCATATTGCATTTGACGAGAATTAAAAATATGTATTTCGGAGTACTTTATTTTTATAGGATTGTGCGAAAAAAAAAAAAAAAAGTTAACTCAAAGAAAATTCAAGTAGTGAATTATGCCTAAATATCATAAATCCAAATTTAAGTGATTACTTCATATAATGGTATGATTGGTACCAAGTGAGACATGACATAGGGCCTGTGCTGATTAACTGAACTGAACTGAATATTTTATGAGAGAAGAAAATTAATAACTGAACTTATTGGAGCTAAACTGAACTGAAATGAAAATAAGCTAAAGAGAACAGGCTCACAGTCCTTCTTTTAGTTCTTTATATTCATGTGTTTAAGTCATTTGGTTTTGGTGAATGTTTTACCGTGAGTTAGTAGTACACTAGAAAGTTAAGTGAACAAAAGAAACGCGAGCAAGAAGTTAATTGTTTGGGCCAAGTCCATTGTCCTAAGACCATTGACCTGGAATTACAAAAATACCCCTCCATGATCCAGCAGCCCATCATTAGTCATTGCAAAGTATAGATTTACCCCTAATCTGTCTAACTAAGTACAACTTCTGCCACCTAAAAGTACAACTATAAATAGCTCTCGAATAATTTTTTTTTTTTTTTGGTGCTTAGAGAGCCACAAGGGCGGGTGATGAGAATCGATCCCAAGATCTCTTGGAACCGGGAGGGAACTTTTTCCTAATTCTCTCTTCTTCTCTCTCTAAAGTACTCTCTCTCTACTTTCTCTCTCTACAAAGTACAATAGCTGACTTAAGCATCTGAGGGGCTTTCCCGGGTCACACCCCCGAGGCAGTTTACTTTCTCTCTTTTGCAGGCCAACGAGCTCTAAGACATCAAGGCGGAGTCGAAGGACACTTGGACATTCATTGGACTTAGCCTCTTAGACATCTTGATATTATTACCCTAAGTCCCTAACCCCGAGGAGTATTCTGTTTCCATAAACATTAATGTGTTTATGCTTTGCATTTGTTTGCATTCATATATACGAATATACATGCTTTTACATTATAAAATTTCTTCTATCTATTATTTATGGCTGGTTCAATATCACAAAAAAAAAAAAAAATGATGTATGTCCACTATTAATTTAATAATGAGTTATTGACTTACACTTAATAAGCTAGATTAGTTTTTGCCATACAAATAAGCTTACAAAGTCTACATAATAATCCGAATCTCTTAATGGAATCAATAATTTGATAATATGTTTGATGGCATGTTTTTTTTTTTTTTTTTTTTTTTTTTTTTTTTTTTTTTGAATTAACTATGAGGAAAGTAAGTTTAGATAGTAAAGAATGATTTATATATAGTTCAATTATATGCCAACACTTTTTTAAAAAAAAATTCTTGTTGATCAATCATGGAGTACTTGTAGCATATTAAATTATATGATCATTTTGTTTATTGCTTGCATACTTGCACAAAATTTAAGCATTAGCTAGCTGAAGACTGATGTATAATATACTCATGTCCTTTGTTAGTTGTTAGCTTAGCTTATGGGCGATATCGGAGATAATTGAGTGCGTATGATCAACCATAAACGCTAGACACATACATGTGATCAAGATTTTTCACGTTGAAGTGATATGTGTTTTAGAAAAAGTTTGTTTTATTGCAATACAAAATGATGGTATCATTAGATAGCTAGTAACAAACTAACAATGTACCATACATTATATATCCTACAATATGCAAATATAATGCATATACCCCCAATATTACGTATACATCAAGTCAAATATAATGAACCAAAATTACATGCATGCACAACTATTTAATCTTAAAATACAACAAACTAAAAGTAATATCAATATTGGATGGCTAGTTACATGTTGACATTCAATGTTTATGGTGATATCCACCATCATAATCACCTCCATATCCGGAACCATAACCAGAGCCATATCCGGAACCAGAACCATATCCAGAGCCACCATCATTGCCACCTCCTCCTCCACCACCACCGCCGCCGCCACCCCCTCCTCCACCTCCCATACCACCACTGCTACTTCCATAGCCAGAACCACTACCACTACCATACCCTGAGCCATAGCCAGAGCCACCATGACCACCTCCCCCTCCTCCACCACCTCCTCTACCTCCCCCTCCACCACCACCACCACCTAGACCTCCACCAGACCCATATCCGGATCCATATCCAGACCCAGACCCAGACCCATATCCAGACCCCGAACCCCCTCTACCTCCTCCTCCCCCTCCACCACCGCCTCCACCTCCACCTCTACCACCACCTCCCCCACCTGCACTACCATATCCCTCACCATAGCCAGACCCTGATCCAGACCCATAACCGAATCCCTCATTTCCGCCACCACCACCTCCTCCTCTACCTCCTCCACCACCGCCTCCTCCTCCACCACTTACTCTAACCCCTCTCGGTACCCTAATTGCAACACATATCTCCACAAGAAGTAGAGCCACCAACATAGCCCCAATGACCTTAGAATTGGCCATTTCTTAAGACTTGATGATCACAACTTAATCAAGATCGTATCAACTAACTAGTGAACAAATGAGATAATGTATTATTTCTCTCTTAACTTCTTAGATGTTATCTATATCTCTAGACTGTATTAGTGATCATAACATAGATGTTTGTATTAAGAGATCAAGAATCACAAATGCTTGTGAACCAACATGTAAAAATGGAAGGTCTATATATAGGGTAAGGCAAAGATCTAGTACGTTCCAAAGATAGGTGGGGGTTTAATCATACAAGGACGTGTGTATGGGTCACGGTCATCATAACTTAGTGGTTTTGGTGGCATTGTTGTGGCGGTGGGTGATTGTTCATTTGCAACTATAGTGGCCTGCATTCTGTCTTCTTCTTCTTCTTTAATCATAGACTTGTATATTGTAATGTTTTATAAAAAGTATATATTCTTGTCAATAAAGTTTCTTCCCACTATATTTTGACTTGCTTATCATACGGAAAAGAAACGACGCATGCATTCACATTTTTTCTATCTTATTATTGGTTGCAAACTTGCATTCACATTTTTTACGCAATCATTAATGCTTACATATTCGTACCATTGCTAAATCATTTTGATAAACCATATATTATAAGTTTATAGCTAAGGGTTGGGGGGGGGGGGGGATTTAGATAGATTATAACACTACCTATAGTTAAACGCATGATCATATCGTCTAGTAATACAATTTATACAAATGCTCTTAGTTCGGTGAAATCAAGGGTGCGTGTTTACATTTCCCTTTAAAAAATTTAAAAGTTTAGATAACATCTATTTAGAATTTTAGGTCTAATATCTTCCAATAAGTTTCAATTATGTAAATGTTTATTATCTTGCAATTTGGTAAATTTCAGTCATGGTCAATAATCAGGTTTAAGAATTTCAAAAGATTCACTGAAGATAGATAATGTGCCCCAATATCTCACTCTATGGTCGTTTGATATCATACACACCTGCTATGATAATAGATTAATAACTTGTGTATAGTTTAAAATAAAAAATAATAATAATAAAAAAAAAAGGTTAAGGTGTCCGTGGATTAAAATTTTATTACGTAGTAACTTTATAACTTGATAAGATTTCACAAATTTTAGTTTTAAAGAGGACTCGTAAATTATTCATTAATTTTAGACAATGTGAAGACGATGATAAGTAGACAACCATGAGACAGTAGTGCAAGTTAGGTGTTAGTGATTTCATTCGTTTGGTGCTTTCAATTCAAACATGACTTTGGTAAGAGTAGTCTTCAATCACTCAAATTACATGCAATTTGAACATCATGTCAAAGCACCGTACGTTTCAAAAATGAATTTGCATTGGTTTAATTAATGCGTTTTAGCGCTAAAGACCTCAAACATAGAGTTTCAAATAAAACATTATACTATAAATAAGGTACATATAAGGTTTGCTTACGAATTCATGCAATTTCATGTTCACCAATTTCAAGTTTCAACGTTAAGTTTGAAAGTGATTCTGCTCTTTAAATAATAAGGCTATTTTATTTCGCCTTGGTATATTTTACACTAGTCATAAACATATTTAGAAAATTAATACTACGTACATAGATAATGTTAAACTTTTTTATGAATCCGTATATAGATAATATTAGACATTACTATATTATCAAAGTGAGGAATAACTCAAGTGGATAGAACTTTCCTCCCAATTCAACCATTTCGACACGTTTACAGACCACATAGAAAAGAAAAACCACTAAAAACTAGTAGCTCTACTATACGTCTCTACCAACCCATGATATTCTCTGTCAAACGTTCCCATTTAACTTTGGGTAGTGGAGATAAAATGTTGGGACTCATTTCTTTTGCATGAAAGCATAGCACGACAAGTGGCATTCATTTTTACTCGTTGATTTTATATATATTTTCTTGGGTTAATTTTTAAATGTGGGTTGACCTTACCATATATTGATAGCACGCTTGCTATCCAAAAAACGATCATATCATTGGGACTTCTATCACTTCATGGACACACTACCTAGCTACCATACAATTCACTATCAAAATTAAATAATAAATAAATTATTTAATTAATTAATTGATAAATAAATAATGCCTCCAATAAAACACATGCGCAACATCTCAACATCTTAATTAATTTTTTGATCATAATGCTTTTCCTTCTCTCCTTAATGAGGGGATTGAACTATAACAATTACTATCCACTATAATTTTCCTAGCTATTTACACATGTCTAATGCGTGTATTAATTTATACGCGTAATACTCTTGAAATTATCCATTTTTTATTATTGATTTGAATTATTGTTTAGCACGTAAGTAAATTTTATAATCATTTATGTGTCATACGAGTACGTGCATATTTGATAGGTTTGTATATGCTGTGAGTGTATGAATATTCAGGTCATTTTATCTAACCCGTGGCTTGTGTGTAACGTTGTAGGTATGTAGCTATCATTTTTTTTTTTTTTGACCGGTAAACTACGGGGAAGGGGCCCCATCCTATCACAGGAATGGGGCTGTGAGGAGTCGAACCCCCATCACATGGGGGGGGGGGGGGGGGGAGAGATGGAGGGACTAACCATCCCTCCATCCCCTCACTCCTCCGTATGTAGCTATCA
Organism: Chenopodium album; assembly: GCF_948465745.1. NCBI lineage: Eukaryota > Viridiplantae > Streptophyta > Magnoliopsida > Caryophyllales > Amaranthaceae > Chenopodium > Chenopodium album. Next base: position 71,345,769 of record NC_137842.1, on the reverse strand, counting down.
ATTGGACATATCTTGAGATGCCCTAAATTCCAATTCTATTTGCTTTCAACAGAAAAACTATTGGGACCTCCTGATGGCCATGGCTAATTAGAAGAATTTACATATAAAATGTGTATGAAATTGGCCTGTTTTAGTACTAACAGTTAGACTTGTAGCTACTAGATTTAACAGCACGAAAAGTGTCAGGATTAAACTCTCAGACGTGCTGAGAGAAAGAGAGGTAACAAGGCTTAAATAAAGATGTTGAAACTCTTGAAAGTGCGGCTCTGTTTCAATAATACTGTAAATATGATACATACAAATTGTTGATTTTTGGAATTTACACTAGGAAAAGGAATCAGGGTTTGCCAATTTACACTAGGAAAAGAAGACCAAAGTCATATACAGTACATAAGAAGATGATAAAAATATTAATACAAGAACCAAAATTCGCTGTCCCACTCTTGTGCGGTAATCTGCATCACATTCAACTGCCGCTGGTTTGAATACAATATCAGTATAAATTTACAGCTTCACAGTGATCTTCTGGGGCAAAGAATGAGCTAGGTACCAGATTGAAACCTCATATTCTACAATTCGCAGCTGTCATAGGGGAAAAAAATGAGATGAAGATGTTTTAACAGCTTTTTATTTATAAAATGGAACATTTATCCAACAGATGTTACGCTAGCTTGCACTCTTCATTACTCCATATATTACTTGCAGGAAAACTGGAGGAATTGGAGGAGATAGATGATAGGGACTAGGGAGGTAATAAAGCATGCAATGGAAAGTACGGCAAAAATAATTTCCTCAATCAGGAAAGCCATACTCAGTCTAGAAAAATTCTCTCATGAAAAAACCAAACACAAAGTCACAAACTAAGAGAAGCTAGAGTGGCATAGTTTCTCAGTATGACCTAAGAAGAAATGGAAAGCATGTTTATTTGAGGAGTTCAAGAGGACAATAGGAAATTCCACAATTTAGAACCATGAAATTAGAGCATGAAATTATCCTGAAGATAAACTACTTCCGTGAATTGTTGATAGTTGTAATTTGAATATGATTTAAAAAAAAGAAAGAAAGAAAGAAAAGCGAGCATATGTTCACTGTATCATATCATAAGTTTTCAAACTCTCATGGTCCAATATTCCAGCGGTTTTTAGTCTCCCAGTTTTATGCTTAATCTCACAGTATGCAATAGGTTGATACAAAAGAAAATGGAACAACATAGAACCAAACAATATGAAAGGCAAAAGGATATAAAAAAAGAATACTCACTGCAGTAAATAAATTGGTTCATATCAAGAGTCACCCTGCCTTGCTTATTTGTATCAAAGGAGTTAAAAAGATTGCTGAAACACCAAATTAGAACCAGTTACTATATTGTTATAAGGAAAAAACAATTGCAATTCAATGAGCCACATGCCAATGCCAAGAAGCCACAAGTAGAAAAGCCTTGATGGTCAGCCTAGCTGAATCAAAGAGACTTGCATGCAATATCACTTACCGAGCGGATTGTAGAAATATACACAAAGATATAAAAGCATCCAGCAGGAATATCCCATTTTTCTTTTGATCAAAGCTCTGGAAAAGTTGGCAGAGAAACAGAACGTCAACAGAGAAGACACATATATCTATCTATCAATCTATTTAAACAACTATAAAGATTACATTTTTACATTTTACAAGAAATCACATGAAAAATTGCTCAGCTGATTACGCAAGTCTGATTATGAAATCTACAGGTACTTAGTGTCCGATCAGTTATTTGAGTACAAGTTAAGGAAGCCTAAGGGTACATAGTGAGCATTATTTTATTTGTATTTGAACCTATTCTTGAAAAGGGTGAAGTGGACATGATTTATGTTTACTCACATACAGAAAAGGATAAAGAGAAGGAAGCATGATAAGGATAAAAGGCAATGAATTAGAAGAATTACCTCACATGCAGTGTAAAAGGCAGGAGAATCAAGTGAGAACCCAAGCTTCACTAATGCCTGGAAAATAAAATAAAAAAATAAATTAAAATTAAATTAAATAAAAATCAAGCACCAAGGAACATAGTTACAAAACTTAATCCTCATTAGGACCAACAACCATTTGTAGTGATTGGAAGGCTACCTTATGAACCTCGTCATGGAGAAGAAATCCACGGCCCCTGTGATATATGATTTCATCAGAAGAAGGTTGCTAAGATAATTAATAGATAGAAGCCTGATATATGATAAGCAAGCAATGACCAAAGCAGCATATCATTCTAGTTCGATCTAAAATTTCACAACACTGGTTCACTAACAATTCCAGCATACAAGAAAAAGAAACATAGAAATGAGAGCAAATAAACTGCAGAAAGTTCTTCACAGAAGGTTTTTCTGATAAATATCCATGCTACGGTTTCATGCTCATATTCGAGATCCTAGCCCAAATGAAAATGGTCAATCCATAAAATTTACATGCTAGAAATCCTATTCAAACATATATAGATAGCCCATATACCAATATAGAAAAATAAAGAAGATAACCTTTTCAAAGAAAAGATGGGTGAATGCTTAAATTTGATAAGACAAGATGCCAGTTAACAAGAGCTACAAACTCTTAATGGTCCACATTTATCGTCAAAAAATAAAAGGAGAGGTAAGATGTAGCCAAGTAGAAATGCAATGGCTTGACAAAACATGAGAAATCTATTCAATATTCTTAAAAGTAGTAAAATATCATGGAAAACCTTGGGAGGATTCAAGGAACATACAAGCCAAACATCAAGTCAAATTTAAAGAAGAGAAAGCTAATTCATCTCTATTGTTCTAATCCTAGTTCCTTTTTTGACAAAGGAAGAACGCAGCATTAATAGCGCAAAAAGACCAAGCAAGCCAAACTATTGCACGCCATTTGAAAAATAATACTCCTAACATGGCCCTTGCAAATTTCGTAATGCAGCAATAAACACTCCTAGACACGGGCCGACTAGATACAAAATACAGTCAGAAAAGTATAACTGACTGACATCTACTCCAGCAATCAGATCATACATAATTTCACTTAGGCAATGACTATCAAGTATCAATATACAATCACAGAGAATAACAATGTAAGAATTTAACTACCTTTCTAAGTCTGAGAAAGCTTGTTGAACCTGCAGAGATTACATTAAAAGCAAGAACAAAACCAATTAATCCCCAGTACAAAAAGGTAAACATCAACAATCATGATTCAAAATACTCGATACTCAAATGCCTTCTTTACAGCAATTTTTATGGGCTAGAAGATCATTATTACACCATAACTAATGTACTAACACCGGAGGCGTTTATACATATTATCGTTGGTAAGGAGAAGGACCCTACTGAACCGAAACAGTGAAACCCGAAAAAATTGTCCATAGTTGAAGTCATCATATACAAAATTATATGCTAGGATTTAGGAACTTGAAAGCTATATACTAACCTTTAAAAGATATTGGTTAAGGGCAACAAATTCTGCAATTAGACAAACTTAATCATATCAATAAAAAAATATACGAGTAATAATCATCAAATTATACAATTATATGAATACAAAAAAAATTAAACTAAAGAATTATAATCAAAATACCTTCAAAACTCATAGTTCCATTTTTATCAAAATCATACATCCTGAAACGAATTCAACAAAGTATAATTCAAGTAATTGAAATTAGATAGTAGAGAATCATAATTGGGCAAATTACTGGAAAAATAGAAAAACCTGATCATTTGTTGAACAACAGAAAGTGGGAGATCGAGATTTCCGACAGCAAGTGCATTCTAAACATGAATTCAATCAAAAGAACAAAGGTATTAAATTTAAATTTAAAGTTGGAAAATTGAAAAATTAAAGGTTGAGAATTTAAAGAGGAAATGAAGAACCTTGAGTTGAGATGCTGTAATGTTACCGGTTTGAGACGAGTCAACTCGGTCGAACCACTCTCTGAGAATCGCCAAGTCCATTATTCCTTAATTTGGTAGGAAAAGAGAGAGAAAAAACAGCAACAAAACTAGGAAGAATAGAAAAGAGTTTTGTCAAGTTGGTCCAAAAAAAAAAAAAAAACCACATTTAAAAAAAAATATATCAGTACAATGACAAAATGACATGAAATTCGGGTTACTCCTCCGTTGATTTTTAGGAGTAATCGTGGTAAATAAATTTTTTATTTCTCACAAATAATAAATATACTAGCTCTGCTTCGCATTACTCGCAACAAACGAATATTTTCCTTTGGGCTTGAAATGTGGATGTAGCACAAGTCATCTCATACCCGGCGCGAATTAATTCCACTTTGAAGGAGGGGCGGATGAGATTCGAACCCGTGATCTTTGTGTCACGCTGGCTCTGATACCATGTTAGAGGACCAAGTCAACCAAAAGCTTAAACTGATGGTTGAGGCCCAGGAATATATTTTATACTCTATCAGTTTAATTGTGTCATGTGTAGTTTCAGGGCGGGTAAAATAAGGAATTTTTTGAGAATAAATGGTTTCGGGTAGATTTCATTTCGAGTTAGATCGAATTCAGATCTTCAATTATCGGGTTTTATTGTTTCAGATAAACAATGAGTTAATACCAAGTTGGGTATGAATCGTAAATTTCCAAGTAAAGTCAATTTTGAGATAACTTTAGATTGATTCTAGATCGGAATTGGATAAAAAAAAATTCTCAAGTCCAATCTGTTTAAAAATAGTTCTAAACTTTTTGAGTTGCGTAAATTTTTTACACCTTGTAAGTGTCAAAATGCAGCATTCTTAACATTATAAACCAAATGGATTGGATTAGTTATCCTGCGTTGTGTGAGAACGGTTTCATGCCCCTTTAATCTTTTATCCATTATAAAGTATTTTCATAAGTATTATTTTAGGTTGCGAATCGATTACATTTGGATACTAGATTTATAATACAATGTATATTTTGAACCATTATAGGAGTAAATATTTTGAAATTAATAATTCGATTTGTGTTTTATGAATTTGGATTATTCGTGTCATGTCAAAGTAGGAACAAGGTACTAATAAAATCTATTAGAAACTCGGAACAATTATGCAAAGCTCAAGAAGATTTTTTTTGGCAACGATTTAAAAAGGAGGCTAGATCCCAACTGACTCAATACTACAAACAGAATACTATGAAAATAGGTGAAGGCAAATGAAGGATTATCGTGCACATGTTGACATGTATGAATATTATGTCTCCTGTGAAAGCAATATCATACATCATTTGTTTCCAACCACAAACTGGAGGGGGTCAAAGGCGGGTTAGGGGTGGGTTTGGAGAAGAAGAGGGTATAGCTATAGCTTAATTCTTCAAAGTTATGGTAAAAATAAGTTTGATGAGAAACCTAACATTAAAAAAAAAAAAAAAAAAAATCAAATTAAGAAGAATATCCTATTAACATAGGATTCTACGTAGGTCAACCCTATCTATCGGGTTAGAAACTTTAAGGAAAAGAGGATTGGGAAGGAGTAAAGAGAATCCCACGCTCAAATTGGTATTCAAGATCTCCAAAATTGGGAGGTACAATCTTTATTATTAGACCAAACTTAGTTTGATATCTAGCATATAAAACACGTGAAACTAATAAATTACGGAGTAACATTCACACAAGATGTGACTGTTGTATGCCTATATTGTTTGGATTTGTTCCCAAGTTACCATTTTGTACCTTTAGGGGGAAAAATGAAATCGTTCCAGCTTGCAAGAACAAAACATGAAATTAAAGGCATATAATATAAACCAAAATAAATGATAAGAAAACTATAGCAAAACTTCATAAGATGGGCATTTCATCATGAAATGTGTATCTTAGTATAATGTTTTTACATTCACGTAAACCCACCCTTTGCCCGAATTTTTAGTGTAATGTTTTTATGTAAAATACATATAAGAAAACTATGGTAATATTACATACTCCAAAAAACTTACTAAAACATTCAAATAAATATTACATAGTACTATATGTAACCTAACGTCTTTCCATGCAGGGCTTTACGCTAGATAGCACATGCAACTTTCACCCCTTTTGTTTTTGGTTCTTCAGAGGAAAGGTAAGGGGGAATGTTTTGCCTAAGAAAAAAGTCCATGATCAGTAACAGGCACAAATCAACATAACCACCCTGCGCATCGGCCTGCCGGATTCGAACCGGCAACCAAAGGGATTTAAGCATGCCTGTGGCCAAGCTGCTTAAACCTCTCGCTCTTCCATTTGAGTTAAGGCCGGTTGATAAAGCAGAAGCATAGATTCGTTGATTTAGTGTTTCTTAAGCAAAAGATATTTTTCATAGCAGCGAATCATCAACCTAATTTTGTACCAAGAATCAGTAGACATGTTGCCTTTACATTATAGTCGCCCCATGTTATAAGAACCTCTAATTGTGGAATATATAGCCTGTAGCATATTTTTTACTTGCACATTAAGACTTCGAATTTCAATATACTACCTCTGGTCCAAATTACTCGCAACTTTGGAGTATTATTTGTGATATAAAATATTTCAAAGTTGCGAGTAATTTGGACCGGAGGTAGTAGGTTAAAATAATTTATTACATTACTCCGATCACTAAACCAAAAACATCTCCGGTACATTTCTATATAACAACCGATTGCACCTTGTGATACAGCCTACATGTGCTTGTACCTTGTAAGCATAGGAGCAAAAATAGGCTTGAATCCCTAGATACCCGAGTGCATGGTAAATATCATGACTCCTTTTATTCTAAATTATTCGTAGTTTAAGATGTGTAAGGTATCAGTGGTGTTAACTCACTACTAATATCAAGATTATTGTACATTTCTTATTAGTCACTAATAAAAAGATGTCTAATGGTAATATTGTAGGAGCAGGCAGTAATTGCCCACAATAGCTTACACTTTCTAAATAATTAGGACAAGATCAACCAAGATATTACTTCATCCCACTATTTATTTTTTGTTGAAAACCTCTAAATTACTAAACCCACTATTTATTTTTGTTGAAAACCTCTAAGTGTGCCTTTATCAGTTTATCTATAGACTTCAACAAAAAGAGAATACCATACCAAGCACAAAAACATGCTTGGGCATTGCAGCTTACACGATCCAACTTAGTTTAACTTTTAAACCAATTTGGTCATACAGCACAAAACTTCGTCAGCGGCACCATCTTCCTCTGAATTGTTTACAATAGGAAGATCTTGCACCACGCCACCACCTAAAAAATAGCTAGCGACTTATCTGTTGAATTTCCCCAGGGACAACTAAACTAGAGTTGTGGACTGTATTATATTCATCTCACCGCCTCACCGGTATGCCGGTAATATAAACTAAACACTAAATCAGAGACAACACCATTCACTATCCGAGATTGGTTGATAGTCTTTATTTATATTTTGGAATGAAAAGGATTGGTTGACAAGTATTGATACCTTCTTATCTATATATTGTGTTATCTTTGTAGAGATAATTTGAGTTTTTGAACTCCCATTAATTCTTAGCTTTGTGTCAAGACAAGCCACTTGTTAAGAGATAAAACTACTGAAAGCTAAACCCCATTGATCAGAAATCTTGGGACCAATTGCTGACCATTTTCGGTAGTTTTTCATAGCTTTTAAAATTAATAAACTACTAAAAAAACCGACCAGGGGGAAAAGAATGGATAGCAAGACGGCAGAAGCTTTGCAATATAAAGGTCCGCGCCCACTTTCTCCGACGGCGCAGATGACTTTGCTGCATCTTATTGATGGAGGCACACTAAAAGATTAAATTGGCAACGTAACTATGATTAAATTAGAAGGCTAAGAGATCACATACCACAAAGATATAACTGGCCCCCGGCAATAGTTAGGTCCATTGGAGATTCAAGTGCTCCTGCACAAGATATATTATATACCAATTATGAGAGAAACCTTGGGGGCCAAATACGTGCATACACAAATATGAGAGAAACCAAAACATTAAGTAGTAAAATTAGGACAGCTACTTTGAGCCAAGATTTTGGCATCAGAAATTAAACAAATTCTACAATTGTTAATTCTACCATAACGTTTCGACATGGATTTTGTTTGTCTGGGCCATTTATGAGTTTATGACTATAGACAAAGCATATTATCTTGCTCAACACGAACATCAAAACATTAGAGCTAAGAAAATCACCCCTGTTCTAAAAAAATAAAAAATAAATCAAAAATTAAGCATTTGAGGAATTTCAAGATCAGTCTCTACCCAAAGTTTATAATAATTAGAATACTGTCTCGAGTGACATTAGTCATTCACACCAACTTATTCCAGCGACAATCAATCAATAAAATCAGCCTCTCAGCACCTTCCATACATATTGACTTACAATATCATCCTGATAACTTTTAATATGCATGGAAATACAACTATACAACCCGAACAGCATACTTGCAAACATTATTTTCTAGGAAGCATGAAGCTGTAGATATTGTCCAAAGGGCAGGAAGATCAACATGTCACAAGGGTGTGAGACAAAAGGCTTTACAAAGCTATTGACAAACTATGATATCAATTGAACAATACAAAAGACCCCACTCGCAACACTTTAGGGTCATTTCCTTAAAATACAACCCAAAATAGAGAAAGATTGCATCCATACATTTCAAATAAGAAAAATATTTTTGGCTACCCTACAATGGATAATTGAAAAATTATTTGCTAAAATCTGTCAAAACTATGTACTCCGTAGGTAGCTTACAAAAACCCACAACACCTGGCCCTTAAGGTTTAAATGCCTGGTCACCCCATGAATATTGTCAAAACAAAATTCCTAGATTATCCCGACACCTGCAACAATATAAGCATAAACTAGCTAATTCCATATGGAAGTTTCCCCAATAAAGGCCAAATCTAGTATAACCTCCCATCTTCCAAACAACGCCAATTACTGACCATTACAAAACACAACCACTTTTTGCACGGTCTACAAACATATTACAAGAACGCAGCAGAACCCATTCTCCAGCTAGCAGGTAAAGTTTTAAAATTCTCAGAAACATAATGTTAGGCTCTGAAAAAAAAATGTATTGGTAAGTCATTGGTACACATGGCCACCACCTACGTTACCAAATGTAATATATGCGTCGTTCAGTTGCATGACACCCTCCCCTCCCCCCCCCCCCCCCTCCTCTCTCTCTCTCTCTCTCTCTCTCTCTCTCTCTCTCTCTCTCTCTCTACAGACTATGCAACATATTCAAGCCATGTCCTCCCCCTCTCTTTTCTCTCTTCTAAAGTATCATATAATTGTACAGAATGCGACATATTAAGCCACGTAATTAGAAATGAGAAAGACCAAAAATGCTATAAAGAAAAATTGGAATTAAACTGGGAGATAGGTATGAATTACTGTTTTTATTATTACCATTTACCGTTTGATATTGAAAGAATTAGGGAGGTATGTACTCTATACAAAAATGATTATAATTTTCCCGAGAATGTCATGTAACTATAAGTGAAGAAAACAATAAAGTGGATAAACTCATTACAGTTTCCAAGGGTAGAAACTCATCTGCAGTTGAGAGACTATCTACAAGAGTGCACATGACTCAGCTCTTAATGTTGGATAAAAATGATATATTAAGTCATATGGCTCTCAATAGGCATTGCAATTCAAATCCTGAAAGAAATATGAAATACGTGTTAACATGAAATTGTTATACAAGGAAGTCACCATATGTTAAATCACATCTCAAATAACAGCACAATATCACAAGGGAACAGGAAATAGAGATCAATCACCTCCAGTAACCCTACAGGTTACAGCCCATAATCCAAAATCCCCCAAACTTATTTTACATCTAAAATAATCCTGAACTTCCAAAAACACAGGTGATATTGTCTTGTAAATATCCCTCATAGCAGTCATGACTCATGAAACTTCATTATTGTTGAAAAAAAAAAAAAAGTCACTTTGAAAATAACCAACAGATGTTTCAAAAAAAAAAAAAAAAAAATAATTAACCAACAGAAATTTCCAGAATTTTATTGTTATCTCCAGCTTTGAGCAACTGTTCTACAAAAATTTTAAATAAGGTATAAGTATTATATGTCAGGAGAAAGAGACAAGCAAAATGCTTTGCAAGTGTTCACTAAATAACCAACTATAAGCACAGTACACAATGAAACAAGAAAGCAGGATGCGACTTTTGCAGAAGACATTTTCTAGCGGTAACTTTAACATCTTTTACCAAATTAGCGACACAATCAAGTGAATTAATAAGGTTAAACATATGCCTAGAACATGGGGTCACAGGACAGATGTGCAAGTAACTTCTATCTAGGCGATATCTTCAAATGATGCTCTATTTAAGTTTTACTGTTTGAAATCATGTTCAGGCTTTAAAAGATATAGGGTGCTTTTCTTTATATTGTAGTTGCTGCATTCCCCCATTATATTCCCTAATGTGCCCTTAATTTGTTTTCTTCATGTTAAGATTACAGATCCCTAATTCATGTCTAACTTTTTCACTAGTTTCTCAAATATTCGTGAAGTATGCAAAAGCTAAAAGGAAACAAAATTCTTACTAATAAATAAGAAAAACAAAGATAACAACCAACCCCAGGTCAGATTGGTCTTAAATTAGCAAACAACAGTATTTCATTGAGAATCATAAATATTGATAGAAGTAGAAGCTTCAAACAAAATAACACAAGAGGAGGATAATGACAACATGAGAGCAGTCATAAACTCACACGACTTTGCAAACACAAACAAGTTGCAATTTACAGTACCTGCAATGCAACATGAGCCTCCAATCCCTTTCTAGTTCATTGAACCACGACACCTGAAAATAGGAGGGAAAATAGGGATCTAGAAATTAGTGTGAGAACCAATGGAAAAGTCACATCTTAAATGTTCGGAATATCTTAAAAATGAGAAAGGAATTCATTTCTCTCATATTGTTGGATATAGAATATTTCAACAAATTAACATGTAATGCCTAATCTGAAAAAATATAGATTTCTCAAATATCAGGTAGGAAAGATATAAACACACCCAAAAGAATATGGAAGATGAACATGATTTTAAAAAGACTCAAAAAAATGTCAGATTACTAGCACCAGACAGATTACCAATATAGAAAATACAATACAAAAAGTAGGGGCTAAGAAAAAGTAGCAATTACCCAATGCAATGTCATGCATTATAAGTAGAATCAATCAACTCAAAAGATAAAAGATGATACATGTTCAAACACTTAAAAGCCCAAATGACAAAATTCAGCAGACTAATTTACACCAATTTTTGTCCACAACTCACCTTTTAGAACCACAATTACAGGGGATTTTTTTGTCCTCAAGAGGAAATTTGTAATTATACGTGATCTCTTCACCAGCAGATATATGTCGTTTTGCATATATAAATATCCTCTTTTGGCTCTCGACGCTTATAATTTTGGTGTAACAATTAGGCTGTAGAAATGAGTAGGTTTCACAATCAGTTAGTAAAAAAATAAAAATTAAATAAAACTTTGGAAAATTATCCAGTGAAGTTCAACTCATCAATGTCTACCTCACATGAATGGTTTATGAATCTAGCAACACCGCCACGTTTAGTAGCATCAACCTGCACACATTTCAGGGACAACAGATCAAGATAAGTGCCTTTGCTTTCCACCACACAACAAAAAATATGTTTAGTACAGAGAACATTCTGTCAAAATATCATTCAAACTTCAAAGTGGAACACCTAACACATAGCCAAAGAGCAAGAAAAGATAATCAGTTGATCATTTGAATTATAATAATAACACATAGTGCTGAATCCAACACTATCTCAAGAATGAACCATAGACATCATAGTTCTAGAATCTTGTTAGAACAACTCGTCTTAATGCCTCACGTCAAAAAGCACTAAGGTAAACAAAATCAAGAACGTCTACACCATAAGTAGTATGTACATACCATTCCATTTCATTAGTTTATTAGATTTCATTTGAAAACACGCATCATAAGCATAGTTCAGCACTCAAGGGTTTAAGAGAAGATGAAGTGGAGAGTGTAGACGTCAAGCTAGTTAGAAAAGAAAAACTTATATTTATACACCAAGCAGAAGGTAAAACAGAGAACACGCAGTCCTGAAAGCAACAAATACAGAGCACAAATTAGCCCAGTCCTGATCAATTTCTAAACTAACTATAAACAGTTCCTGCTGTCTTAGCCCACAAAGATATAAATAAATGGTTCTACCCCACAGCTAATCACTAGTTTAAACAGTGCTTGGGTTTCCTAAGACATAACGCTTCATTCAGAAGTATGCAAACATGAGCACAATTAAGCACCACAATTTTCTGAAACAAGCATAGGTATAAATGGCAAACTAGGCTAGCAAAGGATAATAATTTACAAAGATATGTATGGCAAGGGACTTAATGATCCATCAACAAGATTCATGATGATTGTAGTATTTTACTCTTGGATGCATGGCAAAGCATTGCATTCATAACCTCAATCAATTTTGAGTAATTTGATAAATCATACAAATCATATTAGATTGGCTACATAATGTAAGCACATGCTGGAAGATAAAGTCACAAAACTGTAACTCTAAAATATCAACTCAAGCATGAAAGACAGCAAGTTTGAGTATCAACTGCAATAATAGAAAGATCTAGATAAATGCGTTAAAGAAGCCTCCAACTGAGCCATACTGCATCAGTCAAAAACCAGAACAACATAAAATTCAGGGAGTCCAATGAGAAGGCATTCTATTTAAACATACATGTACATTCTCCATTTAATCTGTAACATCAGCAATTGAGGTCCATTTCTTGAAGTTGATAATAGATAAGCCTGCTTACCATTAAACTAGTGTCTAAAATGCAGCAAAAAGCTTCACATCATTTTTAAAAGCCTATGAAGTAACAGAATCATTCAACTTCAGTTACAAAAGATGAAGTCATCAAAATTTACTCACCACATAGCCATCATCCAATCTGAAAAGATAACTGCTGCCAATACCCATCTTCTCATATTGGCGTTCCCGGATATCAGATATCTGCACAAACAAAACACCAACGCTTAAAAAGGAAAATGACAACCCTGAAAATCAGAGAAGAAATTGCTTCCTACTCTTTCTGGCCAAGATCCGTATCAGCATTGGACAAAATAGAATGAAAAATACAATATCTCAAAGTGCAACAGTGTTATAAATTAAAAGGGAGGGGAGCAGAGCAGAGCAGAGATGGCACATACCCGAGGACGAATTAGTTCCCCAACATATTCAATGACAAAATCATCTGCTTCAATTGGTTCTAGAGCAACAAGACCCCAGTCGTGAATCTTACTCCGCTGGAAACGCAGACGCTTTTTCCTGGCCTGCAATAGGACCTTGCTTTAATAACAAAAGCTAGTAGAAGCAAAACACGGTGAAAATAAAATGCTTTGATGTTACCTTCAATTGAGAAGCCTTTAATAGCTCAGCACCCTCAACTGCTGCAAGTAGGTTCCGCATTTTTACTCTGTTGGTCCTAGCAGAGATCCCCTTTACGCGTGATGGCTTTGAACCACTAATATCAGAAGTACAACGTTGCATGGTGGTTATTTGAATTCCTCTGACACGAGCTCTTTCCGAAGGCCTTGCATGTAAGGACCATTTATGCCATTCCCAGCCATCAATTGAAGATCGAGCACATCCAATAGACACAGGACAGGAACTCAGCACCTTGGACTTGCTCAACTTGGTCTTTTTAGCCATTTTGACGGCCGCTTGCTTTGTGTCAGCATCCTGAACCTTCAGAGCTTTTGATGGAAGCGATGGTAATTCACCAACCACAATCTTTCTCTTCATCTTAGACGATGTTGAAGCTGCACACAAAGAACAGTTGAAAATGATTAAACATCAATTTCATAATAAAGTAATAACAAGATCACAACTTCACAAGACACCATTATACAGGAATATTGTAGTTTTTGCACAAATAACTCAAAGAGAAGGCAATGGTAATATTAAGCTAACTTTTCTATCATCCATTTTGCTAAAAAGGAGTTCAATAACTATGCATAGAGCAGTTGCTGTGACCAGAACTACCTTACACCATGAGCACAAAAAATGACCAATCAAGATGCGCTTTACAAAAATGAACAGGATTGGGGGTAGATATTAATTATCAATGAATTTGAAATGGCACCAAATACTATGAACCAGCTACCTGCTTAGCCATCACTTATCACTCCGAGATGAAATGACAAGAATTTTACCTTCATGTCTGACATTACTACTCATCCCACAAACCTTTGCAACACTTAATATTAACCGTCCAAATCCTCAGCCCACACTCCAACTCTGAGATCTACCTCCAATGAAATTGATGGTGAAATTGTGCTGCAAAATGCTAGGTCCAAGCACCCCCCCCCCCCCCCCAAACCAAATAAACCTTTCTAAAATGTTACAGAAATACCCTGTCCTTCACATATTTCTCCCCAAACTACTACATTTAGATGTCCCATATTGAACTTTATAATTTAATCCTTTGTAAGTTTTCCCCTACTACTCTTTTAATGGGCCTCCACACAAAACCAGCTCTTTGAACCAAAATTCAGCTTATATGTTAACATGTGACTGAATATTAAACAAGAAAATTGCACAATTATCCAACTGCAATATTTAACAAGGAAACTTTTATAAAGAAACCAAAACCTTTGCTTATAACAACACAAAAAAATTCAACAACATTTCACTCACAATTTTTTATCCTTTGGGAATGATCGGCAGATGTATCCTTTTTGGCACTGTCACTGATGCTGCTGCAGCCGCTAAGCTCTTCATTAACATCAAAATCTGCTTCAATGCTTGGAGCCCTTTGAACTTCAAATTTCAGATCATCCACAGCAATAGTGCCTATTGAGAGAATTGGTTAATAATAAACCAGCTGTGTGTGAGGATGTAACATAATACTATTCATAAAAACTGAAAACATACTCAGAGAAGGATCAGGAACACATTGCAGATTAGATAATCCTGTTTTTCTCCGGCCCACTCCTTTAGCCTTCTGCTTCACATTTCCAATGCCTAGAGCTTCTGAGCCAGAAACATTCTTTAAATTTACTGGTTTTCTAAACTTCCTTGGTGATCGATGACGGAGCTTAAAATCCCGTAAAGGTGGAGAGCCTGGCTCAGCTACTGATTTCGCCACTTTCTTTCTCCGTGAATAAGTAAACTCTTCAACAACTGAAACTTCAGATGGGCCTGAACTGTAACAACTCTTTGATCTTTCCATAAGAAGGTCAAGCTCAGGCTCTATGGAAGCAGGCTCGATAATGACTTCCTCCTGCAGCAAATACAAAATGAAAAATCCAGGCAATAAACCAAATCAAATCATTAAAAATATTACACACATGGCCTACAGCAAAAATCATATAAAAGAAACTTATCTTCCCAGCTCAGGGGCCAAGGGATAGCTCACTTAACCTGTGAGTACCTGGGAGCTGCAAAAAAAATTACCTGAACTATATCACGTTGCTTCAGCAGAAGATGCATATCATCGTGAAGAGAGGACATCCATCCTCTTAGCACTTCATCATGCAGCTTTTGCTGGCATAATGCCAAGGCCATGAATTTTTTCTGCATAAGAGTACCCTCACCTAAACCTAATAATTGGGAGTCGGAGATGCTTGATGAAACCACATCTTTGATTTCACACCCTGATCCAGGTAACAGGGGCACATTAGTTCTGTGATCAACCGTACTGCACATAGGCATACCCGATCTCTCAAAAACATTTCCTATAAATTCAGATGGACAAGATCTCATTGCCTCAATAGGAATCTCTGAATTATTGAGCAAGGATTCTTGCAAGTCCTGAACCCCTGACTCCATTTTCAAACCACATATTCCAGGGGCCAGCAGTTCTTCAGTTATACAATCATTGAGTGTAGTGCTAGCAGGTGCACATACACTACTGGAGCCAGTTCCAATAAAATCCGATGAAGAATCCATGTGCGGGTACAAAGCAGGCTGATCTAATGAACCAGTCCCTTGTGAAAGGATCGGAGATTCATCAAGGCAAATGTGTCTAGATTTCAGCCCTTCCATCTTTGAAGCAGCATCTCCAATATCAGTGTCTTTGCACAATTCTCCTGAATCTTCAACAGGAACCTAGAGGACAACAAATTTAAACTTGTCTTAAAAGAAAAGAATACATAATGAAACAAGGGGGTTTTATATTTTTCAGGGGGGGGGGGGGGGGGGGGGGGGGGGGGGAGGGGGGGAGCATGAACGGACATTTTCCATCCAGTTCAACATATCAGTACCTCGTATGTGCCATTATCCTTCAAACACTTATTAACTTTAAACACTTCCTCTTCAACAGTAATCTTCACGAAATCATCGGTGGATGTCTTGGCAAACATAAAAAGTTCCTCTTCTACCCTTGCAATTGTCCTTTCTCTGTCTTCATCCTGATGCTGGATGCTGGGATTGGACAACTTATCTTCTCTTAAACAAGACTGGGAGATGAAATTAGAATCAGGCTCATCTGAAGGTACATCCAAATCTCTCTGCACAGCACAGGTAGCAATAAAATCAATGCTTAACCTAGATTTTGAAAGAAGGAATTTGGACATCTTTGTTTGTCAAACTCAAACAAACTTACTATTTCAGTTTCCACTTCTGAAGTCTTCTGTAAACCAGTCAGTTCTCCGTCAACAGCAGCTGCTCCTTCAGTGCGGTTATGTGACCAGCGCTTGTTTTTTCTCCAAATGTGTGCATAATTTCCTACAGGTTCATAGAAAACAGCATTCCACAAAACCTGCATACTATAGTCAAAAAGCGCTTGGCTAATGGCTTTATTGGCACCTTTAAAATTTTCAATATAGCCAACAGATTTCATGCATTGAGCTTGGGAAGGCTCCTCAGGTATTTTTTTAGCTGAATCAAATGAAGTTGAAGAATCGCCATAACAGAAAGCTGATGGAGCATGTAAAGCAGATCTGTTCCTTTCCCCAACATTAATTTCATTCTGTCAAACCGAAGTCCCACAACAACATTATTAGCAAAAATAGATAAATAAAGAGATTACACAAATAAGACAAATAAATTTCAAAGGAAACTAATGAGGCATAATCATACCCTTTTAGTATCAAGCATGCCAATTTCCAAATCTTCTCTATTGTTCTCATCCTTAAACTGTTTGTGAGCCTTCTTGGTAGCAACATAATCCACAATGACATTGCCAATGATCTCGTCCAAAAAAAATCGACGAGCTGCCTTCATGATTCCATCATGCAATTTTGACCCAATTTTTTCGGATATTCCTGATATATGTTTTAATGAACTGATGGTTTCATTTTCAGATGCAGTCACTGTAGAACTCTTTATTCCCCATGTATTGATCAATGACAAAAGAGTGAAAGGACTACATTTATTATCGGTATGATGTATCTGTACATATGGGAAATGCACAAATTCAGATGATATGTAATGTTGGCAAACTACTAAAAAAATATACAGCGTTAAGCTAACAAGTTTGGGATGATAGTCCTCTTACCATGACAGAGCTGTGTAGATAGCCATATTGATGCCAAAAGTAAATTTCTGAAAGGGAATGTGGCCCGGAGCCTCTCCCATAACCATCCAGGAGTAGCCAACATTTTTCTTCCCAGGAAAGAGACTTTGAAAATAGAAATTAAAGACAATCATGAGATAAATAGTTCAAAGAAAGAAGTTTAAAAAAAATACTTAAAAGGACATCAGTAGGATGCCTACTGAATCACCACTATCCTCAAACTATAATTTGATAGCGAAGTTTTCCATCGAACAAACTTACAATTTTATTATCCATTTCTGCAGTCATCTGGAAACCAGTCAATTCTCTGTCCAAAGCAGCAGCTCCTTCAGCACTAGTATGTGACCAGCGTTTGTTTTTTCTCCAAGTATGTACATAATTTGCTACAGGTTCATAGAAAACAGCATTCCACAGAACCTGCATACAATAGTCTAAAAGCGCTTGGCTAATGGCTTTATTGGCTCCTTGAAAATTTTCAATGCTGCCAACAGATTTCACGCATTGGATGCTGCAAGGCTCCTCAATAATTTCCTTGGCTGAATTTAATGAAGTTGAAGCATCATCATAGCAAGAAGTTGATGCAGCATGTGAAGCAGAATTATTCCTTTCCCCAATATTAGTTTCACCCTATCAAAACAAAGTCCCACAACAAAAATAATTAGCAAAAAAAAAAAAAAAAAAAAAAAAAGCTTACACAAACAAGGCACGTAACTCTCTAAGGAAACTAATGAAGCATGATTTTACCTTATCAAAATCAGGCAAGCGAATTCTCAAATCCTCTCTACTATTCCCATTTTTAAACTGTTTCTGAGCCTTCTTAGTAGCAACGTAATCCACAATGACATTGCCAATGATCTCATCCAAAACAATTCGACGAGTTGCCTTCATAATTCCATCATGCAGTTGTGAACCAATTTCTTCTGATATTCCTGATATAAGCTCCAACGAACTAGTTTCATTTTCAGATGCAGTCACGGTAGAGCTATCTTTTCCCCATGCATTGATCAATGACAGGAGACTGAAAGGACTACATTTATTATCGATATGACGTATCTGTACAATAAAAGAAATGTAAAAAATCAGAAGATATGTCTTGTTGGCAGACTTAAAAAAAAAAAAAAGAGAGAGCATTATGCTCACAAGTTTGCAGTAGTAGTCATCTTACCATAACTGAGCTGTGTAGATAACCATATTGATGCCAATAGTAAAGCTCTGAAAGAGAATGCGGCCCCATATCTCTCCCATAACCGTCCAGGAATAGCCAACATTTTTCTTCCCAAGAAAGAGACTTCAAAACAACAACAAATTTTTTTTTAATAAAATCATTAGACAATCGAAAAAGATTACAGGTTAGAGGACAATGATAAGACACCTACTGAATCACCATCCTTAAACTACAACCCAAGGCCAGGATGGATATACCTGCTGCTGAACCAGCGCAATCCCTGGGGCTAATTTTGAGTCTGAAACTGAGACATCAGAGTTGTGATAGGTCTGTTGGACATGATTCTGGTGATCATAATTAAGCAAAGCTGAACCAGTACTTTTAGGGATATCTTGCCCAGTAGCAACATGGCAATTTGTGGTCATGGACGCATAGGGAGTAGCTCTGCCAAGAAAGGTAAATCCTGTGGCAACATGATCAGGATATAGCTTGAAGAATTTCAATTGCACAGGATTTAGTAATGCACCATTCAGGATTGGGTAAACAGGAAGCTCATCAGGCAAATAACCCGTTGTCAAGCCCTCAAACAATTGCTGCTGTATATAAGGCCCACACATCTGACCCTGCTCATTAAGATACATCCATCCAGACACGAAATTCCCACACCTATCAACGTTCTTGGCGAGGTACGGAATTTCAGCAGCTCCAGATGCAGGAGGGGCGGCATCCTGCTGAACCAATGCAACCCCTGCAGCTAATTTAGAGTCTGAACCTGTCACATCAAAGTCATGCTGCTGGACATGGCTCTGTTGATCATCAGCTGAAGGAGCATCTTGCCCAACAGCAACACGGCAATCTGTTGTCATGGACACATTAGACGTAGCTCTGCCAAGATACGTAAATCCTGTGGCAACATGATCAGGATACTGTTTAAAGAGCTTCAATTGCACAGGATTCAGTAATGTCCCATTCTGAATAGGGTAAATCGAAAGCTCTTCAGGCAAAAAACCCGTTGTCAAGCCCTCAAACAATTGCTGCTGAATATAAGGTCCACACATCTGACCCTGCTCATTAAGATACATCCATCCAGTCACAAATTCTGACAATCCACACATATCATCGTTCTTGGCGGGATACGAAACTCCCGCAGCACCTGATGCAGGAATAGCAGCATCTGTGTTGCCATTCACTTGGCAACTCCTCTCTAAGTTCGAGCTTGACGGAATTTGACCATCTAAATCACAAGAAGATGATAAACTGCAAAAAGATTGATGAATTGATTCAATTACAATAAACTACGGTAACGATTTTAACTGTTTAAAAATCATTAGCTTCATTAACAATACAACGAAAAACAACAAATTACACCAAATTCATACCGATCAGGTGATGCTGAAATTCCACAATTGATAAATTCGTCGTCATAATAATCCGACTCAAAATATGATAAAGAATCAACGCAATCAGAAGCTGAAACTTTTAGCCTCTTCGCAGATAACAAATCAAATTCCGGTTTACGACGATACTTTACTGGATCGAACAAATGCGTAGAAGATACCATTATCTTACCAAAAAAAATCCTCTGATAAACAAAATCAACAACAACAACAAAAAAGATAGAATTAGGTTAAATCGAGCTCAAAGATCCATCGCCTGAAGTTAAATCAACAAGAAAATTGCATAATTATATGCAAATCGACAATGAAGATAATAACCTAATTAACATAAAGTAAGAATTTTGACGAATCGCAGAAATCAGATTCAATTCAATAAGAGGAAACCCTAATTTTAGGAGAGAGAAAAAGAGGTTACCTTGTTGAAGATGAAAGAAGGAACGTGGAAGAAGAAGACTACGACGAAGAAGAGAATCCCTTGTTTTCTGCAGGTTAATGGTCTGAGAATTAGACGACAAAAAAATAAGGAAGATATTTCAGATAAAATGGAATTATTATGGAAATAATATCGATTCTCAGGCGTTGATTTTTGTACAGCTGGTGAAATGGACGGTTAGATTTGCATATCAATCATCTGATGGTGGGAGATTGGTTTTTGTATGTGCTTTTGATTTTATTATTTTTTTTTATTTGGTAATGATGTTATGAATTTTTATGATTATGAGGTATAAGGCCCCATTTACTAACTTAAATTATTTTTTCTGAA
Source organism: Chenopodium album (assembly GCF_948465745.1). NCBI lineage: Eukaryota > Viridiplantae > Streptophyta > Magnoliopsida > Caryophyllales > Amaranthaceae > Chenopodium > Chenopodium album. The sequence goes on along the minus strand of NC_137842.1, from coordinate 71,324,959 downwards.
TCTATAATTTATGTAATTAATTAATACCAAAATAACAATCGCTGACATTATTAAAAAATTTCCCTCCTAAAACCTTTTTTTTTTGTCATTTTTTTTCATAAGAAAATAAATAATAATTTTATCAAGATAATAACTAAGATAAAAAAATTAAAATTTTCACATACATAATCCTATTTCAAATTGATTGAATTTAACCAAAAAAAAAAAAGTTTGTTACATATTCATAATTCCAGTTTTTGACGACTAAGTAACTCAATATACAAATTTTATTTTTCATGTTATGCATAAAAATAATCCAACTATGTATTAATTGAAAAAACCCGAGTATAGCTCGAACATTAACTAGTTAGTTGTAATACGTGTCAAAAAAAAAAAAAAAAAAAAAAAAAAAAAAAAAAAAAAAGTTGTAATATAGGGCTATGAAGCAAGCACTTTCATGATTCATATAATTTTCATTTATGCCTATTATGTGCATATTTTTACTATATAATGTAGAGAATTTGCTAGTGATTAGTTTGGAGTTTATTGAGTTTGAAATTGTTTTTTTTTTTTTGTTTTATTATATTTTTTAACCTTCGGTTATTAATACTGTATCACAAAGTCTTATATGTGGCTGACCACATGGTGTGACCATCCATTATAAGGGTTGCTTCGTTAGTGTTATAAGGTTATTCATTCAGTTTTGCAGGGGTTACTTCGTCAGTGTTATAAGGGTTACTTGGTCAGTATTACAAGGGTTACTGAGTCAGTTTTATAGGGGTTACATTGTTATTTTACAAGTAGCTACATGGTGTGGTCAGCCGCACACAAGACACACTGATTTCCATTAAATATTATTTATAAATAAATAAATAAAAAGTTTCAAAGACAAATAAACATTTAATACTCATCTCCAATCTCCATACATATTTCACCTAAAAGAGTTAGACATTTAAGCTTTATTGAAATTTCGAAAAACGTGTGGAAATTGAAAGCAATAATCTAAGGACATGTATAATGTATTTGACATTAGCCTTGTTTTACATTTTTTTTTTATAGAACTTAATCCACCACATTTCTAGTTGACATAGATAGCCTTGTTCCACACTATTCAAGATAGATTTTATGCACTTATTTTATTTATTTATTTAATTTTTTTTTTTTAAAGAGTACATTTTTTTTTTGGTGAAATGGGATATTGTAAAAATTAGAATAAGGTACAATTAGGAAAGGGGGTGTTATATACCACCATCTAAAATGATCAAAACTGCCAACATTTAGTGTGAATTAACAACCACACCCTTAGTTCTTCACCACTATCTTCCCTCTTGCCACCAATCACTAACACCTTGACACCACCATCCCAATTGATGACTAACACCACCACCACACTGACCGGCGACGACGACCACCACAACAACCATCATGACCGGCGACCTACCACATCCCCCTCAAAGATGACCCACCACCTTCCCTCTTTGGCAGAAAGGTGGTGTTTTTTTTTTTTGACAACCGTACCAACCGGAGCTCAAAACCGGTTACCGAGCACGATAACCGGTTTTGGGCTCCGGTTACCATGGAATCGTTTAAGGTGCACGGTAACCGTAGCCCAAAATCGGTTACCGTGCGTGATAACCGGAACCCAAAACCGGCTACCGCGGTTAATAGTTGGTTCGTGGAGGCGGATGCACGATCCACATGGTGCATCCGCTCCAAAATACAAAAAGGCGGAATGAACATTCAGATATATACTGATGAACATGGTCATAAAAAAGAACATAGTAGTCATTTATAATGTACATGGACATATACATAAAAGAACATAGTGTTCATTTGTAATGTACATCAGTTTTTTATGCAACAATTTTGTATATATATTTTTTTTAAAAGAAATTTTGTATAATGAAATAGATAAATAGTACTATAATTAATTTTTTTTTACCATACATTAATTACAAATCATTTTAAATTTTTTTTACCAAAAGTTCACTTTCTCTCTCCAAACAAAACTTCAAACCCATTTAAATTCCTCAAACAAAATTTCAAGAAATTTGAAATTTTGAGCCCAAAATTGTTCAAGATGACAAATAAAAACGAAAAGTAAGACCAAATCCGACATTTATACTTGTTTATTTGACATTTATACTTGTTTATTTTGAGTTTGAGTGTTTGTTTTTTATATGATTGAAAATTGTAATATTTGATTTTATTGAAAATTAATTGCGATTTTGATATAATTGTGTTGTTGCATTGAGAAATAAAATGAAATTCTTGAAGAAGATCAACCGATTAATATATTTTGGAAGAAGAAAGCAAGCAAATAGACAAATTTAGAAAAAGTTGTAGATCCAAATAATACAATGTACATTAAAATACAGTAAAATGTTCTTTTTTCATATACTTATATGATGCAAATAATACAATGTACATAAAACATGTAACCAACATTATAACATATATGTTCATTAGAATATAATACAATGTACATTATAATACAGTAAAATGTACATTTTCATATACATACATGATCATTTATACCAAATGTACATTATAACAAATGTACATTTACTATATGAATAATGTTCTTTAATATTATCATGTTCTTTACTAATATTACAAATGTTCTTTAGATTTACAAAAAAAATATAAAACTGGATGTTCTTTATAAAATAGATATATGTTTTTTACAAAACAACTATATAATCTTTACTGAATAGCTAAATGTTCATTCCGCCTTTTTTTAAAGAACACTGGATGCACCAAGCATGGTGCATACGCCTCAACAGAAAAAATTTCATACCGCGGTTGCCTGAAATAAAAAAAAATATATATATATATTAAACCACCACCTTCCCGCCGGCGAAAAAAATATATATATATATTAAACCACCACCTTCCCGCCGGCGAGGGAAGGTGGTGGGTTGTCATAGAGGAGGGTATGGTGGGTCGCCGATCAGGGTGGTGGTGGTCATCGCCGATCAGAAGGAATTGTGGGTCGCCGGGAGGATAAGGGGTGGAAGTAATAAGGGTACGATTGTCCATTTATATCGAATGTTGGCGGTGATGATCATTTTTGTAGGCGGTGTTAAGCAATTCACTTGGGAAAAAAGTTTTCACAAAACTCTCCAAAAGTATGGTTCCAAGTCTTCCAACCTCTCTTCTCACCAACCAGTTGATGATGCATTAGCAATTTAGCATATTCAGCACATCCTTGAACTGGGTTTATTGGGGATAAACTTCAAAGCTATAAAACTAATTAAACCCCTTTAATTAATTTGTTTTGAGCATATTTTATTTATTCGCGCCATCATTATCTTTGAAGGACACTCTATCATCGATCCGGTCAACCGCAATCATCGATCTTCACTGTTATTTTCTATCATCTGAATTTCAATTTTCTTCGATTTGGGTAAGTTTATGTCTTACCCTTTTGCTGATTTTTAAACTTATTGCATTGATATTTAATTTTTGATTATTTATTTGTATATCATAGTTCTTTCTGTTCATATTTTACCCTTCAATGTTGTATTTGATTGAACTAATATGGGATGATTTTTTTGGGGTGGGGTTACTTGAAGAGGTTTGAATTTGGTTACTGGGTTGAGAAGATTATGCAGTTTATATGTAAAGATTGGTTCTTTATGGTAAAATCTTTATAGACAAGGTAATTTTCTTCTTTTTTTGTCTGGGGTTGTTTGACAAATTCAGGGTTTATGGTTTTCAATTGATCGTTTGACTGAAATATGCTAGGGAATCTTCCGTGTAATTGTTGACTAGGGGGTTTGGGAAATTGGAATTATGTTGTAGTTGACTGAGAGTTGTGGGAAAGTTTTGGTGCTTAAAGTTTTGATTAGGGTTTGGTAATGTGCTTGGGCAGGGGCGAATCTGTATGGAGTTACATTGATCATTATGCTAGTTTTGTCTGAAATTGCTGAAGTTCTTGCTGCAAGTAAAATATACTGATGAGGACAAATTTTCATACGATTCTACAATTCGATCCAGCATATACTGCTCCTCCATGGGCTGTTCTTATTGCGGGCGCCTTTGTGATTTTGACCCTATGTCTTTCATTATACCTTGTCTTCGAGCACCTTTCTACATATAAGAATCCAGAGGTTTGATCTCAATCTCTTCAATTTGTATCTCCTTATATATTTTACCTTCACATGTTGAAACTAATCCTTTTGTATGGTATTGCATTTAGGAGCAAAAATTTCTGATTGGAGTCATCTTAATGGTACCATGCTATTCTATTGAATCGGTAAGGTCCAACAATGGGTGAACTTTTGTGTGATAAAACTGTCAATGTCTTGATTAATGCTTATTACAAAAAAAAAAAAAAAAAAAAAAAAAACAGTAAACATATGAAACCCCTTTGGCTGATAAAAAAGAACTAATAATTCGAGCTCCAACAGGACCAATACCGATGAGTTCTCTAGTGTTTTTGCATAGGCAGACTGATAAATTTTAGCAGTCATTTGCCTCTTTTTTTTTTTCCTTATTGTGCTTGCCTTATGAGCTCCAACTGGTATGCAATTTTTGCCAGTGATTTATATTGATCATCTGGGTCCTTAGATTCCTATATGTACAAGCTTGGTACTTTACCCCTGAAAATAAAGAGAAAAAGAACAAAAATATATATGTGGCATACTTGGGGGCTGGGGTACCGAATGATATGGGGTGCTGGTTTACAGGTTTCAACTTTGAAGGGATTTTGCTGAGATTCATTATTGAAATTTATAATCTCTCCGAGTTTCTATTACCACTATTCTTCTGACTTGCTCTACATATATTCATGCAGTTTGTTTCATTGATGAAGCCATCAATAAGTGTTGACATTGAGATATTACGTGATTGTTATGAATCTTTTGCGATGTATTGCTTTGGAAGGTACCTCGTGGCATGTTTGGGTAAGTTTTGTTTTATGTGTTAAGTTTTAGAGTAAGTCTGCTGACTTCTTTGACCATTATAGTTTACTATTGCTTTTTCCTTTTGTGTGCTTTACCTTGGAGAAATGTATAACTGGAGGTTGTAGCCAACATCCACTGATTCCATCTGTTGCTGATGGTGGCTCATATATACTGTTTTTCATTTAAAAAACTTATTCAATGTTTTTATGCTGATATTTTTGCCTATTTTAATATGCTTTTCTGAATATACACGCGTGTGATTTCCCTTTGTGCGTATAAGTTAAGCTAGTCTAGTGATAAGTTGGTTACCAGAGATTATGAACGTCTCTAGTTAGAGCTGTTTCTCAGATTCTTGCTAAGCTGGTGTCAACATCTCAAATTTGTGTAGAATTTACTTGTCTGAGTATGTAGGAAGTAAGAAGTGCGAAAATTTTGAAATACATGCATAATTGTTCGTTAGCTCACTAAAGTACTATAATTTTCTGCAGGCGGTGAAGAGAGAACAATTGAATTCTTGGAAAGGGAAGGACGTGGAGCTTCGAAAGTGCCCTTGTTGGAGCATGGTTCCGAAAAGGGAATTGTTAAGCATCATTTTCCTATGAATCTTTTCTTTAAGCCATGGAAACTTGGTCAATGGTTGTACCAAGTGGTTAAGATCGGAATTGTTCAGTATGTATGTTTGAAAACCTCTATTTTCTGCTTGTCATTTGCTTGCTCTGTGTCATCAGGAGAGTGATAACCTTTCCTTTCTTTTTTTTTTTTTTTTTTCTTTGCAGATGATTATTAAATCATTGACTGCTATAATAGCGGTAATTCTTGAAGCCTACGGTGTATATTGTGATGGGGACTTCAAGTTGACTTGTGGGTAAGGAAGATAATAACATGTGTTAGAATGAAATATGTGTGTGTGTTTTTTTTAACCTGCCTTTCTATATCCATTAGGCTTTTGTATGAATGACGTTGTTATATTCTTTGCTTTACATGTTTTTGTAAACCTACATTGTTGCATTAAACTGTATCACCATAATACACTTATATTTTTTCATGTTAATTCATTTCTTTTTCAAGACTGTCTCTTAAATGTCATGTCATTGCTTTTCACTTTTCTTATGCAGCTACTTTGACTGGCTTTCACCTGTAGAAAAGTGCGTATTTGCTGTCTAATGTGATGAAACATGCTGGTACTGCAGCTTTTTTTAGCTTTAGATGAGGGCTGTTGATTCAGTTGTACTGAGGCTAATATTTACAAATATAAAGTTTGCAGCTGCTAATTTGTGTTTTCTCTCATGAAGGGAACCATATTTATTTACCAAAGTTAGCCATGAATTATGCTGATCCAAAGAGTTTGACCAATAAATTTTTGTTGCTAAGCTTTCTGACTTAATATGGTGAAAACTTTTTCTTAAGACAGCTTAAATGATTTTTGGTTAATGAGTGGAAGAGTGGGATCATGGAGAGGTTAAACGAGGTAGAGGGAGACCGAAAATGACTTGGTTGGAAGGAGTTAGGAAGGATATGAAGCATATGGATTTGCATGAGAATAAGGTATTTGATCGTAAGGGGTGGTGGAGGAATAATCACTTTTAATTCATGTAGCCGACCCCACTTATGGGATTAAGGCTTTGATTGATTGGTTGGCACTATAACAATGAGGTTCCCTCTCATGTGGTTATTAACTACTATAATTGCTTACAAGGCTGACAATCTGCTCCACAAATCAGCAAATCTTTATACTGCATGACTAGTTTCCACACTCACACATGCTCTAGGAAACTTCGCATGTGGCCATTTGTTATAAGAATACCCATTAATATGCTTGCTTGACTTTTGAATTTATTAGCACATTTACTTTGCTCTGGATTTTATGGAACCATGAAAAGCAGGATGAGTTGGAGTTTGCTCTTATTTGTTACACTGTCTCTATTCTGTATGCAATACTATGCATGCTCTTTTTTGTATTTTGGAACTGCTTTATATTCTCCCAGTTTTTAGGATCAATACTTTGCTCAAGCTTGCGGTTCTGTGTCTATGTAGGAGTATCTTGTAACAAGCTGCTTAGTGTTAGTTTGTATTAATATTGATTTAAGCAATAAAGGTCAGTTCTTGGGGAAAGTAGGCAGCTCTTTGATTAATTTGAAAGGAAAATAACAAGCATAAGGGTAGCTTTAGGCTACTAATCTCTGGGTTAGCACCTTTAGGGCACCACTCTCTAGTCCTAGGAATTACAATGATCTTGCCTACCTAGTACATCCTACCCTCCCTTTGTTATATACACATAAACTGCCAAAAAGAGAAAACAACAAAAGTTGTTGCAGCTGTCACTGCTCCTCACAAACTGGAGGCTGCCCTGCTGCTAGGTGATTGCCCTGCTGTCCTTGTACTGACATTCCATTTTGCTGACCTCTGCTCCTCCTTCTTGCATAAGTAATCAGCCCATTGCCCTTGATTAATGTATCCGTTACATTCCCTCCCCCTAGAAGACTCACCTTGTCCTCAAGGTGAAAGGAAGGAAAACGTTCCTTGATGAGAGAAGCCTCCTCCCAAGTGGCCTCAAGCCTTGGTAAGTTCTCCCACTTGATCAGCACTTCTGACTCCGTGGGGGAGCTGCTGGATTTCCTGACATCAAGCACCAGCTCAGGTTCTGCCTGGAGCTCTAGCTCTTCTGTCAACTGGGTGGGTATGGTGGGGTTCATCAGTTGGCTGCCAATTGCTCTCTTCAGCTGAGAAACGTGGAAGACAGGGTGCACTCGACATGAATCAGGCAGGTCCAACTTGTAGGCCACCTGTCCCACGCGTTGCACCACCAAAAATGGACCATAAAAACGCGGGGCTAGCTTCTCATTAGGCCTCTTAGTAAGAGATTTTTGCCTATAAGGTTGAAGCTTAAGATAGACATAATCCCCTAATTGGAACTCCTCCTCTCTTCTCCTTAAATCAGCGTTAGCTTTCATCCTTTGCTGAGCACGGAGCAAATTCATTTGCAAATCTTCGAGCACCCAACCTCTCTCTTGTAGCCACACTTCCAAACTGTCAACTGGAGTTTGCCCTTTACCCACCTTAATTAGTCTTGGTGGATCTCTCCCATAGACTACTCGAAAAGGGGTGAACCCGATGGACTCATGGTGAGCGGTGTTGTAAGCATATTCCGCCCAATGTAACCATTTACCCCATGATTTAGGCTGCCCATTCACAAAGCACCTAAGATACGCCTCCAAGGTTTTATTGACAATTTCGGTTTGTCCATCGGTTTGAGGGTGGTATGAGGTGCTTCTCTTCAACTCCGTGCCTTGTAGCTTGAATAACTCTCGCCAAAAAACGCTCATAAAAATGCGATCTCGATCCGATACTATAGAGCTAGGGAACCCGTGAAGTTTGACTACCTCCTTGACAAACGTGGCAGCCACAGTAGCTGCGCTATATGGGTGTTTAAGACCCACAAAATGTGCATATTTGGAGAGCCTATCCACCACAACCAAGATAGAGTCCATCCCTAATGAATTTGGAAGCCCTTCGACGAAGTCCATGGAGATATCCTCCCATATGGCTTCGGGGATCGGTAGGGGTTGTAGAAGACCCGCGGGTTGCAATTGTGAATGCTTTGCTCGTTGGCATATGGGGCAACGTCGCACATGATCTCCAATGTCTTTTCTCATCCCAATCCAATACCATTCTGAGGCGATCCTCAAGTATGTTTTAGTCTCTCCTTGATGCCCCCCAATTGGGCTATCGTGATACTCCCTCAAAAGTTTAGGAATCAATGTGGACGATTTAGGTATGGCCACTCTTCCCTTGAACAAAAGCCTCCCTTCTTCCCATGTATACCCCACATACTTCCCTTCTCCTTCCTTAAGGGCTGCTGCTATTTTTCCCAGCAGTGAATCCGCTTCAATTTCACCTTCCAACTCCTCCCACTTGATACCTTGAGTGAATGTCATGGCAGCCAACTCGTGTTCTATTGCACCTCTCCTAGAGAGTGCATCCGCCACTCTATTACTAGCCCCCGGTTTGAATTGAATTTCGAAGTCAAACCCCAACAACTTGCGCACCCATTTTTGATAGTCCCCTCCCACTTCGCGTTGCTCCATCAAGTACTTCAAACTTTGTTGATCCGTCCTTACCACAAAGTGACGACCCAACAAATAATGTCGCCACTTGACAATGGCAAGACAAATGCCATCAATTCTTTCTCATAGGTGGCTTTTGCTTGTGATTTGGGCCCTAACAACTTGCTGAAAAATGCTATGGGTTTCGAATCTTGCATCAACACCGCACCTAGGCCATAACCCGAGGCATCGGCCTCAACCACGAAGAGCTTGCTGAAATTGGGCATTACAGCTTGCTGAAATTGGGCATTACCAACACGGGGGCAGCCACCATGGCAGCCTTGAGCTGCTCCAAGGCTTTAGTAGCTTCGGGTGTCCACCCAAAACTATCCCTCTTCAATTGCTCGGTCAAGGGTCTTGCTATTTGGGCGTACCCTTTGATGAATTTGCGGTAGTAACCCGTTAGCCCCAAGAATCCTCGCAACTCCTTCAAATTTTTAGGCGTAGGCCATTCAACCATAGCCTTGACTTTCTCCATATCCATTGCTACCCCATTCTTGGACACCACGTGACCCAAGTAAGCTACTTGCGGCTGCCCGAACTCACACTTCTTGAAGTTGACCACCAAACTATGCTCCTTGAGCAAAGCCAAGACTATTCTCATGTGCTCTCGATGACTCTCCAAGTTGGGGCTATAAATCAAGATGTCATCGAAGAAGACTAGCACGAACTTCCGCAAATATGGCCTAAAAACCTCATTCATTAAGGCTTGGAAGGTGGCGGGGGCATTAGTGAGCCCAAAAGGCATCACTAAAAACTCGTAGTGACCCTCATGGGTTCGGAAAGCCGTCTTGTGGGTGTCCTCCTCCCTCACTAAGATTTGGTGATATCCGGATTTGAGGTCGAGTTTAGAGAAAATGGCCGCCCCATGGAGCTCATCTAAAAGCTCGTCTATGATAGGAATGGGATATTTATCGGGAATTGTCTCTCGGTTCAAGGCACGGTAATCAACACAAAAGCGCCACGAACCGTCCTTCTTCCTCACCAACAAGATCGGGCTAGAAAAAGGGCTAACCGATGGTTTAATTATTCCGGCTGCCAACATCTCCCTTATCATCTTCTAAATTTCATCTTTTTGGAATTGAGGGTAACGGTAGGGTCTTACGCTCACCGGATTACTCCCTTCCTTTAAGACGATCGCGTGCTCGTGGCCCCTCTTGGGTGGTAGTCCTTTGGGTTCGGTAAAGACTTCCAGAAACTGCCCTATTACCTCCTCTAACCAACCTGGCAGCAAGGTGGTGGAAGTGTTCTTGTCACTCACACTTGACTTAGCTTCGACTTGGTTGATTTCAACCCAAAGCCCTCCACCTTCATGCTGCAGCGCACGAATCATTGCTCGGAGGGACACCTTAGTGCGCTCCAAGGCGGGGTTACCCACCAATGTCACCTTCTGCCCCGCCACCGAAAAACTCATGACATGGGTTTTCCAGTTATGTGTGACTGTCCCAAGCTTCTCCAACCACTCTATGCCTAAAATCAAATCAGCACTTCCAAGCTTGAGAGGCAGAAAATTATCCACCACCACAAACCCACCCTTAAGGACCACCCTAACCCCCTTACACCGCCCTTTGCCCACGATTACATCACCGTTTCCCAAGGAAACCCCAAATTCCTGTTTACCCTCCACCGGAACCCCCACCTCCACCACTAGGACGTCGGAGATAAAATTATGGGTGGCTCCTGGGTCCACCAAAATCACCACCGGTTTCGGGCCCACCTTGCCCTCCAACTTCATGGTGTGTGGGCTTGATAGACCCACCAGCGAGCAGAAAGTGGCCTCAGCTGCCACCTCCTCGTTACTCGAGTCGAGCTCAGGTGGTTTGGACGGCCCAGCATCCGCGTCTTCGACTTCTCCGAGCAAGAGCACGCTCATCTCCTTGTTTCGGCAGCGGTGGCCGACGCTCCAGCGCTCGTCGCACCTGAAACAAAGCCCCTTGGCTTTGCGTTCTTGGTGTTCAAACTCCGTGAGCCGCCGTGGTTCGCCGAACTTGGCGGTTGAAGATGCGGCGGGTCTGGGAAAATTCACCGATGCCTGGGATCCGTTGGGAGCCTTGGGCCACCCTTTGAAGGTCGATGCTTGCTGAGAGGGTGTTCCATATGTTTGGGCCAAGCCCGTGCTTGTTGGGGGTTTGGATCCCGAGGATCCGGATCCGCTTGCGATTGATTTGCCCGCCCCGAAGTATGTGGGTGCCCGTTTGAGCGCTCCGACCCGATTTCTTTCTTCAACCCGACCCGCGACCTCCATAGCTTGTTCTAGGTTAAAGGGGTTCATTAACCTCACGTCAGCTTTAATCTCCTCCTTAAGCCCATTTATAAAATGAGCTATCATTATAGTTTCGGGTACATCCTCTAGTGGTGCTGAGAGATCGATGAACTTTTTGCGATAGTCCATCACGGTGGTTTCCTGTCGTGCCGCTAGCCATTGCTCGTGGAGGCTACCGGCGTGGGTTGGCCGAAACTGCCGCAAAACACGCGCCTTCATACTCTCCCAGCTGGGTATCGGCCGCCTCCTATTTTCCCACTGAAACCACCGCAGGGCATCCCCCTCTAAGGCTGACACCGCCGCCTGGAGCTTCTGATCTTCCGTGAGGTGGTAGTGAAGAAAATACTTCTCCCCCTTGAGGATCCAGCCGTCGGGGTCCGCTCCTTCAAATAGAGGCATATCCAGCTTGCGCGGCTTCCAATGGTGGTCTCCACCGCCGTTCCGGTCGTTCCAGTTGCGTGAGCCCAGAGTAAACCCCTGCCCCTGTTCCTGGTTCCTCTGATTTACCAAGTTCCTGAGCTCCTCGAAGAACTGGGCCTGCGTAGTCGTGTTCGCCGCCGTTTGGGTCTCTTGCTGCTGCCGGAGTAGCTCAAATTGGTTGTCCATCTTCTGAACGGCCTCCTCCAATGATTTCTTGAGGGTTTCTTCTTGCGTTTTCATAGTCGCTTCCAAGGTGGCTAACTGGTTTTGCACCCCTGCCATTTGTTCATCCAAGGTGTCGCACCTTTGTGATGCTGAGATAACCATTTCTTCTCTTTTTTTTTTTTTTTTTTTTTTTTTTTTTTTTTTTTTTTTTTTTTTGAAACACAGAGAGTGAGGTGGTGGTTTCCGGTACCTACAGGTGCAGGACCGCCGCTCTGATACCACTTGTAACAAGCTGCTTAGTGTTAGTTTGTATTAATATTGATTTAAGCAATAAAGGTCAGTTCTTGGGGAAAGTAGGCAGCTCTTTGATTAATTTGAAAGGAAAATAACAAGCATAAGGGTAGCTTTAGGCTACTAATCTCTGGGTTAGCACCTTTAGGGCACCACTCTCTAGTCCTAGGAATTACAATGATCTTGCCTACCTAGTACATCCTACCCTCCCTTTGTTATATACACATAAACTGCCAAAAAGAGAAAACAACAAAAGTTGTTGCAGCTGTCACTGCTCCTCACAAACTGGAGGCTGCCCTGCTGCTAGGTGATTGCCCTGCTGTCCTTGTACTGACATTCCATTTTGCTGACCTCTGCTCCTCCTTCTTGCATAAGTAATCAGCCCATTGCCCTTGATTAATGTATCCGTTACATATCTTTGCGTGTCTAAGTCAAAATTTGTTGTAAAAGTATAATTTGTAACCAGATAAGATATTGGGCAAGGGTAAATAGTGGATTAAGGCCTTTTAAAGTATTTTCTAGGATAGTTTAAGCTGAGATATTGGCAAGTAAAGAATTTAAGTACAAGCGCCATCTATCAAACATCATAATTCACCTGGATTAGGCTTTATGCATCAGTCTTCTAACTACTTTGTCTCTAGGAATGTCGAGGTAAAAGAATTCTTCATTTGAAGCACTAAACTTACTCAACTAGTACAAACATATAATCTCTCATTACATCGGAATATCTACATGCCACCCTATAAATGATAGAATTACAACCTGTACTGTGATTTGCTTAATTAGCTTCCTTCAGAAAGTTGCTTGTTCTCTGCATCCATATCTCATAGCTTCTGAGAAATACAGTGAAAATTTCCTACAATCTGCTTCTTCCCACTACAGAGTAGTATTTTTTTTGCTTCAACTTCAGGTCAAAAACTGCTACTCCCCTGCAAACTCTCAAAGTATCCAGAATACTGAATTACTGATCCACTCTTCAGGAAAATATGTACATTGAAAGAAAGATGTTCAATGCATACCACTTCAGCTCCACAAAAAAAACATAGATATTCTGCAGGAAACTTCTTAGAGCAAGTCTGTCTTAAGCTGCTTTTCTATGAAATATAGCCAACAAGAAGCTGTTGCTTTTAGGACTAGCTTTGTTGATATACTGCAGCCTCTTTCAAGCAGCAGCAACAATAGGGCTGAGAAAACCTTTTGTACGACTTCTTAACAATAAGCTGAGATGATTTTCAGGGATCAAGGATGATATAGCTTGTCAGGAATATGATCTTTCTATTTTCTTATATTTGTTTGTAAACTAATTCCTGAACGTTTTCTAATCCTATGTTATCGTGGAGGTGTGTGTGTACTTGTTCATTAATTTACTTAAGTTCTTTTACATTGCCGTAAACCTTTCTATCACTTCAGATTCTGCATTGTATTACTGAACTTTTCTTTCACCTTCTTCACTTTACAGTTCAGGTAATCTTCTGTTTTGTAGGTATCCTTACATGGCAGTAGTCCTGAATTTCAGTCAGACATGGGCCTTGTATTGCTTGGTGCAATTCTATACAGTTGCGAAGGATGAATTGGCGCAAATACAACCACTGGCCAAATTTCTGACATTCAAGTCTATTGTATTTCTGACATGGTGGCAAGGGATTGCCATTGCTATTCTCTATGATCTTGGCCTGTTTAAAAGCCCCATAGCTCAAGCATTGCAGTTTAAATCCAGTGTCCAGGACTTTATTATTTGCATAGAGGTACTTGTTGTATTCATTGGAAGTAGCTATTTTGGTTGCTGCATCGTGTTATCAATCCCCATTACAAGCACAATAACCATCTGCTCCTGACCATGTTGTCGCTTTAGTTTCTGATTCAAAATTTATATGGTCGGAGACTCGGAGTCGATTGAAGAATATATCATATCATATCATACCAAACCAATACTCAAATTTGCTCTATCTGAGATTCTGCCTTAGGCAGGGTAAAGTAGCTTGTATTGTGTAGATGTATGTATTAATGTATAAAATTGCAAAGGGGTGCTTTCATTAGACCTTTGATTCTAAAGTGCAAAAGGTTCATGACCAGCCTTGGAATTCATCAGGGATTCTTCTGTGTCACTTTATCGGAATCTAAAGTTCAAATATTGTCGAGACTCCTTAAACATCTTTGAAAGATTTTAAACTTGTGTCCATCTTGCATGATCATGCATTTATCGTGCTTTTAAACTTTGTCCATAAAGTTCATGCTGATAAGTATTTCTTTATATTCTGAAGTTTAATAATTTTAAATGTTCAACCAGTGCAGATGGGTATTGCCTCTGTGGTTCATCTGTATGTGTTTCCAGCAAAACCATATGAATTAATGGGAGACCTTTTTTCTGGGAATGTTGCTGTTCTTGGAGACTACGTCTCAGCTGACTGTCCTGTAGATCCTGATGAGGTTCGGGATAGCGAACGACCCACAAAAGTGCGTCTTCCACAAGCTGACCATTCTAATAAGAGTGGGATGACCCTTGGGCAAAGTGTCCGGGATGTCTTTCTCGGTGGTGGTGGATATGTAAGCATCCTTCATCATATCTTGTGGGATTATAAGTTTTACTGGCTAAACCTTTGAATCTCTGTTTTATACTTTTCGCCTTGTGCACACCAGCATCTAACTTATTGTTTGCTTTTTAGATTGTTAAAGATTTAAAGTTTACTGTTAATCATACCGTGGAACCTATGGAGAAGGGAATCACCAAGTTCAATGAGAAAATACATAAGATCTCTCAGAATATTAAAAAGCGTGACAAAGATAAGAGAAAAACAAAGGATGACAGCTGCATCACTTCTTCACCTCCAAGGAGAGAGATTCGTGGTATTGATGACCCACTTCTAAATGGTAGCATCAGTGACAGTGGAGCCTTAAAGGGAAGAAAGCAGAAGCACCGTAAAAAATCAGGTTATGCAAGTGAAAGTGGTGGTGAGAGCAGTAGTGATCAAAGCTACGGGGGATACATGATTCATGGTCGTAGATGGGTCGTTAAAGAGTAGTTAAGAAAACTTTTGAACTCTGAAGAATGCACAAAAGGATGTTGAGTATCATGTGTAAAACATCGCAAATTTGCACTGTGCTTGATGTCCGTGATTTATGCTCCATTTTGAAGCCTCATTATTTCCATCTTGTTAGCTTAGTCATGGACGAAAACTCAGCGTTGGAGATAAGTCTCTACATGATGGTTTATTCACTACATTCTTGTGTCAGAGCCCTTGGCTAATATATTGCAGTGGTATTACAAGACTGCATGTTATACTGGCTTCTCTTTTTGTTCCCTTCCTTTTGCTGTGTTATGGAGGGGTGTGAAAAGTATATGATGTATAGAGCTTCCATAAACCTTTTGGGTACCGAATCTGGCACTTCTGAGTTTTGAATCACAGTGCCTCAGATACCTGACATTTGACTGTGTATATGATAAATATATTGCCCAATTGTTTGAACTATCTTAGGCAATTTACAGCCAACATGCATGAACTTTTGCCTGTATATAAATTAGCCTTGCTGCGGCTTTTAATAAAAAAAAAAAACTAACCCATGCTGAATTGCTGGGTTTTAACTGATGATTACCGATTTTTGCAAAGTAAATATAATAGGCTTATTTGGATTGGGTTGGATTGCTAATTAACTTGTAATTTATTGGCTTTTAGGTTGGTTCAAGATCAAGCAACTTTATTTTGTTAAGAATTCAGATTTAGGTAACTCAGAGCAATTGATTGTGAGCAATTCTAAAGTCTGTTACGCATGCGCATGCTTTCTTATGACAGCTCTTTTAATAAGCTAATATGCTCAGCACATCACTTTTTTGTTCATAGAAATGAAAAGCCTTCAACGTGAATATATGGAAACGAGTTGCACAAATTGAGGTACACAAAAGTGGGACAGATGTTTCAAATTCCTTTATAAAGTAAACTACCCAAAAACCTTCATCTATGAACATTCAACTATTCAAGACAACATGAAAACACTTTCAGAATGTTGAGAACAAATAAGCTAGACAGTGCCATTCTGAAATCAGATCATTTTCTTACATCTCGGGTTCAGGTGTATACTCAGATACTAAACATAAACTGCAGCCTCAACACCAAAATCCTCATATAATAACACTGGGATGCAGCAATACTCTGAAAGCTCACTAGTTGGACCTGCAATCCGACAGTATTTTTTTACCTCCGCACTGGTGGCACAACTCCCCTGCCAGCGGTACCACGACCAGTAACCTGAGTCTACAAAAGAAAAGATGGGCAGACATGTTAGCCTACGGCCCTACGGAAACATAATCGTGAAAAATAAGAAATCAGCTCAGCTTAGAACATACAACATTACAACACACAGAATGTTTTTTTTTTTTTTTTTTTTTGGGGGGGGGGGGGGGGGTGGGAGGGCAGTAACATTAAAATCTAACCTTTGCCCGCATTGCTACAGCACGACCACGGCCAACACCAAGTGATGTGCTCTTTCCCTGAGAAATTTTACGGAAAATCAATGATGTGATATAATGTTGAAGATTTTTCAAAGAAAAAGGGAGAGTGGCAGACTAGAATTGGCTAAATACCTTGATTCTGGCATCTAGACGTTTAAACATTGGAGCATTCTTCAGCATATCTGGTATTATCATAAACCTGAAAGAATTTCCAGAAAACAATTAGCCTCACAATATAAATACACAACCTCCTGAGGGATAATTGTAAAGGTTAATCACCTGACTCTACTGCCTCGAATGAATACATGCTCAAGTTGGGAGACCTTTCCATCCTGCAGATCATACAAGAATATCAGCAACAGATTGAAGAAATCCCATATATAGCCTTTAGATCCTTCACATGAAATTATGTAAACAATTCAAACAGGACTAATCATACTAAAACAAATGGCATTAGAATGACGTATTTCAGCACCGTTTTTAGCTAAATTAGGCAACCGGAAATCATGAGTAGAGATTGTAACACTGTGTTAATTATTGTATGGGAACTAAATTTGGCAACCAGAACTCATGAGTAGAGATTGTAACACTGTTATTTCATCAAAACTTATGGAATTAATTAACGTATCATGAAACTAATTCCCATCCTTCTGCTATTAAATAATTACAGAACTCCTATTCATACCAGCGCACACATCTATAATTAGTCACCCATTAAATGGCTGTCATAAAAGTCCTAATCACCAAGCTCTCCTTGATAATTTTTAAAGCATCCAAAAATTGGGCATAATCGCATAGACACTTCAGATTTCAGAAACCTCCCCCCCCGGCCGGCTTCTTTAAGTAAGCATCACTCTCCTTTCATCTTTTTTCAAAATTACAAGAGATCCAGCCTAAAAATATACAAGTATTACTTACACGATTGATTGTGAGCCTCTGAAAAAGCCATCCTTCTAACCCTCCCATGGTCCCACCACCCCAAGAACAAGACTTGGAAATTGAACGACCAAAATGGACCAGACTCAACAACCTGAATGCAATCTTTACCAATAACTACTCTACAACTTCAAATGCCGTTTTTTGATCCTCTACTTACTTTGCTATTTAATCAAGCAAACATGTTACCTTTTGAAATTAAGGTTACCATTGGCAATAAGCAAAGCAACTTTCATTCTAAACCTCTAATTCTAGATATATTGACTACCAAAGGAATAATCAATAAAAGTAGTAAACATCAGACATACAGAACTCATATGAGCCATACTAGTAGGTAATTTCATCAGCAGCATCTAAATATCCAAGGTTTTGAAATATGCAACATGTCAACATAGCCTTTTGTGCCACATTTGAAATCTAAAATATAAGTTCATAAGAATCTAAGCCACGATAGGCCGTGGTTTACAAAATGACAAGAAAGTCCATAACCATTTTACATTGCCAATCTTTTCCAAAATCCTTTAACGTACTGGCTACAGCCTACAGCTCAATGTCCTTTGGTTCATCTATGCACCTAATTAAGATAAATTCTCCAAACCTTTTCCCTATCCCTATCTCAATGTCCTTTGACTGTTATGATCCTTCAAATGCCTGACTGTTAAGATCCGTGCATCAATTACAAAGGCCTATCAACCAGATCATGACATATTTTCTTAAACCTACGCATACAAAGTCCTCATCAATGACAGAGATAAAAGGGGGAGTCCTAAAGCAGTTCTTTAATGACCCAGTAACCAATTTCAATTATTAGCAAGTTGCCAAACGTTAGGATCATATTAGTTCCCATAGTATGCCCTCTCAGTTCTGAACAATTCCAAGTTTCCTATTAAGCGTCTTGAATATTAGACTCACAAGTTACAACCATTTCCGACCCATATTCTTTTTTTTTAAAAGAGCTGGTGACATTGACCACTGTCCACCGGATTGATCAATTAGCGAGCTCTTATCCTTAGCAGAGATTACCAGTGTAGAATTCGAGCCACAGTAGACCTCGTTCCACAGAACAATTGACACAGTCATGATTCAGTCTCCAAATTTATTTACTTACCTTTGCATCTGATTAACACCCGATACGGATAACTAGCATACAATACACAAATTTATCAATCAACTCACATTGAAACCATAATGTAAGTACAAAATCTAACCTAATTTCTACAAATTATCAATATTTCTTAAAACTTTAGTACAAACCCTCATCTCTCATGAAAATCAACCAAATTTGAATCATCATCAGGCATAACATTATAAGCAAATTCTAAAACAGTAAAAACATACCAAATTAAAACATCAACGAACCCTAATTTCAAAGACAAAAAAAATTAATGCCGCCAATTATACAAACCAAACCCCAGATTGCAAAAAACCCAGAAAAAGGAAAACCTAAGAGAGAGAAAATGAAGTACCTTGGCAGTAAAAGTAATGCTATCGAGTTGACAGTTCCAGTTATCTTCACACTCAATCATGGTACCTCGATAAAGCTCACCGCTTTTGAGCTCAACAGTAACCACATGACCAGTGGCTTCGTGCATCAACTTCACCGGAATTCCCAAGCTTCTACTCATCTTTCTTCTTCGTCTTCTTCCTCTTTAATCTGCAGAAATTTTCTGGGTTTTCTGACGTGAAAACCCTAAACCCTCTTTTTTCTCAGTCTCACTTGTATAGAACAATTTACAAAAACCCAAGGAAATTTTTTCAAATTTGGAAATTGGGTAGTAAAAGAACCCGGGTTTTAAAGGGTCGTCGTTTTACAGATATGTAAGCCCAGGCCCAAACTTATGTTTTTTTTTTTTTTGGGTTCTACCCGTTTCACCCTTAGGGCTAATCCGAATTCGCAGATCAATTTGGGCGGTTAGGTTTCAGTCCTCTTTCAATTGTTGTTATGGGGATCGAATACAAGTTCTTCCTACCATGTGTAGTCTCAATGTTGTTGAGTCGGGTTATTGTGGATGTCAACTTTTTTAGTTATTCAGGATTAGAATATTTTAAATTGGATAATTGAATATCATAATATTTGACCATGAATTCTCATATATATGCAAAAAGAAGGTATTGTGAGAGTCTGGACTCAAGGTGAAATAGATAAAAGCAACTTGGGTTAAACAATACGGACATAGTATAGGTAGGTAGATGACCTTTTAATATGAGATTTTTAGGTGTTTACATTAAGACTTTAAATGTACTCCGTATTAAATTTTGGAATATAGATATAAGTTTTTTTGAACATTTTACACAGTATATTATTTATTTTTAATAAATTTAATATACTCCTTTGTTCTTGAATATCTAACACCATTTGATTTTTAATACAACTTTCAAATATACTCTTTCCATTCTGGAATGTGTTGCCATGGAAGGAGAAAAAGGTGGTTGATGGAGGAATACAAAGCACCAACATGTTGATTTTGTGCTTTTGAAAATGTATGTATATTTCTGTCTAGGGTATACTCACCCAATACTTTGAGTATTGGTATTGTGTATGCGTATGCGTTTTTCGCATAAAATTCCTACAATTATAATTTATGCCTAGTGCATTTTAGATCTTAGAGTTTAATGTTTTTTTTTTTTTTTTTTTGCGTGTTTGTAAGTTTTAAGTGAATATTAAAATGGGAATAAGTTTGAAGTTAATTTTAAAGTTTGTTTGACATATATAATCAATTCTTTCATAATAATAATGAATTGGTAGATTCAGGTGTTAGTGATCAAAGATTTGGACTAGAAACTATGAATATTCGATAAAACTTGATAATGTAATAGAGACGGTAGCTAGAAAAGACGGAATATTAGTAAATCAATTGATAAACTATAAAAATGACATAACAAATATATAAAAAATTTAATTCACAAAGGCCATACATCAAGCATTGTACAAAAGGAAATAAAAGAAAACGTACATATATATAAGCAGCCATAACTATCTGGCCTAGAGCACACACAATATAATCATTAAAAAATGAGGTTTAATTCATAAACTATGATAAAGGAAATAATATAGTATACAAATGTTCATCCAATGCTAATTATAAGCAAAGATCTTGTATAGGCAGTTATTTAAGGCATTTTGGGCTTCTCTTGCTCTTTTGGAACCTCCGGCTTAGGTAGTTCGGGTACTGTATGTTTGGGAGGCTCTGGAATTGTAGGCTTTGGTACTTCGGGTATCTTTGGCACCTCTGGTTTCGGCACTTCAGGCACTATTGGTTTAGGCAACTCGGGTTTTGGCAATTCAGGCACAGCGGGTTTAGGTAACTCAGGCTTTGGTACTTCAGGCACTATAGGTTTAGGCAACTCGGGTTTTGGTAATTCAGGCACAGCGGGTTTAGGTAACTCAGGCTTTGGTACTTTAGGCACTATAGGTTTAGGCAACTCGGGTTTTGGCACTTCAGGTACAATGGGCTTTGGATGTTCTGGTACTGTAGGCTTAGGTATCTCAGGTGTTGTAAGTTTAGGCATTTCGGGTTTTTTAGGTACCTCAGGCTTTGGCACTTCAGGCACCGGAGGTTTTGGAATTTCAGGTATTGTGGGTTTAGGCAATTCAGGAATTTTTGGCACTTCAGGCACTGTGGGTTTTGGTACTACAGGTTTTGGGAGTTCAGGAACAACTGGTTTAGGTGATTCAGGCATCTTTGGAACCTCAGGCTCCTTCGGAAGCTCTGCAGGAGATGTTTCCAAAAGTCGACGACAAGCAACCAAATTTGCATTGCTACTCAATAAGATGCAAGTAGCAAGCAACAACATTGAAATGAACAAAGAGTGGTGCCGAATCATGGTGTAATATCTCACTAAGTACACCAAAATTTGTATGAATTATGTAGCACAAAAGGCAATACAATGAGACGAAAATGATAATCTTACAAGAGGATTGTTATGGACTTGAGATTTGTAGAGCATTTATATATATAGATGGCAATTTTGAGGAGACTTGTAAAATTCATAAGAGTACAACTAATACAAGTATAGGTTGGTGATATAGGTCGTGGACAGTTTAACACCTTCATCTACATTATTAGAAAAAAATGGCATAGACCATATAACTAAGCCTTGTAAATTAATCTTTTTATTTTGACACACGCCTTTTAAATTAATCAAAATACTATTATGTACGGTCTATATGTTTTCCACCTGTCCTATTAGGCACAAACTAAGAATAATTATATTAAATTTTATGTTAACATTAATATTTGTAAGGAGAAAATAAAGCTAAATTAAAGTTTTAAGTGCAACCACTACGATATTATACATCTTTAATTTGACAAAAAAAACTGAAAAAAAATTAAAAAATGAAATGTATGAATGTCTTTCATTCTACTACGCCACCTCCCTTTTAAAAAACTTACTCGTAAAATTTATGCAATTTTGAAAAATTAATTGCTACACGTTAGTTTTGAGGATGAAGTAGTTATGAAAAATATAGTAACAAGTTAAATGTACTTTTAAAGTACACTTATGAAAATGAACAACGTTATAAATGATGATCTCAAAATTACTTGCTTTGTTGAATGAGCATGCATGCTAATTTGGGTGATTCATTCATTGATAATTTTTCTGTGGTTGCTCAACTACTAGTAAAAAGAAAACAATAACACACTATTGACTACAAAGTACTCTGTATTATCATATTATGTAGTCCCACCGTCTCAGAATATTTAACACTTGTTTTTATTACAAGTGTTTTTTTAACGTATTTCAAAATACTAGTACTTGTATAACACAGTTTTCTACAAAATTCCTTTATCGAAGTTGCACCAAATTTCACGCTCTGATCACAACTATTGCAATTTTATGCAATAGTTTGACTGATCACTAAAGTAATATTGTAAGTTTAATTGCATGTATGTTAAACTATTATATGCATTAAAACGGAGGGAGTATTTAATTTTGACAAGGCTGTAATAGTAAAATCTATCACGAAAATGCTCATTTCGATCGTTTGTGTATGTCCCTTATAGAATCTTCCATGTGAAGAGGAAAACTTTGACAATGATTATTCATATATTGATACATATCGATAGATATAAAAGAAGTAACTATATTCATGGTGAATTTTGTTAGATCAATCTCGTAGTGTAATCTCAAAATACTTTTACTAACTTCTTATAAGTTGTCTTACAATTAAGTATTATACATACATAGACAAAGATTTGAGTAACGTGACAAATTATTTAGCATATACTAGTGAGTTGCTTTCCATTCCTTGGATAAGTAGAGTATATGATCTGAGTATATGCATGCTAACGTGACAAGTTATTCTTGCATGTTTTCCTGCTTAAAAATATGAATAAGTTGTTACTCCGTATTAATTTGTTGCTAGGGCACATGTATTGGATGTGAGCATAGACGAAACTAGAGAAGAAAAAAAAACATAGTATTACAAAGTATTATTATATACGTACTCGAAAGAGAACATAAAATGTAGAGTACAAAATATCGTACGTACCAAGCCAAATAGAAAAACAATGCTTAGTCGAAGTAGATTAAAAGGAAAATGAAAATTAAACACATAATGTTACAGTAGTACAAAATCATAAATATAACTCAAATGAAAAATAAAAATAAAAAATGCAATGCACCTATAATCTTAATCATTTAAATGTAACACATAGATTGTATCCGAGGAAATGGAGGTTGGACTTCAAGGATGGCCTGGGACAGTAGGCATGTGAACCTCTGGAATGGTTGGCTTAGGCAATTCAGGGAATGTGGGTTTTGGAAGTTCGGGCATCTTAGGGATGGGAAGCTCGGGCAAGGTGGGCTTAGGTAGTTCGGGTATTTCTGGTTTTGGCATCTCGTGCAAGGTGGGTTTTGGGAGTTCAGGGATGGTAGGTTTTGGAAGTTCATGTACTTCTGGCTTTGGTACCTCGGGTATGGTGGGTTTTGGAATTTCGTGCACTTCTGGCTTTGGTTGCTCATGTACGATAGGTTTTGGAATTTCATGCACCTCTGGCTTTGGTTGCTCGGGTATGGTGGGTTTTGGGATGTCATGCATTTCTGGTTTTGGTTGCTCGGGTATGGTGGGTTTTGGGATTTCATGCAATTTTGGCTTTGGTAGCTCGGGAATGGTTGGTTTTGGGATTTCATGAACTTCTGGCTTTGGTACTTCAGGTATGGTTGGTTTTGGGATTTCATGCAATTTTGGCTTTGGTAGTTCAGGAATGGTGGGTTTAGGAATTTCGTGCACTTCTGGCTTTGGTAGCTCTGGAATGGTGGTTTTAGGAATTTCGTGCACTTCTGGCTTTGGTAGCTCTGGAATGGTGGGTTTAGGAATTTCGTGCACTTCTGGCTTTGGTAGCTCTGGAATGGTGGGTTTAGGAATTTCGTGCACTTCTGGCTTTGGTAGCTCTGGAATAGTGGGTTTAGGAATTTCGTGCATTTCTGGCTTTGGTAGCTCTGGAATGGTGGGCTTAGGAATTTCGTGAACTTCTGGCTTTGGTAGTTCGGGTATGGTGGGTTTAGGAATTTCATGCACTTCTGGCTTTGGTAGTTCGGGTATGGTGGGTTTAGGAATTTCATGCACTTCTGGCTTTGGCAGCTCAGGAATGGTGGGTTTTGGAATTTCATGTAGTTTTGGTTTTGGTAACTCGGGGATGGTAGGTTTTGGAATTTCATGTACTTCTGGCTTTGGTAGCCCAGGCAATGTGGGTTTTGGGAGCTCGGGAATTGTGGGTTTTGGAAGTTCATGCACTTCCGGTTTTGGTAGCTCAGGCAAGGTAGGTTTTGGAAGTTCGGGTACCTCCAATTTTGGCACCTCTGGTTTAGGAATCTCAGGCACGGATGCTTCAAGAAGGCGGCGTGCTATAACTGGCTTTGTGCTTGTGCACATCATGCAAGCAACAACCATCATAACCAAAACTAACGAGCGAGTACCCATGGTTGAAGCCTAGTTGAAAGAAGCGATCGATTGAACAAGTATAGGAATATAAAAGGGAAAAGGACTTGTACTTGAAATGAAATGTTTTTGTTTTGCTCAAGATATGGTGTATTGATTCTTGCTTAGGGATATTTATAGGTAAGGTTAGGGGTAGAGAACGGTCCAACAACAAGGGTTAGGTACTTAGGTGTAAGAGGTTGAGCATATGTTGTTCAACTTCTCAACTGTTATTACACCAATTTATCAAGAAAAATGTGACTTAGCTGTCTTTTAATGGAATAGTTAGATAATCAGCAATTATTATTGGATAATATCAGATACATGGATTCAATTACTTTTCTAGCTAAACTAATAACAAGAAGGAAAAAAAATGGTGGAATTAAATTATAATTTCACAACCACCAAATCTAGTAAAAAATGGACATTAGAAGAAGTCAATTAATAACAAGATAACTTTTTGATTATAGAATGAATTATAATAATCTAATCGTCCTAATTAACAATATCTTGTGTAAATTTATTATAATCATGTTTGTTTCCTCAAAAAAAAAAAAAAAAAAAAAAAAAAACAGTTAATGGAGAAATATAACTGTGTTTGAAATGATGTCTAGTTGAGAACCCAAAATCTTAATTAAATGTTATGTCCAACTTTGGGGTATTATTTGTAAGATATAAAATATTTCAAAGCTTTTCAGGAAAAGGAGTAGGACTCAATCACTCATTATATTATTCTTTGTCAAAAAAAAAACAAAAAAAAAGCAACAAACTCATTATATTGCCTCTATAATATAAAATAAAAGGGAAATATTTTAATTAACATGAATTATATTCGGACCTATATATCGTGAAGCATATGAGTACTTCATTTAATTTGATCGTCGAACTCAATACTAAATATGAATAGACACTTGTCAAAAAAAAAAAATGAATAGACATGTTAAATACGAAGTATTTTATAATCGGACCCGTATTTTATGAACTTTAGATAAATTATTTTTTTGGAAAGCAACAATGTCATAATTAGCGCTCTAGTGCAACTTTGTCTATTTGTGAAAATTGTTGTGATAATAGAAGGGCCTGGTTTTAACTTGATGTGCATGCATGAGACAAACGGGATAAAAAAAATCCGCATTATTTATTCAAAATTACAACATAAAAAATCAATTTAAGATAACAAAAGTACAAGGTTTAAAATGATAAATTGCAAAGAAAAATTACATTCTTTGAAACCAAAAATAAAAAAAATTAAAGCAACAAATAGATATTAGAGTCCAAATAATATTATACTATTAGGGATACATCATTACGTTAGATACATTCATGGAAACAGTTTGTATCCTTCAACGTTTTCTTGAGATGATGCCGGCCGGCATTGGCAACCTTATTTATGGGATATGAGGAATTGTGGGATTAGGAAGTTCTGTGGGCAAAGGAAGCTTGGGTACTAAGGGGAGTGTAGGCACGAGCGTCGTGGGATTTGGAAGATTGGGCAACGTAGGATTACCAACATTAGGCAAGGGGACTGTAGGCACTCCCAACTTAGGAAGATCTAAGAGTCCGCGACCTGGTATGACTGTTGTGGGATTTGAAAGTTTGGGTAGTGTGGGGTTAGCAAGATCGGGCAAGGTAACTATAGGCACTTCAACCTTAGGAAGATCTAAGAGTCCGCGACCTGGTAAAACTGTTGTGGGAATTATTGGAAGTTTGGGCAAGGTGGGGTTACCAAGATTTGGCAAGGTGACTACAGGCACTTCCAACTTGGGAAGATCTAGGAGGCCGCGACCTGGTAGGAGAGTTGTGGGATTTGGAAGTTTGGGCACAGTGGGATTACCAACATCGGGCAAGGTAACTATAGGCACTTCCAACTTGGGAAGATCTAGGAGGCCGCGTCCTGGTAGGAGAGTTGTGGGATTTGGAAGTTTGGGCACAGTGGGATTACCAACATCGGGCAAGGTAACTATTGGCACTTCCAACTTGGGAAGATCTGAAGGGATTGGAACTTTGGCCACGGTGGGGTTTGAAAGATCGGGCAAGCCAACTTTAGGTACCTCCAACTTAGGAATATCTAGGAGGGCGCGAGCTGATGCCATTATGGCAACATTCATCAACATGCAACTTATGAGCATGAGACATAACGAAATCAAGCGAGAACTCATGGTTCAATCTTTAAAGTGTAAACAAAATAGTTTAGAAATGAGCTAGGAATATAATGATCCTACCTTGTACAAACAAGGAACAATAGAATATAATGAACAAGTAATTTTTACTTGTTGATTTTCTATTATCGGCTAAGGATATGGTGTATTTCTTCCATGTTTGTAGGTGGTTATATATAGCATGATAAGGTAAGAATAAGAACAACATTCGAGGAATGGATTTATTAGGTGGTGGAAGTTGTCCATATAATATAATTCATCTGTATTATCACTGTCATTAAGAATAATATGGGTATTTCATTCACATGGTTATATTTGTATTTTTCCTGATGTGATGCAATTGGGGTATGATCAATTACCGAGAGAGACATAACTAGTACAATAATTTAGGAACTTGTATAATCATTGATCTTTGTACAGTAAATGAAAATGGATTCATGCAGACAAAGCATATGAAAGGAAATCCAAAACAACAGACCCTTATATGATTTGATTCTAGTAGATAATGTTACCTAGACAAACGGACACATAACATCTTGCATATACCCGGGTTTGTACTAAGTAAACTGAATATTTAACCACTTGAATATGACCTATAGTGAATTAAGTTGAATAACTTTAATCCGTGGAACAAATTTTGGATACGTGTAGATGCCAACTAATTTGGTTAAAGTTTTGAGGGTGATATCCAAAACTTGAAATCGAATCTTGTCTACATTATTATCCTTACGTGTTACATCTCTCTTTTTACACCAAAACCAAATCTCTCTTTTTACACCAAAACCAACATTCAAACATTCTTAGCTACCTGGAGATTCTTTGTGCATGGGTTTATTAAATTTAAAGAAGTTTAGGTAAACTAAAAGTTTCACTTAAGAGCTGATGGAGTTATGGAGTTACAGTCCTTGCATCTAGAAATTTGTTCAAGTTCATCGCATTTTATCTTTCATAGCTAATGTAGCAGTAAGATAATAAGAGAGATTTGAAATGCTGCCTCTAGATATGCTCGAATCGAGTTAGCATTGATCGTATACAAGTAATACAACTACTGATTTGATTTCCTTTGATGCTTAGTCCATAAATATAAAAGATTTAACCAAAGTGATCAATGTGCTGCTATAACTTGAATTTCAATGTTGAGCAGTTCACATGTGTTTCTTAAGGTGCTAGCTTAATTTTCAAAAGCATGTAAGCATCAACTTGGTGCATTTGTGAAAGAAAAATTGTTTAGTTCATCTAAATAACGACGTAAAGATTACAAATTACAAAGATCAAACCAAACCAAGAACATAAATCAAAAGGATGTAAATATATATTTCGTAATTTGTTACAGAAAAGAAGGACAAAATGCATTAACATAATAAATTCAATAAACCCCTCACACCACAATACAATACAACACATACACTGATGATACACACACCACAACAATAAAAAAGGGGTGTCAAAATATCAAATGAAAGTATACAAACATCTACTAGTTATATCATTATTATATGCATTCAAGCAGTCCCAAGAAACGAAAACTGATGTATCATTCAAGGTTTGCCAGGGATGGCAGGCTTAGGGATCTCGGGTAATGTCGGCTTGGGCAGTTCAGGGATAGTCAGCTTGGGTATCTCGGGCATTGTGAGTTTGGGCATTTCAGGCATCTTGGGTTTTGGCAACTCAGGCACAACAGGCTTAGTGTTAGAATCCGCCTCTTTAACTATGTATCCCCTTCCCTTTTTATTGTATTTTCCCTTATGTAATGTCTCTTAAGTCTTTCTTTTTACTTTCTAGGCTCTAGGGAGAATTATTGTGTTACTGTCATTCCAACGTTCACTTGTATTTCTCTAGTAATACTATATAAAGCTCTTTAGGGAGCGAATGGTTATTGAATCTAAGCTCCCTACCCCTTTGCCTTGCTTTAAGACTTGTGTTGTTGTTTAAGTCTTTATAGATATTGTGCTTGCCTTGTCTTGAAGCATCCCCCACCAAACTAAGAAACCTTCAAGAGACGCCTTTCCTCGTCGGTTCCGCTTGTGCCCGCTTTGAAGTATCGGCCGTCACAAGCCCCGACTCCGCACCTGTGGTTAACGAGTGCTCCTTGAGATACACTTGGTCCGTGTTGCTGTGTGCTCACGAACCTCTTCCGTTCTAGGCTTGCGTCTTTGTCCTCAATTGACGAGGGCGCGCCGCACGACCCGGTGTCAAAACATCCGGACCGTGACAGTTGGTATCAGAGCCAGGTTGCTCGAAAAATGGCTGACAACGAGACGCGAGAATATTCGTTGGAAGAACGACTTGCATGGCTTGAAGGCAAGTCGGAAGAGTGGGATATGTTGGGAGAAAGATTGCCCAAGCTCGAGGATATTGTGATAAAACAAGCCGAGCAAATAGAGAGGCTTGCTTCGACGGTAGATGGGTTGACGGAGCAGCTTAATTTTGTGCAAAGCCTTGCTGATGAGGCACAAGACAAATGTGCAACCTTGATGCATGCTCAACGAGGACTTGGGGGAGGCGGAAGTGCTAGAATAAAACCTCCCAAACCTCGGACCTTCAATGGCACGAGAGATTCGAAGGAAGTGGATAACTTCATCTTTGACATGGAACAATACTTCCGCATATGCCAGTTAGAGGACGGACTAAAAGTGGATACTGCCACGATGTATTTAGTGGATGACGCCAAACTCTGGTGGCGCACAAAGTACGCCGATATCCAAGCTAAAAGGACGTCGGTAGACACTTGGGAAGATCTAAAGAAAGAATTGATGGCTCAATTCTACCCAGAGAACACTGAGTTCGTGGCTCGCACCAAGCTTGCAACCTTGCAACACAAGACCTCCATTCGAGAATATGTAAAAGAGTATTCGGCGTGCATGTTGGAGATCCATGACATGACGGAGAAAGACCGGTTGTTCAACTTTGTGCGAGGCCTGAAAGATTGGGCCCAAAGGGAGATATGGCGCCAGAAAATTGATACCCTGTCAGGTGCTATAGCGGCAGCTGAAAGGTTGATGGATTACTCATCAGAAAGGGTGCCTACCCAGAAGAAGGGAAACATGGGGTCAGCTTCAAGTACTCCGAAGAGCACTAGTGGGAACTCTCAGGCTAGCTCGAACAGCGTAGGGAACAGATATAGGAGTGGGGGAGAGGACTCACGGAAGAGCGGAGTTGCGGCGTCCACAAACAGAGGTGGGTCCTCCGGCTCATCATCATGGAATAAACCCCTCACTTGCATACTCTGTCGCGGACCACATAAGTGGTTCGAGTGCCAACACAAGGCGGAAATAGACAACCTCCAGAAGAAGCTCTCCTCAATGTCCTCAGAACATACCAAGGGGGATGACAAAGAGGAGGAGGTGGTCAGTGAAGAAGAGCCCTCTAAGTTGGGGGCAGTATACTATATGTGTGCAATGGGAAAAGAAACATCCGAGAACAAGAGCCGAACCACCAGCTTGATGTACGTGGATGTCTTGATAAACGGGAAGAAAGCCCGGGCAATGGTTGATACGGGAGCCACTCACAATTTTGTTACAAAGCAGGAGGCAAACAGATTAGGTCTGAAGGCCGTGTATAGTGGAGGTCGAATGAAGACCGTTAACTCTGAAGCTCAACCAACTTGCGGGGTGGCAAGGAACGTGAACACGAAGA
This sequence comes from Chenopodium album, assembly GCF_948465745.1. Classification (NCBI taxonomy): domain Eukaryota; kingdom Viridiplantae; phylum Streptophyta; class Magnoliopsida; order Caryophyllales; family Amaranthaceae; genus Chenopodium; species Chenopodium album. The sequence continues at coordinate 71,294,731 of NC_137842.1, read as the reverse complement.
TTGGAGAGTGGAGTGGGACTCTAGATTTCACAGTGGCAACAATGGATGATTTTGAGCTGGTTCTAGGGATGGACTTCCTACACACCAGTAAGGCTGTCCCGATGCCCCACCTAGGGTCCTTACTTGTGACAAGCCACCAGCCATGCCTCTTGCGGACACACACTAAAGCTGAAGAAGGAAAAGAGCTTAAAGGTCCCCTCCTCTCTGCGATGCAACTCAAGAAGGGGATTAGGAGGAATGAGCCTACGTTCCTCGCTACTCTCTCAATGAAGGATGTAGAGGAAGAGGGGGACGTCCCCGAGGTCGTGAGAGAGTTACTTGGGGAATACTCCGATATCCTCCCTAAGGAGCTCCCGAAATCTCTCCCCCCTCGAAGGGCCATAGATCACAACATTGAACTGGCGCCTGGTGCCAGACCACCCGCGAGAAGTCCCTATAGGATGGCCCCTCCAGAGCTCGCAGAGTTACGCAGACAATTGGATGGGTTGTTAGAAGCCGGATTTATCAGACCTTCCAAGGCTCCCTATGGTGCGCCGGTCCTTTTCCAGAAGAAGCAGGATGGTAGTTTGAGATTGTGCATCGACTACAGAGCTTTGAACAAGTTGACAGTGAGGAATCACTATCCGATCCCATTGGTGGCAGATTTGTTCGACCAGCTAGGAGACGCTGTGTACTTCACCAAGCTTGATCTAAGGTCTGGCTACCATCAAGTTCGAATTGCTCAAGGGGATGAGCCGAAGACGGCCTGCGTCACCAGGTACGGGGCGTTTGAGTGGTTGGTCATGCCATTCGGGCTAACAAATGCCCCTGCAACCTTCTGTACATTGATGAATCAAGTCTTTCACGACTATCTAGACAAGTTTGTGGTGGTCTACTTAGACGACATTGTCATCTTCAGCAACACCCTCGAAGATCATTTGGAACACTTGAGGAAGGTGTTCGAAAAATTGAGACAGCATCACTTGTTCGTGAAGCGAGAGAAATGTGCTTTTGCAAAGAAGGAAGTAAGCTTTCTTGGACATTTTGTAGGAGGAGGCCGCATAAGGATGGATCCTAAGAAAATCCAAGCCATTAGTGATTGGCAAGCTCCAAAGAACGTTTCTGAGTTAAGGTCGTTCTTGGGGTTAGCTAATTACTACCGCCGATTCATTCAAGGATACTCTGAGATAGCAAGCCCTCTAACGGAGTTGTTGAAGAAAGATAAAAAGTGGGATTGGTTAGAGAAACAACAAGGAGCTTTCATCAAGCTCAAAGAAGCAGTAATGAAGGAGCCGGTTCTAGCGCTCCCTAACATCAACAAGCCGTTTGAAGTTGAGACGGATGCGTCCGATTATGCCTTGGGCGGGGTCCTACTCCAAGATGGACACCCAATTGCGTATGAGAGTCGGAAGTTGAGTGATGCAGAAAGGAGATATGCAGCACAAGAAAAAGAGCTCTTAGCCATCGTTCACTGCTTGAAGGGATGGAGACACTACTTGTTGGGTTCGAAGTTTATTGTTCGCACCGATAACACGGCGGCTAGCTACTTCCTCACCCAACCAAAGTTAACGGGCAAGCAAGCTCGTTGGCAGGAAGCCCTTGCCGACTTTGATGTGGAGTTCACATATAGACCGGGAGCAAGCAACAGAGTCGCTGATGCCTTGAGTAGGCGTGCTGATCTTGCCGCAACTTACAAACTGGCCCCCATGACTGCAAGCAGTATTGCCACGTCGATTAGGGATCAAGTACGAGCTTACCTTCTAGATGATCCGATGACAACAACAATAATGAAGATGATTGAAGAGGGAAAGACCAGGCGTTTTTGGATGGAAGATGGGCTCCTCTTCACCAAAGGTACAAAACTTTTCATCCCGAAAGCCGGCGGGTTAAGGAAGATGTTGTTGAGAGAATGTCACGACACTTTGTGGGCGGGACATCCAGGTTGGCAGCGGACTCTAAGCTTACTCTCCATGGGGTATTATTGGCCTGGGATGAAGGACGATGTCATGAACTACACTCGGACCTGCTTGGTTTGTCAGCAAGACAAGGTGGAACGTCAGAAACCCGGAGGCCTCCTTGATCCCCTCCCAGTGCCGTCTCGTCCGTGGGAAAGCATATCGATGGACTTCATCAGTGGTCTCCCCAAAGTAGATCAATACTCAGCTGTAATGGTGGTGATCGACCGATTCTCAAAATACGCCACCTTTGTTCCCTTGCAGAAGGCCTGTGGTGCTGAAGAGACGGCATCATTGTTCTTCAAACACATTGTGAAGTATTGGGGGCTACCACAAAGCATCGTCAGCGACCGAGACACAAGATTCACGAGCATATTCTGGACTGAATTGTTTAAGCTAATGGGATCAGACCTAAACATGTCTTCGAGCCACCATCCACAATCTGATGGGCAAACAGAGAGATTCAACGGTCTTTTGGAGGAATACTTGAGACATTTTGTCAGCGCCAACCAGAAGGATTGGGTGAAACTCCTTGATGTTGCACAACTTTGCTTCAACGCCCAGAAGAGTACGACATCCAACAGAAGCCCTTTTGAGCTGGTAATGGGCCAACAACCTCTCCTGCCACACACCATAGCAACGTCCGAAGAGGGGAGGAGCCGCGAAGCACGAGAGTTCCAGCGAGAATGGCAACAAAATATGGAAGTTGCTCGTGCCTACTTAGAGCGAGCATCGAAAAGAATGAAGAAGTGGGCCGACCAGAACAGAAGGCCATTGGAATTTAGTGTAGGGGACATGGTGATGGTGAAAATTCTGCCAGAACAACTCAAGTTTCTTCGAGGAAGAGATCGTCGACTGATCAGGAAATATGAGGGTCCCATCCGCATCACCAAACAGATTGGGAACAGTGCTTACAAGGTTGAACCACCTACGTGGATGAGGATACACCCAGTCTTCCACGTTAGTCGTCTCAAACCATATCACCCAGATGCAGAAGATGACAGCCGCAACAACAGCAGTCGCGCCAACATCAGAACCAGGACGAGAACCTCCTCAGCAACCGAAGATTGAAGCTACTATTTCTTTTTCTTTTTGTGTAAGTTTGTTTGTAAGTCGACGAGGTCGTCGACGGCTTAAGTGGGGGAGGATGTTAGAATCCGCCTCTTTAACTATGTATCCCCTTCCCTTTTTATTGTATTTTCCCTTATGTAATGTCTCTTAAGTCTTTCTTTTTACTTTCTAGGCTCTAGGGAGAATTATTGTGTTACTGTCATTCCAACGTTCACTTGTATTTCTCTAGTAATACTATATAAAGCTCTTTAGGGAGCGAATGGTTATTGAATCTAAGCTCCCTACCCCTTTGCCTTGCTTTAAGACTTGTGTTGTTGTTTAAGCCTTTATAGATATTGTGCTTGCCTTGTCTTGAAGCATCCCCCACCAAACTAAGAAACCTTCAAGAGACGTCTTTCCTCGTCGGTTCCGCTTGTGCCCGCTTTGAAGTATCGGCCGTCACAAGCCCCGACTCCGCACCCGTGGTTAACGAGTGCTCCTTGAGATACACTTGGTCCGTGTTGCTGTGTGCTCACGAACCTCTTCCGTTCTAGGCTTGCGTCTTTGTCCTCAATTGACGAGGGCGCGCCGCACGACCCGGTGTCAAAACATCCGGACCGTGACACTTAGGTAGTTCAGGGATAGTTGGCTTGGGTATCTCGGGCACTTCATGTTCGGTGGGCTTAGGAACTTCATCTTCGATGGGCTTGGGAGCTTCATGTTCAGTAGGCTTGGGCACTTCAACCGATTTGTGCTTTGGTTGTTCGGGTAGTGTTGGCTTGGGAACGTCGTGTTCAGTGGGTTTAGGGAGCTCTGGCAAGGTAGGTTTTGGCATTTCAGGCAATGTGGGTTTAGGCATTTCAGGTACAACAGGTTTGGGCATCTCTGGCAATGTAGGCTTGGGCAATTCATGTTCAATGGGCTTGGGCATCTCAGACTTTTTGGGCTTTGGTATTTCAGGCACAATGGGCTTAGGCTCCTCGTGCACAGTGGGCTTAGGGAGCTCTGGCAAGGTGGGCTTTGGAAGCTCAGGCAATGTGGGCTTAGGCAACTCGGGCACCTTTGGGAGTTCAGGCACTGTGGGCTTAGGAAGCTCAGGCACTTCCTCCTTTGGATGCTCCGGCACGGAAGCTTCTAGGAGACGGCGAGCTGAAACTTGCATTGTTCCGGTACTCATTACACAAGCAACGAGCACCATGCCAACTAAAAACAACCGGCAATTCATGGTTTGATGACAGGGGAGAAAACAATGATTCAAAAACAGAATGAAAGGTGAGAAGTTGTACAAAGGAGGGTTTTGTGTTTGTTTAGGATATGATATACTTTTGTGGGATCATGGGTATTTATAGGTTTAATGAATCGTCGAGCTGGATGGATTTAGGTAGGAAAGGTTGTGCATAGTTCAACTTCTCAGCTATATTATCACCTGCACTTAGAAAAATATGATAGGAGATGCATGGGAAATCTATCTGATGTAATACAGTTAAGTAATGATCTAATTCTGAATATGCTGGCATATAAAACATTATAAATTTGATTAAACCTCCTAGATAATCCAACAATATTAGAATTAGGATATCAGATTCAGGGCCCACAATTACCAAAGAAACTAAACAGCATAAATCAAGAGGTCTGAAAGATGCAAAATTAATGGTCAGAAACTAGTTTTTTAGGTACCTACCTCAGAACAACTACATTGACCTATTGAAAGAATTTTTTTTTTTCCCCCTTATATTTTTGTTCTTCTTATTCCGGTTTACAGTACTTTTGTTCCGAAATGGAACATGATCACCTTATTAATGGACAAAACTTGTACTTCACCTTAATTTTTAGAAATTTACTAGGAAATTTCAGTTAAAACCAGAAAGATAAAATGTTTCAGCTTACTCAAGATAACCAGTTTTCGTTTGGCCACAGACTATATTATACCTACACTAGGCCACCATACCATTAACTCATTCATATTTCAAGTGAAAGGTAAAACTCCTGATGAATGACTGAATGGAGCCATTAGTGTAAATTTTGGGCTCATATTATATTGCGATGAGATTCTCCTTGATGCCTCTGATGGTAATTTTCAGAGTAATATTAGCAAATTGTACAAAAACCTCAGTTATGTTCAATAGTCAATTTAGCTTTCATTTTTTATGATAACAGATATCATGCAGTATTGCAGTAGGCTGACTCTTTTATAGAATTTAGATTGAAGAGCAACAAGTAAAAACATTCTTAGGCACAACTACAAGCACAGCACTAATTAAAAAAAATGCTCTAAGTGAATTATTCTAGATACATGAGATGGTGATTTTACGGATTTACCTACATTAAAGATAATCACCCACTCGCCCATGTTTAACCACGTTCAGCTCTACGTTTAGATCATGTTCCATCCACGTTTCTCATGCTGCTACTTGTAACCTGAATGAACTCAAGTTTTTAGTTTTTTTTAGATATATTGATAAATTTTTTAGATGATTGCAGCACTTCAAAATAACTGTAATTCATTTTACGAAAAATAGCTGATATATTTCATTAAAACAAATGGCAGAGACAATATATATAACATTTCAACTGATTGAAATGAGTAATAAAAGAGTACAACTTCTGAAACCAATACAAGAGACTGAAGAGAGACAAAAAGATATCAGACTCAAAGTCCAAAAGATACAATAAATATAACAAAATCAATGTATTCCCAAGAAATGGAAACAGATTTATCCTCCAGATCAATGATTGTTAGATGATGATGGACTCAAGGTCTTGTTGTTTGCAGGTCATCTAAATAACTAATGACTTCTTCATAATCGATGATGAAAAGAGTGCGACTCTAATTTATCATCACTCATCAGCATCCGCAACTGCCACTTTGGGTACCAGGATTGTGGCACACTGGCACTACTCAGCATGCAAGCGATTAGCATCATATAGATTAAAAATACGCGAGTTTGGCCTGGTAACCCATGGTATATAGTGTGGGAGCAAAGACTTACCAGAACTAAAATGACGTGGGGATATAATGATGCTTTGATTACAGATTTGAGGGCTTTGTTTTTGTTAATTATTTGTGCAATCAGAGAATGATACAGCATTTTTTTTTTCGTGTTTAATTAGGAGCACTTATTATAGTATAGCTGTAGTAGAAGATGAACAATCTTGCTGGATGAATTAGATGGAAGAGATTGTCCGATAATCTGATCCAACACACTAACAACAGTCAGACTGTGCTGTACATACAGATTTTGCATTTGTGTGTGCTATATGGAACTCGTATGAGAAAGAATAGAAGTAAAGTTAATCCAAATGAAAATATATAAATTACGAAATATTTAGGACCAAAGAGATGAAATGTTACAAAGTACAATGTTCAAAAAGAACGAAAAGTACAAACATATACTACGTATAAGATATCAAAGGAATCAAATTCCTTCGCCCCCTAAAAAGGGGAAGAAACAAAAACTATCAATAAATAAAACATTTATTTATCATTATCCAATAAATTCACGTAGTCCGAAGATATGCAAGCTACTATATAGTTCAAGGATTGCCTGAGATGGCAGACTTAGGGTGTTCAGGCACAGTGGATTTGGGTAGCTCAGGCACTACAGGCTTGGGTAGCTCAGGCATTGCGGGCTTTGGCAGCTCAGGCATTGTAGGTTTAGGCATCTCAGGCATGGTGGGTTTTGGCATTTCCGGCATCTTGGGTTTTGGCAGCTCATCCAAATGGGGCTTAGGCATTTCAGGTACAACAGGTTTAGGTTGATGTGGCAGTGTAGGCTTGGGTGATTCATGCTCGGTGGGTTTTGGCACCTCAACTGACTTGGGTTTTGGTAGTTCTGGTACTGATGGCTTGGGTAACTCATGCTCAGTGGGTTTAGGGAGCTCAGGTAAGGTGGGTTTTGGCATTTCAGGAACAGAAGGTTTAGGCAACTCTGGCAATGTAGGCTTGGGCAATTCGTGATCGATAGGCTTTGGTGCCTCATCCAATTTGGGCTTTGGAATTTCTGGTAGTTTTGGCTTGGGTGCTTCGTGCACATTGGGTTTAGGGAGCTCTGGTAAGGTAGGTTTTGGAAGTTCAGGCAGAGTAGGCTTAGGAAGCTCGGGCAAGACAGGCTTTGGGAGTTCAGGTACCGTGGGTTTAGGAAGCTCAGGCAAGGTAGGCTTTGGAAGTTCAGGAACTTCTGGCCAGTGGCGGATCTAGCGGGGGTTCAGGGGGTTCAGTTGAACCCCGTTAGATCCGGAAAAAAAATTAAAAGTTATTAAAAAAAAAAAAAAAAAAACAGAAAACCTATAAATAAAATATCTTAAACAAATGTTTAGTACGTTAGGCGCTAGCTCAGTTGGTTTAGTGACTTTCACTTGTACCACCAATCACGGGTTCGAAACCCAGGACATGCAATTTTTATTTTTTTTTTCTTTTTTCTTTTCTCCCTTTTTTCCCCTGTAACTTTCGACTTTTGTTTTTTTTTTACTTCTTTGTTCTATTCACTGCTGCTTGCTAAACCCTAACTTTCTTCTCCATTTTTTCTCACTTCTCAAATCTCAAGACTCAAGAGTCAAGCCGTCGGCCGCCGCACACCACGCCTATCGCTGCTGCTCACCGACGAGGCCACGAGGGTCGAGGGCGACACCGACGATCTACTCGAGGTAACATTCTCTCACTTACTCCCTGTTTTTTCTTTTCAATTTCTGTTTTGAGTTTTTATTTTGAGTTTTGAGTTTCTTAATTGTTAATATCATAATATTTGATTAATTTGCTGTAGTACTAATTAATTTGCAGTAGATGTAGTACTAATTAATTTGTAGTAGATGTAGTACTAATTAATTTGTAGTAGATGTAGTACTAAATTACTAATTAATTTTGAGTTTTGAGTTTTGATCTATGAATTATGAATTAATTTGCAGTAGACGTAGTACTAATTAATTGTTTTAAAATTATTGTAGTGTGACCATGAAAAGTATGAAAACTCGAAGAATGCTTTTGTAATTTGCATTTTTTTTTTATTTAGGTATTTTGACATTTAATTGATGTTATGTATTGTTGTATCGGATCATTTTATTTTGCAATTTTATTGAAATTTGGACTAATTTTGTTGTTTACTTATGTATTGATATTTATTTGAACATTCTATTTTATACTTGTACACCCGATTTATATCCGTGCATTTGGATATCGGGTGTTTGATAAAGTTCGAACCCCCTAGGTCCAATTCCTGGATCCGCCACTGCTTCTGGCTTTGGCACTTCCAGCTTTGGAACTTCTGGCTTTGGCACTTCCGCCTTAGGATGCTCTGGCAAGGAATCTTCAAGAAGGCGACGAGCTACAACTGGCATTGTCCCAGTACTCATCACACAAGCAACGAGCAGCATACCATATATAAACAAGCGAGAACCCATGGTTTCAAGAAGCAAGCGTAAACAAGTGTAGAAATCACTAAATCAGGAGTGAAATAACTTCTTCAAGAGGGATTTTTGTGTTTGTTTAGGATATGATATACTTTGTGGGTTCATGGGTATTTATACGTTATATGAATTGCGTAGCTGGATGGAATTAGCTGAAAAAGGTTGTTCATAGTTCAACTCCTCAGCTAAATTATCAGCTAATTTTAGACAGAGGAAAAAAAAAAAATAAAAAATAAAACTTCTGACATACGATGTAATACAGTTTAATTATGATCTAATACTAAAATTTAGTTCATTTTTTTATTCCTTCTTCCTGTAATAATTATCAAGTCATTACAGAATAAGCTAATTTTATTTTAAACTAGTCCGCATTAATAATTATAGCGCCTACACAAAAATGTTTTAGAGGTTGACGTATACAATTACCTAAATTATGGGAAGCCAAAAGGGTCCGAGGCAACTCTCAGGCTTTCAGCTAAGCCAAAAATAACATCAACTGTTTGAACTTTGCTCTAGGAAAACAGTCAAGGCTGGTTCAAGGACAGAGTTTAGCTATGTCGTAATTCCACACTTTTAAGTGAAAGATTTAGATACCGGTGAACGGTACTCGAAGCATTTATCGGAAAATTTGGGTCATATTAAGTTGCAACAAGAACCTACCCAATACCCATGCTTTCACTTTGTATTACAAAATAATCTGAGTTCAAAAATTTTCTATTCATGTTCAATACTCAGTTTGACTTCATATATTATGGTATTGAAATCATACAGAAAGCTGACTTCCATACAAAAACTGGATAAACAGCTAAAATAGCACATATCAAGTCACCATATACAACTTATTAGAAAGACTAAATCATGATGTTTCCCTTTTCCAATAGGGTATTCAAAGGGAAAATGATAGCCAGATAAATATTGCAAGAAATACACCAAGAGGTTCTGCAGCAAGAATACGAATGGTCCAAAGTATATCAACATACCCCTACATGATTGAGGAGATGTAGTTTCAAACCACGGATCGCAGCTCACCGGTTTCCAGGGCAAATTTCCGATGCTGTGACAAGACAGATGGAACTTTAACAGCTTCTAATCTTGCCAAATAACTACTGCAGCTGGATTCTTTATATTCCTTAGCAGCATTGAGTATTGTCTGCAACATTTGGAGGGGATCACCATGGCTGACTATCAATATTGCACACCTGTAAAAATTCTGAGACTATTAGTTTCATATATTTGTAAAACCCTGAAGTATACAGAGTGACTAATTATATCATATACGAAGTATAAGAAATTGAGTTCAGCACTCTAAGATACTATATTCAAGCAGATAATACTCAATTAGATGAAGACCAGAGATTAATGTCAGTAATAAAAGAACATTTAAAAAAATTTATATTTAGTAAATAGGAAGTACTCAAACAAAGAGAAGATAACACAGATGATTTGGTGAAATTACCCTTCAAACATAGCCTCCATTTCTCCAATGGCCTTCAATAGACGTGATACAACATCAGCAGCACATTCTCCACCTTCTGGACGCTGGAATGGATCTTTCTCATCAAGCGCCCATATCTCTGGATACTAGTAGGAATATAAATTTAAGAATCAGGAATCCAGAAATTTAAAAAAAGAAGACCTAGAAAATTTTAAATCACACTCTTAAGAACTGAAACCAGACTTGTTCACTGATTAATGTATACCAGCGTTAACCCCATTTGGTGCATGTGATAGAAATTGTAAAGGCAGAAACCCTATGAGGTACACAATCGAGGGTAGCCATACCAGATTCCTTAAGCCCCATCATGATTTAATTCTCCAGAAGTCTTAATACAACTTTAGATATTTATTTATGGTGTAAAAATTAGAAAGGTTTTACATCAGCAGCATTTTTATCATCCCTGGTGTGAACGTTAGAAAGGTTTACATCAGCAGCATTTTTATCATCCCTGGTAATCAAAAGGATATTTATGGTGTAAGCTTCTCTTTTGCAACAAAAATCTCTTTCTCATATATAGTTAATGTATAGAATTCCCATATAGGTTATTAGGTTACTTTGTCTTAGACAAAATTAGTTGATAAGGAAGTTTTAAAAAAAAAAATGGGAAATTCTCTCTAGTAATCACAAATTTTTTTTAGCCTGAAACTTTTTATTATCAATGGTAATCACGAATTAATAAAACTAAGCTAATGGTAACATTAATAATATTAAAACATCATTAAACAATTAACCAGGGTTAATCTTAGGTTAAGTAACAATAGATTTACATTAATATCCTTCAATTTTTTTATTTTTTTTTAAATAAAAACAAATAATACAAACCCCTCCCCAACCACCAGCCCTCCTTTCCTTGCCGGAGCTCAGCTTGGTGCGGCGGACGACGTCTCAACCCTCTACCCCGCCGGAGACCCTCACCACCAACACCCCAATACCAAAACGAGCACCCCTCCCTTGTTCCCGACCCACCCTCTCTCTTCTTTCATAACCACCAAATTAAAACCGCTTGTCGGAACGCCGAAATCAGCCATCCTCCCTAGCCGGAATCAACCACCCTCCTCCCTTCCCCGATTTCTTCTCATCTCCCAAATTTGGGTTGAAATTTCTAGGAGTTTTGGTGATTTTGGGGTCAAATTTGTAGACTTTAGGGGGTCGAATTTATCGAAAATGCTAATTTTTGGGGTCGAATTTGTTGGTTTTGGGTTCGAATTTGTTGGTTTTGGGGGTAGAATTGCTACTTTAAGGGTCGAATTTGTTAATTTTTGGAGTCAAATTGGTTAAATATGTTGATGTGGGGTCGAATTAGTGGTCGGAGCTAGGTTTCACAGGTTTGATACGTGTGGAGGTGGTGGTTAGGGTGGTTTTCGAGGAGGGGGAAATGGGTAGGATCGGGTTGGTGTCGATGCGCGAGGTGGTTATGCGCTGGGGTGTTATTGGGGAGAGGGAAGAGGGAGAGGTGGTGGTGCCGCCGCTTTTGGTGCTGCCGTTGCACTTCCTTTCCGACCTTAACAGCAGTTTAACAATGGTGGTGGTGGCTCTAATGGAAGAAGATGGAGGAGGAAAGAGTAAGGAAGAAGATGGAGGAGGAAAGACATAAGGGTATTTATGTCTTTTTACTGTCTAATAGCTAAACCATGTTAAAGATTTTAACAAATTATTTAACTTAAGTTACCATTAGCTTAATAATATTAATATGTGATTACCATTGATAATCAAAAGTTTTAGGCTTTACCACTGAGAAAAAAAAAAGTTTGTGATTACCAGAGAGAATTTCCCAAAAAAAATTGACAATTTATCTCCAACCATACACAGTAGTAGTGTGCAAAAAAAAAATAAAAAAATAAAAAAATAAAAAATAAAAAACTGTATGGCTGTATGAAGAACCAGAGATGCAAAACTTACCCGGTCATGTGATGAAAGCTCATATGAAGGGCCAAAGTAACGTTCCCGAAGATCTTCAAACACCTATTAAAATATTGTAAAGTTAACAGCTAGAAAAAGGAAGGGCAGCAGAAGTGCAAAGTTAAAACAGAGATCTGCAACTCAAAAAGTGAAATTAACCAGAAAAAATACATAATCAGCCTCAGATATAAATGTGCACCATATCAGTTATTATTCAGGTATTTTTTGTTTGGATAAATTATTTTACACAACAGCATACAGAATTTACAAATTTATTTGTTTGCCAAGTTTTAAAATCCTTCGATGTAAATGAGTGTCACATTAAACTTCCACAATCTTGAATGAAGCAGTATTTTATTTGTTGAAGTTACAAAGGGTGTACCTTGCATTGACTACCTTCAAATGGAAGATTCAAGACAGATGCAACCACTTTAGCAGTATGAGCTGTTCTAGCAAACGGAGAGTAACAAATGCGAACGTTTTCCAATGGAATATTAGCATCCTTCAAGTCCTGCACTTATGGACCAGTTTATTTGAGATTAATGCATAATGGTTAAGGAAGTACATAAATTCCATAAAATATCAAAGCAAAAAAATCACCTTAAGGAATCATGTTTCCAATAGAGATCCACAAACAATTAAAGTGAAGGCTCCCAGACAGAAATTTTGCACAGCATGAGGTTCAATTTGCGGTATCTTAATTTCTTAATTAATTACAGTACATGATTATGTCATTATGTGTGGGACACGAGTCAGCAATCTCGACTCAATAAGCTTTGAAGTAAACCTAAAAATACAGCACAAACAGAAATGACTAAGATATACTTGTATTATGGTTATAAGGTGGAATTGCAGTATTACTGTGTAAGATATTAATAATCCACCAATAAATCGGAGCAAATTAGTTGCGTTCCAACTAAAATATCCACCGATGTTGATCACAATGTCTTCATTGCTTACTGCCTCACTCTAGTCTCTACTCTTTAGAACTTTTCATCATCCTCTAAACTAACACAAATGCAGAGCAATCATGCTTATTTTCGACAGAAAGTTGCAATCAGATTTCTCTAAAAACAAACGCATGAATCCCATAAGTGAATTAATAGCTTCTCAGAGAACCTCTTCGGTAAATGTGAAGCATTTGCTATCCTAATGGAATATATTTCCCATAAGTTGGTGAATTCTTTATCTATCTGTTTGGATTAAAAGTTGGAATTACAACGACTACAAATTCAAATGATACAACAATGATTAACGAGACGATACGCACTCCTATTGATTACACAGCAATGAAATTGGAGTAAAACTACCTTTTGGAATTGCTCCCCAGCCAATTGGGCTTGTTTAACACCCAACTCTGCTAACTGATACTCTGGAAGTACCCCATTTTCCTGTGTGTTAATCAATCATCAGCCAAATCATAAATAAGCCATTAACAGTTTAATGCTACCATAACAAGCAGAATTAAAGCAAAAATCAAGAATTTTTTTTCGAGAATCCATGAAATAGATGATAAACTTTATAACCCTAAATCCCTAATATCAAAACATGATTAACCAATCAACAGTCAAATTAAATAAATTAAGAAGAACCCATCTACAATTACATCTCAATGTATAAGTTTAATAAATAACGGAGAATACTAAAAGAAATAATAACAAATGAATCGAATTGAGTAACATAAATATGATAAATAAATTAAATAAAATGTGGGTATTGAAGAAGGAAGAGAAAGGTACCAAAGAGGAAACAATGAGGCCTTTCTGATTAGGGATGCTTTTGCCATGTCTAAGAATCCAGTATTTGTTCTTCAACAATGAAGAAGCTGCCATGTCCCCAGTTCCCTTCGTTTTGTTTGCTGCTTTGTTTTGCTATCGCTCTCTCTGATCAAACTTATGATCGGGCTATAGGTGGCCATGGGCCGCCCGGGTGTTTGGGGTAAGGACTAGGTAGTTATAAGTAACTCTCATTAAAATACCAATTAGTATCATATGTATCGTGGTGCACCTAGAAATAGGTAGATCACGACTATACTTTTGAACATTTAGTAAAAAAAATTGAACATTTGAACATTTTACAAAAAAATGAACATCTAGTAAAAAAACATGAACACGTCACAAAAATTTAACATAAACATGCAATTTTTATGTTCATATTTTATCAAGAAATGTTCATTTTATACGCATTAAATTTTCAGTTTATATTACAAAACTATTGAATTATTACGACTAAGTTCAAAATTTGTTTGACTCGTAATAATTCAAAAGTTGCGATTGTTCAAATTTTTTTACTAAATGTTCAAAATTTGTTATTGTTCATATTTTTTACTAAAAGTTCAAAAATCATAGGCGTGGTGCATTCGATTGTTCAGATTTTTTTACTAAATGTTCAAAATTTGCGATGTTCAGATTTTTTAACTAAATGTTCAAAATTCTCGATTGTTCAGATTTTTTTTACTAAATGTTCTCGATTGTTCAGATTTTTTTACTAAATGTTCAAAATTTGCGATGTTCATATTTATTAACTTAATGTTCAAAATTCTCGATTGTTCAGATTTTTTTTACTAAATGTTCAAAAGTATAGGCATGATGCATTGCAATTGTTCAGATTTTTTAACTAAACGTTCAAAATTTGCGATATTTAGATGTTTTTACTATATGTTCAAAATTTGCAATTGTTCAGATTTTCTTACTAAATGTTCAAAAGTATAGGCGTGGTGCACCTATTTCTAGCTGAACCATGGTGCATCTTAAAATTTGTGTTAAAATACGATTAAGTTACTCCGTATTAGAGTATACCCGTGTTAACGCATGGGTATATACATAGCATGTATATTTAGAAAGAAATATTTCGTAAAACAAATAGGAGAGGTGGACATACTTGTATATTATTTGATTTTATACTACTATACTGCATTGTGATGTGACTATTTATGGTGTTATTATTATTACAACTTCCATTCTTCTTTTATTATCATTCTCCACTCAATAAAGAAAAGGTCATCATTTTTAAGAATAACGACATTAATACCAAAATCAAATCGAAAAGTTGAGGGTTCGTTTGGCATCGCTGTGGTTTTTCTGTTTTTTGGTTTTTTATTATTTAATAGTATATTATATACCTCACGTAATGAATCAAAAAATATTTAGACTTATTGAAAGCATGATAATTTTGAAAACTGACAACTGAAAAGTGGAAACACCTTTTTCTTGTTTCCTATTTTTGGTTTTTAGTTTTCAAAAAAACAGGAAACTGAAAACCAAAAATGATGCCAAACAAGCCCTGAATTTGTTTTGTGTAAGTTTAGGATTTGTGTAAATGGAGTAAAATTGAAAGCATGAATTCCCAAACAACAGGTTCAAATAATGGAGATAATAGAACAATTGGTTCTAATTATCTCTTTTTTCTTTTCCTATTAATTATTTCATGTATACTACTCTATCTGCAATTCCACATGTAATTAAATAACACTGTTGATGTAACAATCAAAACCTTCACCAATTCAAATATGTATGAAAAATTCAATGTATAATTTACAAGTTCAACAAATATACCAAAATATACCAATTCACGGAAATCTAGATTTTACCATAATTTAAAGTTCAACAAATATACCAAAATATACATAACAAAAAGAATATCAACAGTAAAGTAGTTCCTTTAACACATTCTTCATTAATTATCCCGATTCCCCTTACATTTTTCACAACACTCGATATATTTTTTATCGCAAACCTTACCAGAGTTTAATGTCGCTACTGTCAATTTCTTCATTAAGTTTCTCTTCAATGCTTTTCTTGGTCAATTCCCATTCCCTTCAAACTTCAAATTGTCTAACGGAGAACCTTATAAGGTCGTACATGTCGAACATAGTTCTATTCTTATATTGCTTAAGTCATTCTTTTAATCCCATTATTTTACCCAAAAATCAAGAATCAATAATAAATAAACCGCGAAAAGAGATGAATTTCGAAAGTAGGACAAGAAAGAAAATAATTAAGAATGAAGAAATAAGGAGCCACTTATTAGAATGAGATTGATATTTAAAAAATGATTTATAATAATTCAGTTAGTTCATTATTGGATTTTTTTTTGTTTTTTGTTTTTATTTGTTTTTGTCGCAAGTTCGTTATTTGAGTCAAATAAAAGAAACAATTTAATTTCTTGAGTTATCTGGTTAGTCATATGAGCTATTAGTATTTTTAACAACTAGTTGTGGCCCCACGCGCTACGCACGCGATCCCCCAATGGCGGTAACAATTATTTGTAATTATATATATATATATATACGGTGGTATCGTTACATGTTAATTATGTTTGCGTAGTGTCTAGATTTTGTATGCATTTAAATTAGTAACTCAATGTGAAAAGGAAAATATTGAAATATAAATCATCATATTAGAAATATGTAACTTAAATCATCATATTAGAAAGAGTAACTTTAATCATCATAAAATGAACTTACGATTTTATGTAACGACGAGCACTTTTATTCCACTATTTGAAAAATAGGAGAGTACAAGTATCATTTAAGGTTTATAATACAATATAACTCTCTCTATATTACTCTCTAAAAAGTATTACAATGTACAAGGAGTTGTAGTATGTAGGAAGGCTTATGTATGGTATGGCTTCTTGTGTTGTTTGTTTTCAATTATTGAATCCCTATTTATAAGTGTAGATAGAGCTTGAAAGAAATGGCCGGAATATTTTAGAAATTCCTCCATCATCATTCTTGTATAATTCTAGAAAATTTACGAACCATGTATTATATTCTAGCTAATAGTTTCCAATATCAATAATGAACTACAACATTCAAGTAGGATACTTTTCTAGAGATTCCGAAAGCATCTAGAATATGCACAATACTCCACCAAAATAATGGGCTTATAAAATTTGGGCCATACCCAACAAAGAAGAAAAACTTTACAAATTAATAGAGTAATAAACTCCGCAATCCACGATCATGCATTTTACAAATACTTATAACAAATTAACAATTACATATCAGTTTTTGTTTAAGATAATTATCTTACTCAGCCCAATTGCAATGGATAATGACTTTATCAATTTATTATATTGACTTGCAATAATGTAATATTTTTTGATAAGTTGTCTACTCGTCTATACCATAGACTGTAGACCTTCACCAAATACGTACGCACGCAAAATTCTATATGACAAATTAAATTTGAGAAGCAACATATACTATCTATTATAAATTTGTTTTTCAATTCTCTTTTCTAATCTAATGTTTTAAATTAAAAGAGCCAAATACCCTTTTTGTGAAGTCTATAAAACACACGCATACTCCGTTTATAATTGTCCATCAACAAATTAAAAAAACATCACATTGATAAATCAAGTTCAAGTCTTTTGCGTTGTCAAGGTAATTTTTTTATACGAGTATAATTTTTTTCATTTTGTTCATCCTTTCTTTTTTTTGTTGTTGTTGTACTATATATTGTTTCATCCATTCTTTTCCTAAGGAAAAATGTCGGAGTCAAGTGATAATTTAAATGAGATGAACGAGGAGTCATCAAAAGCGATTTTAAACGAGTTGAAGGTGCTAGGAGAGAAGTGGTGTGTTTCTCAGGATATCGCGAATCAATCCATTGCCAAAGATAATGATGGCCAAAACATTATTGCAACTACGCTTTTAACAGGTACCTTGAAGAATCTGACAGAGGAACCCTTGCAATTATTTGATCACAAATTATGGGCAGGACACATTATCAGACTCTATCCAAATCCTCTTACGCATAGTATTGTTGGTCATTTTGCACACTCAAACGCCATGTTAAAGGAAATCGAAGCAGCAGTGGTGTATACGGGCAAGAATTGCCACGGTGATCTTTGCGGCTGGCTCCTTGCTTGGTCAGATTGCAACGGTAAATTGAAGGTATGTAGGATTTTTTTTTGGGTGAAGTGGTAGGTAGATTTTGAAGTACATTTTTTTTTTGTTTTGGAAACCATATACTACGTATCTAAGTACATGGATGATTATAAGCTTCCCTTCAATAAAAAAACATTGATTATAAGCTAATATATATACTTCATTTCTTTTTTGCCTTGTTGCAATGCTTTGACTTTTAATAGATGAATCCTTTTTTTTGGTAACTAAAGCTATATTTAGTTCACCTTATTGTATTTAGGAATTGGAAATTTTGATAATTACCACCATTTATTGTTGCCAAAATTGAAAATACCACCTTAAGGTTTTTTTTTTTTTTTGAATTTTACCACCTACTTTTTTCCAAAAGTTTTGAAAATCCCACCACTTTGTGAGATGAGTCATTGTAGGACCCACAATTTCGTTTTCCCTCGATTTCCCCTGTTCTTCTACTCTCCTCTTTCAATTTCATCTCTGAAATTTGATATTACAAAAATTTTGGAAATTAGGTTATAATTTCTACAATCTAACCTAAAACAAAGTGAATTGATTAAATTAATTAGGATTTAGGTAATTAATTTGGGATTTTTGCTAAATTGGACAAATTTGGGAGTTATAATTTCTACAATCTTAGTTTTATTTTTATTTTATTTTTTTTATTCTTGTTTTTTATTTCTCGAGGCCTAGCCTCTCGTTGGCACACAAAAAAAAAAAAAAAATCTATAAGAAAAAAATTACGAAGTATTTATATTAAATCTTATTGTATTTTTTTTTTTTAACACAACTAGAAGATATATTAGATTAAAAGGCTAAAGCCTTGGTATTTACATAATACATCCCAAACTTTGTACACTGAAAATTGATGTACTTACAAAAGTTGCCAGTATAAATGGCTAACCATAGCACCGAAATAACTCTCCTAATGAGAGAAATATATACATCATATGGTAACTCAAAAGCTATCAACAATCCATGCTGTGAAACCAAAAGCTGCTAAAAAAATCTTATTGTATTAATGTGTATTAATGTTATAACTTTTTTTAATGGTAATAAGTTATAACCCGGGGCAGGTTTATGCGGAATGTGGGCGTGAAACCAAATTCAAGAACATCGACTGGGAACAGATCAAAATGAAGTTGCATGACAGTGACTCGAAGACAGCCAATATCCATGATAAGGAGACTGGAACCACACTGGTTGCTAAATTAAATGGCTTCGGTGGCACCGATTATCTTTCTGCTTTCTTTTTCTTTCATTATTAAACTTGTATAATAAATGGAGTTCTGTTTAAAATGTCTTGTATCATTATATGTGAGTGTTCTTGATATATATTTCAATATTTTATGGGAGGGTTACTCAATGGTATACTATTGTTTTTTTTTTTTTTTTTCATTTCAAATCTTCATTTGAGCAAATTTGTCAAATCAATAAAAAGTTTACCTTTGGGTGCTTGCGCTTACCCTTTTGTGCACTTGGATGCATGTAAGAATATTTACACTTCTTTCGTTTTTTTGTTACTAATTACAATATGACTTTATTAGACTTGAAATATTTAGTAAGTGAAATAAGTTGGAACAAAATAAATCCTTATTTTACACCGACCAATAAATTCAAATAAAATAAATATATAGTCAACTGCATCTTTGTAATAAGTTTTAATAAGTTGAAATAATTATTTTAAAAAACACACCTTTAGACTAGACTTGATCAAAGTTGACCCTGTTCTCCCTTAAAGAAAGCTAGTATTTGAGCAACTTTTTTTGGCCTGAATTCTAGGCCCGACCCAATATTTTAAGAAAATTGGAGTACGGAGTATATTTTTTAGTTAAAATTTAAGCCGGTACCAATTTTAGTCCGATATAGCGGGTTTGGACGCAAATTCTTGGATGAGCTTAATTCTGGGCCTCTGGCTGGTTTCCTTCCTTCTTTACCTTCCTGCATATTTCCATCAATTTCCTTCATTCTTTTGTCTTTTATTAATTTTTTTTCCAATCCTAAGGAATCCTAACTTTAATAAATACCTCCAATTATTGATCTTAAAAATATTCTATGGATTTTAAATTTTTGTTGAAATCCACTGTACCCCACTTGTGAGTGTCCCACATTGAAAAAAAAAGGGGAGATGGTTACACTTTATAAGGTAGAGGAGTAACGTAACTCTTATTATTGCCAATAAGTTTTTGTATGGAAGCTCTTAAACATTGTTTGTGGGCCGAACTCTCCTCCTCCTTATTGTCTCGAAATTTAACAATTTCATTCGTGATTTTATTGTATTGTATTGTATCTATCTATTTATCTGTTTAGTTATTTGAATTGTGTTATTACATTGAACATATATAATAACTTAGTGGAATGAACATAAATAAAAACCATCAAAAGGTTTTAATTTTGAAAGTTAGATGCTTTCATAATCAATTTGCCTACAACTTGAAAATATCTATTTTTTTGGTCCATATATATATATATAGGTAAACCACCTTTTTTGTCAACTTTTTTGAAAACAACCACCTTTTATGTTTTTTTATTTACTAAACCACCTTTTAATTACCTAAAACTTTGATTGCATCACCCCTATTTCAAATCTAACAGTTTGCATCTCAACCATTCACTTCATTCCAAATCATCAACCATAGCAAAACCTTCCCTTCCATCTCAACCATCACTTCAATTACCTCAATTTAGGGTTTGAGAATAAACAAATACTACAATTTAATTTTTGTAGCAAAATTAGGTTTGATTTTTTTAGAGCTTTACTCAATTTAGTCATGCATTTATATAGAGGGAAGGGTCAAATGTTTTTTGTAGTGAAAAAAAAAATTACATGATTTAGAAGCAAAAGGCACAAGTAGTGGGCCCCTTTGACATCTCAGTTAAATTTTTCGTCAAAATTTGAAATAAATAGGGGTGGTGCAATCAAGAATTTTGGTACTTAAAAGGTGGTTTAGTAAATAAAAAAACATAAAAGGTGGTTTTTTTTTTTAAAAAAAGGATGGTTTGTACCAATTTTTCCATATATATATATATAAAGATTTTTTGTTTTAAGTCTCATCTACAAGTACTCTGTAATATTTATTGACTTTATATTTTTGAAGTCATAAACATTACACAACAAGCAATGACGTGAAATATAGGTAGTTTTACTTAGAAAGCAAATACTTGAATGATTTGTTTCGACTTAAAAACGTTGAAATCGTTTTAAATTACTATGGCGTAGAATTTTCATTAGCCTAGTGGGACTTATTATTCATTTTAAAATCCTCTTATATAGTTATTTGTGGTTCGGATTGATTAGGATCTAAATGGCTAAGTTTGACCTTGTATTCTGAAAATCCACTAAAAAGTCAAAATGGCATCGTCTTATTTTATATGAACGGATGAATGTACTACGGATAATAAATACAGAGTATACATTAATATAGGGCATGTTCACATTTACTTAATTTCAGTTCACTTCATTTCAGCTCTAATTAGTTCGATCAGCTTAATTCAGTTCAACTCCAATCAGTTCTGTTCAGCTTCTAATTTTCCTCTCTCATAAAATATTCATTTCAGCTTAGTTTAGTTCGGTACAGCTCCAATCAGTTCAGTTCAGTTCAGTTAATGTGAACAGACTCATAGTATATTGCAATTTGATTTTACAAAAAGAAAAATACTACTCCATACTAGATACATTTATAATCATTTTAAAGTAATCAAACCACCGCCCCCACCCCTCTTTTTTATTGTAAGATAATGATATTGAATTGACTATTGTCATAACAATGACTTTATTATTTAATTAGCTGCAATGTATACGTTAGTTGTAATAAAAAAAAAATTCAAATTAATAAACTAATACGTCTGTAAAACCTTCGTGAAATACGTATGCAAATGTTATGAACAAAGTCTATAAATACCTACATAATAGGGTATTGTAAATGTACATCAACATCATTTTATTACTTTAACTTGCAATAATCCTTGAGGAGCATACACGATTACACTCTATCAAGGTACTTTCTTCCTTTTGTCTTTCTATTGTTTGTTCTTTTATACGTAATACAAGATTTATATTTCTTCATTTATATTTCTATGGTTTGTCTTTCTATGGTTTGTCCTAATGGTTATTGAATGTTTTTCGATAAAAAGATGTATGTTTACCTCTATAACTAACTTGGTAAATATGAACGTATGCATAAGAAAAAAAAAATGGCATCAACAACAACCCAATCTGAGGAGGAAGTGAGTGTCGAATTGAGCAGCCAAGAGAACGCGGTTATAGGTGAGATGATCAAGGACGCGAAGAACTCGTGTCTCTCGGAGGAAATAGTAAACAAGTGTCGTGCCATGATTGCTGAAAATGGAGAACAAAACACGACCGTGGTTGGTGGCATATCTCCAGTGATCGCGTTAGGAGGCACCTTAAAGAATCAGACAAGAGGAGCCTTAACCGTTCTTGATTCGAAGCTATGGGCAGGGATCATTGTGAAAAAATATCCAGATCCTCTAGATAGAATTGGCCTATTTGCGCAAGGTTGCGCATGGTATACGGGAATTAAGGCGGCAGTGGTGTATACCGGCGAAAATAGTGCTGGTGTTGAATGTGGATGGCTTCTTGCTTGGGCTGACTCTAAGACCAAGGGAAGGAAGGTAAGTTCACAATAATTATCATTATTACAAAATTTTAAATCATCAATTCTTGTTTTATTAATGTATGTATGACAGAAACCAAAACCGGCCTTGATTTTTTAAAGTTACTGATAACCAATCTTTGAAGCTTCAAACATCAGCTTAATCTTTTGATTGAGATGGTCACCATTTAACAATTACCATTGTTTTTTTTTTCGTCGAGATTAGTGTACTGTACAAATTAAATAAAGTAAAAGTTTAGTTAAATCAATAAATTAGATTGATGACCAGATTGCAAAAATTTAAATCAAAATTGATGAGGTGAATTGAACATAGCCTAACATGCACGTATGTATCTGTTTGTATAAATGGGACAGATTTACGCCAAGTGTGGCCGTAAAAGCGAATTCGAGTGTATCGATTGGGAACATATTAAAGAAAAATTGAAGAAAGCTTTTCCAGTAGTTAGGGCTCATGACAGCTCCACTGGAACCTCAGTGTATGGTACAATAATTGGCGTGGAGTCAGCAGTATCAACTGAAGATGCAGTTCTTGGAGTTTTCACTGGTTAAATTCACAAGTTCTTTGCTATGAACAACATAATATGCCGTTGATCCGGACATTAATGCTTATTACCCTGTTATTTCACTCTTTATGTTATTATTTATTTTATGTGTCGAGTTATGAGGGGTATTATTATGTTACGTTCCTTGTAAGAAAATGTAAGCGTCGTCTATCGTATCTACCTTGTATTTGTTGGTTTCTATACTCTTAATCAAATAAAAAATGCCCCCCTTGAGTTTTTCCTACATGATGCTCTTTGTAGTGTTTATTCATAATTATGAGTTACTCGATCTAATCCGTATGTCGCTAAAATAAGGTTATAAATAGATAAAAAATTGATTTGATCTGATTTTCAAAATAGAGCTTCTTATTTCATAATTATACCAATCATATTATCCCCCAAAAAAGATGATCTATAGACAAATTATGGAACAAAAAATAATAACTGAACACTAAGTGGAGTCGGGTTTAAAAAAAAAAAAAGTAGAGTCGAACCTACAGGAGCTATTGTAAGCCCAATTACCACTAAGCCACCAAAATTATAACAACAAATATATGAAATTATTTAGATATATATACATACTAAAAAAAACTACAGGGGCTAGTTAATAGAATTGAGGGCCCAACGGGCTATAGGGGCCGGGCCTCTGCCAGCCCCCCATAGCTCCTTGTAATTAACTACTTTTGATCCCAACTGTTTAAATATTAATGATTAATCTTGTACATTCATATCTTCGACCCTTTATTATTATTATTTTTTTTTCACAAAAATTACTCTACTTTTTCCAAAAAAAAAAAATGAAATTAAAAAAAAAAAAAAAAATGATTGTCGCTGCCATTGATCGATGCAGTTCCAAGTATTCAAACTTAGCTCCAACCTAAGCTAAATCTCTATTAAATAGGTATGGGGAACAATTTACATGGATAGGGTTAACGTAACATAGCCAAACAATCAATGGAAAACTGCCGAGTAACCCTTACAAAAATACGATTTTATACATTGGAAAGTTTTATACGAACTACATGGATAACTGGATAGGATAATTATAAAATTCATAATTATATAATTATTGCTCTACATAACTCTCCCTCTGTTCATTCTTGCATGCACTAATAATTGATGGATTTCATATGTGTAGAGGATTTTAATTAAGAAAAATTTTGGGTATTTTTATGGTCAATTTAAATCAACGGTCTTAATTTACGTGATACTAATCAAGGATGTAGATTTCGATTTTTTTAATTGCTACAATTTTATTGTAGCAATTGCAAAACTATCCTAGATAATATATGGAGTATTTTATCTTTATTGACTTTGAAAGTTTAAAGTCATCCTATTTTAATTTGTGGAACATTTCATCATATCGAACGATTCCTTCACGTTGTGTGACGTTAAATTACAAGATAATGGGTGGCTGACACAATCGTGCAACGTTATGCTCCATAGTAAGCTTCTAAAATACACCTACACCATTAAAAAGTCTACGAGTATAATCTATGAACAAGTTGAACAAAGTGTTATTACACCTGATAAGAGACTAATCCTTGATTTTATTTTATTTTTTTTCAAATCTTGGAAATTGATTCTTTATTTTGACAGCATCTATTAGAATGATTTGTTAAGGTTGAAGTCTTTTAAAATTAATTGTTCTTAATCTGTATAGAAAAATGAATAGTCTAATGGATCCGGCTGGCACAAATACAATCGTGAACATATGATCAAATATTTCATGGGTATATTAATCATATAAGACTCAGCAAAATGGCCAATCTAGGGTTTTATTTATATTTGGTCGGTCATTTTTTCAAGTCATTTCTGTCCAATTAAATCTGTTTCGATTATAAGCTAATAACTATTAAAAATCATCTTAATTTGTATTAGACAGAGACTTGTTTTATTTTATTTGTTTGTCAACTTTTTTTTAATGTTTCATGAGGCCTATAAATACCATTAGTTAGGGTCTTGGTATCTGCATCAACAACAATTACAACATCTTGTTAGTTTGCAATCTTTTACGCATTATAATACTCTTTTGAGGTAATTTCTTCCTTTAATTTTTTTATTGTGTTCTTTTATACGAAGTATATTGGTTAGTAGTCTAGCTAAGTAGCTAGTAGATCGAATTCACTCGAATGATTGCCATATCAAAAGGGTGTATTAAAGCCGTAGTTTAGCTTTTACCATAACTTCAACAAATTATTTTTTTTCTCCAAATTCTCCCTCATATTTTTTTTTTCATTTTGTCGATAAGTTTTTGACAAAGATTTTTATGATTGAATACGATACAAATTAAACACTAGAATTAAACTAAGAATGAAGATTGATCTACAATCTACATGTCTTAATATTCTTAATTGTATTTTAATGTTTTAGGGATCGTTACTTATTATATTTGCATATTGATCATGGTTATAAGTCTTTACTATTTCAAAGTCTAGCTTAAAATGTTAGTGTGAGTATTGAACATTTCATATAAGTTTTTGAAGATTTTGACTTTTGAAATTAATTAAAGGAAATTTTGACAATTACCACCTTCTGTTATGTCCATTTTAGCAATTAAAAAAAAAAAGTTTTTCGCCTAGACATTTTATACAAGTTTTTGTAAAAATAATCATACAAATACAAGTTTTTGGATATGTATATCAAATTTTGGGTTGATGGTTTCACGGTGAAACAGATCGACTCACCTAATTCTGTGTGCAATGGAAGTATATATGTTAATTAAAAGTTTATCCTTGCTTGCTGTGATTGATATTAACTTCCGGACTATATAAATGCATGATATACACATTGAAGGTACATAAGAAAAAATAAATGGCATCAAGCACGACCCATGTCGAGTTGAGCAGCCTACAGAAAGCGGAGTTGGATGAGATGATCAAGGAAGCCGAGCCCATATTAGCTGAGTATAAAGTTCAACATGTGACCGAGGTTGGTGGCGCAGTATTGCCTCTGATCGTGTTAGAAGGCTACTTAAGGGCCGTAACACTAAGACCCTTGACCCTTTTTGATTCCAAGCTATGGGCTGGAAAAATTGTCAAAGACTATCCAAATCCTCTTGATGGTTCAATTAGTACCTTTGCACAAATTTCCGTAAAGGATGATGGGATTATGTCAGCGGTTGTTTATACCGGCAAGAACATTGCTGGCGTTGAATGTGGATGGCTTCTAGCTTGGGCCGACTCTAAGGCTAATGGAAAGAAGGTAAGTACATACACAAACATTCAGTTTTTGATTTAGACTATATACCTATTTCAATTTATAACTTATTTCAAATCAGATCACATCATATAAGAAAATAAACTAAAGAAAAATTTGTCTAGAATTACCCTAAAGATAGGGTCATTTGTAAACAACTACCCATTTTTTTTTTATTTGTTTAGAACTACCCACAAGTTAAAAAAACATTTGGGTATCACTACCCATTAACATGTTGCGTCCAATTAAATGGAGATAAATCAAATGTTTTTTTTTTTTTTTTGGTATGTAAATGGGGCAGCTTTACGCGGAGTGTGGTGTCATAAGCAAATTCAATTGCATCGACTGGGAACGTATTGAAGAAAAACTGATTAACTCAGGGCTATTGGCAATTATTGTTATTGACGGCGAAACTGGAACTTCGGTGTATGCTAAACTGACTGGCGTGGACTTTCCGATGCAGACTCAAGACCAGCTTGCTGCAATCTTCAGTGGCTAAACAAGTTCCCTACAATGATCATCATAATATGCAGTTGATCCGGACTGTGGATCACTCTACTTGTTACTTTGTTACATTCTAATATATTTATTCGTATGATTTTATTCACTAATGTGCTACTGTCTAGTTATGAGGGGCATTTTTATTGTTCTTATCTCATGTCCTTCTTGTAAGAAAATGCAAGCGTCTGCCGTCTATCTACATTGTGTCATTTCTTGGTTTCTATAACCTTGCTAAAATGCTAAATAAAAAAGCCCCCTCTCTTTGTTTCTTTGTTTTTTGGTTATGTAGTGTGGTGTGGTGTGGTGTTTTGTTTTTCCTTCTCTTTTCTCTTTGTTCTTGGCTTTGCCTCATATTCTCCTCGTTTTAGAATACTTGCTCTATTTATTCATGCGTTGAGTTTTAGGATAAATTGGAGAAACAAATAAAATAGGGAGGTAGTGGGGTAAGTTGTCAAAACTTTCGGTCTGAGATATAAAGCTGTTTACTAAAACAGTTCCAGCCTTAACCGAGGAAAGTTCGAAAAGCTAAGGAACATTGATATTTGATATTGTAGCAATTGCAAAACTATCCTAGATAATGTATGGAGTATTTTATATTTATTGACTTAGAAAGTTTGAAGTCATCTTATTTTGTGGAACATTTCATCATATCGAACGTGACGTTGCAAGATAATGGGTGGCTGACACAATCCTTCAACGTTATGCTCTGTAGTAAGCTTCTAAAATACACCTACAACATTAGAAAGTCTACAAGTATAACCTACGAACAAGTTGAATAAAGTGTTATGATGATGTGTCAAGTTATAATTGGTCAATTTTTTATTTATTTTTAAAAGGCTAAATGTACTATACATGTATATGTGCTTGTAAATACATGTATTTTGTTAAAGAATACATCATTATAATTTTTTTTTTTAAGAAAATCATTTCAAAAAATTAAAATATAATTAAAATTTTGAAATCAAACTTTTTTTTTTTTAAAAAAAAAAAAAAAATAGTTTGCAGGCCAAATATTCAGTGTTCTTCATCATCGTTAATGGCCTAATGGGCATTTTTTTTTTTTATCATTCTGCTGGGCAATTAAGGTGCATCAATTAGGTTGCGGGTTCCGGCGACTCTTCCATCGCACGTAGATCCGGCGAAGGTTCAAGGCGGCGGCTCAAGGTTCTGACGAATTTGCAAGCGGTTTTAGGCGTATTTGGGTGCCTTTTTGGTGCTTTTTTAAGGGTCTTTCTGGGTGGATTTCTTGATTAGTTTTGGGGTTTGATTCTGGTGCGATTTTCAGGCGACAAACATAGGCATTCTAGCATGGCAGTTCTTGGACTTTTTGGCACCGATTTTAAGATAGGTTTTGGTCAATTTCAAGGAGGTTTCAGGCGACTTTCTTGGGAAGGAAATGGTCAGTTTTCCGGCGATATTCAGGCAATACTTCCGACAGTCATTCTTATTCTCCGGCAGCATATCCATGATCCTGATTTTTAATTATAAGTATATTTTCGAAAATTTATTAATGTTATGATATAGAATCTCATAATTTATGAAATGATTGATGAACGATGATGAATGATGAACGATGAACGATATTAGAACAATGATGAACGATGATGAACAATTTTGACGTATATGAAGGAATTTAATTTTATGATTTCTAAATTATAATTATAATTTCGATTATTAATTTTTATTATAAAACTAGATTTTCAAAATTTATAATTATGTAATTCTAAAAAAAAAATTACAAGTATAAAAAAGAATACAAAAAAATAATAATACAACTTTAATACATTATAGACATTAAAAATAATTCAAAATGAAAATAAAAATACAAAATACAAAATATAGGCCAATCAGATTTTTCCACATCATCAAGTTGTGGTGTCATTTTTAAAGAATGACATTGTAGAATTTTTACATTATATATAAGAGACTTATCCTTGATTTTCTTTTTTTTTTTTCAAATCTTGGAAATTGTTTCTTTATTTGAAGTCTTTTAAAAATAGTCTTTCTTAATCTGCATAGAAATATTAATAGCCTAATAGATCCGGCTGGCACAAATACAATCGCGCGTGAACGTTTTTTTTTTTTTTTTTTTTTTTTTTTTTTGAAGAAATACAATCGTGAACGTACGTAATGACTTAGTGATTTTATTGATCTAAAGATACATTTACATGAAATAGACAATTTTACATACTACCTCCGTTAATTGTTATCTGCAACTTTGGGGGTATTATTTGAGAGATATAAAATATTCCAAAGTTGCAGATAACAATTAACGGAGGTATTCTTCTGTATGTAGGAAATTTGAGGATACCAAATACGAGTGTTTTCAAATACTGGAGATAGTAATTCTATTCTCACAATTAATTGTAAGGTAATTTATGCTCTCAATTCTATAACTACCCTTAACTAGGAGGTTGTAGCTAGGATCATTCTTCACTAGACTAGTAGGAGTAACTTAGCTTGGCGGTGGGGGATCCCCATACCCTTATACCAACTTTCAACAGATATTACTCAGTAACCCAAATCGAGTTGACATGTGAGAGGTTCTAATCTAATATACTACCTTCTCATTAACTTTACAAGCTAAGAAACACTAATAATGTGCTTCTGTATTTTGGAAACTCTATTGGATAGACAATTTTCATCTCAATGTTTTTAGGAAACTCTACTGGATAGAGAATTGTGGAGGAATCTATAATTGGTGAATGGTCATGAATATTATAGATTTATGTAGTAATTTAAAGAGCATTCTACCTCCATACATCACCTATATAAATAGTGGTGTTGGGCATCAATTGAGAACATGTATCCACTTACATATCTCTATGAGTGTCTTCCATTCATATGATGATCGAAGTTTCTATATGAGGGTTTCTATAATGAGAGTTCCCTTGTACAACTTGTGTGTCCATTTTTTTACTACTTATTTTGCCCGTATCTTTCTCCTAATAATTTTCATAATTCTCTACATCTTTATAATTTGCTATCGCGGTGCGAACTCACATGTTGCTTTTCTATTAAATTTTTTCCCGCTTAAAAGCTTTGATGATGTCAATTTTTTTTTTGTGATTTTTCATAAGAATCTAAGTATAATCTTTCAACACTTTTATTCTACAAATTTGGAATACAACTCTTCAATTTGATTTTCAACTATCTATTTTTAATTTTCTAATTTGTCTTTGCATTAGCTCTATTTTGAGTTTGGGATTATGCATTGTGATATTGAATGATAATATTCAAATATAATTTATTTTTAGTGATACGTAATTTATTATGTTACTTTAGCTTTGTACAATTTCCAGTAGGTGTTGATATTAATTATTCCTTCAAAATAAAAGTTAGGAATTAATGGATATTAGGTTGTTAGTACTTTAGTGCCTTATTAATCTCTTTTTTAAGAGTATTATTAGAAATCAATTTATTTGGTGGAGTAAATCATGGCTCATGTTTATCCACTAAGTATTAGCATTATTTATTTTTTTAGTTTAAATTTGTTATTGTAGCAGGGCAAGAGGCATCTATGTATCTCATGATTAAATGAAGTATGCAAGTATCTATTTTGATTTTGCATAGTATTTACGGCTCCTACATCAAAGGGTTTTGGTTATTCATCAATTTGGATGTTGTGTTAATTAATTTAAAGTTGGCTACATAGAAAGTATTATTGAATGTATTATTAGGATATCATTAACTACATAGGCTTATGATTTTATCTATCAATTTATTATAGATGTTTGATCATTTAACAAGAAATTAAAGCTATTTATTTATACATACTTATGAAATACGAGTATAAAAATATTGTGTTAGGATTTTCACCTTCATGAATTTATACAGTAACAAATTTGAAAATATTATTTGTATTTGTAGTTCTATACTGATTTTTTTTTTTGTTAAAACCGTGCATCACACGGGCGCACGGGACTAATCTAGTAATATAGTATGATTAAGTTTTTACGTTTAAGTTATATTTGTAACATATTTGAATCTATAGGTTTTCAATTTCTTCTTGAACTGTTTGGTCGAAACAATACAAATAAAGTGAAATCCCTAATCTTTAAATAAATTAAATTGATAAAACCCCTCTGTTCAATTATAATCATAAACAATTCGATATTAAAAAATCAACAAATTGATTAATTGATACTAATAAAATCTAAGGTAAACTTTAATTAGACGTGCGAACAAACATAATGTTCTTCTGGCATGGTGTCTCTTCCTATATACTGTCATTCTCCTTATCTTTTCCGTCGGGAGACTTGCGATTCGAGACCGGGAGACCATCATCCAAAGCATTGCCAACACCATAATGTCCATCACCAAATTTCTTTTCAACACTCAATTCTTATTGTTTATTAATCTTCCTTAACATGAATTCACTATCTTGGAAAAATCCATAATCGCCCTTCGGAAACCTCTCAGAAAATTACAGTTCTTGCATTAATTTTTCATCAATGGATAGCGTTACTCTCTCTCTTTCTCTCACGGGTTGATTCATCATTCAAGATTCTCAGAAAGTCGAAGTATGGCTTGATTTTGTCTCTATTATTGTATAATTTGTTTATAAAACGGTTGACCCTCCCCAGTGTTTGAAGAAGATATAAGAAACTTAGAAATGGATGACAAAGTAGAAACTCCTATTACAGAGGAGAGATTTCGACAATGATTCTTGTAAAGATGGAAATAAATGATTGTATTAGAGTATAAGGGAGAGAATTGATTTTATATGAAGTACAAATGAGAGAATTGATTTGTATTGGAATTAAAGGATGTCTGAAATAGAGAAATTTTGAAAGATGCTATGTTTTTGAAAGATGCTCTGTTTTTGAAAGAGTTTATATACCTATTTGTTTTTTTTATTTGTAATTTTTGTCATTTCATGCTTGTCCACACAACAATAATAATCATAATTACAAAAATTTTAGGAAACCTAGCTAGTAAGATTAATATAACAACATACAAGAAAATATTGATTAATACATAGTATAAGTATAAAACGAAAGATTTCTCAAGACATTTTAAAGCACCACATAAGAAAATGGTAGATTGTAGTCAATGGAAAAAGAGATTTGAGAATTTTTTTAGAATTAAAAATCAGCGAAATAAAAGAATTAAATTTCACAATTTATTCTATTCAATTTGTTATACTGTGCAGCAGGGGTTATTCGAGTTTCTCGGTTAGGGGTTACTCGAGTTGCCGGAGTTGTTTGAGTTCCTCGGTCAGGGGTTACTCGAGTTGTCGGGGTTACTTTAGTTTCTCATTCAGGGGTCACTCGAGTTGCCGAGGTTACTAAGAGATAATGTTACTTAAAAAAAAAAAGATAAAGGATCCGACTAGATCTTAACCCTTGAGAAAAGTTACGAAGTATAAGGGTATGAGACTAAGAGCATGTTCACATTTATTGAACTGAGATGAACTAAACTGATTGGAGATGAACTGAACTGAATTGAGCTGAAAGAATTATGAGAGAAGAAAATTAAGAACTGAACTGAACTGATTGGAGCTGAATTAAACTGAACTGAATTGAAATGAACTGAAATTAAGCTGAAATGAACAGGCCCTAAGAGATCCATCCTTAATTAAATTATTGTACATAACCATCTTAAAGTAAGAACTTGGAAATTTTGTGTAGAACTACCCTAGAGATAGGGTCATTTGTAAACAACTACCAATTTTTGTAAAAAAATTTGTTCAGAACTACACGCATGTTTGGAAACGTTTTGATAGCACTACCCACTAACATTTTTCATCCAATTAAAATGTTATTTTGGCCAAATTTTTCACTTTTATCAATTACAATGGTCAATTAATGCTAAAATTAGCAAAAAACCCAATTCAATTAAAACCCCAAACTTTAGAAATCAAAATCTCTAAATAATACTAAACTCATGAACCTTAAAATGAATTCTAATTAAAAATAATAATTAGGTTAATTAAGGTAAATTAAAACCTTTAGACAAATTGGGAGAGTTAATTGGGTGACAAAGGTGAAAAAGCGGGCTCCGATAATGTCTTAATTGGACGGAAAATGTTAATGGGTAATG
Organism: Chenopodium album; assembly: GCF_948465745.1. Taxonomy (NCBI): domain Eukaryota; kingdom Viridiplantae; phylum Streptophyta; class Magnoliopsida; order Caryophyllales; family Amaranthaceae; genus Chenopodium; species Chenopodium album. The sequence goes on along the minus strand of NC_137842.1, from coordinate 71,262,140 downwards.
CTATTCAAATGTTTTCAAACTTATGGTCTTATGGATAGTTCTAAACAAATAAAAAAAATAGATAGTTGTTCATAAATGATCCTATATTTAGAGTAATTCTACACAAAATTTCCTTAAAACTTAAAAAGGTTTTTTTTAACTAGAAAATGAACACTAATTTGGTCGATAATTCATTTCCATGGTTAAATCAAACGCCTTGCAAGTATAGGGGTATAACCGTATAAGGAGTTTTGGCGGTGACATTCCTGTGTAGTATCTGAAATAAAATCTTCTTTACCTCTCTAATCTCATCAACCAACCAAACACACCTTCATCATCTTAATCCGCCATTTCTGCAACCTTCAAATCTCCATCTTCCCCAAATCGCAACAATGTCTCTCAATCTTCGCCAGAAACAAACAGGTCTATAAATCCCCCTTCTTACAAATCAAAACCCTAAAAACTCATCTTCCAACTTCAATTTCATTTCAATTCAATCTAATTTCTACTAACCATCTTCAAATCTTAATCGAATTTTGTGTTTATTTTGCAGAATGTATAATCAGAATGTTGAATCTGAATCAACCAGTGAATTCATCAACAGGAATGGCAAACGAAGAAGTTTACAAGATCTTGATCTACGACAAATCTTCTCAAGATATTCTCTCTCCTCTAATCCATGTCAAAGACTTACGTAAGCATGGCGTCACTCTCTTCTTCCTCATCGACAAACCTCGGAAACCTATTCCCGATGTTCCCGCCGTTTACTTCATCCGCCCAACTCCGGCCAACATTCAACGCGTCGTTTCGGATGCTGCTGTACCTCTATACGATACGTTTCATCTCAACTTCTCGTCTTCGATTCCTCGGCCTTTGTTGGAGGATCTAGCTTCTGGGCTTCTCAAATCAAACGACGCCGTTTCTAGGGTTTCTAAGGTACATGATCAGTATTTGGATTTTGTTACTTTAGAGGATAACTTGTTTTCGCTTGCTTATAGTAATTGTTATGTGCAATTGAATGATCCTAAAGCTGAACAAAGAGAAATTGAGGAAATTATTGAGAAAGTTGTTGATGGGTTGTTCTGTGTTTTGGCTACATTGTCTGTGGTGCCGATTATTCGGTGCCCGCAAGGCGGGGCTGCTGAAATGGTGGCCTCTGCCTTAGATCAGAGGCTTAGGGACCATTTGTTGGCTAAGAATAATTTGTTTAGTGAAGGTGGGAATTTTGCCTCGTCGTTTCAGAGGCCGGTTTTGTGTTTGTTTGACAGGAATTTCGAGTTGGCTATGGGGATTCAGCATGATTTTAGGTATAAACCGCTTGTTCATGATGTGCTTGGATTGAGGCTTAATAGGGTGAGTGTGCAAGGAGAGAAGGGAGGGACTAAGTCGTTTGAGCTAGATGGGGCGGATCCGTTTTGGGTGGCAAATGGAGGGTTGGAGTTTCCGGAGGTGGCAGTTGAGATTGAGAATCAGTTGACAAAGTATAAGAAGGATGTGGATGATGTGAATAGGAGGACTGGTGGCACTAGTGGGGCGGAGTTTGATGGGACGGATTTGATTGGGAACACAAAGCATTTGATGAGTGCTGTTAACTCGCTGCCTGAGTTGACAGAGAGGAAGCAAGTGATTGATAAGCACACTAATATTGCAACCGTGTTGTTGGGTGAGATTAAGGAGAGGTCCCTCGATTCTTATGCCAAAAAAGAGTATGATATGATGGTTAGGGGTAGTATTGATATGAATGAGTTGATGGGTGTGTTTAAAGGGAAGGGTTCCAAGATGGATAAGCTCCGTTTTGCTATCATGTATCTTATTTCTTTGGAGACTGTTCCACAATCTGAAGCAGAAATGGTGGAAACGGCACTCAGAGAAGCTGAGGTTGATACTAGTGCATTTCAGTATGTAAAAAAGATAAAGTCATTGAATGTCCCTTTGACTTCTGCTAGTGCGGCAAGCAAAGGTAACATAGTAGACTGGGCTGGAAATCTTTTGGCTGCTGGTATGAAGAATCTTTTGGCAGGTGATCGGCAGCTGGCATTGGCAAGGATAGTTGAAGCTTTGATGGAAGGGAGACCTAACCCAGAGGTTGACTCCTATGTGATGTTTGATCCTCGAGCTCCTAAGTCTAGTTCTGGTAGCCATCTTAGAGGACCATTTAAGGAGGCTATTGTGTTTATGATTGGGGGAGGGAATTACGTGGAACATGCAAGCCTACAAGAGCTTGTGTCCCGTCAGCAGCCAGCCAAGCATATTATATACGGAACTACAGAAATTCTCACTGGGGCAGAGTTTGTTGATCAACTTGCCTTACTTGGAAAGAAGATGGGATTGGGAGTTAATCCTGTGCCTTCAGCTCATTGATAAGTGTGAGGAGTTCATTTGCTCTTCTGGAAATTGGCGGACTTGTTTGGCATCTATTATATATAGAACAACAGAAATTCTCACTGGGGCAGAGTTTGTTGATCAACTTGCCTTACTTGGAAAGAAGATGGGATTGGGAGCTAATCCTGTGCCTTCAGCTCATTGATAAGTGTGAGGATTTGCTCTTCTGAAAATTGGCGGACTTGGTTGGCATCTATTCCCATCCTTTGTGCAGGGAAGTCAAACTAAGCTAGAATACTTTTGATTTCTGAAGCATCAGTCATAATTGAATACAGTGATATTTTGAAGATGTATCGAAATAGTTATATAGTTTGCAAAAGTGAGTAAATTTTTGCTCCTGAATACTTTTCAAGTTTTCATAATTAATCTCTTTTGATGTATATGTGTGCTGAACATGTCATTGTTTTTTCTTCTAGCATCTTTTTATAATATTCATGTATTCTTTACATTTGGAATTCGTCTTGATTCAAGTAATCTTCAGTAAACGACTTCTAGCTTTTAAGGTGATTGTTATTTTATTTTTGAACTTGTTAATATTTGCAACTTTATGAAGTTCTGTTGGGATATTCTGCATGTTTTTGTTTTCATGTTATATCTTATATGGTGTTACAGCTGCATTCTTGCAAACTTTGTTGTGATGTTTTTGTGTGTACATCTACAAAAGAGTGTTTTCGTGGTCTTGCTGCCAGTAATGTTGCATCTGTTATTTTTCTTTTTAGATTGTAGATCTGAATGTACATCAGTCCATGCTTCTTTGACCGAGCATCTTACTTAGTAGAGGCTTCTTATGACTTTGGACCCCTTTTGGCTGTAATTTTGGTGACAACTTCGATTCAGGTTTTAGAGTTCTATGATAATTGTTGAAGGCTTTACTTAGGTTAGTATCCATCATTTCTGCTGTCAATAATTTGAGTGTTGCAGCAGAAACAAATTAGCAGGAAAATGTGAGTTTGAGGCTTAATTGAAAGGTAAAGCCTTTTCATATAGGTATGTAGTAGTTTGATTTTCTGCAGGAGACGTAGTTTTCTCATCTCTGTATGTTCTGTTATAATGCTGATGCTTATTTAAATGTATGCACTTGCAAAGTTGCAAGCATGTTATTACTGTTGATCAGGGTTATGCTGTTGTTTACCTGTTGGTGAGGGTAGTCAGGGCTTTCTCCTATCTAATAAGCTCCGAAAGATTAAGGCGGTTTTCCTCCCAAAATATACAACTGCTTCTAGGTGGTAACAGGTAGATAGGCAGAGCTACTATCTGCTTAACATCTCTCCGCAGTGAAGTGATAGGATAGATGCCTCTAAAACTGGTACTGCACAAGAAGCTATGTAGATAACAGTTCGTGAAGCAAGCCGGGCTCTCACAGAGCAAGAAGTAAGACAAATTCTTGCAGTCCTTGAAAATGCTGCTAGAAGAAATTGTGAAAAGTCAGTGTTCTTTCACTTTTTAAACAATGTATTTATAGAAAGGCAGACGTGATTTTTAAGTTTTAGTTTTTCTGTTGCATAGATCTCCTTGTCATGATATCTTTGATTTGTGCAGAAATACGATATTTTATTTGAGGGGAATGCTAAGCAAGCTAAGGGAGCTTTTACCTTTAATCAAAGGTTCATAGAGCAAAGGAACAGCTGGAGATTCTACGTTTATATTTTCAATTTTAGCTTGAGCTTGAATCAAGTTACGGAGTATGAATTAATGGTTTGAGTCAAGCTTTCATTTCCAACTAGAACAAGGCTCGAGGTCGAGTTTTAATTGGAATTGAAGTGAACTTAGCTTAGAATTTAAATCATTGCTTATATTAATCCCTTTTGGAAATTGTTATGTGAATATGAAAGTTAAATCTTGTTCCTTATACATGAATTATTGATATTGTAGATTTTACACTTGGAGTAAGTACCATTTTCCCTTCTTGTAAAAAAAAAAGGGTACCATTTTCCTTTTGTTATGAAGTATCTATTGTACTATGCAATTTCTTGAGATACCTAGCTGGCATGGAAAGTTTTGATATTGAATTGGATGAGGAACAACGATGATTCTTCGATTAGCCCATCATCTAAGGATTGGTTGCTAATTAAGACTCTACAAAGAACTGGAAAAACAAGGGATCAGCTTACCAGAAGGACATAGGAAGTACAAAGAAAGGAAGGGAAAAAAAAAAAACGCAAAGGAAAAGGGGAAGGACTGGTAAAGATTGTTATAGAATGTACGAGCTCAACTTTGTGAAGGATCGGATTACGATTGATAATCAATTTATTTATGATTTGGAAGAGATGTATGATGTATGACGTTTGAGAATAATTGCTGAATTGTTAATCCTCTAAATTTAGTTTCATTATTTTCAAATTAAAAGAAATTTTGATTTAAAGACACCGAAAATTCCCCCAAATGCTAGAAAACCTTCTCCTCCTTTGGCCCTCTCTTTACTTTGGTACACTTTGTTTCCTTTGAACAAAATTAAACACAAACCTTTGTCCCTTTAATTTGTTAAACATTTTTTCCTTCAAACAAAATAAAACATAAAATCTTTGAATAAAAATGACGCAAAATATAAAAACCTAAGTTTTGCCAACTCTTATTTCATCAACAAATAATCTATAGACTATAATTCCCAACCAAAAGAATACAATTTTACCAATCATATTTTTAATTGAGTCAAGTTACACTTTTGGTCAGCTCTTTTAACATTCACACCCAAAAAAAAAAAAAAAGAAAAAAAAGAAAAAGAAAAAACAAACTGAATATGAATTGGACCGGTCCGGGTCGGGCCGGGTTTGGTAAGACCCAACCCTTGACCAAGAGCCCTCATTTCATTTGAATATGACCTCATTTCATTTCAGAATAAATAAAATTCTGTGACCTCTTTCTCTCTCCTTTTCCAGCTCTTTACACATACATGTTCTCCTTTCTCTCTCTAATTCTCTAACAAAAACTCCATTAAAATTCAATCAAAAAAACTCAAACCCAGAAAAGATGTCTCGAAGACAATCCCTCCAAATCCTTAAAAAATTCATACCCTCCAGTACCCGATCCGTAACCTACATGCCCCGACCCGGCGACGGTTCAACCCGAAAAGTGACCCTAATTCCGGGTGACGGAATCGGACCTTTGGTTACGGGCGCAGTCGAACAAGTTATGGATGCAATGCACGCGCCAATCGTGTTCGACAAGTACGAGGTTCATGGTGATATGAAGAAGATTCCAGAAGGTGTTCTTGAATCAATTCGAGAGAATAAGGTTTGTATCAAAGGTGGGTTGATGACACCTGTCGGTGGTGGGGTTAGTTCGTTGAATGTTCATCTGAGAAAGGAGCTTGATCTTTACGCTTCATTGGTTCATTGTTTTAATGTCAAAGGTATTCAAACTAGACATGATAATGTTGATATTGTTGTTATTAGAGAGAATTCTGAAGGGGAGTATGCTGGTTTAGAGCATGAGGTTGTTCCTGGTGTTGTTGAGAGTCTCAAGGTAAAATTGGATTATTTTTGTTTAATTACTGCTATTATTATTATTATTATTATTATTATTTTAATTTAATGTGTGGAATTATTGTTAGTTTGTCAGATTAATATTCTTTTATGCATAATTTTATGATAAGTGTATTATAAATTTATAATGCTTTGTACTTTCACATAGATTGATAGTTTACAATTATCATGCTTAATGAATTACTGTATTATTTATGATTAATGTATTATAATGGTTTGTACTTGTACATAGATTGAGGATTTATAATTGTTATGCTTTATGCATTATTTATAATTGTATTGATAAAGTATAAAACTCTTGCTACTACATTGTCCTTGTAAATCTATGTTTATTTTTGTTTGGTGATTTACTTTCATATATCTCATTTTCATTGTAACAATTCATGTATTAGTAACAGCAATTAATGATTTGTTGTGTTTGTAAAAATAGTGTCTCTTAAGGTTGTTAATTAAGAATTACAGAGAAGGTAATTGAGGGAGATATATGATCATGGATGATGGATTAAACCTATTGTGGAGGATTGATTATACATTTATACTGGATTCATCATACCATTAATTTTACTAATACGGTTACACAAGTGCCACTTGGCTCGAGGAATGCCTTTAGTTGGGAAAGTGGGGGTGGGTTAGGGGGTTAAGAGTTTAGCGTAACTTCTGTATATGCATTAAGCCATTGGGAATTTGGGATGACATGATAATATTAAGAAAGAAGGATGAGTTGGAAGCGAGACTATTGATTTTCCCCTGTGAATTTTGGAGAATGGCATGATGGTTATGTGCCTGATTCGAGGTGTGCAAGACTGGAATTCAGTTACTGTTAAAAGATATGTTGGTTTCTGTAGTGACTAATGGTATCTTGGAAATGATATGTATGCCCATCAGTGACTTATGGTCTGACTTTTGACTATTTTTGAAGGTATGCTATGGATATATAGATGCTAATATGTCTATTAGGAGGAAGAAGGATCATATTCTTTTTATTACTCCTTTTTTAGGGATGTTAGACCAAATTTCTTTTGTTTTCTTTATTTTCTTTGTAACATTTCTATGTCCTACTGTGGCTTTGAGGTTTTGAAACTAGTTTCTGTTTTGTTGGTAAACCAACAACATGGTGCAATGATAACCATCTTGTGTTGTCAGTGTAAGTTAGCTAGTATGTACTATCAACCATAAAACCCCCCCTGCCCCCAATTCATACTGTATTTTTTGAAAGAAACCGTCCAACTGAAAGCACTTGAAATCTAATAGGTGTTGACTGTTAAATGAGGGGAGTGCCGGACGGTTAATGTGGTTTTCTTCTGGTATTCTTTGCAAATCTCCTTGTTCTGTTCCATCATTGGAGCTATACCACACTCAAGTGTACCTTAATACTTCTACAGTGTCATTACTTGAGCCATTTGTTATGTTACGAGTACAGCATGGCTCTTATTCGACCCATTACTGACAATGCAATGAGTATGCTACTGTTGTTTAATTTTTCCTTGATGCTAACTAGGGCTTGTATATATGTCTAGATTTAATGATTATGAGATTTCTGTGTGGTTTTTAATGACATAAAAGCTAAAGCCAAAAGCTTTACCCGAATGAATGTATTCACCTATCTAAGTCTGGAGTATGTGGCCATTGTGGTAGCTAAGGAGCAATGCTCTTATAACTGGTAAAGATGGTCTCCAATACCAGTCGACATATTTCTTTGCTAGGCCATGGGGGTAGTAATGCGTGTTTTGGGTATATCTGGGGCTTAGTTTGGGACTTTGGGTCCTTTGGATGTGGATTCTAGTAATGCCTAGCGAAGAGAGAGGATAGTTCCAAGAGAGACTTTGGAGCTTGAGGTGGGCTCTTGAGTTTGCTGAGATCAAGTTTAGAGTTGGTTGATGTGGTGTGGGAAAGGTTGGTATTTGAAGAATTCTTTTTCAAATTTTGGGTCATTAGTTGTCTCTCTGTAGCCTTACAATACAGTTGTTGAAAGAATTCAAAAGGCCTTAAAGTAAAACTTCAAAGGAAACACAAAGGAACATACATGAATGCTCGGTGTCTTGTATCTGTACATCAAACTATTCTTCTAGAGCTCTATATCAATTTGGTTTATGTTGGCCTCTTTTTATATTAACTCTTGCTATCTTTGTATGTGCTTCTAAATGTCTGCAGATCTATCTCATCTTTGCAATGTGAAGTCATTTGTATTGCCCTGTTAGGGCTGTCAGGAAAAAAAAAAAAAAAGAACTCATTTCTTTTGCAATTGACATTATGCTACTAGTTCTGTTTGAAACGCATAGTCATTGTGTTGCTGATAGTTGGCTTTTTTTTTTTCCCTCTACTGTCTAGAAGATTGAGTTTAATGTCTGTTTTTAAAATCTCTGTATAGTTATTGCCTTTATCTTATTGTCTAAAAGTTTAAAGCTAATTCTATTGTACTAGGTGATAACAAAGTTCTGCTCTGAACGCATTGCAAAGTATGCATTTGAATATGCTTACTTGAACAACAGAAAGAAAGTGACTGCTGTGCATAAAGCCAACATCATGAAACTTGCAGACGGGCTTTTCTTAGAATCTTGCAGGGAGATTGCAGCACAGTACCCTACCATTGAGTATAATGAGATCATTGTGGACAACTGCTGCATGCAGCTTGTGTCGAGGCCTGAGCAATTTGATGTGATGGTATATATCCTAATTCCTATTTCTTCTCTTCCTCGTGACTATATCCTTTAATATCATGTAATATACCCTGACTACTCATATAGTCATATTCTCATATGCTTTTGTGAAAATAGACAGTGGCAATCTGATAATACATTTTCTGATGAGGTCTGTTGTGTTTTACATTTGACAGGTTACGCCAAACTTATATGGTAATCTCGTGTCTAATGTTGCTGCTGGTATTGCTGGAGGAACTGGGGTCATGCCAGGAGGTATTGTCCTTTAACCTTTGCAACCTCACTCTTTTTCAGTTTCCTTTTGTTCATTAAATTTGCGTGTCATAAGAACTCTTAACTTTATATTGGTCTGTGCCATATCCGAAGTATATGCTTTTGGTCCTGTTTTATTTAACTTAAAAACACCTCACTAAAAATAAGTTTGAATCTTAATTATATTGAAATCAGCTTTAACGAGTGAGGCTAATTGCTCATGACAAAACATGAATGGATCAGCCCCAAAAATAAAAATAAAAATAAAAATGTAGAAACCAGTATAATAGAGGGCAGGGCTTTTGTTACAGTTGCTGCATATGATCATATCCCACATTGGGTATCTATCCTTTGTATGTTGGAACTTTGAACATTTAACATAGTTACTGTAGTGTAAACCTTTATTTGAGTGGAATTATTGATCTTAGATTAAAGCATACTCATTGATATAGAAGCCTTTCCAAAATTTTGAGCATCTAATAAGCTGGATGAACTTTAGGTAACGTCGGTCCTGAGCTTGCTGTATTCGAGCAAGGTGCTTCAGCTGGAAATGTAGGGAAGATAGAATTGGTGGAGCAAAAGAAGGCAAATCCTGTTGCTCTGCTTCTCTCTTCAGCCATGATGTTGAGGCACCTTCAGTTCCCTTCATTTGCAGATCGATTAGAGACTGCCGTGCAGCATGTAATTGAAGAGGGAAAGTACAGAACCAAGGATCTTGGTGGTAATAGTACTACTCAACAAGTTGTTGATGCCGTTTTAGCCAATCTGGATTGATGATATCTACTGACATGTCCTTACCATACTGCACATTGTTTCGGTCGTTTCTTTGCAACATAACAAGTGATTCTTTTGGGGGAGATAATTCTCTCCTTGGCAGAGTTTCCCTTTTTGAAACTTTTTTGGGTATGGGAAATTTTTTTTTCAACTTTCCTTTATCAGCTACTAGTTTTGCATTCTTTTAGAATTGAGGATTCATTATACCAAATCTTTGTTATGATTACACTGAAACTACTTCAGTAATAAATTTTAATTCAGTGTTTATTTTAAAGATCAATAGCAAAAACTAAAGGGTATCAGGCTAGAACTCTTTTTCCTCAATAGATATGACATTGGTTATGAATCTTATGTTGAATTAATTAATATGTTGTCATCATATATCATCAATATTTTGGGATTGTAACGTGATGAATCGACCTTTTAAATGATATACAGTATTATCAACCCGTTATCGTAAACCTTAACAAACCAGGCAATATTACAAATTTACAATGTGGCATGCTACGAGTACAAAATACAAATTAAGAATAACAACTAAGAACGTTTAATGACCAGAATAATTTGAGAGTAAAAAGGAGTCTACTACTTCTGGTCCAAATTACTCGTAACTTTGGGGTATTATTTGTTCAAAGTTGTAAGTAATTTGGACTGGGGATAGTAAAAGAAATGATGTTAAAAAAAATAAAATTGTGTAAAATAATGTTGCTGCCCAGGATCGAACTGGGGACCTTTAGTGTGTAAGACTAACGTGATAACCACTACACCACAGCAACCCTTTTGTTAAATTTGTGCAAACAATTTTCATGACCTCAAAATGTTAATATGCATTTAATTTATAATTAGAATCTCCAAGTCAATAATCTACCGTCAACTCCTTGATTTTATTTTATTTTGTGTTGTATATTTTATAATTGGAAACCTTTCTGCTATACTTGAGCATGACAATCCAAGCTAGCACAATGTTGACTATTCTTGATCACATAATAAATCTGATCTTATTACATAATGTCATAAAATCTATAGCTCTTACATTAACCAAGATCTGTCTGATCATCTTAATATGTTTCATATTCATGTGTCATTTGATTTTGATAAATCGTATTTTGCTACAAATCTTCCAAGAATCCACTAATTTATCTTGGGTAATGATCATGTTCTTGTTCAAATCTCTAAAAACTATATAAGGGGCGGTTCTCTTATGATCATATAATTCATCAAAAAAACTAATTACATACATTAAGCTGCTAATAGCCTAATAATTCAAGCATTTTCTAGGAAAAGTGTTACAATAAAAATGTGGCCAACTATGAGTTTATATGTTGCAACAATAGTAGCAATATGTTTTATTTTCTTGGTATTAAAAAGGAGGAATTCAAGAGAAAAACAATTTGTTCTACCTCCAGGGTCTAAAGGCTTCCCTCTTATAGGAGAAACCCTTCAACTCCTTGTCCCTACTTACTCCCTAGACCTTCCCTCGTTCATTCGAACCAGAATTCTAAGGTATGGGCCTATATTCCAAACGCGACTTGTTGGAAGGCCGGTTGTGATGTCTGCTGATCCAGGCTTCAACCGGTACATTGTGCAACAAGAAGGGAAGTCAGTTGAAATGTGGTACTTAGACACATTCTCTAAGTTATTTGCACAAGATGGCGAAGCTAGGACTACTGCTGCTGGCCTAGTGCATAAATACCTTAGAAACCTTACTTTGAGCCATTTTGGCTCTGAAAGCCTTAGGGTAAATTTGCTCCCTCACCTTGAAAGTTTGGTTCGAAACACTTTACTTGGATGGTCGTCTAAGGATACCATTGATGTCAAAGAATCCGCGTTAACTGTACAATTCTTCCCTTTTTTTTTAATCTTTTGTGTGCTAACTTACATGAGCATATTTGATTTACTTTGGACTGATTAAATTGTTTTGGTTTATCTTTTATGCGAATGAAGATGAGTATAGAGTTTGTAGCAAAACAATTATTTGGGTATGATTCTGACAAGAGCAAGGAGAAAATAGGGGAGAAATTTGGTAACATTTCACAAGGCCTTTTCTCTTTACCATTGAACATTCCTGGCACTACTTACCATAGCTGCTTAAAGGTATCCCAATCACGCGATTTTGCTACTTAGGCCATGTTCTCTTCACCTAATTTTTACTGAACTAACATTTTTACTGTTGTTCTGAAATGTTGTATGTACATAATCTGATCAGAGCCAAAGAGAAGTAATGGATATGATGAGGACCGCTCTAAAGGAGAGGCTCGCTGCACCTGAGTCATATCGAGGGGATTTCCTAGATCATGCTCTGAAAGACCTCAGCACCGAGAAGTTCTTGAGCGAGGAATTTATACTACAGATTATGTTTGGACTCCTCTTTGCTAGCTCTGAATCTACCTCCATGACATTAACTTTAGTCCTCAAATTCTTGTCAGAAAATCCTCATGTCCTGAAAGAATTAGAGGTTTGTTTAGTTCAGATGTTATCTATAAAGTTCGAATTCTTTTCTTATGCTTTCCTAATTACGAGTAATTTTCCTTAAACAGGCTGAGCATGAGAGGATCATCATGAACAGAGAAAGCCCTGATTCTCCCCTGACTTGGGCTGAAGTGAAATCAATGACTTTCACTCTTCAAGTAAATTATACTATACTCTTATATATGCATAATTAGTCCTCTTAAAAGACCATAAAATAAAGGGTGTTATAAAATGTCATGTTTAATTTATTGTATACTTCGGATGCAGGTGATTAATGAATCTTTGAGACTTGGAAATGTTTCTCTTGGAGTACTCAGGAGAACATTGAAAGATATCGAAATAAATGGTACACATATTAGCATTTCATATTATATATTTGCGTTACTTCCTTCACAATTTTAGAGTTGATCATGAGTCAAGTCGCGGGGATCATAAAGTGGCAGCTCAAATGCTCAATTCATTATAAACTTATGATCACAATATGTACATTAATTACTTTGCAGGATATACTATTCCAGCAGGATGGACTGTTATGTTGGTGACTTCTGCATGTCAATATAATTCTGACATATACAAAGATCCACTTACCTTTAATCCTTGGCGCTGGAAGGTTAGTTGCCTATAAATTTACTAATTTTATTTCTAAGTACATAATAATTATCATAAGCTGATCAAACATTAATTACTCGAGTTTATCTTGTAATCATGTGTTAATAACAGGAAATGCAGCCTGATGTTATAGCAAAAAACTTTATGCCATTCGGAGGAGGAACAAGGCAATGTGCAGGAGCAGAATTTGCTAAAGTCTTAATGACTATTTTTCTTCATAACCTCGTCACTAATTACAGGTAATTTGATCTTTAATAGATTGTTTTTTCTTCTTTTCGTTTTTGGTGGACTTATCTTCTGATGATTTTTTGGGGGCTTTGTATGAACAGATGGGAGAGGATCAAAGGTGGAGAAATCGTTCGAACTCCCATTTTAGGATTCCAAAATGCTCTTCATGTTAAGTTAACTAAGAAGAATTAAGCTTAAGAAGATCAAAGCCTTAGTTATTTTGTTCCGAATACTCTGTAACTGATACAAGAAATGTTGTTTTCTTTGTTGGAGATTGTTTTGATATAGTTGTTAATTTGTACTTCTACTTCAATGCAAAAATTGTTTTCCTCCTATTCATCTTACTCTCAAGTCTCAACAAAGTACTCTTGTTGACTATTAAATGAGGGCTGCCCAGTTTATCTCTTTTGATTGACGGAGTTTGTAAATCTTGTGTGACAAGTCAGCATTTGAGATTAGTCAGCTCAGGAAAAGTACACATAGGCCAACGGAAACGACCACGTTGGCTAGCAACATGTTAACTTCCCCAAATAGTGTAATGTAGACGGCGTTATGTGCGTTATGTGTTTCAACATGTTAACGTGGTCGTTTCCGTTGGCCTACGTGTACTTTTCCTGAGCTGACTAATCTCAAATGCTGACTTGTCGCACAAGATTTACAAACTCCGTCAATCAAAGAGATAAACTGGGCAGCCCTCTAATTCATTGGACCCCATTTTCGCGGTGTCACAGTTTTTAAGCATCACACATCAATCAATATAAAAGAAAAAATAAAGGGTGTTTCATTTGAGAACTTGCTCATTCAAGTTAAGCCTAGTTACAAAGTTCTCATATTTCATAATTTGTATTACATACACAAAAACAATGGAAAGAAAAGTGTGCATAGTAGGAGCAGGCATTAGTGGCTTATTAGCATGCAAGTATGCCCTTTCTAAGGGCTTCCACCCCATTGTTTTCGAGTCTCGTAGCGCCATTGGTGGTGTTTGGACTCAAACTGTGGAGACTACTAAGCTTCAAACTCCTAAACCATTGTTCCAATTCTCTGATTACCCTTGGCCTTCTTCTTTGGAAAAACTTCATCCTGACAAAAGTCAAGTTATTGATTACATAAGATCGTATGCTAAGCATTTTGATTTGCTTAAACATGTTAGATTTAATACAAAGGTTGTTAGTATTAAGTATGACGGTCCATCTCATGAAGAAATTCAATCTTGGGCTCTTTGGGGTGGTAATGGTGATCCCTTTGGTAATAAGGGCAAATGGACTGTTAACACCCACCATCTCCTTAATCAGTCCACCGAGGTAAATTTTTTAACATTATTGTTTCCAATATTTGTTTTTATGTACTCGCTTTTGTTAAAATATTATGATAGTCATATTTTAAACGATCACTATAGAATTTTCAACTTGCTCTATCTTTAGTTTAATAGAAAATGAGGAATACCCAGTTAATTTCCCAGATTTTGTTTATCTGGGGGTATAGTTGTCTTTTCAAGTACCAGTGGAGGGCATATGTATTTTTTCATGTACTATTTGAGGGGTATATGTGTAATTTCCTACCCAAACAGTAAAAGCAAAAAGCAAACCGTAATTGGACAGCTCACCAAAAGTATTGAATAAATGATCCTGCTTTTTCAATATATTTACAAAAATGTCATCAGATTAACAAAAATTCGTTTATCTGGCAGATTAGCTTGTATTTTCCCATAGAAAATGCGAAAAACTTGTCTTGATTTAGTTGAGTCATTTCTTTTGTAAAGATTAAAAGACAAACATTGAACATTATTAAGACTTTATAATTACTTATAAATCTTTTACCATCTCTATTTCGTATTATTTGCAACAAATGAGTATTTTATGTTTAACAAACAACACCCCTTTTGTGTAAATAGTATAAAATAGTGACAGTATGTTTTTTGAATAATCTAATTAAAATAAATTTAACAAGGTCTATTATAATTATATTTGTCTTGTAAAATTATGTTAGTACACATCAGAAAGTGATAAGATGTACTTTCGACATATAATTTGCAATCTTCATTCGATATTTTGAATTATATCACGTTGTGTACCATAAAAAAGGACAAGTTGATACTATATGATTTATGATTTATGATTGATGAGTTGATGACTGGCTTTGGAAAGGGTCATTTTAGTGAGTCATGCCATAAATTATCAACCAACGGAAAATGACGAGTAGACATAGTTCTTGGTAATAATGGCCAAATGAGGGGCCATATGATTTTCTCGTTTGTTTCGCGGGTGCCATGTGATTTAATTCTGTATCACAGTACAATGGAGAATTAATAACCAACAGGAAAAATAAAAATTTGTGTGGTTGGAATTAGAATTTATAAATACAAAAACTATTAAGAAACGTTAATAATACGTATATCAAATAGTTGTACGTCTGTAGTTAGAGTTGGCAAACAATTATGTCGGTTTTGTTTTATACTACCTCCGTTAAATGTTTTGTGCAACTTTGGGATATTGTGGTTGGAATTAGAATTTGTAAATACAAAAACTATTAAGAAACGTTAATAATACGTATATCAAATAGTTGTACGTCTGTAGTTAGAGTTGGCAAACAATTATGTCGGTTTTGTTTTACACTACCTCTGTTAAATGTTATGTGCAACTTTGAAATATTTTAATACCCCAAAGTTGCACAAAACATTTAACGGAGGTAGTATGTCATATTCATTTGGTGTATGGCGCAAAATATATCAAAAAATATGTCAAATGTAGGATAATTTTATAATTTGACCAATATATCAAATCAGCTCGTGTTCAGGTAGAAATCGTATATTATATTATGTTACTTTGTATATTAGAGATGGTTAACTCTATCCTTATTGACAAATAAATATGATGTAAAAGTAACTAATGAATGTGTTTTTATCACATACAAGAAAATGATAATTGATTGGTTTAATTTGATATATAAAAATCTATAATAAGAAGTGATGTTACAAATTGTATGGTTTAATTTATATTAATGACGCAGGTGATTGAAGTAGATTTTGTGATATTGTGTGTGGGACGATTCAGCGATCTACCGAACATACCAGAGTTTCCTTCAGGCAAAGGGCCAGAGGTATTTCAAGGGAAGGTGATGCATTCAATGGATTATTCTGCCTTGGACTATCAATCTGCTAGAAATTTAGTCACCGGAAAACGAGTTACCGTGGTTGGCTTCCAAAAATCTGCTCTTGACATTGCTATGGAGTGTTCAATTGCCAATGGTAAGTAATTGCATACAAAATACAAGTTGGTCATATGTACGTGTTTCTAACTAGTAACGTGACAACTAAATATAGAAATATTACGAAGATTATTATATGGTGATGTTGAGCGCAGGAGTAGAACATCCGTGCACGGTAATATGCAGGACTCCGCATTGGAATGTACCAGACCTCTTTCCTTGGGGAATTCCTATCACAAGATTGTATATGAATCGTTTTTCGGAATTCTTGCTTCATAAGCCAGGAGAAGGCCCTCTACGTAGTCTCTTAGCGACACTACTTTCACCTCTAGTACGTATTAGGCTATTTCTTCGATCTTGACTCGCATATACGTACATATGTTCATAATCTTTAGTAGTGTAACAATGTACATTCATTATTTTCTTGCAGAGATGGGGAATTAGCAAATTTGTTGAAAGTGATATAAAGTATAGACATCCTTTGAAGAAATTCGATATGGTACCGGACCATAGCTTCTTACAAGAAGTTAACTCTTGTAAGTTGTCAATAGTCCCACTAGGATTTTATGACAATGTTGAGAAAGGAAGTATTATTTTGAAGAGATCCCCTGCCTTTAGCTTCTTTGAAAAGGGTGTTAAACTCGACGATAGTATTAAATCGACGGAGCCTATTAAGAGTGACTTGATTATTTTTGCTACGGGATACAAGGGTGATCAAAAACTCAAAGACATTTTTGCTTCTTCCGAATTTAAGGATTACATGTTTGGCTGCTCCAATAAAACGCTTTCATTATACAGGTTCGTTATCTTAAGCTACGTACATTAGCTTATTGAGCTTATAATGTACTTGGTACTTATTTACGTTGTGAACTTGTGAACTTGTAGGGAATGTATCCATCCACGGATTCCACAACTTGGAGTGATTGGATTTTCGGAGAGCTTAGCAAACTTGTACACTTCAGAAATAAGATGTCGTTGGTTATTCGAGCTACTCGATGGAAAATTCAAATTGCCAAGTATTGAAGAAATGGAGAAAGATGTTATAGAATGGGAGAAATTTATGAAGAGGTACTCAGGCAAGTATTATAGAGGATCTTGCCTTGCAGCTTTGCATATTTATTACAATGATCAGCTTTGCATTGACATGGGCTTCAACCCAAAGAGAAAGGACGGATATTGGGCTGAGTTGTTCGAGCCATACGGCCCAATGGACTATGCTTAAATTATTTTACCGTGTTAATTAAAGGCATATATATATATATATATATATATATATATATATATATATATATATATATATATATATATATATATATATATATATATATATATATATATATTGTATTCTATGTATTATAGTAAGCTAATGTAATGTATTTGCTTATTTAAAGTCCATCCATATGCATGTACGTATTCATGTACGTATTTTATATTTTCAAAATTTTTTCCCCTCGTGAGGAGGGTTTCCTAATGTTTTCTTTTTTTCTTACCTTTGTAAAAAAAAAAAAAAAATAAAAAATAAAAAAAAAAAATGCATGTACGTATTTTATTCTTATATACGTAATTATGATGATTGTGAACAAGAAGGCGCGTTTCTTTGTTCTTATTTCAAGGGAGATACATATATATGGTATCTGGGAAAATACAAAGGGGAAAATTATGATATGATGGACATAAGGAACTTATGATGAATTGAAGAGATTCTTACACATAAGTTCAACAGGATCTTAATAAGAACTAATTCATATAAATATTTTGTTGCAACCTCATTAGAAGTGTTTTTTTAAAAAAAATAAAATAAGATAAAAGGTACGGAGTAGTAATGAATTTTTATTAAACAAAGAATAATATAAAGTACAAATGTACAAAACAAACACCCTAAGGAGGGATTTACCTTCTAGGAAGGGCCTTCCCAATGCCTGGGGTTTAGAAAAAGCATTTCATGTTTAACAAACCATAACAATTAGTTTAAAGCTAATAAAATCAAATTGCAATCTACTGAATATATCTTCTAAACCTAATTTTAGGAATTCTTGAATCAAATTATGGAATTAGGTCTTCGCAACAAAATTATTCATCCTTTTGAAACTTAAAAGTATCCCCGATAAAATATTAAGACTAACAGAACAATAATAACTCCGATCGACATAACGGACATGTTCCGTTCACTGCAATTTTCTTGATGATAGTTGAGGCGTATATAGTAAAATGTGGTTGAACCCATTGTATAAGGGGTTTCAATCTGTTTTGGTGAGCTGCGCAACCGAGGTATTAGGAGGGGATGAAGGGTGGAGGATGGAGTGAATATATGACCTTATGGAAGATGACCTTGATGAGTTATCTGCTAGAAGAATAGAGGACCTAGAACTCACGTTTTTAAGCCAAATATGAAAAAACCCTCTGCTTCTCCTATTGATTTAAGCATGAATATATATAGTACAATAGTGGAAGCAATAATATCCTAAACTAACTAGGAGACCTAGTTTGCAGGCTTAACATCTGACTCCTAACCCAAATTAAACTAGGAAATACAACTTTATCACACGCATAAACTGCAGGTGAATTAGACTACTTTGACACTTATTCGGACCTACTTAAGCTTACACTCATGGACTCCAAACTACGCTTATAACTAAATTACATCGCAAATAATCGTTCTAAACTAAAATAACATAACTACAACTTGAATTAGAGTATTAGACCACTCGATTGTGGCCGGAAACTGGGCAGCAAGCATGTCTACTCAAACTAATCCTCATCACATACCATTTCACATATACATGAACAGAATAGAATGAGATAAAATGAAAAATTTTAAGTGATTCATATAAATATGCATAGATGTACACTCATCATTCACAATTGAAATGGACATAAGCATTTTCACATAGATCTTAACCTTATAGTCACAGAATTTATCCTCGAAAAATCTAGCTCTTTCTTTGCAGTCTTCTGCAGTGATACCAGTTCTATCAATTTTCGAGCAAAAGAGCACATCAAAGTCCCTCCAAAGTGGATTCTTGAAAGATCTGCCAATCGATCTCTCACGCTTTAGATGAAGAGAGAGAAAGTGTACTGACAGAAGAACCCTAAGAACAATTGATCCATGTGTACCAACCAACTATTGGAAGCAATCCCTATATCGAAGATTAAAGAACTCCTGGGTTGGCAATATGAACAACCCTCCATACTTTTCTTTTTATTTTCCTTTTTCTATAATTTGCATGACTTACATCAATAACAAAAATGAGAAAGAAGAAATCCAAATTCTTCCAACCTTGCTACACACATACATACACACACACACACACACTCACACACACACACACACATACAATATACATCCATACATACACACACACACACATTCATACATACATACAAAACAATGATTTTTATGATCTTCTTCTAGCAAGAATTTTAATAAGAAGAAAACATAGGGCCTGTTCTTTTCAGCTTAAAATAAGTTCAGTTCAGTTCAGCTCCAATAAGTTCAGTTCAGCTCCAATAAGTTCAGTCCAGTTCAGCTCTTAATATCTCTCTTATAAACAATTCCTTTTAGGCTTTCAGCTTAAAATAATTTCAGTTCAGTTCAGCTCTAAAAAGTTCAGTTCAGTTCAGTTCAGTTCAGCTCAATTCAGTAAATAAGTACGGGCCCATAGTAATCCAAAATTCTTATTCACCTTGTGCCATTATTACCTAGCTGACCTAATTCGTATTTTCCCAATATCTTTGACTCTTCTCTCTCATTTTCCCTCCTCTGTCGAAAAAGGTGTTCAACTGCATGCATTAACTCAAGTTTTCTCCCCCCCCCAGGAGTTCTGCTGAAAAGGTAGATTCTTTGTTGGATTTCTGAATTGATTGGAAAAGACTTCATTTGGTTGAGACTTAATGGTACATGATATATATAAATTGGAGACATGGGTCTCAAGAGAAAAAATCAAGAAGGAAGCTGCAACTCTGTCGATTCTGCCGATTCAATTGTGGGTATTTTTTTTCTTTCTGTTTTATGCGAATTATTATAAGTTTTATTATTATTTATAATTTATGTTTTTGGTTGTTGATGTAGATTGTAGCAATGAATCACTTTGTCTCCAAAGTGCCTAGGCCCCCTGCAGACTTTGGGGCAAGTGGTGAAGCCAGTGCTAGTAGGTCCCGTAGTAGGGCACAGTCCAGACCCCGCTCCATAGCAGGTAGTGGCCCAACACCTGAAGATCAGCGGAGGGCAGCTTTACATGGGGCCGTCAGCGAATTAGTGCGACACCACGGGCTGGATTATAATAGTTTGGTTCAAATAGTACAAGAGTTTGATTGTCCAGTGATGGCCGGTGTTTTTCTGGACAATACTCCAACTGAGCAGATCAATTTGATCGTTGAAAAGTTTGGCGCTGGTAGCATTTGATCGTTTTAAGGAAAATTGGATGGTTCCACCCACCCAATTGGACTCCTGGAGGGTATTAGGGACCATTATAAACATCTCGGCAATTTTTATTTCCGGGCGAAAAAAGGTCAAAAAAATTCCAAAATTAAAGGCTATTATCCATGCTTTTTGAGGAATTTTTGAGGTTACGGGGCCCGATGGCAAAAAGTGTTGAGACCCAAGGGGATACATCTTAGGGTCATATAATGCCGTTTGAAACCATATATGATCATTAAATGATGTCATAAATGTTTGTGGTAGGCTTGAGCTCACAAAATCGGTGCAAGTTGCGGATTGGTAAATTGATCGTTTTAAGGCAAATTGGATGGTTCCACACACCTAATTGGACTCCCGGAGGGTTTTAGGGACCATGGTAAACATCTTGGCAATTTTTATTTCGGGCGAAAAAAGTCAAAAAATTCTAAAATTGAAGGCTATTATCCACGCTTTTTGAGGAATTTTTGAGGTTAAGGGGCCCGGTGGTGAAAAGTGTCAAGACCCTAGGGGATATATCTTAAGGTCATATAATGCCGTTTGGAACCATATATGACCATTATATGATGTCTTAAATGTCCGTGATAGGCATGAGTTCACAAAATCGGTGAGAGTTGTGAATTGGTAAATTGATCGTTTTAAGGCAAATTGCATGGTTCCACCCATTCAATTGGACTCCCGGAGGATATTAGGGACCATAGTAAACATCTCATCAATTTTTATTCCGGGCGAACAAAGTCAAAAAATTCCAAAATTGAAGGTTATTATCCACGTTTTTTGTGGAATTTTTGACGTTACGGGCCCGGTGGCGAAAAGTTTTGAGGCCCAATGGGATACATCATTGGGTCATTTAATGTCGTTTGGAACCATATATGACCATTAATTGATGTCATAAATTTCCGTGGTAGGCTTGGATTCACAAAATCGGTGCAAGTTGCGAATTGGTAAATTGATTGTTTTAAGACAAATTGGATGGTTCCACCCTCCCAATTGGACTTTTGGAGGGTAGGAGGGACCATGTTAAACATCTCGGCAATTTTTATTTCCGGGCAAAAAAAGTCAAAAAATACCAAAATTGAAGGCTACCTACCATTTTTGAGGAATTTTTGAGGTTACGGGGCCCGATGGCGAAAGGTGTTTAGACCCTAAGGGATACATTTTAGGTCATTTAATGGTCATATATGCTGTTTGGAACCATATACTACCATTAAATGATCTCATAAATATCCGTGGTGGGCTTGAGTTCACAAAATCGGTGCAAGTTGCGAATTGGTAAATTGACCGTTTCAAGGCAAATTGGATGATTCCACCCACCCAATTGTACTCCTCGAGGGTATTAGGGAACATGGTAAACATCTCGGCAATTTTTATTTCCAAAAGAAAAAAGTCAAAAAAATTCCAAAATTGAAGGCTATTATCCATGCTTTTTGAGGAATTTTTGAAGTTACGGCGCCCGGTGGCGAAAAGTGTTGAGACCCTAGGGATATATCTTAGGGTCATATATTGCCGTTTGGAACCATATATGACCATTAAATGAAGTCAAAAATGTCCGTGGTAGGCTTAAATTCACAAAATCGGTGCAAATTGCGAATTGGTAAATTGACCGTTTTAAGGCAAATTGGATGGTTCCACCCACCCAATTGGACTCCAGGTGGATAATAGGGACCATGGTAAACAATTCGGGCATTTTCGGGCGAAAAAAGTCAAAAAATTCCAAAATTGAAGGCTATTATCCAAGCTTTTTGTGGAATTTTTGAGGTTACGGGGCTCGGTGGCGAAAAGTGTTGAGACCCTAGCAGATACATCTTAGGGTCATATAATGCCGTTTGGAACCATATATGACCATTAAAAGATGTCATAAATATCCGTGGTAGGCTTGAGTTCACAAATTCGATGTAGGTTGCGAATTGGTAAATTGACGTTTTAAGGAAAATTGGATGGTTCCACCCACCCAATTGGACTCTTGGTGGGTATTAGGGACCATGGTAAACATCTTGGTAATTTTTATTTCCGGGCGAAAAAAAGTCAAAATTTTTTTAAATTTAAGGCTATTATCCACGCTTTTTGAGGAATTTTTGAGGTTATTGGGGTTGATGGTGAAAAGTATTGAGACCCTATGGGATTTAGCTTAGGGTCATATAATGCCGTTTGGAACCATATATGACCATTAAATGATGTCATAAATGTCCGTGGTAGGCTTGAGTTCACAAAATCGGTGCAAGTTGCGAATTGGTAAATTGACCGTTTCAAGGCAAATTGGATGATTCCACCCACCCAATTATACTCCCTGAGGGTATTAGGGACCATGGTAAACATCTCGACAATTTTTATTTTCGAAAAAAAAAATTAAAAAAATTCCAAAATTGAAGGCTATTATCCAAGCTTTTTGAGGAATTTTTAAGCTTACGAGTCCGGTGGCGAAAAGTGTTGAGACCCTATCATATACATCTTAGGGTCATATAATGCCGTTTGGAACCATATATGACCATTAAATGACGTCATAAATGTCTGTGGTAGGCTTAAGTTCACAAATTCGGTGTAGGTTGCGAATTGGTAAATTGACCGTTTTAAGGCAAATTGGATGGTTCCACCCACCCAATTGGACTCCCGGTGGGTATTAGGGACCATGGTAAACATCTTGGAAATTTTTATTTCCGGACGAAAAAAAGTCAAAAAATTTTAAAATTGAAGGCTATTATCCACGCTTTTTGAGGAATTTTTGAGGTTTTAGGGCCCGGTAGCGAAAAGTGTTGAGACCCTAGGGTATACATCTTAGGGTCATATAATTTCGTTTGAAACCATATATGACCATTATATGATGTCTTAAATGTCCATGGTAGGCTTGAGTTCACAAAATCGGTGCAGGTTGCGAATTGCTAAATTGATCGTTTTAAGGCCAATTAGGTGGTTCCACCCACCTAATTGGACTCCCTAAGGGTATTAGGAGTATTATGATTTTTATTTAGATTATAGGTTAGAAATCATCATTAGGGTCCTCGTTAGGGTCAATATTGATTTTTGTTTATGATTCTTATGTCTGATTTTTTGTGAAATATGTGATGTTTTATGTGTTAGAAATTACAAAATGTTGATGGTCATGTTTGATTAATGAAAACTAAGTGAGACTTCAGGAACCAAAATCACTCAAACACATGTTTAGAAAAGAATCACAAGCTGCATAATTGCTTCCACCATAACTTAACATCAAAACAAGCGTCACATCAAGCATGACAGTAAACCGGAGCTCAACTACAGATCTGAAATTCAAAAGAAATCCCACAAGGCTCTGAAAAGCCGAACCTTTCAAAAACCCACAGCTAATTGAACCTGGATAAAAAGCCAAATCCAAGTTGCTATAGTCTAACTCACCTCCACCAAGCTGACCACAACATGTGTAGCACCTGCCAACACAACCACTGCAGCTCAACCACTAATGCCATTAGCATGATGCCTACCGCTGCTGCTGCTACACCACCCAGCAGCAGAAAACAACAACCCCATCTGCAGATTTAAACCCCAGTCTACAGACCCCCCCCCCCCCACCCAAAAAAAAAAACCCCACCTGTTGCAGGTCATTAGACAACAACCAAAACCACAGGTATCAGTTGAATCCTCTGACTTGACCAGCAGCCCCCTGCATAGAGAAACCAACCCCCTTTGATCTGTTTGCCCAGCAGTACACCTCTGAAACAGAAGGAGCAAGCAAGGTCCAAACAAAGTATGGACCCAACTCTCTACATTTCATGATTCTTTTGAGCACCCAACTGTAATTGCCAGGTGCCTTATTGTTCCACCAATCTTCTCCATGGCACTTTAGGGGATTGAGGTCTCATGTGATTATACAGGGCTTTGATACTCCATTTGCAGATCCATTTGTTACATTTCATTCACACACCAGATTAACTTATTGAAGTTTATAATGTATGTCATGAACCTGTAGGGAATGTATCCATCCACGGATTCCACAACTCGGAGTGATTGGATTTTCAGAGAGCTTAACAAACTTGCCCACTTCAGACATAAGATGTCGTTGGTTATTTGAACTACTTGATGGAAAATTCAAATTGCCAAGTATTGAAGAAATGGAGAAAGATGTTATAGAATGGGAGAAATTTATGAAGAGGTACTCAGGCAAGTATTATAGAGGATCTTGCCTTGCAGCTTTGCATATTTATTACAATGATCAGCTTTGCATTGACATGGGCTTCAACCCAAAGAGAAAGGACGAATATTGGGCTGAGTTGTTCGAGCCATACGGCCCAATGGATTATGCTTAATACTAAAAATATGTCAAATGTAGGATAATTTTATAATTTGACCATTGTATCAAATCAGCTCGTGTTCAGGTTGATCTCGTATATTGTATTATGTTACAACATATGTATATGTATAAAATTTGGCATGTGAAATAAGTGTGAATAGGAAAAGTACAACATATGTATAAAATTTGGCAGGTATAATACTTGTGCAAGCACACAGTCACTAATCTACTTTTTGGTACTTATAATCTACGTAGTATGTTACAGGTGTCAAGATTATAAAGATAAAACAAATTCAAATCAATTTAATAGTAATAAACAATAAGTTTTGTGTAAATGTGTGATATAGTGTTAAGTATATTAAGTTAAACTTTTGGTTAAAATATTTTGCACTACAAGCACTCGAAGGGGAAATATCAAATCCAGGTAAAAAGTGAATAACTACGTGTGATAGAGCAAGTTAATCATCAAGGGATAAAATAGATTATAGTATCATATCAATTATCGTATGAAATCCAAATCAAACAAAGTTCTTTGGACTTGCATGTTTTTTTTTTATATAAACTAGATCAATTTTTTTTTTGAAATGTGTGTCTTTCTTATCAAATCAAACAACGTTTTGTGCTCTATTTGATTCGCATCTCACTGACTTTAGTATAAAAAATGCAATAATTTTCCAAGCACATTAGCTCTGAATCAATAAGTGTGGCGAATTGGTGATTTTGAGGTATACAAGATATATTAAAGAAATACAAAATTAACTAACACTTGATATAAAAATTAATTTTGAACTTCAATCATATGTTTAAATTTTTAGCTGATTTGATACTTGAAAAAAATATATATTATACTACGTATCATGTTACAAGTGTCATCATTTCCGACAAGGTAATACTAAGCTAGTTCAGAATTAATTGGCTAGCGAACTATATATTGCCTTGTTTATTATGCATACATAACATATTGAGTACAATTTAGAAATAAAGCCACCCCAAATGGAAAGGAAAGTAGTGGGTATAGTAGGAGCAGGAATAAGTGGGATATTAGCATGCAAATATGCCCTTTCTAAGGGTTACAATCCCATAGTTTTTGAGTCTCGTAGCACCATTGGTGGTGTTTGGATTAAAACTCAAGAGACTACAAAACTCCAAACTCCTAAATCGTTTTATCAATTTTCTGATTTTCCTTGGCCTTCTTCTATTGAAACACTTTACCCTAGCCAAATCCAAGTTTGTGATTACATTCAATCTTATGCTAAGCATTTCGATTTGCTTAAACACATTAGATTCAATACAAAGGTGGTGAGTATCGAGTATGATAATAAAGGTCCATCCCATGAAGAAAATCATTTTTGGGGTGGTGATAACAATGGTGATCCTTTTGGTAAGGGAAAATGGATTATTAACACGCAACAACTCATCACCCAAACAACTGAGGTAATTTTATTTTTATTTCTTGGCATAATTTGTTACGCGCAATATTTTTATTACATGTTAACCCTTATGTTGATTGATTATATTGATTGCGTATATAGGTAATGGAAGTAGATTTTGTGATCTTGTGTGTGGGAAGATTCAGTGACCTACCATATATACCGGAGTTCCCTTCGGGGGAAGGGCCAGAGGTATTTGAAGGGAAGATTATGCATTCCATGGATTATTCATCTATGGATAATGAAAGTGCAAAAAAATTGGTCAAAGGCAAGCGTGTTACAGTGGTTGGCTACAAAAAATCTGCACTTGACATTGCCACGGAGTGCTCGATTGTCAATGGTAACATGCTAAGATCAACTACGTGCATGATTTTGTGTTCTGAATTTTTATTATCTGATTTAGTCTGATTTGATTTAATAATTTAACTAAACTTTGACCGTAATTTAATACTAATACTCGTATCTAAAGAAAAAATATTATCAAAATAGATCTTGTTAGATTCATCTCATTAATTATAAAGTTTTCAAATATGTAATTTTCATAAGTTTTAGTAATACGCAATTAACGATATTTTGCAAAATATAAATAATAATTCACGACCTGTTTTTTGTAATACACTGTACTTTACTTTGTTCCACTACTTGGGCATAACCCACCATTTGTTATACTTACAAATTTAAACTCCAATTTTTTCTTTTTCTTCATTTTTAATTAATTTATTCTTTTTAATATTATGTTGGAGGAATTACATTTAAAAAATCACTTTTCATAAGAAAAAATCTTCAAAATCTGCCTTCAGTGTAAGGTCATAATTAAGGAAATCAATTTATGAAGAGAACATTTTTGTTGAGAAATTAACTTATAGTAATGTAAAAATATTAAGATCTTTAAATCTTTTTATGATGTGAAATTTTAACACAGTAAAATGTTGATTGCAGGAATTGAAAAACCATGCACAATTATATGTAGGACTCCACATTGGAATGTATCACAGTCCATTCCTTGGGCAAACATGTATTTGACCCGTTTTTCTGAACTCTTGATTCATAAACCTGGCCAAAGCTCTCTACTCAACTTCATAGCCTCATTATTTTCTCCTTTGGTACTTTTTTTCCAACATTTTGGACGACTTTATTTAGTTAAAAAGATGTTGAAACAATGTGATAGCTAATTTAAGTTGTAGCGAGTACTGATTATTTGAATGTGACTTTTATTTGTACGTACAAACAGAGATGGGGGATAAGCAAATTCGTGGAGAATGATATAAAGAAAAAGCAACCTATCAAGAAATATGACATGGTACCCGATCATAGCTTCTTACAAGCGATGAATTCTTGTTCAGTTGTTACAACCCCAGAAGGATTTTATGACAATGTTGAGAAAGGAAGCATTATTTTGAAAAGATCTCCAACTTTTACATTTCACAAAGAAGGTGTTTTACTTTGTGATGGTAGTGTTAAACCTACCAAATCTATTAAGAGTGACTTGGTTATTTTTGCTACTGGATTTAAAGGGGATCAAAAGCTTAGAGATATCTTTGCATCTATCAAATTTCAGAAATACCTTACCAACCCTATTAATGAGACAGTTGTCCCATTATATCGGTTAGTAATCATTTTACTAGTTTCTTAAATTTATTTGTAATGAGTCATACTTCTTCCGTTTCTTTTTAAGAATCAGATGTGACATATTGGTTTATGTTGTCATGCTCGTGTAGGGAATGCATCCATCCCCAAATTCCACAACTTGCGGTGCTAGGATTTTCGGAGAGCTTTGCAAACTTGTACACTTCAGAAATAAGCTGTCGTTGGTTATTTGAACTACTTGATGGAAAATTTAAATTGCCAAATATTCAAGAAATGGAGAAAGAACTTTCAATATTTAACAAGTCCATGAAATTGTACTCTTCCAAGTACTACGGAAGGCCATGCATTGGAGCGTTACATATTTGGTACAATGATCTGCTTTGCAAGGACATGGGCTTAAACCCAAACCGAAAGAAAGGGTTTTGGGCCGAGTTATTTGAGCCATATGGCCCAATGGACTATGCTTAACTTTTATGACGTTTTCCAATGATTCATAAGATGTATGCCTTACTTTTATAAGTTTTCTTCTTATGAATTTTTCCCCTTTCTTGCGTTGAAGTGAGAATAATGTAATGGTTGATATCCTAATTGCAATTTTTATGTGAATTTTAATGATGTAGCCACCACGTGTATAACATGCACTGATAAGTATGGTACATGTAAACATATTAGTCCATTCACACCTTCATACATGGACAACATGGTGCATATGCCAATTGTTGGTTGCTTGTGCACTATAATGTAGGGTGCAAAAGGCCTAACGTAGGTACAATCATGTATACTTGCACCTTCCATGAATGCTGTACCCAACATACAAAATCAACAATGAGAATCCGCACACATCGCATGCTTCTTATTATAACTTTAAATGTCCCCTTTTGGAAATTCATCATATCATATTCTCTAGCTAAAGACGCGGATTGTTGATTGGCTCCAAATTATAAAATAAATAGATAAGACAATCTACATATAATATAATCAATAAATCATCTTCTATATTCTATATAGCCGACTAATTACTATAAATCGTAATATATAAAAATATGAGACAATCTTTAAATAATAAAGGGAGTAACGATTTAGAGATTAGAGAAAGACGTGCATTTGTGTTCTTTATAAACAATTGTATAATTAAAATTAATGGAAGCATGTGAGACGTGGACTTTCTTATTTTATCGGCATCGTTGTGCGGCAGTACTGGCAACAGCTTCCAATTTTGTTTTATTATATCAATCAAAGCTTCCAATTTCCAATAACTAACTTAACAATGATATCATAATTGGGATCAGAATTATGTGCCTCATCATAACATAACAGATCATATATATAATTCAACTTTAAGGCATGGAAAAAGGAGACTAGTAATACAATAAATATATGTATTTGTCAAACATACCTGAAAAATAGGTACCAGTAATACAATGAAAGCTTTGATGATAAACTATTAAAGTAGTCTTGCTCAATTTGATCATACATTATCTTAATTACATACGAAAAAGTACATATAAGTAAGCAAGGAGTAATTAATTATGTTTGGTTGTGTAAATCTTCTTAGTTTGGAGACATCTCAGCCACTCATTCATATTTGTGAGAATGAAATCATGATGAGAAAAAGAAAAAATGTTAAAACTTGACCTATAAATCCTGTAACAAAGGGAATACGCACACCTAAAAAAATTAGGTAGCAAAAGTACAATTCAGTTATCACTGCATTTGAAAATTATTTTCATTTCATAAGATAAAACTAAGGGTAGTTATATGTACTATACTACTATGTAGACAATTAGTTAAAGGGATGTATGTATATAAACATTCTATTCCGTAATAATACACTTTCTATTAAATTCATAGCGAACATAATTACATGTCGATCTGTGTAATCAGTAATTAATTAAACTCCATAATTTCAATGTAACTTCTTATACATAGCATTGAACTGAGACCTACTATGTCGGGTCATTTAATTTGCTCATTCAATTAACAAATGAGTAAAATTATTACATACTCATTTGTTGATTAAGTAAACAAATGACTTTGGGTGTATGGTACACTCGGGTGTATACAACAATTTCTACATGAACAAGGTTGCACATCCACAAGTCGACAAGTGCATAATCAGGTAGACATATACCGATAAGAAACAACCCGGTCCGCAATATATTAATTCTGGTAATAGAGGATATAGGTAATACTAATTAATACAGAGTAGTACGTATCAATTTCCTTTTTAAAAAAACACAAATCTGTTTTGGACTTTTGGAGATATTTCGCGCAACATTTGACGAGAATCCCTATAAATAAGGGGTAAGAAATTGAGAAAAAATAAACTACTAAACAATGGAAAGGAAAGTAGGCATAATAGGAGCAGGCATAAGTGGGCTTTTAGCATGCAAATATGCACTTGCTAAAGGTTACCACCCCTTAGTTTTTGAGTCAAGAAACACAATTGGTGGTGTTTGGACTCAAACTGTAGAAACTACTAAACTTCAAACTCCTAAACCACTTTATCAGTTCACTGATTTTGCTTGGCCTTCTTCAGTTGAAACTGTGTTTCCTGATCAAAATCAAGTTTTTGATTATCTTCAATCTTATGCTAATCACTTTGATTTGCTTAAGCACATCAAATTTAATACAAAAGTTGTGAGTATTAAGTATGAAGGTCCATCTGATGAAGAGATCCAATCTTGGGCTCTTTGGGGTGGTAATAATGATCCATTTGGTAATTTGGGTAAATGGGTTGTCACCACCCAACATCTTCTCAATCAAACTATTGAGGTATTATTTACTTTCTTCTTTTAGGTTTTTTTATTTTTTTTTATTTATACTTGTATATATATATATATTTTTTTTTTCTATTTTCAAAGTAATGGCACTTTTTTCTCCTTTTTATCATATTTTTTGTCTCCCACTTTCAACATTAGTAGCATTTTTTTTTATTTAGGCAATCAACATTGAGACAATACAAGTTCATCTACTTTATAAACAAAATATATTTATCAAATAGCAAAATTGTAAATAAATTAACATTTTTTTTTTTGTTATATATAGGTCCACAACTGTTAATTTATCTACAAAAATATTATGCCGACTGGACAAAATTATAGATTTAGTTACGATTTTGACAACTGAATAGGTATACATATATAGAGAAATGATGATAATAGAAGGAATTTTCTTTGTCACAAAAAAAATGAATGAGATAACAAGTAATAATTGATAAGAAGTTTAAGGATGAACATCAAGGGTAGGGTGGAAGACTAAGGACTAACGACAAAGTATGTTACACTATTAACAAATTAAAAGAAAGGACACAAGGACAGAGACAATTACGGAGTGTTTTTTCTTTTCGGTGCAACAAAATGATGTTATTAATTAGTCGGTATCTTTTATAAGTTTTTGATAATGTTGTTGCTGAATGCATCAACAACATAATGGTATTGCCGTATAGGTATGGTAAGTAATAAACGAGTCAAGAGTGTGGATATAATTGATAACCTAATGAAGGATTTCCAATGTCGTTGTCTCATTACGATCTAGCGGTGTTAAATCAATTATTAAATTTGGAACTATCTTCGCATTTCATTACTATTGAAGTATTGAGTACCAAAGCAACATAATTTTGAAATAACCGTATAATTGTGTCAAGTACTCGTATATTCCTTCTCGCGATTTTATCAACAACCAAAAGAATTTAATTACCTCTTTGTCAAAAATAAAGTAAAAAAAAAAAAATCTATGTGAATGACAATTGAAAATTTATGTGCTAATGCTCACTAATTAGAATTAATGATATGGCACAGGTGATGCAAGTAGATTTTGTGATATTGTGTTTAGGACGATTTAGTGATTTACCAAACATACCAGAGTTTCCTTCAGACAAAGGTCCTGAGGTATTTGATGGCAAGGTTATGCATTCTATGGATTACTCTGCTTTGGACTACCAATCTGCTAGAAATTTGATCAAAGGAAAGCAAGTTACTGTGGTTGGCTTCCAAAAATCAGCACTTGACATTGCTATGGAATGTTCAGTTGCCAATGGTAAGAGCTACACCACGTATAATGATATAATTAGCATTATTGGTTGTTATAGGGTGGCAAAAATTATGTAACGCTTTGTACGTTTCATATTTGTACCAATATTTCGAGCACACTAGCTACTGAGCTAGTTGGATCATTCATCTTACCTACTAATTAATTTAATCATGTGACGTAAATTTTTATATGTTTGTATGATGTTGAATTCAGGAGTGGAGAAACCGTGTACGGTGATTTGTAGAACTCCGCATTGGAATGTGCCGGACTACTTCCCATGGGGATTTCCTCTTGCGTATTTGTATTTGAATCGCTTTTCTGAACTCTTGGTTCATAAGCCTGGTGAAGGCCTTCTACTTAGCCTCCTAGCCTCTCTACTTCTACCATTGGTACTATATTTCCCCTTTTATATCGACTATTGGTCAAGTTTATTGCACGTTCAGCATCTATTCTCTTCATCTTATTTTAACAAAATTATGTACTTTTTGTCAAGCATTTTCTGTTTTTTAGGGATTGAAACTGATTATACGTAAGTTTATTATATGTTATAGAGAACATAGCTTAAGAGGGCATGATTAAGCTACTTTGAAAATTAATTTATGAATTATTACTCCATACTTCATACTAACATTTATAATTGTTCAAAAATAACAGAGATGGTCTATTAGCAAATTTGTGGAGAGTGACATAAAAAAGAAGCATCGACTCAAGAAATTCGACATGGTACCGGATCATAGCTTCTTACAAGAGATGAACTCGTGTTTGATTTCGACTGTCCCAGAAGGATTTTATGATAATGCTGAGGAAGGAAGCATTGTATTGAAAAGATCTCAAACTTTTAGCTTTTGCAAAGATGGTGTTTTACTTGATAATAATGCTAAAACAAAGGAACCTATTAAATGTGACTTGGTTATTCTTGCTACTGGATATAAGGGTGATCAAAAACTCAAAGACATTTTTTCGTCCCCTAAATTCCAGGATTATATTATTGGTTCTTCCAATAAAACTGTTCCATTATACAGGTTCGCATCTTATTATTTTTTGGCTCCTAATGACATTCCATATTACGTCGCTAACCTGTATAAACGTGTTATTTTATGTTTTTTTTTTTTAAAAGTACATCTATTTAAATATCATTAACTTATACATGTTTATTATACGATTTATATGTAGGGAATGTATCCATCCACGGATTCCACAACTTGCAGTGATTGGCTTTTCGGAGAGCATTGCAAACTTGTACACTTCAGAGTTGAGATGTAAATGGCTATTTGAACTACTTGATAGCAAATTCAAACTACCAAACATTCAAAAGATGGAAAAAGATGTGTTGGAATGGGACAAGTTCAAGAAGAGGTCCTCAGGCAAATACTATAGAAGATCATGCATTGGAGCATTGCATATTTGGTACAATGATCAACTTTGCAAGGATATGGGCTTGAACCCAAAGAGGAAGAAGGGGGCTTGGGCCGAAATGTTTGAGCCTTATGGCCCAAATGACTATGCTTAATTGCTTAACATCTTTGCTGCTTCGTTTTTTGCTTTCTTTCTCTTGTGTGACAACAATAATGTAATACGGAGTAATGTAATTTCATTTGCGTTCACATATTCCATTAAGTTCATTTCTGTAATATTTATCGCATATGTATACTTAAATGTACTTGTGAAAACATAAACTCAAAAAGTTTTGTATTATAGGGCATATACGTTTGCAAATAACGACTAACTAGTTTTTCGAATTGATTCTCACGCATTAAGAAACTTTACAAAATTTAACTCGTATTATTGTTCACATGCTCTGGTTTAATCGAATTGATTTGCATGGTAAGTACGAAGTTTTTTTTTTCTTATTCTTTCATTCATATATACAAATATACATGTTATACCAAAATCTTTCAAAGTGCCAAATAACAACATTCACAACAACACTACTATTTATTTATTTTTTAATTATGGGATTTTGAAAAAGGAAATTAGAAATTTAGAAGGTAAGTTTCCATGCATTTCCTGAATTGAAGTGAAATCTCTTAAGCCTTCCAAAAAGCATGACAAAAATTAGAAGAAACTTTCCCTTCCAACTCCAACGCCCTACAAAACCATAATAACTGTCCTTGCAATTGCTAAAATTATCAAGTCTTCGTTTACAACTATAGCCCATTGAGAATCCCACGTTTCCATATGCACTGCAAAATAAATTTCAATTATTAATATTTTACCAAGTATACATTTTTTTTTTTTGGTGTTAGAGCCATGAGAAACGATCCTGAGATCTTAATATGATTATATGTTGGATACAAAAACAAATACGGAGTACAAGATCTTTGTCGTTTAACCACAATGGTTAATTATTACTACTTCGTACTAAACACTTCATCAACTACTCATATATTAATTGACACAAACAAATGGTCAAAAAAATAGCTAACTACTGATTTTATCAAACATCCTAGCTTAGTAAACAATTGGCGATGACAATCATAACTTACTTAAACTATCATTGTATATACAATAGAAACAACTAATAAACAATAGATGAGAATAAAAATAATGTAAATATGAAGTACTCGTACTATATTCATGTTCGATGATTGGTGATGGAAGAATATTTGATGCTACTTGGTAGATTAAATTAGAAGAGAAAAGAATAATAAAATGATAAAATTAAAATAAGAATAAGAACAAAATGAAATTGTAATACCTTACAACTTCGACAATAATGTTGAAGACGGTGAAATTAAGAGGATCTTGCTTCAAACTTGATTGTTCAGTGATGCAAATAAGCATGACAAAGATAGCAAGATAAGAGAGTGGTGAGAATGTGAGATTCTTAAGGATGTTACTCTCTTGCTTTTGCTTTTTGCTACTCTTGGACTGCCTATTCTCAGCCAATAATGTTGATTCTTTGTCGTAGCCAATCGGTACGAATATGGTGGTCGATGGAAGGTACCTGCGAATTTATGCATCATGTAACCTTGTCATAAATTAACTCGCGCATATATAATTTCGTATTACTTTCATTTCTAATCGTGGTACATATACACATAATGTAAAAAAATTACAATCATAAATTATATGGAGTATGTAGATATCACACGGTCACATGTTCTCAAGTTTTACGTACACAACTTTACTTATTAGTATCTCATACTCATAGCCCGTGAAATAAACAAGGCCATGCCTAGATTACTTCTTTTAGCGCACGTTAAACTTTACAGCTTTACTACATCTATGTATGTTACGTACTATATTAGCTTAGCCAAATTTATCCGGTTTTTTTTCCCTAAGATGCATCAATGATTGGCATTTTGGCAAGGCATATATGCAATAATTGGTCGGTAAACAGTACACTATCTTTGAAGAAGATACGATATGAATGGTCCTCCTAATTGACAGATAGTGTGAAAGATTGAAAGTGTATATATATGTATAGTATGTTGGTTCATTATAGGTTATTGAGTGGCTGTTTCTAATCAATTTATGAACTAACTTGTCTTGTATAACCACTTATTCCACTAGAACATGCAATCATGTGCCAATCAACATCCAATATATATAACATACGGAGTACATGTACTTATATCCTATACTTTATTTTGATTTACACGACCAATAACATAACAATCGTTTCTCACAATCATAGTAACATAACAAATCGTATACGTACAAGCATATATGATTTTTTTACGAGTTATTATTTTTGTTTTTAAAAGAGAAATTTGAATTTCAAATTCCTTTTATGTACAATCTTAGTAACATAACAATCCTTTCTTAACGAGGAATGAGGAGTCCCTCCATCTTGCTCCCCCCACCCCATGTGATGGGAATTCGATTCCTCATAGCCCCTCCATTTCTGTAATAGGGTGAGGGGCCCTCCCCGTAGTTTACCGTTTTAAAAAATTAAAAAAAAAAAAAAAAATCCTTTCTTAGCATAGCAATCACAAGATTGGACCACAGTACAAACAAAGATACATGAGAAAGAAATAAAGAAAGAACTTACATCATAACCACACAGAGAGCCAGAGTAGCTGGTTGAAGAAGAGATATATCAACAATTGACTCTCCACTATGTCTTGAATTAACAGTTTGAAAGAGTGAACCAACAATTTTTGTATACCAATTTTGCCCTTGAAAAACCAAAGAATTCCACTCCAATGTTGTAAACACCAAAAATTGTATCATAACAAGACCAAATGCAGTAAAACTCAAAAGAAAAGCTTTGAAGCTTGAAATCAAATTCCCATAACCTAAATCATCATGATTTCTTAACATGTAATTGTATTCTTCTTTTCCTGTAAATTTCTCAAGAACCCAAATTACTACCCTTAAACAAGAAGGGTATAATTTATTCCCCATCAAAATTTGTGGTATTAGGATTAGAAGTAAACCCGAGTTTTTGTTAAAGGGCATCATGTTTTCGTTTATAGGGATGAATCCACAATTTGCAAATGTGGATACTATAACGAATATAGAAAATAGGTGAGAATCGATTTTTTTTATTACATGGACATTATTTGCACTTGAGATAATGTTCATATACAAGGATACAGAAATGTACCCTAGTATATGTGACACTAAAATGTACCCTAAAACTACATGATTAAGTACCCTTAGAGTTTTGGACTTGATACCTTCACCTTCAGAGGTAGGGTTAGGGTTTAAGGCATGGTTTCGCGCTCTTCTCTTATGCTTTAGCCTTCGTATTTGAAGGCCAAGGAGGGATAGGAAGACCTCACCCCCGGAAAACATTAATATTACAAGTACCATTAGTTGTGTACTTGTAAAATCTTCCATTTCAACCGTAGACATACTAGAAATCGTCGTTGCCGACACCGAGGTGAAGATGAGGTCGAGGTCATGGTGAGGGTTTGAAGCTAATGAAGAGCTCTGTTTCGTGCCCTTTAAGGAAATATAGCCAAGCAAAGAGAAGGTGATGTAGTAAAATAAATGGTGCCAATATGGGTTTATTTGAAAGAGTAAGTACTCAAAACCATGACTTATATAAGGTTTAATCTTTTTGTGGAAAAAACTAATTATTTGATCTAGTATTTCATGCTGGATAACTAAATATTTTTCCATCATTTCTTGGAGATGGTGATGAAGTTGCATACTTAATTGGATTATTTTAATTTGTGAGATATATGATATGATTATTTAATGAAGTATGTATATATGAGCTAATAGGTTGAAATATACAAAATCCACATACTTTATATTGTAGTATGTTGTAGTCAAGGAATTATTCATGTCCACATAATTAAATTAAGAAGCATAAAGCTAAATAGCTTGTAAAAGGGTGCTGGGACAGGATATATATGTATTATTTGGTGTATATTAGCGCGTGGGAAATATATGATCGCATGATCGAATCTATATATCTATAGATGGATATCAAGTAGTAATTGGGATACTTTGACTTTGAGTAAAAAATGTGTCACATATAGAGCCGTTAAAAGTTGACCCGATTCGAAATACCGACTTAAATCCGATTATTAACCGACTCATCTCAACCCGGAAAAATGAAGACCTGACCCGACCTGAAACCAACCCTAGACCTGAGTTGACCCGAGTATGTGAGACCCGAACC
This sequence comes from Chenopodium album, assembly GCF_948465745.1. Classification (NCBI taxonomy): domain Eukaryota; kingdom Viridiplantae; phylum Streptophyta; class Magnoliopsida; order Caryophyllales; family Amaranthaceae; genus Chenopodium; species Chenopodium album. The sequence goes on along the minus strand of NC_137842.1, from coordinate 71,224,796 downwards.
CGAACATGAACTGACTTGGAGATGACCCGACCCGAATGTAACCCGTAAATTATTGACCTGAACCGAACCCAACTTGAACCGAAATTAACCCAAACCCATTTTAACCCGTCAAAACCCGAATTTAACTCGACTTGTTAGGAACCCGTTCCTAACCCAACCCGAATTTAACCCAAATTGTTACAAACCCGACCTGAAATCAACCCGACTTGTTATTGACCTGACCCAAATTCAACCCGACTTGTTATTAACCCAACCCGAATTTTACCAGACCTATTACTAACCCGACCCAAAAATTCAACCCGATCTGTTACTAACTCGACTCAAAATCAACACGACTTGTTATTGACTCCACCCAAAAATTCAACCCGATCTGTTACTAACTCGACTCAAAATCAACATGACTTGTTATTGACTCCACCCAAAAAATCAACCCGATCTGTTATTAACTCGACTCAAAATCAACATGACTTGTTATTGACTCCACCCAAAAATTCAACCCGATCTGTTACTAACTCGACTCGAAATCAACACGACTTGTTATTGACCCGACCTAAATTCAACCCAAATTGTTCCTGACCCGATTTCAAATCACCTTAAATGCAATTTAGACCACCTTATTATTGTTGATCAAAGCATTTTGTCTAGGGAGACCAAGTCGGTCTTGGCCAACAAAAGAAAGGAGCATCATCGTCAAATTTAAGAGTTAAATATAATATATATTTGGCGTATGGTCAAAGAAGATAATTATCTTCCTAAATTATAAACTATAGTTCCCTAGTATATTGACATATATATTGAAAAAATTAACTTGATAAAAATGATAATTATCTATTTAAAGTTAGTTGAACCCGAATATGACCTGACTTGAAAATTACCCGACCTGATTGTAACCTGCAAATTATTGACTTGAACATAACCCGACTTAACTCCGAGAATGACCCGACTTAGAAATGACTCAACTTGATTATAACCCGCAAATTATTGAATTAAACCGAACCCGACTTGAAAATGACCCGACCTGATTATAACCCACAAATTATTGACTTGAACCGAATTGAATTTGACTCAAACCTGAGAATGACCCGACCTAATTCTAACCCGCAAAATATTGACTTGAACAGAACCCGACTCGAACCCGAGAATTACTGTAGACACCCATTTGTGTCTCCCCAAAACCAAACCCAGTGATGAGTACCTTTCACGTCGAATCATAATCGAATGAAACGAAAGTGTGGAAAGGTCTAGTGTTACGGAAAGTTTTTGTTTCTTTTCTCTTCTTTCTGTTTTTGAAAACTTTATTTTAAGAAAACAGCCAATCCAATTTGGTTGTTCCATGATATGGGTCCAATAGTAGTGTAGTTGGATGGGGCTTGCAAAGACCTTTCCAACGATATATTATAAGCCCAATTCCGATGAATATTGAGGAAGTTATGGCCAATTTACCAAACTAGGCCCGGTTTGAGCTTTATGTACGGCCCAATGATCTAGGGGAGGGCCTAATATGATTTATCATTCCTAATGTAATTAGGAATGGTTTTAGTCTTCTAGAAGGTTCTTTTCATTCCTAATTCAATTAGCATTGATAAGTTGACTTTGTTGACTTTTCAGAGTTTTAATCAAAATCAAATAGCATTTTCGAAGAAATTATATTATTTTATCCTCCAGTACGGTAAACTTATCGGATTTTCGAAAACGCGTTAAAATCAAGACTAGCATCCAACCCCAGGCCTTGGCGCCTGGAACCAGGCTTGGCGCCAGACGCTAGCCATTAGCGCCTGGCGCCAGCTAGCCAGGGTTGGCGCCAACCTCGTTTTGCGTGCGTCAGACTCTGTTTTGTTAAATTATCTTTTTTGGCTGATTTTCTCTATAAATATCGTATCAAAAATTCCGTTTTGATTCACCTACAATCATTCATCATCTACATCTATCATTCACCAATTCTCCTCATTCACAAGTATTAGCATTCTTTAAAACATTCATCAATTCTTTCTTACTTTGTTTTCATACAAAATTCCGCATTCACAAGATCAGGAAACACCTATCCATATTCGAAGTTGCCTTCGCTCTAGACGTGAAAGGTTTAATTTATGAGGGTTTGGTCCCAAATCTCTCTTTCAATTATTTAATTTAATTGTTTGTTTATTGTTTTCCTTGAAGTTACTAACGTGTGTATTTTGTTATTAGAAAGAGGTACGAAGCATCAAAGTAAGTACTTTAATGGTTTTAATTGATGTTATGATGTAGAAATCATGTTTACATTGTTATTATGATATTCCTAGTATCATGTCTAGGGTATTTTTAATATTAAATATGATTGTTATGATGCTTCCTATGTTCTTCCTAATATTTATTCATGTTAGTATCATGTTAGGGTTAAAGATTTGATTTTTAATGTTTAGTGACATGCTAGGGTTTGTTATTAATCTTGTTAGTATCATGCCTAGGATCTTGCTATTATTATGCTTTAACATTAACATGAACATGATTATGATTATAATTGTTATAATTTATGATGATTATGAATATTATTATTATTATTTTTATGATGATTATGATTTTTATTATCATGATATTATTATTATGTTGCTTGATTATATTTATATTTATTGCTTGATCACGCCTTTTATTGCATGTTTAAAGGAAATTGGTACTTGTAATCACGCTTAATAAGATATTTAATAATCTTGTTAGGGTTAATTTGATTATAATTCAAGTGATCGCCAATAATAGATTTATTTGTGCATTAAATTCAACCAACATAGATAAACAGGTTTAGGGTTAATCCTACTGATTGTATGTTAATCAGAAAGCGCACATGAATACGATCAGAATAAAGTAGAGGCCTATTATTAGGGCAGGTTCAATATCTTTTAGGTTGGATTTGTACCTTCATCCCCGAACCCTTATTTGGTTCAAGACCTTATGGAGTTGACGATCTCTTGGATCGTTAAGGGGTGTAACCTTCACCTCGTGAACGGTTTATAAGTTCCTTAAAAACTTGTTGGCGACTCTTTTGCTCTATCTTCTTCCCTTTTGGACGCCACCGTACTTTAGTGTATGATCACAGTGGGGTTCAAGCTAGTGGGATTAAGGCTTGAAATTATTCCCTACAATTACCCTAGCCCGTTTTAACCCGTGAAAAACCGAATTAAACCCGACTTATTGTTCACCCGACCCGAATCTAACCCGACTTAAACCTGATCCAAACCCGATAAGAAGGATGACCCGACTTAAGCATGACCCAACCCAAACCCAACCTGCATAGGTTATGGAATTAATCCGAATTGACCCGATTCGAGTTGAACCGACCCACTCTTATCGATCCAAACCCGACTCGTTTATCCGAATTAACAACTCTACTCGAAACCTCCAAAATTTCTCAAAAAGCGTGGATAATAGCCTTCATTTTTGGAATTTTTTGACTTTTTTTCACCTGGAAATTAAAATTGCCGAAATGTTTACCATGGTCCCTAATACCCTCCGGGAGTCCAATTAGCTGGGTGGAACTATCCAATTTGCCTATAAATGACCAATTCACCGGTTTACAACTTGCACCGATTTCATTAACTCAAGCTTACCACGAACATTTATGACAATATATAATGATAATATATGGATCCAAACTGCATTATATGACCCAGAGATGTATCCCCTAAAATCTCAATGCTTTTCGATACCGAACCCTGAAACATTCAAAAAAATTTAAAAAGCGTGGATATTAGCCTTCAATTTTGAAATTTTTGACTTTTTTTCGTCCAAAAATAAAAATTGCCGAAATGTTTACCATGATCCCTAATACCCTTTGGGAGTCCCATTGGGTGGGTGGAAGCATCCAATTTGCCTTTAAACAACCAATTTACCATTTTACAACTTGCACCGATTTCATTTACAAACCTACCACGAACAATTCTGACAACAAATAATGATCATATATGGTTCCAAACAGCATTATATGACCTCGAGATGTATCCCCTAAATTTTCAAAACTTTTTGACGTCGGGCCACGAAACCTCCAAAATTTCTCAAAAAACGTGGATATTAGTCTTCAATTTTGGAATTTTTTGACTTTTTTTCGCCCGGAAATAAAAATTGCCGAAATGTTTACCATGGTTCCTAATACCCTCCGGAAGTCCAATTGGGTTGGTGGAACCATCCAATTTGCCTTTAAACAACCAATTTATAACTACCGGTTTACAACTTGCACGGATTTCATTAACTCAAGCCTACTACGAACATTTATGACAACATATAATGATAATATATGGTTCAAAACGGCATTATATGACCCCGAGATGTATCTCCTAATATATTAATACTTTTCTACACCGGGTCCCGAAACTTCCAAAATTTCTCAAAAAGCGTGGATATTAGCCTTCAATTTTGAAGTTTTTTGATTTTTTTTCGCCCGAAAATAAAAATTTCTGAAATGTTTACCATGGTCCCTAATACCTTCTGGGAGTCCAGTTGGGTGGGTGGAACCATCCAATTTGCCTTTAAATAACCGATTTACCGGTTTACAACTTGCACCGATTTCATTAATTCAAGCCTACCACGAACTTTTATGACAACAAATAATGATCATATATGGTTCCAAACGACATTATATGAACCCGAGATGTATCCCATAGAATTTCAAGACTTTTCGACAACGAACCCCGAAACCTCCAAAATTTCTCTAAAGCGTGGATATTAGTCTTCAATTTTGGAATTTTTGACCTTTTTTAGCCCAGAAATAAAAGTTGCCAAAATTTTTACCATGGTCCCTAATACCCTCCGGGAATCCAATTGGGTGTGTGGAACCATTCAATTTGCTTATAAACGACCAATTTACCGGTTTACAACTTGCACTGATTTACCGGTTTACAATGGCCACTTTAATTAACTTGACAGAACCCGACTTGAATCGAAATTGACCCAAACCTGTTTTAACCCGTCAAAACCCAAATTTAACCCGACTTGTTACTAACCCGACCTGAATTCAACCCGACTTGTTCTTAACTCGACCCGAATTTAACCCAACCTGTTATAAACCCGACCCGAAATCAACCCGACTTGTTATTGACCTGACCTAAATTCAACCCCACTTGTTATTGACCCGACCCGAATTTTACCATACCTATTACTTATCCAACACTGCACAAAAATTCAACCCGATCTGTTACTAACCCGACTCGAAATTAACACGACTTGTTATTGACCCGACCTAAATTCAACTCAAATTGTTCCTGACCCGATTTCAAGTCACCTTAAATGCAATTTAGACCACTTTATTATTGTTGATCAAAGCATTTTGTCTTGGGAGACCAAATCGGTCCACGCCAGCAAAAGAAAGGAGCATCATCCTCAAATTTAAGAGTTATATATAGTATATATTTGTTGTATGGTCAAAGGAGATAATTATCTTCCTAAATTATAGACTATAGTTCCCTAGTATATTGCCATATATATTATAGTCAAAGGAAATAATTAGCTTGATAAAAATGATAATTATCTATTTATAGTTAGTTGAACCCAAATATGACCTGTCTTGGAAATGACCCGACCTGATTGTAACCTGTAAAATGTTGGCTTGACATAACCCGAATTGAATCCGAGAATGACCCGACTTGGAAATGTCACAAATTGATTATAACTCGCAAATTATTCACTTGAACCGAACCCGACTTGAACCCGAGAATGACCTGACCTGATTATAATCCGCAAATTATTGACTTGAACTGAATCCAAATCAAACCCGAGAATGACCCGACCTGATTCTAAACCGCAAATTATTGACTTGAACCGAACCCGAGAATTACCCTAACCCGTTTTAACCCGAATAAAACCCAACCTATTGTTCACATGACCCGAATGTAACCCGACCTGTTATTAACCCGACCTAAACTCGACTCAAACCCGATAAGAAGTATGACCCGACGTGACCCGACTCAAGCATGACCGTACCCAACCCAAATCGACCCGCATAGGTTATGGAATTAAGCTTAATTGACCCGACCCGTTTACCTGAATTGACAGCTATAGTCACATATTTAGAAATAGGAGTATTTTTCTTATACTATGCAACTAATGCAAGACATGCATTTTTTATTGTTAAGTTGTTTAGTGTAATTTTCCATGGTCATAAAGCCTATAGACGACTATAGTCTATTGAAGTCCAATTTGATAATTAAGCAATACGTGGTACTCCATATACTAGTTATATATATTTGTATATAGATAATTTATTATGAGTCGTATATGAAAATCAAAGCATTTTCCAAGCTTTTCCACCATGCATGTTAAATTTCTTGAGTCGTCCAAAAAACATGACAATGATAAGAACACATTTTCCAGCATTACTCCATCGCCCTGAAAATCCATACAATTTGTCCTCGCAAGTTTGGTCAGTGGTTAACCGCCGTTTACAACTGTAGCCCATTGAGAAACCCACATTTCCATAGGCACTGCAATAAATAAATATTTAGCATGTTTTAGAAGTATAAAATAGAAGTATGTGTTACATATATACTTGTATACATTTCACTTGGATTTTATTAAACTGAAACTATTTACTATTTTAAAGTTTAAACTACATATCACAAACATCCTTTGATTTACTAATTGAAACATATTACTATAGATATGTAATTTTATACAGTAATTTAAATAATAGTGAATTGGTGCAAGAAGGATAATGTCAAGTGTACATATTAAAAGATGGGTACGCTTAAGAAAAAAAAAATGAATTTTTTAAAAAAAAAAAAAAACTTTTGGTGCAACAAAAATTGAATAAAATATAGCAAGAGATAATGTTTGGAAAAGGAGTAATTATCTAGGGCAAAAGATGTGTCTAAAGTAAGATAAACAAAATTAATTAAAAGGGTTTTAAATAAATTAAAAAAAAAAAAATTACGCAGTACATACGTCAAAGTGATGCACTAATTGAAAAACTAGGAAAAACTATATATACGTACTCTTACTTTGTAAACCGTACTTCTTGTATTTGAAGTTGGGTAATTGATTTAGCCACACCAAAAATTAATTTTGACACACTTATTGGTCATTATAATATCACGATTTTCAGTGATATTTTTACATAGGGGTTGTCAAAATCAATATTTAATGTGCTTAAATCATTTTCCTTAAAGATATTGTCCTTATTGCAATTAAAAGAAAGTTTAGAATAAACAATAGAAGTACGGAATAATATATTTGGTCTCCAAGCTTCCATGACCCCATTTAGATTTATGTGGCCATATTTGGATCAAAAAGCTTCATCATAATGCATGGCTACTAAAGTAAGATTGATGTAGAGTGTTCCTTCGAATATTATATTCCGTACTTGAAATGTTTTGCTTAGGAACATTTTATATCTTAAGAATTAAACAAATTATTGTAATGAAAATTATAGAAAATGAAAATGAAACAATATAATAATCTGATTAATTACCTTATGATTTCGAAGACAATGTTAAGAACACTGAAGTTGAGAGGGTCTTCCTTCATACTTTTCCTTTCAGTTATGCATACTAACATTATAAAGATGGACAAATACGATATTTGGGATAATAGCATATTCTCTATTATCCTCTTCTTTTCATTCTGTTTTTTCATAATTATATTATTTTCTGGTACTTCTTCTTGATGCTCATTGCTGATTGGAAGAAATGATGTGTATGCTGGAAGATACCTTTAAATTTCAAGCAAAACATTGGACATGCACGCGTTATATAAACATAAAATTAAACTTTATATAAATAAGCAATTAAAGAGTTTATTATAAGAACAAATCTCTAATTATTTTTTTGATTTTACTCTTTAACATACATGAAAGTAAACCTAATAGTAAAATTAATAGCTAGACAACAACTTAGTACGTACTCAAATACTCAATTACTTAATTTAAACCTAAATTTTGTAGGTAAACCATGATCAATTGAATCAACATAAAAATTTATGAGGCTAATATTCATTAAGTAAATGAGTTAACAAACTTTAATTGGTTCGAAAATGATTAATTAGTTTATTCCTAATATAAGCAAATTCCAACCATAATTAATTAATTAACATGATTCATTAAAAGAAAGTGTAACAAGAAGAGAGAAAGGACTCACATCATGATGATGAATAAAACCAAGACAGCAGAAGAAATTAGGGAGAGATCAACAATATATTCTCCACTATGTCTTGAACTGGCCGTTTGAAATATGGTTCCAACAAACTTCTCGTACGAGCTCATTCCCTCCATAACTCCTGAGTTCCATTCCATACCAGAAAATACCGCGATTTGTAACACCCAAAACCCTATAGTAGTGGCACCAAGAAACCATGTCTTTTTACTAGACATTAGATGGTCATAACCCATCTCTTTATAATTGTTTAACATGTAATAAAACTCTTTTCTCTTTGTAAACCTCTCTAAAACCCATATTACAAGCCTTAAGAACACGTACGGGGTACAACGAGTTTCCTAGGAAAAGATAAGGGATGATAATCCAAAGGAGGCCGGGATTTTGCCTAAAGACCATCACATTCTCATTTGTAGGAACAAAACCACAACTCGAAAAAGTTGAAACAATGACAAAGAAGGAGAAAGTATGTAGGATAAGTCCTTTGTTCTTAAGAACATCATTTGCACTAGGAGTTAGGATCATGTACATGGTAACTAAAGTTGATCCAATTGTAAGTAAACTACTCATGTATCCTAAGACCACATAACTTAATAACTTAATAGAGTAGTTATAATTAAAGCTTGAATAGCTCTTATTATTATCATTACTAGTACTCGAAAATTGGTTGATTATGCCTAATTCTATTGATTCTATTCCTTTTGAATTATCTATCTTTGTGCTTTCGTAAGAAGAAAATTTGAACCTTCTTAATTGGATACTAAGCATAGAGGTGAATACTTCACCTCCTAGGAGCATCAAAATGGTCATGACTACGAGCTGATAGTTAGAGAATACTTCCATCTCAACTGCTGACATACTAGAAACTGTTGATGCTGAAACCGCGGTGTAAAATAGATCAAGGCTAGTAAGCTTATCAACATCAGTCCTCGGCTTTGAGACCTTCAAAGCCATGAAACCGATCAATGAAACAACGAGGAAATAACAAAGATGAAGCCAAAATGGTTTGGCATGAGATACGATGTAGTTAAACATGAACATTTTCATGCTAGATAGTAGGGAATTGAAGGATATTTTTTTTATGATAGTATTCTATACAAAGTTGCTTAAATTTATTGCCTAAGGAAGAAAAGTAATTCATTAAGAAACGACTACTCTTAATTTATTTATTTATTTTTTTTTTTTTTCACTCTTTTGCTCTCTAAATGAAGCACAAGAAGATGGTACGGGCGTAGATAAGAGGGGCAAATGCGCGTCTATATAGCGCGCACGAAAAAGTGCTAAGCTCAAGCAATAGCACAGAATTGAAATTTATTCCATTAATTACAAGTGCAATTGGCTGATAATCAAATACTTGTGATTGCTAACATTTGATTACGTAAAAAGTAAAGATTGAGACTTCCATTATTTCCAAGCTACTTGCATTTCCTAGGGTACACTAGGACTAGTAATGGCCTAGCTAACTAAGCACTAAACTAACCAACAACATAAAGCAATACATGAACTTTAATTTAACTTAACAAGACACACCGGCCAGTAGGCCATGCTACGTATCTACCTGTTGAAGTGTAACATCCTCAAACAACACATGTAGTAGTGAACTAAACACTTTATACAGTTTTGAAGCTGCTACTCCTACTACCATATGATTTTAATGGATCGAAGTCTCTTTAGTCTTGTAAAGTGAATCTCTCTCGATATGTCTGTGGCTCAAATTTGTATTTAACATGGTATCAAAGTCAATTGATTTTGGAGTGGAGCTCTCTTTGACTTGTGAAGTGGACTCCCTTTTAATGTGTTCGGCCAAGGCATGTATTTAACACTACAGTCTACGGGTGGTCAGCTATATGGATATTTAACCAATATCATTTTATATAATCGGTAATGACTTAAATAACCAGCGAAAGCATTTCAAGACAACCATACAACCAAATACAAAGTAATTAACACCAAGTAAAACTTCACATTTTTACACGCATCATTACATTTCACAAAACAAGAAACAAGAAAAAATAACCTAAAATACAGAGAAAACGATAACATAAAAAATTAAAAAAAAATAATAAAAAAAAATTAAAAAAAAAAAACTCACCTAATTAATTAGCAGTCAACTTACCCAATAGAGTAGAATCTACTCCATATTAAGAGTACTATATTTTTGTAGGAAGGAAGAATGGAACATTAATAAATAATTAAATAGCCCAATAAATATAAGTAGATATTACATTAATATAATACAGATTAATTAATTAATATCTATTTAAGGTAAGGTGCATAATATTGTCCTCATTTCACAGTGCGTGGATGTCCATGTTGATCCCTAAGACTACCACCTACCAATTCAATTAGAACTACCCTAGCCACTAAAAGAGAGAGATTACATGTAATTACATTAATTAAGTCCTAACTTTAATATCAACTTATAAAAGAAAGCAATATTATGTAATTATGCGCAAATTAAACAACTTAAATCTTGGTTTAGTTGGTTACAAATAAAGAACCCTAGCCACTAAGTTGTGCATACTAGTACATTTGCCACTTATTTATTGGTCATGTTCTTGTGTAAGTGTTAGTTGTTGAAATGGGACAGAGAAGGGTCTGCTGAATGTGGGAAATGGCGTTCAACTTTTAGTACCACTCATCTCGTTGTGTTTCGATATTTTTATTAATTTTTTCCATACTCTAAAGATGAAGTTTATTTTCTTTAAATGACACGTATTGTAAGAAGTATCGAGAGGATGTTAAAAATGAAATGAGGATTGCGACGTCTATACTAAATTAGCTTTATATGCGCACGGTTAGGGGACCAACTCAACCAAAAGGTTAAGCTGATGCCTAGGAATATGTTTTATTCGAACCCGTGACCTTTATGTCACGCTGGCTCCGATACCATGTTAAAGGACCAACTCAACCAAAAGCTTAAGCTGATGGTTGATGCCCAAGAATATGTTTTATACTCCATCACACACAACACACATGGGTGATTATATATCTATAGAATTTTATTACGTAATGATGTCAAATACTAAAATAAAAGGAACAATGAACAATAAGTGATATTAATAAAGAGAGACTAATGTGTATGTTACTCCATATAAATCAAATTTACATAATGATTTTAAAGAGATAACTAGTGATATGTAAGTTTTCATGTCTTATAATCTTATCATCACAAACTAGTCATAGAAGCTATTATTACTATTTTAAGGTTTGAAGGGATAATCACATGAAATATCATATCAAAAATGGCATCCTATATCACTCAATTAGGAATAATCATCAAAATTATTCAAACTTCTACTGATTTTAGATATTGGTGTCCCACTGTCACGTGAATTTGACAAATAATTGCAGGAAAATAGAAATAGTACTCGCACCAATTTAATTGTAGTTTTATCTATCTAATTAATGTTAATCAATCCTCTATTCTATTAAAAAATAATGATATATTGTTAGTCAATCCTTTATTTATAATATTTTATATAAAGAAAAGTGTGTACTCATTGTTAAAGTTGTAACAAAGTAGACCCGACCCGAAATACCGACTCAAACCCGATTATTAACCGACCCATCATCTGAACCTGAAAAAATGGTGACCAAAAGCTGACCTGATCCGACCTGAAATCAACCCTAGAACCGAGTTAACCCAAGTATGTGAGACTCGAACCCAAATATGAACTGACCTGGAGATGACCCGACCCTAATTTAAACCGTAAATTATTGACCTGAACCAAACCCTACTTGAACCGAAATTAACCCAAACCTGTTTTAACACATCAAAACTCGAATTTAATACGACTTGTTGCTAACCTGACCTGAATTCAACCTGACCCGTTCCTAACCCGACCCGAATTTAACCCAACCTGTTACAAACCCGACTCGAAATCAACCCGAATTGTTATTGACCTGACACAAATTCAACCCGACTTGTTATAGACCCGACCCGAATTTTGCCATACTTATTACTTACCCAACCCAAAAATTCAACCCGATCTGTTACTAACCCGAATCAAAATTAACACGACTTGTTATTGACCCAACCTAAATTCAACCCAAATTGTTCCTGACCTGATTTCAAATCACCTTAAATGCAATTTAGACCACCTTATTATTGTTGATCAAAACATTTTGTCTAGGGAGACCAATTCAAGTCAGTCCAGGCCAGCAAAAGAAAGGGGCATCATCCTCAAATTTAAGAGTTAAATATAATATATATCTGTTGTATGGTCAAAGGAAATACTTATCTTCCTAAATTATAGACTATAGTTCCCTAGTATATTGTCATATATATTATAGTCAAAGGAAATAATTAGCTTGATAAAAATGATAATTATCTATTTATAGTTAATTGAACCCAAATATGACCTAAATTGGAAATGACCCGACTTGATTGTAACCTGCAAATAATAGACTTGAACATAACCCGACTTGAATCCGAGAATGACCCGACTTGGAAATGACCTAACCTGATTATAACCCGTAAATTATTGACTTGAAACCGAACCCGACTTGAACACGAGAATGACCCGACTTGAAAATGACCTGACTATAACCTGCAAATTATTGACTTGAACCGAACCCAACTCAAACCCGATAATGACCCGACCTGATTCTAACCCGCAAATTATTGACTTGAACCGAACCCGACTCGAACCTGAGAATTACCCTAACCCGTTTTAACCCGTGAAAACCCGAATTAAACCCAACCTATTGTTCACCCGACCCAAATGTAACCCGACCTGTAATTAACCCGACCTAAACCCGACCCAAACCCGATAAGAAGTATGACCCAACTCAAGCATGACAAAACCCAAACCCACCCACATAGGTTATGGAATAAATCCGAATTGACCCGACCCGAGTTGACCCGACCCACTCTTACCGACCCAAACCCGATTCGTTTACCCGAATTGACAGCTCTACCCGAAACCTACAAAGTTTCTCAAAAAGCGTGTATAATAGCCTTCAATTTTGGAATATTTCGACTTTTTTTCACCCGAACATAAAAATTGCCGAAAAGTTTACCATGGTCCCAAATAACCTTCGGGAGTCCAATTGGCTAGGTGGAACCATCCAATTTGTCTTTAAACGACCAATTTACCGGTTTACAACTTGCACCGATTTCATTAACTCAAACCTACCACGAACATTTATGACAACATATAATGATCATATATGGTTCTAAACGGCATTATATGACCCCGGGATGCATGTATCCCTTAAAATCTCAATGTTTTTCGACACCGGGCCCTGAAACATTCGAAATTTCTCAAAAAGCGTGGATATTAGCCTTCAATTTTGGAATTTTTTAACTTATTTTCGTCCGGATATAAAAATTGCCGAAATGTTTACCATGGTCCCTAATACCCACCGGGAGTCCAATTGGCTGGGTGGAACTATCCAATTTGCCTTTAAACGACAAATTTACAAGTTTACAACTTGCGTCGATTTCATTAACTCAAGACTACCACGAACATTTATGACAACATATAATGATCATATATGGCTCCAAACGGCATAATTTGACCCTGAGATGTATACCCTAAAATCTCAATGCTTTTCGACACTGGGCCCTGAAACATTCGAAATTTCTCAAAAATGCGTGGATAATAGCCTTCAATTTTGGAATTTTTTGACTTATTTTCGCCCTGAAATAAAAATTTACGAAATGTTCACCATGGTCCCTAATACCATTCGGGCGTCCAATTGGCTGGGTGGAACCATCCAATTTGCCTTTAAATGACAAATTTATCGATTTAGAACTTGCACCGATTTCTTTAACTCAAGCCTACCACAAACATTTATGACCACATATAATGATCATATATGGTTCCAAATGTCATTATATGACCCCGAGATATATTCCCTAAAATCTCAAGGATTTTCAACAACGTGCCCTAAAACCTCCAAAATTTCTCAAAAAGCATGGATATAATCTTCAATTTTGAAATTTTTTGACTTTTTCGCCCGGAAATAAAAATTGCCGAATTTTTTACCATGGTCCCTAATACCCTCTGGAAGGCCGATTGGGTGGGTGTATCCTCAAATTTTCCTTTAAACGACCAATTTACCGGTTCAAACCTTTCACTGATTTCATTAAATCAAGCCTACCACGAACATTTATGTCAACATATAATAATTATAAATGGTTCCAAACGACATTATATGTCCCCAAGATGTATTCCTTAAAATTTCAAGGGTTTTTGAAATCGGCCTTGAAACCTCCAAAATTTCTTAAAAAGCGTGGATCTTAGCTTTCAATTTTGGAATTTTTTTCACTTTTTTCACCTGAAAATAAAAATTGCCGAAATATTTACATGGTCCTTATTACCCTTCGTTAGTCCAATTGGGTAGGTGGAACAATCCAATTTGCCTTTAAACGGCTAATTTAATTTACCAGTTTACAACTTGCAGCGATTTCAAAAAATCATTCCTTAAAATCTTAAGACTTTGTGACACCAGGCCCCGAAACTTCCAAAATTTCTCAAAAAGCGTGGATATTAGCCTTCAATTTTGGAAATTTTTGACTTTTTTTTTGCTCGAAACCAAAAATTGCAGAATGTTTACAAGGTCTGGTAGTCCAATTGGGTGGGTGGAACCATCCGATTTGCCTTTAAATAGTCGATTCACCGGAAACTTGCACCGATTTTATTTACTCAAGCCTACCACGAACATTTATGACAACAAATAATGATCATATATGGTTCCAAACGACATTATATGACCCTGAGATGTATTCCCTAGAATCTCAAGACTTTTCAATACCGGGCCCCGAAACCTCCAAAATTTATCAAAAAGCGTGGATATTAGCCTTTATTTTTGGAATTTTTAGACTATTTTCGCCCGGAATAATGATTTTCGATATGTTTACTATGGTTTTTAATGCCCTTTGAGAGTCCAATTGGGTGGGTGAAACCGTGAAACCATCCAATTTGCCTTAAAACGACCTATTTCCTGATTCATAACTTGCACCGATTTCATCAAATCAAGCCTACCATGAACATTTATGACAACAAATAATGATCATATATGGTTCCAAACGGAATTATATGACTCCGAGATGTACCCCAAAGAATTTCAAGACTTTTCAGCAACAGGCCGCGAAACCTCCAAAATTTCTCAAAAAGTGTGGACATTAGCCTTTAATTTTTGAATTTTTTGACTTTTTTTTTGCCCGGAAAAAAAAATTGTTGAAGTGTTTACCATGGTCCGTAATACCCTTTGGGAGTCCAATTGGTTGGATGGAACCATTCAATTTGTCTCTAAACGACCAATTTGTCAATTTACAACTTGCACCGATTTCAATAATTCAACCCTACCAATAACATTTATGAAAACATATATTGATCAGATATGGTTCCAAATAGCATTATATGACCCCCGAGATGTATCTCCTAAAATCTAAAGCTTTTTCGACACCGGGTTCCGAAACCTCAAAAATTTCTCAAAAAACGTGGATATTAGCCTTCAATTTTAAGATTTTTTGACTTTTTTCGCACGGAAATAAAAATTGCCGAAATGTTTAACATGGTCTCTAATACCCTCTGGGAGTCCAATTGGAAGGGTGAAACCATCCAATTCGCTTTTAAACTACCAATTTACCAGTTTATAACTTGCATCGATTTCATTAATTCAAGCCTATGACGAACATCTATGACAACAAATAATGATCATATATGGTTCCAAACGAAATTATATGACTCCGAGATGTATCCCAAATAATTTCAAGACTTTTCGGCAACGGGCCGCGAAACCTTCAAATTTTCTCAAAAAGCGTGGATATTAGCCTTTAATTTTTGAATTTTGTGACTTTTTTTTCGCCCGGAAATAAAAATTGTTGAAATGTTTACCATGGTCCGTAATACCCACTGGGAGTCCAATTGGTTGGATGTGACCATTCAATTTGTCTCTAAACGACCAATTTGTCGATTTACAACTTGCACCGATTTCAATAATTCAACCCTACCAATAAGATTTATGACAACATATATTGATCAGATATGGTTCCAAACGGCATTATATGACCCCCGAGATGTATCTCCTAAAATCTAAACCTTTTTCGACACCGGGTCCCGAAACCTCCAAAATTTCTCAAAAAGCGTGGATATTAGCCTTCAATTTTGGGATTTTTTTACTTTTTTCCGCACGGAAATAAAAATTGCCGAAATGTTTAACATGGTCTCTAATACCCTCTGGGAGTCCAATTGGAAGGGTGAAACCATCCAATTCGCTTTTAAACGACCACTTTACCAGTTTATAACTTGCATCGATTTCATTAATTCAAGCCTATGACGAACATCTATGACAACAAATAATGATCATATATGGTTTCAAACGAAATTATATGACTCCGAGATGTATCCCAAATAATTTCAAGACTTTTCGGCAACGGGCCGCGAAACCTTTAAAATTTCTCAAAAAGCGTGGATATTAGCTTTTAATTTTTGAATTTTGTGACTTTTTTACGCCCGGAAATAAAAATTGTTGAAATGTTTACCATGGTCCGTAATGCCCACTGGGAGTCCAATTGGTTGGATGTAACCATTTAATTTGTCTTTAAACGACCAATTTGTCGATTTACAACTTGCATCGATTTCAATAATTCAAGCCTGCCAATAACATTTCTGACAATATATAATGATCAGATATGTTTCCAAACGGCATTATATGACCCCCGAGATGTATCTCCTAAAATCTCAAGCTTTTTCGACATCGGGTCCCAAAACCTCCAAAATTTCTCAAAAAGCGTGGATATTAGCCTTCAATTTTGGGATTTTTTGACTTTTTTTCGCACGGAATAAAAATTGCCGAAAGGTTTAACATGGTCCCTAATACCCTCTGGGAGTCCAATTGGAAGGGTGAAACCATCCAATTCGCTTTTAAACGACCAATTTACCAGTTTATAACTTGCATCGATTTCATTAATTCAAGCCTATGACGAACATTTATGACAACAAATAATGATCATATATGGTTCCAAACGAAATTATATGACTCCGAGATGTATCCCAAATAATTTCAAGACTTTTCGGCAACGGGCCGCGAAACCTTTAAAATTTCTCAAAAAGCGTGGATATTAGCTTTTAATTTTTGAATTTTGTGACTTTTTTACGCCCGGAAATAAAAATTGTTGAAATGTTTACCATGGTCCGTAATGCCCACTGGGAGTCCAATTGGTTGGATGTAACCATTTAATTTGTCTTTAAACGACCAATTTGTCGATTTACAACTTGCATCGATTTCAATAATTCAAGCCTGCCAATAACATTTCTGACAATATATAATGATCAGATATGTTTCCAAACGGCATTATATGACCCCCGAGATGTATCTCCTAAAATCTAAAGCTTTTTCGACACCGGGTCCCGAAACCTCCAAAATTTCTCAAAAAGCGTGGATATTAACCTTCAATTTTGGGATTTTTTGACTTTTTTTCGCACGGAAATAAAAATTGCCGAAATGTTTAACATGGTCTCTAATACCCTCTGGGAGTCCAATTGGAAGGGTGAAACCATCCAATTCGCTTTTAAACGACCAATTTACCAGTTTATAACTTGCATCGATTTCATTAATTCAAGCCTATGACGAACATCTATGACAACAAATAATGATCATATATGGTTCCAAACGAAATTATATGACTCCGAGATGTATCCCAAAGAATTTCAAGACTTTTCGGCAACGGGCCGCGAAACCTCCAAAATTTCTCAAAAAGCGTGGAAATTAGCCTTTAATTTTTGAATTTTTTTACTTTATTTTTGCCCGGATATAAAAATTGTTGAAGTGTTTACCATGGTCCGTAATACCCTCTGGGAGTCCAATTGGTTGGATGGAACCATTCAATTTGTCTTTAAACGACCAATTTGTCGATTTACAACTTGCACCGATTTCAATAATTCAAGCCTACCAATAACATTTATGACAACATATGATGATCAGATATGGTTCCAAACGGCATTATATGACCCCCGAGATGTATCTCCTAAAATCTCAAGCTTTTTCGACACCGGGTCCCGAAACCTCCAAAATTTCTCAAAAAGCGTGGATATTAGCCTTCAATTTTGGGATTTTTTGACTTTTTTTCGCACGGAATAAAAATTGCCGAAATTTTTAACATGGTCCCTAATACCCTCTGGGAGTCCAATTGGAAGGGTGAAACCATCCAATTCGCTTTTAAACGACCAATTTACCAGTTTATAACTTGCATCGATTTCATTAATTCAAGCCTATGACGAACATTTATGACAACAAATAATGATCATATATGGCTCCAAACGAAATTATATGACTTCGAGATGTATCCCAAAGAATTTCAAGACTTTTCGGCAACGGGCCGCGAAACCTCCAAAATTTCTAAAAAAGCGTGGATATTAGCCTTTAATTTTTGATTTTTTTACTTTATTTTCGCCCGGAAATAAAAATTGTTGAAATGTTTACCATTGTCCATAATACCCTCTGGGAGTCCAATTGGTTGGATGGAACCATTCAATTTGTCTTTAAACGACCAATTTGTCGATTTACAACTTGCACCGATTTCAATAATTCAAGCCTACCAATAACATTTATGACAACATATAATGATCAGATATGGTTCCAAACAGCATTATATGACCCCCGAGATGTATCTCCTAAAATCTCAAGCTTTTTCGACACCGGGTCCCGAAACCTCCAAAATTTCTCAAAAAGCGTGGATATAAGCCTTCAATTTTGGGATTTTTTGACTTTTTTTCGCACGGAAATAAAAATTGCCGAAATGTTTAACATGGTCCCTAATACCCTCTGGGAGTCCAATTGGAAGGGTGAAACCATCCAATTCGCTTTTTAAACGACCAATTTACCAGTTTATAATTTGCATCGATTTCATTAATTCAAGCCTATGACGAACATTTATGACAACAAATAATGATCATATATGGTTCCAAACGGAATTATATGACTCCGAGATGTATCCCAAAGAATTTCAAGACTTTTCGGCAACGGGCCGCGAAACCTCCAAAATTTCTCAAAAAACGTGGATATTAGCCTTTAATTTTTGAATTTTTTGACTTTTATTTCGCCCGGAAATAAAAATTGTTGAAATGTTTACCATGGTTCGTAATACACTCCGAGAGTCCAATTGGGTGTGTTGAACCATCCAATTTGCTTTTAAACGGCCAATTTACCGGTTTATAACTTGCACCGATTTATCGTTTTACAACGACCAATTTAATTAACTTGCACCGAACCCGACTTGAACTGAAATTGATCCAAACCCTTGTTAACCCGTCAAAACCCGAATTGAACCCGACTTGTTAATAATTTGACCTGATTTCAACCCGACCCGTTCCTAACCTGGCCCGAATTTAACCTAACCTGTTAGAAACCCGACCCGAAATCAATCCGACTTGTTATTGACCTGACCCAAATTCAACCCGACTTGTTATTGACCCAACCCGAATTTTACCAGACCTATTACTTACCCGACCCAAAAATTCAACATAATCTGTTACTAACCGACTCGAAATTAACACGATTTTTTATTGACCCGACCTAAATTCAACCCAAATTGTTCCTGACTTGGTTTCAAATCACCTTAAATGCAATTTAGACCACCTTATTATTGATGATCAAAGCATTGTGTCTAGGGAGACGAAGTCGGTCCATGCCAGCAAAAGATAGGAGTATCATCCTCACATTTAAGAGTTAAATATAGTATATATTTGTTGTATGGTCAAAGAAGTTAATTATCTTCCTAAATATAGACTATACTTCCGTAGTACATTGTCATATATATTATAGTTAAAGGAAATAATTAGCTTGATAAAAATGATAATTATTTATTTATAATTAGTTGAACCCGAACATGACCTGTCTTGGAAAATACCCGACCTGATTATAACCTACAAATTATTGGCTTGAACATAACCCAACTTGAATCCGAGAATGACCCGACTTGGAAATAACCCAACCTGATTATAACCCGCAAATTATTGACTTGAATCGAACTTGACTTGAACTCGAGAATGACCTGACTTGAAAGTGACCCGACCTAATTATAATCCGAAAATTATTGACTTGAACCGAACCCGACTCAAACCTGAGAATGACCCGACCTGATTCTAACCTGTAGATTATTGACTTGAACCGAACCCGACTCGAACCCGAGAATTACCTTAACCCGTGAAAACTTGAATTAAACCCGACCTATTATTCACCCGACCCAAATGTAACCCGACCTGTTATTAACCCGACCCAAACTCGATAAGAGGTATGACCCGACGTGACCCGACTCAAGTATGACCCACCCCGAACCCGACCCGCATAGTTTATGAAATTAATCGAATTGACCTTACCCGAGTTGACCCGACCCACTTTTACCCGACCTAAACCCGACCCATTTAGCTGAATGGACGGCTGTATTCATTGTAATTAACGTTCATTTTTACAAGTGTGTTGGACTTCTAAATATGCAATTACCAATTATGTGTAAAACATGTGAATTGGTAGGCTAGGTGGCTTTTAGGAGTGTTGCAGCTCAAGTTGTATGATGCATTTAGACCCTGTTTTGCATTTTAACTATTGTGTGTTTAATTGTCGTATTCTTAATCTCAATTATAATTGCCGTTCTAAGAACCCTATTGCAAGTATGGATTAATCTATATGAAAGATCAATTTTACGCGGTATTATTATCAATCTTATCAAAATATGAAAGATCATCCTAAAATCACATGGACATCAAATTCAACCAAATACTCCGCACTTTCAAAAATAACCCTAACCAACCACAAGTACTTGTGTAAGATAACGACCCAATGTAGTACAATACGCGGAGCACTTAATTAAACAATTAGTTACTCCGACTTGATTAATTCTTAATCCCACAAAAACATAAAAACAAAATTCAAACTGTAGAAGAAAAACAATGGTGTACAGTCAAGCTGAACCAAGTTTTTTTTTTTAAAAAAAATGCTCAAATAAGATCAATTATATTACCAACTGACAAAATTTAAAATACAAAGTAAATGACAATTAGTGGACTAGGATATGTATACATGTATTAGAATAGATATCAAGATATGCAAATGTCTTCCTCCTTTGTCTGTTAGTTTAGTGGAACTTTTTTTTATCAATATTAAGTGGGAAAACATAGGCTAATCTAAATCACAACATATAATGCTATTCCAAAGATAATTTATACAAGTATCATCATTCCATAACTTGAGTTAAAAAGGAACACTTAGCTTTTGAAAAAAAAAAAAAAAAAAACAACAACAACAACAATGGCCCATAATTGACCCAAATTTTTAAGCACAATGTAGTACTGAATCTTAAAAATAGGCATTATGCAAGAAAAGAGCTTGACGCATAACTGAATGACTTACAAATGCCATTATGCTCGCTGTCAAGCTTACCGAAAACAAAGGATAACAGGCGCAGGGAAAAAAAACGCATAGATTAGACATTTGTAGATGTCTGGAGCAACAATCTACTGAGAACATGAAACTAACTAATCCTTTCTGAATGTAACAAAAATTCAAGTTTGTTATTACAGTGTAGCACATTATCAAAACTTTGCACTGCTATAATTGTCTGTAAGTTTACTAATTTGTAATGCCTTTTATCTATCCACGTACTAAAACCAATTTACGGAAAGGACTGTACAGTAATTACCTAAGGAAAATTTTGAAGAGTCGAATGTTTGTATCACTCGGGTCATTTTTGCCAACTGTTTCAGTCAAGTTAATTAATGCCCTGAAATAATGCAGGCAACAATTAGGTAAATTGGTATCTAAATACGGATTAACGGGAAGTAATAAGAGTTGCTGTCAAAATTACAGCAATACACAACACACCTAATATTGTTTGTCAAAAAAGCAGAAAACACGGCTACCAACTTGGGCCCGTGTGAGCAAAATTAAGACTATAAGATCAAAAGATAATATGACAGTGATCAACCACGTACCGGAATTTGCTGCGAGTTTCTGTGCAAGAACCACCATGGACCATTCCTTGAGAGTATTCTGGGGATTTGTAGCAAAAACAATATTATCAAAACATAGAAATAACATCAACATATACAAACATAGAGATTGAGACCAGGCATCTGCCATGAAAGATGAGCTTGCTAAAACTGAAGCAAGAATTGATAAAATATTGTATTTGTGTCTATATACAAGCTTAACAAACTGATATTGTTAATCAATCATTTTTGCAGATTATGGTAACCAAAGCTCTCAAACTTAAGGTCATCAGAGATCACTTCAGATCATGAGAAAGCAATTCATAATAAACGTACCTTAAGTATCCGGCAGCCATGCGCAAGCCCATGAAGAGGGTCAATCCAAGCCAGACACCAGGAAGTTTCATCACTGAGGGAGCATAGAGAAGGACAGACGACGAAATTGCCCCTACCAACATCTAAAATTCAGAAATGTAAGTAGACTAAGAGACAAATGCTTCTAAACCAAAAAGTCCTATCACCTTACCATGGAATAAGCAGCATATGAGAAGTCTGACGCTCCATAATGCAGACCATCAAAGATAAAAGCTAAAGAGTTGAGTGGCTGGCTTGCACTGACAAACTGTTGAAAATTGGCCGATTATGAGAGGCTACATTGCTGCTACCTATTATTTAGGCAAATAAACTCGGGTAATATGAAAATTGGTGCTTACCCAAGTGCCAGATTTTACAATCTGTAGTACTGCAGGATCCTTTGTGAACAAATTCGCTAAAGAACCAAAAGAAGATCCCAAAATTACAGCTAAAGCACCACCAGTAACTATCCCAATCTGGAAGGAGTTAGAACAAGCGCGGAAGCACCATTAATGGTAACATCCACATGACAAATATACAGACATGAGAATTAGATGTCAAACATGCAATATTAAAAAAGTAAAAGATGAAATTCTACCTTCAAAATAAAATTAGTTAGCTCTTTCACCGTATCGTAGTCACCGCTTGACAAGGAAGTAGCAACCAAGGCCTGAAATGAAAAGTGATGTGAGTGAACTCGATCTTACAGCATAAATGCTAATAGTTAACAAACTGTTTAAAGATCATATATTAATTGTTTTAAATCCATTTGAATCACTCCAACCATCCAAAAGGTGACATTCCTTTCTATTTTAATGTCCCATCCTTATTACATATTACTATTTACTGCATATTCATCGATGCAGATTTCCATATTTGGCTAAATACCCCACACGGTAGTCACATTTTCAATATTTGTGAGTCATCATATATAAACACTTTAGGATGGAGGTAGAACATCTTTTTCTTTTCTCTAAGTCAAAGTAGATGATTGATGAGCATATAGCCTGGACATGGAACCTCCCAGATGGATGAAGCTATTAAAGCCCATACCTGACCAGATGCCGCTAATGCATCAGTTAAAAGAGAGACAGCCAGCCACACTTGCATACAGATTTGATGAGCAGCCATTGCAAGAGGACCTTGACGAGCAGCCATTGAGGTCCCAATCGTCATAGTTATCAAAACAGCTAGAGTTCTTCCAATAAGAAATCCACCTGTAAAAAAAGATAATGTAAGGGAGCAGACAATACTCCAAGCATGCAACACTTAAAACTTTAAAAGTAGCATGGCCAACTAAGCAGACTAATTTGAGAAGTTTGTAATGGTGGTTATTGAATAAAAGGTTATTACAAATTAAGAACTAGACAACGAATCATAAATAGTAATAAAATATGAAATTTTTCTGACACTCACCAGACTTTAAATAGACCCCAAACTTCAGGTCTCCAAATTTTGGAGGTAATAATACTACTCTCTTGCTAAGATACCAAATCATCAAGAAGCTACCAATGTATCTGGAGCACAAAAAAACAGCATGATCACCAATTTTTATTTTTATATTTGTTTTTTTAAAAAAAGGGACTAACAGACTTCAGGAATAATATACATACTGAGACACAACAGTGGCAGTGGCTGCTCCAGTGACACCCATCTGAAAATAATTTATAAAAAGTGGGAACAGAAAAACAGCTGCAAGATTAGCGACACCTGCATAAGGATCACCAAAAATTCAACACACACATAAGAAGTCAAAAGAGGAAAGTAGGAAAAAAAATAAATTTAAAAGAGTAAAAAGAATAAAATTAGGAGATAAGAATGACACCAATTAAAAACAAAAAAAGCAACCAGGGGATAAAACAATAAGAATACATAAGCAATACTGAAGTTTGAAAACATGCCTAAGCAGTATACAGGGGTTTTTGTGTCCTTAAAGCCCCTTAGGACACCCTGAAGAGCCAAAGAAAGTACAACTGCGGGGGCACCAAGAGCTCTAAGTGACAAAAATCTTTCTGCTTGTAGTCGCATGGGGGAAACCTGCAGGGAGATTGCAACAGAACAATAAATTATGCCAGTAAGCAATACTTCTGCAGTTTAGTGCCAAGGATATACCAGATAATGGCCAGCAAAGATAACAAAGGGCTCATAAGTTATATTTGTAAGTTTAAACCAAACCACAAGTATCTAAAACTTACTGGTGAGACACCCATTAAACTGAGGAATGATCCACTTCCAAAAAGTAAAGCTAGAGCCTCAATGATGCCAATGCTTAAAGCAAGGAATAATGCTGTAGAAACTGATGATAACTGCTTTCTTTCAAATTCTTCATGACCATCTAGTAGGTGCAAACATAATACATCATAATCAAGCATTACAAAACAATTCAATAGCTACAATAATGATCAGAATGACTATTCAGAATACTATACCTAAAGAAGACTTTGCTATATCTTCGGCTACAAATGAAGTTGCAACACTAAGAAGTGGTATGTTGAATAGCTTTGAAATGATGTTAAAGATCGACATAGAAACACCAGCAGATGCAAGTTCTACAGGACCTGCACACATAATGCTCTACTAATTTAGATCACAATTCACCACGAATATTAAGTTTTACTCCGTAATATAAAGTTGAAAATTATTAAACTCACAAAAAGAACATAGATAATTCAACATGAGAAATTGGATATTAACCTAAACTGCCAATATAAGCTGTCTCCATCAGCTGCGCCAAAGGATCAATGGCCTGGCTAGCTAATGCCGGCAAAGAAAGCATTATAAGCTCTCGTTTCACATTCGGTGGAGGCAATTGTTTAGAGGGCTGAATTAAAGGCTCACTGCAAAGTCATTAAATAACCCAGCAGTCAAACTAACATATAAAAAGAAATATACTACATACTTTGTATGATTTTATTGTACTTTTTCCTAGAAAAATGCACTGGAATCAGGAAGATTGAATTCAACAACAGTTTCTAAATAATCATAATCGTAAAGAAGTGGTTTTATAACACATAAAATTTATTAGATGCAGGGCTCAAATAGTGGTAATGTGGTATTAACAACAAATACATAGAAAAAAGAACTAATTGCACTTATAATACTCTTGAGACGAAAGGAACTATCCCAGGGGGTTTATACACCAAAAAACTTAAAACAGAAGAATTATTCGAAAGCATGAAATGTTTCAGCAGCTAATAATGGTAATTAAAACATGTAATGGAATCATGAAGATTAAAGCAAGGGTTGACTTTTGACAGCCATATAGACCTTACATTGCTGAACAGAAAAAATTGCTAAAGCAAGGGTTTTGAGAGCCATAAAAAGAACCAAACATATATCAACATGACAAGCCTTACAAGGTTTTAATAAACAAAATATCTATAATAGAACAGTGAGATAGCATAGATAAAAAGAAACAGAGGTATATAAAATGAAATTGGTTTTTTTTTTACATAGGTCTACATACAATAAAAAGTCATGCCGTTAAATATATACACACACACTGACGTAAATCAATCAAAAATTCGAAGCTTAATAATATTTCAAACCTTAAACCATTAACACCATCATAATTTTCCAAAGTAATCTCTTCTGCAGCACTCTCCACTAAATCATGAGGCTCCTCCTCCACATCACAAGGCTCAACACTGCAATCTGAACCCAACAGACTATATGTCACATTCTGAAAAGGCTTTCTACGACGAATAATAGTTTCCTGAGACAGCTTTCTTCTGTCAGCAGACATATAGCAGAGTCCCGACACATCTTCAGGACTCTTTCGATTAGCCAATGAAACTGAAGTACGAAATCCACATGATCGGCCCATAGAACTTGACCCGGCTGCCTTGCTCCATCTTCTCCTAGTGCTAGAAAATGCTGTTGAGATTTTACCACCACAAAGTTGTGCAGCTGTCATCCTTGAAGCTGTTTATAATCAATCTTCTCAACCCATATAATTCTACACAATTCATTAAATAAAAATCAAAATCAATATAATGTACAGAAATTTGTGCACCTACACCATTATGTGTTTCGAAAAACTCTTGATACATCTTTTCACAAATCACTGAAGAAGGAAGATCACTACTCATATCAAGCAATGCCCACTTGAAGCATATAGCTAACTACAATGTAATTATAGTGTTAAACAACACGGGCATGATATCGAATTCAAGTCCAAATTCGAAACTCGTTAGCATCTACATTAGTAGTTTTAGTACATTACTAACACTAGCTGTGGCATTAATGTATAGCTACACCCCATGTATGGACCACCTAAGGACATAATTTTGCCTTACTGCCACTTGCAAAAACAACACACAAACAAAAACCCACATTTACAAGAAACCCCCACCCACAAATATATTTAAATTGAATAATGATGATAGCAGAATTAAGGAATCAATGAAACAATCCAAATTAAGAAAAAGGACATAAATATACCCCAAGATAAGAAAAAACAAGATGAATTGAACAAGTGAAACTCCGTAATTAGTAAAAATTAAGGGTTAATCAGTATTATTATCATAATAAAAATTAAAATTCAGCCTTAATCATAATTAATCAGTGCAAAACAGTTTTAATCAGTTAAAAATTAAGTAGAGTAAACATTAAACATCAACAAATTACAACGAAAATTATGAAAGACGAAATACAAGAGGAAAAATAATGCATACGAACTAAATCAAACAAAAGCAACAAATTACGTTCTTTAATCTTTACAAGAAATTAAATTGCTTTCAAATTCCTGCACCTAGAATGGCAAATTCTCATAACAATAACATTGATGAAAGAGATACAGTAATACCCATCAACGAAAATATTACGAGCAAAATTCTCCGAGCATAAAAATTAAAAATTGAAGGAAAAAGAAGCAGTAAAATAAACAAACAGAGAGAGAAAAATACCTGGGTTGGAATTTTTAGGGTGGATGAGAGTGAAGAATGAAGAAATTGCAGGGGAAGCGGTTATTTTCGCTTAAAGATTGAATTTTTATTTTTTTACTCGATTTGTGTTCCAGCAACACGTAGGCGGTAGGAGTTCTTTTCGATGGGCTGCTTGTGGGTCTGTATTTTGATGTCCTTGTTCTCAAAATAGCATGGCTGCACGGTCCACGGGGTATGGGCGTATTAGAGGTGTTAATTTGGATGTCTGGGTGAAGTCGAATTCGGTCGAGTTAAATTTCAGACTTGAGTCATGTTAAATAGTTGTGTTCATGTGAAACGAAATTTAAATTGGTTTTTTTTAGGTTGGGTCAAGTTTTAAGTTTTGACACCAATCGATATAGCAGTATAGGTTTGGAATCGGAAATCAAAGTACTCAATAGGATGGTATTGTGTGTCAAGCTTGAAAACTTGACAATTTTGGGTGCGTTCTATCTGAACTTATTTTAGTTATAAATTGAACTTGTGTAACTCTGATTAACCCTTATCTGAACTTATTTTTCTTGAAATAAGTGAAAATAAGGTGAACAGATTAGGGTCTTAGCTCTAACTACACCTTTAGTTTCTAAACTTGATAACATACATCTTGTAATTTGAGGAATGAGTTTGAATTGAAATTAGCAGCTTATCAAACACAAGATACGTGTTTTGCCCATTCCATATTCATATGCCTTAAGCCTAATTTTATCTGTATGGGTTTCTAAATTTGATACTTGATAAAACAAGCAGTGTTATACGTAGTATATAGAGTAATTTTACACCAAGTCACAGCAGAAGTTGACTACCGTCATAGTTAAACTAAATAATCGTAATTAAGAAAACAATTGGATTCCAAAGCATTATTATTGATTCAGATATTAATGCCAGACAATTCATCAACTACAACACTTACAAATTACATCCAATTTCTTCAACCAACACCCCATTACCCTCAAACAAACCAAAAACAAAAAGGAAGGAAAAAAATTTACCAAGTAAACAAAAACAAAATCTAACTTCTAATGTACTAAGCCACACAAAATACTCCCAAGTATAAACGAATCACAGAAATGTCTGCAGCATGATCATCTGAAGACTGAGCAAAACAATAGCCAAACTCCAACCTCTCAAACGAGATCCGTTGCTGTCCTCACTTGATCCCGGGGCTGCATTACAACGTTGAGGCAAAGACAGAGCTAAACATCAGCAACTTTATCAAGTACAAAATCACTGCAAATATACATTAAGCTATACAATATTTGTATTATTAAGGCCTGAAGTATAGCAGGTTGAATTGATTAAATCAGTTTATATACGCTCCTTGATTCAATAATCAAAGAAATTGGTTGTTTTCCATCAAGAGCGCGTATGAATGTGTATGATCAAATGTTTATTAGACAGTACAGAAATTTGAAGATTACCAGGACAAGTGTTTTCAACAGCAAGGGTAGTGAGAACGGTTTGTTTGTTGTAACCAGCATAGGCACAAGTTGTACGGCTGCAGCTTGAA
Organism: Chenopodium album; assembly: GCF_948465745.1. Classification (NCBI taxonomy): domain Eukaryota; kingdom Viridiplantae; phylum Streptophyta; class Magnoliopsida; order Caryophyllales; family Amaranthaceae; genus Chenopodium; species Chenopodium album. The sequence continues at coordinate 71,195,962 of NC_137842.1, read as the reverse complement.
GTAGTCGAGTTACTAAGTAACAAATTCGAATCAGGACACTTCATAGCAGGACATGTAGGCCAATTCACTGCTTTAAGTCCTGATGGTTGACAATTCAGCCTAAAACAAGCCATACAAGCATCATAGAAAATGTAAGTACACAGCTAGATTAGTTGAAGTTTATGCAAGCAGGGTAAATAGTTGATTAAATTGAACCAATATGATACAATGAATGAACTTACGTATAGTTATTTGTTTTGTCACAGCTGCACCTTACACAGTTGTTGGCAGTAAAAACGTAAGTGCCATTGGCGACTAGCAACGAGGAATCAGAGGAGCTGTTGTTTATACTTGAACTACAAGCTGCATCAGATATTTTTGTTAAAAAAAATAAAATTATCATGGAGCTGAAGAAAAAATGAAGCGAATTGAAATGAATGCAACATATGAAGACCTCTTTGATCAAAATGTTAGTATATAATTTCAGTATTGAGATTTTGGAGGATTGTAGACTTGTAGTGAAGGGTTGTGAAAATGACTCTAGAATTATGGAGAGTATAACTTTAACACACCATCTTCTATTCAGAACAATTCATTGCTTTATTCAATTATAAACTTCGCGTGTGAACTTAAGTACACAATTAAGTTATTGATACTCCGATCAATTGCAAATATTTAAAAACATCCGGTTTACACTAATTAGTGTAAATCAGGCTGAAACACTCACCGCCAAACCACCACTCCCTTAGCTTCTCCCAAGAATCCGGCGTCCCCCTCCGATTTCGACCTTGCTGACCACCCCAATTCCAGCGCTTCTGACCTCCTCCCATCCCCCGATTTGTCGAGTTTGAAGTCCGGGATTACAACAACTCCGAATGCCTCGACCCCAATTGCATATACATTATACCTTATTGTGGGTATCTATCATTTCACCTCATCTACTTTGATGGTGGCAAACATGGCAGCGGCGGAGGTGGTGATGACTATGGCGGCAGAGGTGACGATGACGACAACTATGAAGGGAAAAATATGAGGACTTGCAGTTGGTAACGGAGAGGGAGAAGGGGGTTGAGGTTTTGATGGAGGAGAGAGAATTTGAAGGTTTGTTAATGGTGGAAATGTTTAGTTTTGAGGAGAGATAAAGATACGGGATGAAAGTAGAGCCATTGGGTTAACTTTTGCATTTTTTGTTTATTTTTTTTATTTTGATACTCTGTTTTTGTGAAAAAAAAGGGTCACTTTTGTGTAAAAAAAGGGTCACTTTTGTGTAAAAAAAGGGTAACTTTTGTAAAAAAAAAGGTCACTTTTGTGAAAATAGGGGTCACTTTTGTAATAAAAAGGGTCACTTTTGTAAAGAAAAAGGGTCACTTTTATAAAGAAAAAGGGTCACTTTTCGCAAAAATGTTCGATGTACAATAAAATTATTGTAAACCAGGGGCATGCAAAAGGAGTTGTTAGAATAATGAGTTCTCGCTTGCTTATTGCTTTAGCTCTATCAAATTTGATCAAATTGTATAATCATGGATTATTATTAATGAAAGTTCACATCTACTTTCACAGTTATATGTTCATACATAAACTTGAGTGCTAGGCATTAATTTACTGTACGAGTACATCTTATCATATTCTAGTCAGCTAGAGATGTCCCAAAAAAACAGTTTCATTTTGGCAGTTTCAACAATATGGCATTATAAAATATAAATGCTGCAAAAATATTCCCTATACATGTCATTCCACTATTTGATTTATGTTTATTTAGCTTTTTTTTTTTTTATACTTTTCCAAATATTATTTTTCTTGTGAAAATATACTACTCTCTGGGCCTCTCAATCTTATTTACATGTTACGGAGTACAATTCTATCCACCAAAAAGGCGAAAACAACTCCTCTATTATATCTTACATGGCGCAATCAATTATGTATAAGAAAGCCTGAATTCTCATGAGTTTGAAAGAGTCATTAGCCGCAACACACAAGTGTAAAACCATGGGAACAAGAGAATGCGTAAGTAAACCATGGGCCCATGTAAAGCATATATAAAGTGGGTTGAATAATAGTGGGCCTAACCCCAACTTGCCCACTAATTTTCTGAATATTATACTATAGCCCGTCAGTAAAAATTCAAACATACTCTCATTATATATCCACCTATCATCTATGTATGTAGTAAAAGACAAAAACCCACCTATGTAACAGACAATTATAGTAATTTTTTTTTTTTTTTTTTTTTTTTTTTGAAACCATAGTTGTTTTTTTATTATTACTTTGTATATAATGCCGTTGTTAAACCTTGGAGTAATTAAATAAATATAATTCAAATGTTAGTATAATTGTTTATTATGGCCCAAATTTGTTGTTTTATGGTAGAATTAATTCGAAATTAGGCAGAACTCAATAGCAAAGCACGTGCACATGCAAAATGCAAGCCGTGGGTAGACATAGCAGCCTTTTTCTGACTACAAAATCCAATTTCGGAACTATTTCTTTACTTTGTCACTTCTTCTCGTATTCGAATCTATCCCTTTGCTATGTTTTAGATTAAAATGTCCTTAAACACCAACTTAAAATACATAATTACCAATGTTTTATTTTATTTTTTTTCTATTTCCTGTTTTTCTTGTGTTATGTGTCAATACACTTATATATTAAAATACATCCCGCCTTCTATTATACACCTGAATGTATTAGATAAACATAATGTATGTAAGTAGTGTTTATATGACTGAGAACTTTATATGTACCCAAGTGTACAAAAAGGAAGCCAAACCAGACCATAACATAAATTTTGCACATTTGATGATATTAATTATTGGTTGATTAGAAAATTAAAATGAAACTAAAATATCAATTGAGTAGTCTGTTTTGAATTTAATTATCACGTTACTAAGTCAAATTACATTATTAATAGACGGTTTTAATAAAATTGAGAGAGAAGAGAAAAAGAACCTTTAATAGGGACATCAAGGACTTGACCAGCAATGAGACTCTTAGGATCAGAAATACTGTTCACTTTCATCAAACTTTCCGAAGTCATCCCAAACTCGGCCGCAATTTGACTGACACTACTATCAGGAGCCACCACGTGTGCATAATGAACCACCTCCTGACCCTCCACGTCATCACAGCTACAAGGAAGTGGGATCCACAACTTCTGACCAATAATAATGAGATTAGGATCCTTAATCCCATTAGCAGTCACAATTTGAGGGTAATCAACGAGTCCAGAAAACACTTGACTAGCAATATGAAAAAGACCGTCATCTTTGACAACAGTGTAGTTAGGAACACGGTTAGAGATCCCTGTCCCGTTGCGACAATGGCAAGGGAAAGGGATTTTGATGGTTGAGTTCGCAGTCACTGTATGACTTGGAGGAGTGTTTGAAGGGAGGTTGTTGACTCCCAAGATAGAACGGAGTGTTTTGACTTGGAAGAGTGATTGGATGTGACCGATGGTGGTTGTGTTCGGGGAGATGTAGCCGGCTAGTGCACGACAAGTGGACTTTGTCGTGCACTTGAATACCGGTGGCGGTGCTTGCGCAGAGATGATTGGTGGTGAGAGGAGGAGGAGGAAGGAGAGTGGGATGAGGAGGATAGTCATTGTTGTTGTTATTGTAGGTGGGAGTGTTGGTTTTGTGTTTTTTGTTATAAAGAGGGAGAAAGAATGAAAGATAGGAGGTTTCAAGTTGGAGCTTTGATTAAAAGGTGGGATGAATTTAATGTGGTGTTTGGGTTTGTTTGTCTAGTTGGTTGAAGGGCGAAAGAAAAGAGTGGACTTTGACTAATCATGTTGTTTAAGTCTATGATAGTGATAAAATAGTGTTTTGGTGGGTATTAGAGTAAATTACACCTTGTTCTAATAATAGCATCCCTTATCAGAGTTATCACATGTCGACATATACACTAGCCTAATATTTGAATTTTCTTATTTATCACTGCTTAAGTTGGGATACATTCAAAGCCATATATATGTTCAAACACAAATTCTTATACATAGGGTGGCCACGCGTATAGACTATAATATGGAGTTGGTCACATTGTCTGGCCTGTCAATATGGGATTACTTCGTTAGAGTTATATTATAGGGGTTATTTTGTCTAGGTTACAGGAGCTACTCACTTAGTGTTATAAAAATTACTTTATTCTTTTATAAATGGGCTATATTTATAGCCAGCCATACACAAGACGAGCTGGACTGCTGGTACTCCAATAATTATGCTGAAAAAATAAATAATATTGTAAATATAGCTAAAATAATGTAAGTATACAACTATTGATATTGAACTATGGAGTAATCTATTTTATGCTACTCCATATGACACTCTATAAATCTTAATTTAGCTCCCCGTTTTTGATGCCTTGATGGCCATAGTTATTCAACATCATTTTAGAAGAAAGCTTACACAATTACACATAAATCAGTGTAATTAATATTATGCTATTCACAATCATTCGTTATCTTACATTTTTTTATTTTTTTTTTGAAAACATTTGTTATCTTAATCCATTTTTCCTACATAAAAACAAGGACAAAGACAGTCACGAGGGCACAAAAATTGGAAGGTTGAAAGAAGAGTCGAACTTCTTTTTGAAAACAAGTTGGGTCAAATTGACAAATTCCATTGTTTTATAACTCTTCCATATTCTTTCATACTTACAACGGCGTGTTGGAACCAAGTAGCGTAAGTGGAAAAGTTGGCACTTTCACATGAAAATTTTTTTATCTTATGAAGGGCATACTAATCATTTCATCATAGATTAATTAGTTTAGTCGCCGTTTAATAATCTTACATACATGATAATCCATCCTACTTCATACAAATAATGACTTACAGCAAAGCTTGTAATAATTTCACTACATTTAACTTATTAAATTAATTTAGTCAAGGCGAATTGCTTCACCACAGTCTCAAGAGATTAATAATATTGTTTACAATTATATTATTGATAATTATGCATTTATATAATATTTTCTCTATTAAACTATAATTAAATTAAGATTATGATAATCATGTGACACCCCAACAACAAGGGTCGTACGATAGAACAGAGAAAATTTAGGAATTAGAAATTTCATGATTTGGACAATAATGGCGTCCTGGCGTTGACTAAATAGAAGTCAAACCCAGAGTTTTCGGCATAGCGTATGCCACTTGAACACACTCTCCTTCATTCTGGTTTCCGAAAGTCAAATGCTTAGGTTGTTCACACTTTAAATAAAGCATAGGTACACTTTTAATACTTCGTATCAGTTAGTTACTTATCCAAAAGACAAGCTTTTGATCTTAGTACACAGCATTTACCGGAGATTTAGAACTTTAGAGTTAATCATAGATCAGACCTGTCAGAATTAACGATAGATAGGACCTGTAAAGATTGAATCAGCCTAAATAACCAGAAAGATTAGAGTAAAAAACTACGAGTACAAGGTAGATTAAAGTAAAACGTTACCAGAAAGATTTTAAAATTAATCTTCTGGCACAAAACTAAATAGAGAGTATCCAAGGATGGCCATATTTAGTTTTTCACGACTTCTTAATTAATGTAAGGAGTTTCACAGATTGACTAGTCAGAATTCAAATGAAAAAACTACAGATAAGTTAACGATCAGTTGGTTTTGGTGGTATAATATACAAAGTATTATATATGTACTTATCTAGCAACTCATATTAATTATTGAGCTATTTATGCAAAAAAAAACTGTAGGTCATTGATAGTCAAGGTTGTGGCTGCAGGGAGAATATTTTCTTTCCTTCGAAAAACCTATCAAAACCGAAGATTTGTCTTGTAAAACGAAATTAACCAGGTACAAATGGGTACCGTTAACTCTAACATCTCCTCCGTACATTAGTGTCAACTGTCAAAATTTGATATTGAATATGGAGTATAGATAACAAATTAACAAGTCAGGAAATATGACAGATACAGAGGAAAGGGATCTCCACAACCTTGACTATCAATGACCTACAGTTTTACACGATTTTCCACCTAGAAATTACTCCATAAATCTTAAACTATCCTCAAATCAGATTTTCAAGAATTTACTCCGTACTATGGGTAAATACTTAATCATATACTAAATGGCAAGTTGCAACTCTCTATCTGACATTCTGACACTGCAATACCTCGAGCTTATAATCAACAGATGACAACAGCACAATTTAAGAGAAATAAACTGGAAACAATCTCACCTATCTAAGTACCACAGATCAAGAGCCCAGAAAAAACAATTTCCAAATTCTTCAGCAGTGCATGTTATTGCGTGCTTTGCTTGGAGATTCGTTTGCTAATAAGGAATCACAGATTTGACAAGAGAAGAATCATAAAGCCTCGCAGCTTATTCCTAAGAAAAACCCAAAAAACATGCCATATTTAATGGCCACCCATAAATAATATTTTCTGGCTTCTTGCAGATGGGTTTGTGCCCTACCTAGTAGCCACAGAAATCTTAGTATATAGCACATAATCATTGGGAAGGAACTAATTCAGAGTTCATTATGCTAGGATTGTCCAAGCTTCTACTGCGACTTCACATCAACACTCATTCATTCAAGATGTCTAGAGTTTTCTTTCAAGTCAAGCTGCTCAGTCAGGTCATGGCTTATTACGCTGTCATTTTGAGACCAATTCATTCATGTTTGGATCAAGTCCATTTTGGTTTGGATCGAATCAGTGAATAACAAAATTATGCATAACTAGACAAATTTATCTGCAAACTACACTTGTTATCATTTACTACCAAAAAAGTGTAGCAATGCATATATATATATATATATATATATTGAAACAATTTATATTAACTGCATTTACATAACAACTAAATTAAGAAAGAATTATTTATAGACAACACCAATAGTAAAAACCAAGACAAATTAAAAAGAAAAAGTATCAAAATATAAATAATGAAAACATGGCACAAGCATTGATTTGTTTTTTTTTTTCTTCTTGGTGTTGTAAACAAGTACCAGCATTTGCGAATCAAAGTTTATAAGTTTAATTAGAAAATTATAATCAATCATTTCTGTCAAATCAAAAACTTCCTACCAAGTGTATCAAAGAAAAGATAGCTACATGCAACATCACATCTAAAAACTCTATGTTCTATAATAAGGATCAAGAGGAACAAATCAGTTGATGGCTAAATACAGTAACAAGTTGTTGAAAGGAGGAGCTAACCGAAAGGCAGAGCTAGAGCTTGAGTAAGAGCTTTTCACTTCTCATGAAAACGTCGCAATATTGATTCAGCAAAGCTTTTTTGCCTGTGCATACGAAACATTCAACATCAATATTTTGTACTTGGTAATTAGAGATAGATATATATTAAGTTTGTTATGAATAAAGCAGCTATCCAACCACCAAAACCCAAGAGAAACTTAGTAATTAGTAGTTTTTTTTTTTTTTTGTGTGTGTGTGTGTGTGTGTGTGTGTGGGGGGGGGGGGGGGGGGGGGGAAGCATTGATGACAGGCGACGATAGAAGGGTCAGGTAGCATCGTAGAGATGATGCCTTCACAACCTCCAAGATTACCCTCAATTCTCCATCCTGATAACAGGCACTACCTCATCCCGTAACTTCCATCCACCTTCATTCTCTTTTTTTCTTTTACTGCCCCCCTTGATAAATGAGGATGTCTTTGCCCAGGATGGCCAGCAACCCCTATATAATGGTACCGATTAATAAGTATATATGTACTTAACCGGGTACCAACAAAGCACTACTTAAGTACCAAAGAGAGATTGCACTAGTCCAATATGGACACAAGCCATTTTTTAACTAAGCAAGCCTCTTTGTAAGTTTATAGATTACAACACCCCCCCCCCCCCCCCCTTCTCTCCCCTCCACTCACAACACCACACAAAAAAATTATAATAAAAAGACCCTCGTGCCCTTAAAATAAGAAAGACGGGAACATAAAGGAGAGGGTGGCCAAGAGGAAGCAATGTTAAAGTAGTTGAATCCCTGTGTATGGAGAGGGCAAATAGTATAAAATTCTTTGCTTTACTAATATTGGCCTTACTGAAGAGAGAGAGAGAGAGAGAGGGGGGGGGGGGGGGGGGGGGGGACTTACTTGCTCTCTGTGAACCTAGGGCTGGGGCGTAGATACTTCAGGTAACCATCCCAAGGAACCTTTTTCAAGCCTGCTCTATGAGAGATCATGTCTCTAACCCTGCAAAAAGAGAAATACATTACACAAAAAATGAATCCAACATCTCATGCTTATACAAAATGAAGGAGATAGAAATATTCATTCACCTCTCAGCAAATTCAATGGGAGTCTCTCCCGATTTTATTGTTTGGGGCTCTAGATACCAAACATCACAAACAACGGCCCAAGATGTCATTAGCTGAAGCAGATGTGTTGTAAATGATTGCCTGCATATACATAGAATCCTCTAAAATAACCACACATTAACTGGCATTTACTTGCACACTAAAATCAGACTTATTTTTTAAACTATGTCTATTAGCAGGCATATTACAAATGGACATTTAGGGGATTAGGGCTCAGCATAGAGATCAAGTATCTGCCAATTTTCTTTCTTTCTTCTTTAATCTGATCCTTTTTCCTGGCCTCTACCCCACCAAGGTCATGGGAATAGGTTGGACACTAGAAATTATGGATGTTTCTAATGGAGTCACAGGTTGCAGTCACAAGAAACACTCACAAAGAAGCAACCAACCAACCACCTATAAACATCGTGACTAGCTGGTTTAGAATAAGAACAATTCTAATTTCTAAGGTGGCAGAGATACTTAAATGATGCCTGAAGAATTTGAGAGGACAGATAATTTAAACAAAAAGGAAAGAATGAAAGACACAATCAATGCAGCAATAGAAAATATCCTTATGTAACATCCAGAATCAAGAAAGAAGCTCACAGCAGCTCTTACTTCTTACTGTTCCAGAAGGCATCAACAAAAATCTTGTTGTACTTGATAGCTACAGGACAAACAGGGCAGTCAAGCTCAAATGCACCCTAAATGATGAAAAAAACAGGAAAAAAATAGTTAAGCATCAAAGAACAAGTTGCTGCCAACAAATTTCATCCAAAAGTTAACAACAGAGACATCCAAAACTTATACGGAGTACTAAAGTATTCTTTACCTTCTTGAACATAACTGTATACTCGTTATTAACACAAGTTCCTTCAGGAAATATCAGAAGTGGGTTATTGTCAGCCCCATGCACATGGTCCCTCAACCTGCAAATGTAAACTTGAAATTTAGAAAAGCCTAGGTAAGATATAAAAACATGGATGTTTCCAGACACGCACTTTCTTTGTACAACAGCACGGTCGTTTACTTCTGCACGATTGAACCAAATACATCCAAGACTTTCTAAAATAGTACTCTGCAGCAATCCTGCACGAAAAGGACAACAGTAAAATGTCACTACATAGATTTACTCATTTACCCTTTTTAAATAGGACAATACAATGAAAAAACACTATATTTTAATTCATCTGTGTTAGACTCAGCTTATTCAATATCTGATTGAAGCTTTGCCATATATTATGATATTATTAAATCTTAAGCTGTAAACGTGAAATGCTCCAGTTCTGAAACTCTTCAAGTTGCAGCATATCAACAAAATTACCTGTTAGTTTCTAATCATACATCATTCATTAACATGTATCCTTTTGAGCATCAAGTTTCTAATAATATGACAATACAATGAAAAAACACTATATTTTAATTCATCTGTGTTAGACTCAGCTTATTCAATATCTGATTGAAGCTTTGCCATATATTATGATATTATTAAATCTTAAGCTGTAAACGTGAAATGCTCCAGTTCTGAAACTCTTCAAGTTGCAGCATATCAACAAAATTACCTGTTAGTTTCTAATCATACATCATTCATTAACATGTATCCTTTTGAGCATCAAGTTTCTAATAATATATAGAAAAGCAGAATCTGTGAGAGCATACCAAAAAAATCAAATTCTAAAAGGTGGAACACGCAAAGAGAATTGTTAGCATATCCATTGCTTTGAAATCCTTACCAACCCAGCCAGGATGCTTTTGCATAATGACAGCAAATGCAGTCATTTGTTCTAAAACAATGAAATCAATCATGGATGTGTGATTGGCCACGAAAATCTGTTTGAAACAAAAGCAAAAGATCAATTTTGAGTGTATAATACGGGAAAAACGTTGATGAAAACAAAACTGCACAGAATTTATCACCTGCTTAGATCTCACACTCGGTCGTGGCCCATGATACTTAATAACCCCAGTCCATGATGCAACAAAGAAACTGCAAATAAGCTCCACAAGAGATCTCTGATAGGAAATCAAATGAAACATAAATTGTCATAGCAGGTATTTTCAGAACTACCAATTCAAAAATATAGAGAACCTTTTAAACACATTTCATTTACAGCCACAAACATTTTCACTTCCCCAAACACTAATAATTGAAACAACTAGAGTGCCCACTTTTTAACTTCATACACAAACCTTTTTTTCTCTCCTCTCAACTTTAAAAAAATTACTTTTTTACTTCGTGTTAAAATTAGAGGATTTTAGAGTAGAAGATTGTTGAAAAAGAGAAGTGGCCATTGCTACTCAAGTTTAGCTCAGGCTAGAGAGAAAAAAGTTTCTTATCTCTACATTGTAATATGCTGAATACAAGCTATTTGTGGATATTCTAACTAACAACTAAAAAATCCTAAATTTAAGGAAAACATAACAAAGACAATGACTTGACCCTGGTATTAACTCGGCCACATTGCAAAGCATTTTAAGGATTTTGGAGCTTATTGCAAATGCAGTATCAGACCACAAACCGTCTGCATTGCCCACGAAAGTGGTTCAGCGGCCATTACTGTGATTGCAACAATTTCCGTGACTCAAAACCATGGGGCTGACAACTAAGCAATCTCCAACACTTTACTCTTTCTCTTTCAATAAACACATATTATAAACAATCCAATTCCAAACAAAATCCTAAAATCAATATATTTGAGCGGAAAAAATCATACACGTAATTATAAAGTTATGGCGGTTCACTATTTTGCAAGTATTAAATCTGTAAGTGGGGATGCGTTACAAACTTCCAGTTGTGTAAATAGAGCACTAGTTTACTATTTGGTACAGCCATTTTATTCTGTTAGCAAAAGTTAATCTTAGGTCCTATATCAGGTATCATGCCATTACAATATTACATGCACCTAAAATGACTGTTGCTGTTGTTTGAAATATGCAGTATAAGCAGCACTGCTATCACGACATGCAAGTATGCAACATTGTTCTTTTTCTAGGGCAACTAAGTTTCGAAGTACAAAAGAATATATATTAAGTCCCAAGATATAGTCACATACTTTTGGAACAAACATATATTAGTGCTTAAACTTCACCCCCAATAAAAAAATATAAACATATAAATAAATGTACCTCTAATTTCTTCCTCAGCTTATTTTGCCCTTTCAATAAGAAATGAACAGGCATGTAGAGAGAAAGGAATATTATCCATCCAAGTGTCAAAACTAGAACCCTGCGGAAATACATTTAACAAGCGTCAGCTAGAGAGTAGCACAATGTAGAGTAGTCACAAGGCTTAATAGCTCTATTACAACTACATAACTCTTATTAACCTATCAGCAACAAACTTAGAGTGCAAAGAGTCTCAAAGCAATACAGCATCTAACTACAGTTTGGATGATCATAAAATACTGGACTTTCCTTTCTATAAATCTATTCACTTCCTCTTGACATATTTAGAATTATTTATAAGTAAATAAAAATAGTACAATAGATGATTGATAGAAAGATAATTTCTTTGCACCAAAAGAATGCCCAAAATTCGAAGTGTCACAGCATGCCTTCTGTTTATCTTTACAATAATCTCATGAATCACAAGTCACCAACACCGAATTCACCATCAAATTGTGTCACTTTCCACTCAAATTTTCATATATCTCACTTCAGTATGGCCACCTACACAAACTGACACTCAAAGCATAATTAACATGTTTATCTAGACAAATTTAGGAGCACATTGTTTTACATGCTCATGATCTACCCGCCTTAATTGCATATTCTACATGTTCGTCTAGACAAATATTTTAATCTAACCTTTAACGGTAATTCCTCAAGACTTGCATAACCACCTCTTAAGTGGGAGTCGGATCAAAGAAACAAATTCCAAACTTACTTGAAACATTTATTGACACATAGTTTAAGAAACAGTGGTTCCAAGTAATTGATTTGAAAGCTAACCTTATTGGGAAAATAATCAAGTATCTCATAACAACTCCACAACACCACAGCGGAAATAGATAGATATTCCAGTTCCAGGGCTCTGGAGGATTTGACTTGAAGCAACGCGTAAAAGAGTCCTGAGTACATATTAAACAAAAATGATAGTCAAAAGAAGCCATAACCCAAGCATATGATACTTAGAAGATGACATTGAAAGTCAAAGGTTTGCTTCTCATTAATTTTTATCCCAAAGAATCTAACTTATGTGTGACGTGTTATAAATAATATTATGATAGAAACAGCCTTCCTGCAACAAACAAGATTTACTAAATCACAGCAGCACAGTCAAAGTTTTACTAGAAAGAAAATCACAAGAAAACAAGATAAGGGAGGGGGGGGGGGGGGGGGGGGGGGGAGGCAAAGTAATACCGAAGGAGACAAAGCAAGCAACCATTGTACAAGATATAAAAAGGGTTCAAATATGTTTGTTCATACTATATGTTCAATATAAAACTAAATCACTCACATCAACAATGGCGCCAGCAGCCTCGGTAAGAGCGGGAGAAAGATCAATCAAGTCCCTCCTAAAATTGAGTCAATTCAACCCACAAACAAATAAATACATATATTCATTTTTTAAAAAAAGTTGATCAGAAGGAAAAATAAAGAGGACAGAGAGAGATAAGTACAAACGAAGCTTGCCATGAGGCTCGGGGAGGGATTCAGAAAGATAATCTTCGATGTTGGGTCGGTCCGAATCCAATTCAGTGCTTACAGATGGATATAGCTTCCCATCTTCACTCTTACTCTCACTCATTTCTTTCCACACTTTTTCTCCTATAAGTTATTTGATGTTCCCTTTTCTTTGGCTGATTGAAAGAGAGGGAAACAACATTATTTAGCTTATCGATTCGGCAAACACTAATACAAACATGGGAAGACAGTAACAAAGATTAAGAGGCCACCAATCCCACAAAGTAGAATAAGAAGATCACATACAAATTGAAGTATAGAACCATATCTAATAAGAATTAAATTTTTCAATATATTAAACAGAATGTATCATTCAAACCTTAGAATAAAGGAATTTTTCAATGTGCAAAATCTGTCAAAGATAAATGAAACTAAATTGCCATTACTAATCAAAATCAAAAGCATATCATAATATAGACACTGGAATTGAAAATATAAAATCATCAATTTCATGAAATAATACATTAATACTTTACACTAATCTAATCAACAACTAAAACTAGAGATTAAAGAAGAAAAAGACATCAGATAATAAGCGATTTTTTTATCAACACCAAATAATTTCAATTTTAACCATAAGTTTGTATCGTCATCTGCCAATTTATCAGATAATTATTAACAAAAAAAAATACAATTCAGGTTGTTATTTAAGTTACAAGACATTAATTCGAGCTTTGAAACAATAAACCATGAATATGACAGCAATTAAACGATTCAGGTAGGTTAAAAAAGGCGATTTAAGCGAGAGGAAATACCTGGAGAATATGCGATCGATGAATCGGCAAAAACCTAAATCAAATTAGTAAAAAAAAAAACCTTGAATTTGCAGGTGTAACGATTCAATCCAAGGAAAACGGAGAAGTTGCGACGATTTCAATGGAGGAATTGAAAGTATTTAGGACAACAACAATGGTGATTTGAGGAGAGAGAAAAAAATTATATAAAAATGAAGTTTAGTGACTAGTGTGAATGTGTGATTGAGTTTGTGATCCAAACCTTCAACTGAATAATGGAAATGTGGACAGGGTTTATGACGGGACCAAAATTCATGTTATACGAACTTGGGCCTCTCATCACGGCCTCGTTTGTTTTGTAACAGGGGTTTATGATGGGAGGAGGTTTATTATGCTTCACTTGTGTTTTATGGAAAACATTTTATTATCTATACTAGTTTAGTTCCCGTGCAAGTGTGCAACAATACGGAGAAATAAAATTTTCTACTCTATAATTTTTTTTTATATGAAGTACATGATAAGTAATTTCTACTGTAAGTATATTAATATCAGCAATTTTTTGGTGTACCAGGCCACACCATGCAGCAGGGGTTAACCGAGTTTTTTTGTTAGGGGTTACTTGTGTTTTTCATACATGGGTTACTTAACTTTTTCAATCAGGGGTTACTTGATTTACTAGGTCATGGATTACTTGAGTTACTTGGTCAGGGGGCACTTGAGTTTTCAGTCAGGGGTTACTTAAGTTAATCGGTCAGGGGTTGCTTGAGTTTTTCAATCATGGGGTTACTTGAGTTTTTCGGTCATGGGTTACTTGAGTTTCTCGATCATGGGTTACTTGAGACGTTCGGACAGGGGTTCCTCGAGGGGTTCACTCGGTTAAGGTTTACTCGGTAAGGGGTTACTCGAGTTTCTCGGCCAGGCCGCATTCAAAAAATTGTGACTCGAATAACCCTTGACCGAGTAACTTGAGTCACCCTTTATCGAAAAACTCGAGAAACACAAGTAACCTCGGAAACTCAAGTAATCCCTGACTGAGAAACTCAATTAACCCCGAAAACTCGAGTAACCTAGACCGAGAAACTCAAATAACCCCGGAAAACTCGAATAACCCCTGATCGAGAAACTCAAGTAACCCCGAAAACTCAAGTAACCAAAACTCAAGTAACCTCTGACCAAGAAACTCGAGTAACCCCTGTCGCACGGTATAACAGACCGCATATAAAAATTTGTGATAAATATACCTGTGAAAAAAGGACTCGGTAAGGATAAAGCATATGAAAGGTTTATTAGATAAAAATAAAAAATAAAACTAATGACATCATCATAGCAAATTGGCGGGAAAAAAATTTATGTTAGAGTGACATGTGTACGATTTGAAGAAAGGATGATGTCAGCAACGTTTTGTTTTACTATTAGTTTGTTGTTTGATTGATTTTTACTTCCTTCAACACTTTTTGTTTTTTTTTTAAAAAAAAAAAGTATTATCCTTCCTAATACTTTTGAGTCAAAGTGTTAGACCCTATTTCCTTCACTTTAAAATAATAATAATATTTAGTAAAAATAATTTCAGTTATAAATAAAAATATAAGTTCAGAACAATAAAAAATCATTAGCTATGAAGAAGAAATATAATACAAAATCTATAAAAATAATTTCAGTTCTAGAGAGAACGGATCTTACTTTTTTCTATGGAGTATAAATTTTTCTAAGGAAACAAATATAAAGGAACTAATCTCTTACCTTTATGTTTAAAAGATGATTTTGTTTTTCAAAATAAACAAAGCCTTGGCTTATTTATTTATTTATTTATTTGGAAAAATTAGAAATAATAATCTTAACTTTCATGAATTTTGCTAAAATAATTTCAACTTTAGATTATTCTGAAATAATCCGAACTTAGGGGGTTTACATCCCAATTACTGATTATCTGGCCTGCTGTACACAATATAATATTAACTCTATTATTAACTCTTTATAAGTTGCACATAAAAGATGATTATATAATGTTATGATCAAGTACCATATATGCATGTAGGTCATTAGGAAGCAACTAAAAAGCTAGAGGGATTTCATTATCCCTAAAAGATTACCTCATTCAGAACCAAACTAAGCTTTTGATCATCGTTAATTTATGAAAAATAACACTTCATACATATACACAATATAATAATATAATACTCAAGTAAATTTTACACACTCCCTCAAGCAAAGACATTACTAATACATCATAAAAATCAAACTGAGTTATCTTTAAGGGTTGATTCACATTTACTGAACTGAGCTAAATCGAAGTGAAATTAAGCTGAAGTGAATAGGTCAAAGAGGTTGAGAAAAAAAAAGTCTAACGGCTCTCACCATTTTAAAAGTCAACAAACAAGTAATGTGTTGCATCTATGATTCTATGGTCATTGGTCAACTTATATATCAAGTACCCAAGTACGGATCATTAATTAAAGGATTAGTTTGTCATTACCATCTTGATTAGCTAACGAATTTGCCGGCCTGGCCTACTAATTAAACTTCATGCATGGAATGTAACCATTAGTGGGCACCACTTTTTCATGTTTTTTGAGATTTTAAAGGCTTTTAAATTTTTAGCTAACTACCACCAAAATCATCATTTTTTCCACTTATTAAAGTGCCAAGTTTTATTGTTTTAACCATCCTTTTCTTCTACCACCTGTTTTTCTGACTTATTTTCTTGATTATTAAGATGAGTAAATTTTCAGATTTTTATTTTTTCCTTTTCATCTTGCAAAGTGCAGGCAACAAATTTATGAGTAATACATGAAAAACTTGGTAGAATATATATGACATTTTTATGTATACAACCTGTGATACTCTGTATTATACTCGTATTACCAAATTAAGGATTTTCCTAGTTGCGTCTAATGATAACAAAAGATGATGATTTTGTCAAATTCCAACTTTATTGAATATTATTTTGGGACCTTAATTAAAAAAAGGTATAGTTTTGAAAAATGTATTAATTAATTGCATATTCAATTCATAATCATTACTCCGTAGTAGATTGCCGATATTGACTGGAAATAACTTAATCTATCCCTTATGTATAGTTTATTCATTTGATGGGGCTAACATTGTTAGATGATCCTTATAATTGAACATAGGACAGATTTAATTCAAGTAATATACCAAGTTTTTATGTCTAAACAATGTTTCGGGTTATTGTTTGAGTGTAAATCTTTGAAAAGAACCAATGCATGTAAGAAGTGTAATTTAATATGTCCTATCCAAGCTCATAAGATAGAAAATAATATTGCTAAAAGATATACCAGTCTAACCATAAATCTTAAGATATATTTTCAAATAATATCTTAAGATAAAGTAAGCTTAAATATATCATTCTTCTAATAAGATCAATACGGAAAATATATCACACATATATTTTTCCGGTACTAATGATATCCTATCTCTAACATAAATCATAACTACATCGCATTAAAAAGTGTATAAAAGATTAAATATACTTGTATCACTTAAAGCCAGAAGTACGTCGGTGTGATACAATCTCTATACATATGCATATATTATATTTTCAAATGTTGAAACTTTAAAATTCTCAGCATTACTCGTTATTGAAGTGATTACCAAAGCACCAAACCTTGTTAAATAATTGATCGAAACCAAATTGCAAAATAAGATTCACAAGTTGCACAAAAATATTACGGAGTAATAGATTAATTAACAACCAAGATAACATAGAATTATTCAAACACAAAAGCTAGAATAAAATCCAAAAAAACAAAACAAAAAAAAGGAGAAGAAGAAGAAAGATTCTACCTAACGCGCCCAGGTAGTGCATGTGTATTGCTCTGCGACTCTGTTAGCAGTAAAATAGGAGGGTATTTTGGTCTTTGAGTTGTCAATGACGTGGAAAAAATCCAACAATTTGCAATTAATTGTGGGAAAAAATGTTAAAGCCTAAAAGCTTGAAGGCACGTTTAAAGCACGTGACGTGAAGGGAGCAAAGGACAGTTACAAAATTACAAAGATATTGCTGGATTGCCGGGAAACTTAAACAAAAATCTGTTGAAAAGTTTAGGGGTGTAGTAATTACAAAGAAATCAAAACGTACTTAATTAGTGCTTTAGAGTTTAGACCCCACCTCAAAGGAGACCATAAACGTTACCAGTACAACTTTTATGGATTACCATTTGATAATTTGAATAATTAACATTTTGAATTTGTATAATTGGAGTAATAATTATGACTTATAATTTTCAATGTCTCACATAAAAGGGAATTTGTATTATTGGTGTGATTATGTTTTATAATTCTCATTATCTCACATAAAAGGATCCATGATTAGTGTAGTTTATTTTTGTTGTAAAGGTAGATATTTTTAAACTTGGATTAAGATGAGATGTATGTTGAAATTATATACTCCGTAATAGTGAAAAAATTCGTATGAACCATATTGTTGGAACATATCATAACTTATTGTTTGAATGGGACTCGGTGACTAGTTAGTCGATGTATTATGATAATCATTATTAATCATGAATCAAGTTAACACAATTTATACAAATTACTAATCTTAAACTGTTTGCTTCAAAAAAAAAAAAATGATTTGAACTTGTTTATACTTAATGAAATGAAATAAGGTGGGGAATATTTTAGTCATACAGTTCTAATAAATGAACAAAATTTTGTTACTCGATATGATATTAACCTGCTTTATCTTTTGATTAGCATAATGGTTAGAAACTCTACATATAATTATTTTTAGATTGTGCAGTAATTATCTATTAAGATTAAGTCTTTTTTTTTTTTTTTTAATTAGTTACAATTTACAAATGGTAAGTTAATTTCTTCATTTGATCTTATACCTCTCTCAAGGAACTTATAAATTGACAAATTTAGAGAATGAGAGATTGAAAGGCTTGATTATCAAATAGGTAGAGTATTTATACAAAATCTAGGATCATAAAGATAAACAAAAATATACTCTAAATAATATCTTAACAAATTTTTTTTTTTTTTTTTTTTGAGGAAAAAATAATATCTTAACATAAGATAATATTAAATACGTAGTATATCATTCTCATCATAACAATATCTATACGGAAAATATATCACACATATTGATATATTATATCTCTAACATTACTATATCATTGATAATTGGTTTTTGAATTTAATGTTTTAGGAATAGGCAATCTAAGTTATTAGTAGCTAATTTTTTAATAAATCATTGACATTGGCCAATTGGCACAAGTGATGATAGAAATAACACGCAAAGAGCGAGGGATATGGAAGGTGAGTTAACATACGTCTTTATTAATTTTTTGTAGAACAATATATTCGTAAAGCGATAATTAAAATTATCACTAAAAGGGATTATGTGATAGTGACGAATAATTAGTTGTTATTGCATAAGATTGATGAGTAGTAACAACTTAGACACAAATACACATATTATTATAAGGTATAGAGAGAAGATTAACAAGCATGCTAACACTAAACACGGTAGTGACATTCATTAATAATTGCCATGACATTTTCGCTTTGATTATGAGATTGTAACCTACAAAAAATTGGTAATTATTAATCATGAAGTATGAGCATATTAGTTCTCCTCATAACCACTACAATCACTTAAAAATTTCATTAGTCCAAACTAAGGTATCCATAATAACCATATAAATCAGATGAGGCAGGTGATTAGGCAATATAATTATGAATAAATTCATTGAAAAACACACAAAAATGAGGTTAGTATAGCAGCCGAAGCCAGCACACATTAAGCAAAGAATCCTCAACAAACAATTATATTATCTCACCACAACATTACACTGTAATAGAGAACTCATTTATTTATTAAATTAAATAAATAAATAAAAAGATAATGTTAATCTAAATTTGTCATTTTATGATTAGACTCACTCTAATATCTGCAAAACCCCTGTAGCACGGAAAGACATACTCAGAGACTCACTACTATATATAAATTCCAACCCTCCCAAAAATAAAACTTTCTCAACTTTAAAAAATAAATTTAAAAAACCCAAAACCCAACGCAAAAAAACTCCGGCGTTATTTTCCGTCGGAAAAATTGAAAGAAGAGAGAGAAACAACGAAAATGGTGTTACAGAGGAATATTGGTAACAATAATAATAACAAACATCAATTTCAACAACCATTGCTCTGTTTTCTCTCGTTAATCCGTCATTCTCTCTCTTCTTCTTCGCCGAAGAAAACTGGCATCTCCGCCGCCGCCGGTGGTAGTGTCTTCATCATTCGCCGGAATAGTTACCGTTATCGTTATCATCATCATCGTCATCGCCGGATTTTTTTGCCTGTTTTGTTTGGTTTACTCTTTGTTTTTGTTGTCTCTTTCTCTCTCCTCTCTCTTCCTTTTTCCGACCGCCGCCATAACCACCACCACCTTGTACTCATTCTCTCTCTATTTTTACTTTTTTTTTTATAAATTGATTTTTTTTTTGGTCTGATGAATTAATTTGATTTCAGGATGATGATTTGATTGATGACTATACGAAGGTAAGTTGATTGCAACACGTTTCATAGTTTTAATATAATTGTAGTTTTTTATTTTTGAAATTTTGAATTTTTTTTTTTGTGAAATATGGATTACAGAGTGGCGTTGTAAGTCTACGACGTGATCTTTGGAGCACGAATTCGTCGGGATTATACTATGGTTGCAGTAATGTCAGCAATAAATTTCTCTGTAAAATCTCACTTTCTCTCTCCTCCTCTTAATATGGAAAATTTTTAGTTGTTACTTTTTTTATTTGGTAATAAAATCAATAGCTCTACTTGATTAATTTCGTGATTATTAACTAGTTTCAAAATCTTTAAACTCAATTTTTTAATTAAATTTTCACTGTTTATTGATTTTGATTTTATGTTTTTAATTTCTGTTTAATTTAGCGGCGGATGAGAAGACTGAACCTGATAGATACTTGTTGATTTCGACAAGCGGAGGATTAAATCAACAAAGAACAGGGGTGAGTTTTTTTGTTTTATTTTTGCAATTTATTTAATTATTGATAATCGCCACATGTCTAGAAGTGTCCAAACAGGAAGAACTTTTAGAGACGATGAATTATTTTACATGTACGTGAAGATGATCATGTTGTTAATCTATTGTAACCAGTAAAAATTAGTAATATTCGGTAAGTAGTTAGGTTGATGTGAGAGTGAGACGAATGCCATATTAATATTAGTGGTTAATTGGTTATCAAAAGTCAATTATAAATACCTAAAGTTTTACGTGTGCAATGTAAAAAAAAAGTTTTTGTATGCAATCATAGTCTGAAATTAGTATGGAGTACCTCTTTTGGTTGGTATAAGAGGATAGCGTGTAAGGAGCTTCAATTTTGCTTAAGGAATTGGTTATTCTAGCTGCTTTTCAATAAAAGGAGTTTAAAGTTTTGTATGATATCACATATTTGGAAGTTAAGTACTTCCTCAGTCCGTAATCGGCTTCTTAGTTACAGTATCAATGTAACTAAGGGAAAATGGGGTCGTTGGAATATGACTACGTGAGTCCCTTTACTGGCATTATGGATAAGGAAAATGAAAGTTGTAATGGTAATAGAGGATTTTTTCTTGCCAAAGTGGAATAAAATAGATTAGGATGATCTCAAACAAAGGACTTAAACGAAAAGTAAAAGGTCTTTGAAGAGCGGAGAATGTGCTACAGTTTGCATCAGTCATTTTTGTTGTTTATTTGAGCTTGTCTTATTTTTAGATTCGTTCATGTTTTCAGTTGTTTTCGAGTCTTAAGCCATCAAAGACTAAGGTTAAACGAATAAGATTAGAATTGTTGGGACCATCCCATTTTGGATACTTCTTCAATTTTTGAATTTCTAGAACACATGGGTAGGGCATGCTATTTTCGCGCTATTGACAATTCTGTACAATAATTGTCACATTAGAGGAAGGGATCAACTTTTGGCTAGTCTTCTAATCAGATAAGCTAACCTAAAATTTCTATTAAAACCTGTTGTTAATCATAGTCCCCACCAAACCTTGTCTTGACTAGCTCATTGGATGCTTATGCTTCTTAAGGAAGTACAGCCCGATGATATTATAGGATAATAAACCATGTAGCTTACTATGACACTATTTACTCAATTTGCTCCAGTTTTGAGAAAAGAATTGTCATCAGAATCTTTCTTATTAAATCCATTGTGCTCTTTTCATTAATCATGCTTTGGATATGCTTTAGCACTTGAACTGCAATTTTGCTAACAAATATGAACTGTTTCATGCTCATAATGGAACAGATTACAGATGCCGTTGTTGCTGCCTATATCTTAAATGCCACACTTATCGTTCCCAATCTGGACCAGAAATCTTACTGGAAGGATGCAAGGTTTGTTTTGACTCTTTCCTAGCATTTACCAATCAACTGATTAGTTCATTGGCCTAGAAAGGAAAACAAACATCAGCACTATCTTCTTATGTCTTACTCTATCCGCTTTATTGTGCATGCAGTGATTTTGGCGACATATTTGATGTTGATTGGTTTATATCATTTCTTTCAAATGATGTCAAAATTCTAAAGCAGCTTCCAATGGTCGGAGGAAAGGTTCTTACTCCAGTCCGCACTCGAGTTCCTAGGAAGTCCAGTCCTAAATACTACCTGAATCGAATCTTACCCCTTCTCAAAAAGAAGCATGTGAGTATTGTTTTCTGCAAAGTGTATTTCTCTTTGGAGGAAATATGTCAACTTCTCTGATGTAAAGTTCCCCTTCCCATTTCAGTTATGTGATTTGACAACATGGAACATACTTAATTGATCACTCAAGTAGTGTGTGTGTGTGTGTGTGTGTGTGCGCGCATAAACTATTTTATGAAGGAGCATTTTCATAATCAATATAGTTTGTGCGTTATTACTTCTATATTGAAGTGATTGGGTTATGTTATAACTTAAAAGTTTGTAGCCTTTCGTGTGTGCTGTTGAGTTAATGGATTTTGATGACTGACTTCTTTGCTGTGCAGGCTGTACAGCTGACAAAATTTGATTACAGGCTATCAAATGTCCTGGAGACAGATTTACAAAAGCTAAGATGTAGGGTTAATTATCATGCTTTAAAGTTCACTGATCCCATTGTTGAGATGGGAAGAAAGCTAGTTGAAAGAATGAGGATGAGAAGTGAACATTTTATTGCCCTGCACTTGAGGTAAGATTGTAGCAAATCTTTAGAATTCTGTTATAGTGCTAATGTACTATATCTGATTCTATTTTCAAATTCATAAAAACGTTTATTGTGACCGTCAGTTATATTATGAAAAGGATGTTGCTCCTAAAGTCATAATTGCCAACCAGATTGCACATTTCTATGTTAATGTTAAAAAAATTTCCCCCTTTTTA
The DNA here is from genome assembly GCF_948465745.1 of Chenopodium album. Lineage (NCBI taxonomy): Eukaryota > Viridiplantae > Streptophyta > Magnoliopsida > Caryophyllales > Amaranthaceae > Chenopodium > Chenopodium album. Next base: position 71,172,926 of record NC_137842.1, on the reverse strand, counting down.
GTGAATCTGCCCCTTCTAATTCTATATCTGTTTTATTATATACTTCGTATTAAAATATGTGTTTGTAGTTGTTCTGTCCTACTGCATAACTGCTAGACATTGTTTGTTGATAGTCATTAGTGGTCCTTGAACAAATTCCGAACCTCACTGTAAGAATAGTTTAGGTCATACAGTCATTACTCATTAGTGGCCCTTGACCAAATTCTGAATCTCACTATAAAAATAATGTAGGTCAATCCGTTGATATATATATGTATCTTATGCCACAGGTTTGAGCCTGACATGCTTGCATTCTCGGGTTGTGATTATGGTGGAGGAGAGAAAGAAAAGGCAGAACTTGGTGCGATACGAAAACGGTGGAAAACATTACATGTGAGTTTCAATGTGCATATATCTGTTTGTACATGCAGAAATTAGCTAAACCATTTCTAAGAAAACCATTGAAAATGTGGACAGAAAAGTAACCCTGACAAGCAGAGAAGGCAGGGAAAATGCCCACTCACTCCAGAGGAAGTTGGTCTCATGCTGAGAGCACTTGGCTACAACAGTGATGTACATATATACGTGGCATCTGGAGAGTTCTATGGTGGAGAAGATACTTTGGCACCTCTTAGGGCGCTCTTCCCTAATTTCCATTCTAAAGACACTCTAGCCAGTCAGGAGGAGCTGGCACCATTTGCACCATATTCTGCTCGGATGGCTGCTTTAGATTTCATCGTTTCTGATGAGAGTGATGTATTTGTTACCAATAACAATGGTAACATGGCCAGGATTTTAGCAGGAAGAAGGTATGTATTCTACCTCAAATCAACTTTGCTAACAACAGTGTAATCATGCTAGTCACTATGGAGATAATTAAGTTGTTGAAAAGCATGCAACTAAAACATGTATTTCTCTGGTTCAGGAGATACTATGGTCACAAGCCTACTATACGCCCAAATGCTAAAAAGATATCCCGTCTGTTCTTGAACCTGAACAATATGACGTGGGAAGGGTTTGCTTTGGGAATTAGAACTCATCAGGTCGGCTTTATGGGTGAACCAAAAGAGGTAAAACCAGGAAAAGGCGAGTTCCATGAAAATCCTTCGTCTTGCATTTGTGAAAGCTCCTTGCCCAACATTCCAGTCTATGATCTTCAGGATAATCCAGCCACCATGTATCAGAAAGGGAAAGAATATAGCACAGGAGGTTTCGATACAGGTGAAATAAATGATTACCAGAATATTGAGGATGAACAAGAATTGGCTGATCAAGAAGATTTAGATAATGAAAATAACCTCCCAGAAAGAGAACTGCCTCGTGGCATTAATAGAGATCCAAGTACTATCCTGACATCGGATCAACCAGAACTAGAGGAGTTCCTTTCAGATTAAATGGCTCAGAAAAATTACTTTTCTTAGCAGCTTCTCTGTTCTTCACCTGATCCTATTCGTAACTGAATTTGTCTTGCATTGATTTGAGCAGCAGACAGCAGTGATTTGTGAATACAACTTGTACAGAATGGCCTTTCCTGGCTAGCACAGAAGAAAGTTCCAGTTTCGACTTCCCGGTTTCTGTAAATGACAAAGTGTTTGAGCCTCAAGATAAGCTTGTACATTAGAGGCAACTGAATATACAAAGTGAAAATTTTCTCAGGGCAGTTTTTTATTTTATCAATTTTTTGCTTTTAGTTCTGGTCTAGTGTTAAAAGGGGTTATACTTTTCTCAAGGTAGCATTTGATACAGGATAGACTAGCAAAGAGAAATTATAGGACTTAGTGACTTACACAGCATTTTATTATTTTGGAAAACATACATGTAAATCAGTAAAATGTTTATAATCTTTATATACAAAAATAGATCGGTGTGAAAATTACTCCGTACTACATTAAGCATCTTTTTTCTCTTACTTATTTTGATGATTAATACTCCGTATTAATTTGAAAGATCACTCTAACAATAACTAACACTATTATGAAGGGGCCATTCAAACCTTCAATATGATACTTTGCATTTTATTGAAAATATTGGAATATAATCCTTTTCTTCAGAAACTAAATGATTAATCTAGCAAAATAAGGTTTTATTAGTAGTGTTGTTCTAAGCTTTTGGCTCAGCAAAACCTTATTCTTTTGGGCTTGTTTACCATGCCACACAACTACAGCTTAAAATGGTAGTCCATATTATCCTTGCTTATACGAAAAAATTTACATAAGATTTTAATTTACCTTTTCATTAGGTAGTTTTCAATTTTATTAGGCTATTTTGTTATTTTAATACTATGTCAATGTTAATATTTGCATTTTATGTCTTCTCTAATGCACATTTTGATCATTTTTGCATTTAAAGATGAAAATAAGCGGAGTACTTCGTATAGAGTATAGAACTATATTTTTCTATATACATTTTTCAATATCTAAATTACAAACATAAATCTATTTTAGGATTAGATAATTCTTATGACACTCAACCAAAGCTAAAAAGACCCAATTAAAAAATTCAACCTGAATATTTGAATAGACACAATGATATAACACGACTCAAATCGGAATTAATAAAACTCGAACTCGACTAGACCTGATTGAAGCCGACCTAGTATTCTAGTAAGTGTAGTGACCCAATTGACACTTTTAAATTAGCCTTGAACCTTATAAGAGAGAAAAAAACGTAATCCAGAAAGAATAGAAAGAGAGGGACGTGGCAAGACTAATATCAGTATATGTGATGACCCTTTTTCGTCCACTTGTTTCTTCTTCTCTTCTCTTCTCCAAATTCTAACTTTTCAGAACAACTCATCATCTCTGCAGATAACCTGAAGAATCGAAGAGAGAGCAACAATGGCGGGAAGACTTCCTGCACAAGTAGCTACTCCACCGGAGCTCCACCACCATTTAGGGTGCCCCAATTTGTTGTCATGGAAATCCAATCTTAGCTTTCAAAACTTCCGAATTTCTCCTTCTTTTTCTCTCTCCTCTCTTTCTGGTACTTCTTACTCCATTTCCTTTTAGTTTCCTTGCTATTTTTGTTTGAATAATTGAATGTTTCATCTCAATTTCGTTCAATTGTATATGAATAGCAAAATGTGGTAGTCGGGATTGATTATATGTTTTTGTTTTAGAATTGAGAATGCGAATTTTATATTAATTATTCCCTTTATTCTTATTTACATAGTTGACATTGTCTTAATTTAGTATATTTAAATTTTGTGGATGAGAGTGAGGATAGCTGCTCGGTTGGTTAGAGGCTTATAGCTTCCCTCCCGGTTCTAGAAATCCTGGGATTGATTCTCATCACCCGCCCTTGTGGCTCGCTAAACAATTGTCTATCGTGCTTACGCTTTGTCGTGTCGGTTGTTATATCTGGCTTATGTGGATTAGAGGATTAGTGGTTAAGTGTAGATCATTATGTTGAGCATGTCTACAACTAGTGACATTATTTCTCAGGATGTTTCTAGAGTGGTCGTTTGAAATATGACTATCATAGTATTGTAATGATTAAACAATATGATCAGTTGTGGTAGTCATATTTCAAACGACTACTATAAAAATTTCAAACGATCAGTCTATTGGTAATTTTAAGATGTGAAGTGGAGTGCTGTTAGCTACTGAAATTCACTCTAGGTTGTTGGTAGGAAGACGGAATGGGAATCAAAGCTGTTATAATGATGTTATAGACATTGATCGTGGACTCGTGGGTGTTAGCTTATAAGCATTACAGCAGAAGAAGATGAAGTAAAATCATGAATTGTTGGGATTTACTTTTAACTTTAAAATGCAAGAGAGTGCTTTAATATCAGGCTCAATACGAGTGACATTTATTTCAGGAAGATCTTATGCCCCGCCCTTAATTAAGTGCACCGCGCAGCCAGCTGCATCGACTAATTATGCTCCTGGTACACCTGTCAGGCCGACTAGTATATTGGTTGTTGGTGCTACTGGGACTCTTGGAAGGCAAGTTGTAAGACGGGCACTGGATGAAGGCTATGATGTACGCTGTCTTGTGAGGCCTCGACCTGCTCCTGCTGATTTCCTTCGTGACTGGGGTGCAATTGTTGTCAATGTAAGACACTCTATTTCATATAATAAATGACTTGCCTATCTTTTGGAAGGACTCACTTTTCTGAGTTTTCCCCAGGGAAGACAAGGTCCTCCCTACCCTCCCCCCAAAAAACAAATTGGTGCTGGAACTTATATTGGAGTTTCTTTCTTATTAAAATACGTAATTTAGTCAGCACAACCTAATTTTTAAGTTATGCTCCTATTCTTTGTACACTGATAACAGATTAATGTTTGCACAGGCAGACCTGAGCAAACCAGAGACAATACCAGCAACACTGGTGGGGGTTCATACGATTATCGATTGTGCCACTGGACGTCCTGAAGAGCCTATTAAAACAGTATGTATCCAAGGGTTTTACCAACTGTTTATTTGCTCGTGAAACAAGAGTTTTGGTGCCTTTGGACTTTTGGAGTTGACTGTTGATTTACTCATCCCGTATTAAAATATTTTTCCCAAAATCTGGACTGAATTAGGATTTTCTTGCCAGACGCAACTCCCTTCCTTTCTCTGCTTAGTGGTCTAGTTTGCTGATTTAAATTTTTTTACATGCATATTGAGTAAAGGGATATTAGGCACTTTTAAAAGCAATACTATCCTGTTCTGCTTTGTGTCTAGTAACAGACAGATAAATAGCTGTGTTTAAGAAATTGGCATCTAATGTACGAAGCTTGTAATTAGCTGTAGAGTCTGATGTTTGACTTCATGAGCTATCATTTCCCCCCTGCATACCTTTATGGACTTTCAACCTTAACTGAGTTTCTTGGTCAATTTAGGTAGATTGGGAAGGCAAAGTTGCTCTCATACAATGTGCAAAAGCAATGGGAATCCAAAAGTATGTGTTCTTTTCTATTCACAACTGTGACAAGCATCCTGAAGTACCTTTAATGGAGATCAAGTATTGCACTGAGAAATTTCTTCAAGATTCTGGATTGAACCATATTACAATAAGATTATGCGGCTTCATGCAGGTAAAGTCAGAAAAGAGTAAAGCTTAAGAGGATGATTAAATTTTCATATGGCAAGATTATAAATCAACTGGATGGCTTTAATTTTCAAGTAATTGTTTACGTAGAATTGTTTGGTCTCTGTACCTTTGACACACCAACTATTATACTACTATTCTTTATCTAAAACTTGGACATAGAAAAGTATTTGGTAGAAATTAGCCCTAATGACATTTTTGGGACTATTATCTCTTCCCCTTACTATTACGAAATTTGAAATATTGATAGAATATTATTTTTACTTGTGGTATTCTGAAAATGAGTTATTTTTGGCAAGAATACTGTAAAAATGTATACCTCTACATCTTTTTAAACCTGGCTTCGGAAGTGCAAGTGCCCATACCAAGTTGACTTTCGCAGCCATCAGTTTTAACTTTGCCACTGTTCTTCCAATTTTCAGGGCCTTATTGGGCAGTATGCTGTGCCAATATTAGAAGAGAAGTCTGTCTGGGGAACTGATGCCCCAACAAGGATAGCTTATATGGACACTCAGGTCTTTTTACAGAGGAGTCGATTACTTGATTCCCACATCTCTTGTATTCTACTAGACAAGATTCTTTTGATCATTTTAACTTAATTAACCTTATTTCCCAGGATATAGCTCGACTAACATTCATTGCCTTGCGCAATGAGAATCTTAAAGGGAAGCTTCTCACGTTTGCTGGACCTCGTGCATGGACAACACAAGAGGTACTTAAATTATGTCTTTGGTTTGAGAACATTAGTTGTCTGTGAGTTTCATCAATGGTCAGTAGGTGATTCTTTATTTGTACTCTCATCCTTGCTTGCGGTAGCAATGCCTTCTTTATCTCCCCATTCTCTTTTCAAATTACGCATTTTTTTTACAAGATCACCCCAAAGAAAATTGCATAATAAGAAACTCTATTGTTATTGAATAAATTGGTTGGACTCAAATCCTCAATGATATGAATGAGTTCCTTTTTAAATTTTTATGTGGGATGATATTTACTGAAAAAGGTCTTGCTGTTACTAGGTGATAACGCTATGTGAGAGGCTAGCAGGACAGGATGCCAATGTGACGACAGTCCCTGTTTCCGTCTTAAAAACAACTCGCCAGCTGACTCGATTCTTTCAGTGGACTAGTGACGTTGCCGATAGATTGGCCTTTTCAGAGGTAAAAACATTTCTGGGGTAATTTTATTATTGTTTGTCAGTAAGGGTGGCAACATGGCCCTATCTTGCTCAGTTGCTCTCACTTATTCTGGTGGATTCAAATGCATGGGAACTTGTAGTAGATTCAATTTGTCTTTCACTTTCGTTCTTTTTTCTTTAATCGTATTATCTGATAAAAGGGTTTAATAAACTCCACAAACATGGAAATAGTCACCAAATGGGGAATAAAAAATACAGAAATTAATGGAGATAACTGATAAGATCAGCTATTATAATTTTGCTTTGCATTTACAGTTTGCTGTTACTTGAAATCAGTACTGAGGCAATTAACCACCTACTTGGAAACTGTTAGGTACTCTCGAGCGACATGGTGTTCTCAGCTCCAATGGCAGAGACCTATCAACTTCTTGGAGTGGATCCAAAAGACATCGTTACTTTGGAAAAATACTTGCAAGATTATTTCACCAACATTTTGAAGAAATTGAAAGACCTTAAAGCACAATCGAAGCAATCTGATATCTTTTTCTGAAGCAAGCTCTTGCATTCTCATCAATCACACGGACTCAGTTTTCACTTCTTTTGTTGTACAGCAGAGATGTCTCATTTTTAATGGAATCTAAATTCTTTGAATTTTTCACTTCATTTTTCATACATTTTGTACCAATACAAACAGCTCTAATTGTAATTACAATATATAGGATAAGCTTCTCTAAAACCGATATTGTTGCCTTCTTTTATACTGGTAATCTATACATGTTTCTTGTACTCTATTAGAAACATGTCATATACTAGTACTATAATCTGAACATGTTTCTAAAATAACAAAATGCCTTTGACCAATACTACGTAGGAAAACTTTCATGATTCTGAAGTTATTTGCCAGAAAGGGTTAAAGGGTAAGGACGCTCATATTATGTTTAAATAAAATCAGGTTTAAAGGTTTTCTTAAAATCAAAATTTGACGATGAAGTAATGAAATAAGTTATAGCAACCATATCTAGGGAGTAAATGAATGGAGAAGATGAATTTAAACAACAAATATGTACAGGTTAATGTGTGTTGATAAGGATGATGGACATGTTTCTAAGAATGCTTGGACCAGTTGGTAACAATTGTTTTAGCCTAATCGAACGTCGCAAGTGTAATCCCTGCAAATGTAGCAACACTTGGGACTTATCCTAACTCGAATTTGGGTTAGACAGTCTAGTAGACTTTGAAACACTGGGAGAGATGCCGTACAAAAAGAAAGAAAGAAAAAAAGTTGTAAATCTTCAATCCATCCTTCAGTATGTCCAAAATAACAATGATCATAATTTAGTAACTTCTGCCCCAATACGACCACTTCTTAGCTGGCTTTCCAGAAGCGAAGCAAAGGGTACCTGAGAAATGGTATAAATCACTTCCACTATATTAAGACAGCAAAAGAACACTATAATTAAATGAGCACCAATGTAGAAAAAAAATAATCAGTTCTAAGATCAGACGAGTCACTACAGTGCAGGAGCTTAGAATCAGCCATAAAGTTGTCTAAAGAAATGACAAGAAAAGAGCTTGTACCTTCTTCCAGTGCTGGCTGATCAAATGGTGAGCACAAAGTCTTCGCGGCCCCTATCTCTCCTTTTGTCCGCGCTTTGACATCTTTCTCAACTTCCTGAAGAGACGAAAAAACAATCTAAGTTGCAGCACTTTCAAAATCACATTTGGTGGATCTTGAGCTTTTCTTTCTGTGTTTTTTTTTTTTTTGGGAGGGGGGGGGGGGGGGGGACACCATGTATTAGATTTTACTTAAGTTGAATCAATTAGATTACATCAAACCATCAAATACTCCATGCAAAGAACGTGATCAAGATGATTATTCCAATCATGAGAAAGTAACATCTATACTAACTTGAAAAAATCAGAAGAATGAAGATAAAGTGAAGAACTTTCAGAAAATATGAACTCAAATATCAAGTAAAATCCATGTTACCTCTTCATCACACCAAGGAGCTAATATAAGTTTCTTTTGTGCTAATGCTTCAACAAACTCTTCCCACGTCCTAACTTGTTTAACACAGGCATCTCTCTTCTCCTTTGCAACATCAAACAAGTTTTGTTGAATTGTGTCCAATAATTCTCTCACCTGATCGACCAGATTTGTCATTGGCAAATCCTTCTTGGCCGAATTGTCACGTCGAACAGCACGAGCCTAAAAGTTGATAAATTTGTTAGCTTCTAAAATTATGAAACTGACAATAAAACTGTTGTGGCAATGGCTGTATTAGAACCACAAGTGATGCACCACTACTAAAGTTATCCTGGGAAATCAAGTTGTCAATATTTTTACAAAAAAAAAAAATGAAAATAAAAATAATAATAATAATAATAATAATAATAAAAAAAAAAAGCAGACATTTTAACAAGGCACTCCTTTGCCAGCAAGACATGAGTTAAAAAGGCCAAAGGGACTAGTACCTGTACTTTGAACGATTTGATTTCAGTGATGATATAGAAAGGAAAAAGAAAGAAAAAAAAAAGGGAGCAGTGCTAGTATTCATTGCCCCTCAAACAAACATTTTGTCACAGCAGCTATACAACCATGCTGAAGTTGGTCCAATGGGGCCATTTACCATTCAGAATGCCTCACAAGTCACAACCATATCAGAACATTGACCACAAAATCATATTTCTACACAATAAATCAATACAATGTTCTTCTCAAAAACACAAAAATCCATAACTTTCTGTAACAAATAGTCCATCACATTACTGCACCAGCCACCACAAGCTGTCACTAAAACAAATCAAATTGAAGTTTATTCAATTCCACCCCAAGGGAACTTGAAAGATTTTTGTTCATTTACAATGCTATTTCAGATCCTCAGTGACCAAATATCTGTAATGTTTGCAAACTATTCCAGCAAAAAAGGGGCAGAGGGACTTGGCACATAGAGCTGTCAATTCGGGTAAACAGGTCGGCTTTGAGTCGGGTAAGAGTGAGTCGGGTCAAGTCAATTCGGATTAATTCCATAGCCTATGCGGGTCGGGTTTAGGTTGGGTCATGCTTGAGTCGAGTTATGTCGGGTCATACTTCTCATCGGGTTTGGCTCGGGTTTAGGTCGGGTTAATAATAGGTCGGGTTACATTCGGGTTGGGTGAACAATAGGTCGGGTTTAATTCGGGTTTTCACGGGTTAGGGTAATTCGAGTCGGGTTCGAGTCGGGTTCGGTTCAAGTCAATAATCGGTGCAAGTTCTAAACCGGTAAATCGGCCGTTTAACAACAAATTGGATGGTTCCACACACCCAATTGGACTCCCGAAAGATATTAAGGACCATGGTAAACATTTCGCCAATTTATATTTCCGTGCAAAAAAAAGTCCAAAGATTCCAAAACTGAAGGCTAATATCCACGCTTTTTGAGAAATTTTGGAGGTTTCGGAGCCCAGTGTAGAAAGTCTTAATATTTTAGGGGACATATCTCGGGGTCATATAATGCCGTTTGGAACCACATATGATCATTATATGTTGTCATAATTGTTCGTAGTATGCTTAATTAATGAAATCTGTGCAAGTGATAAACCGGTAAATTGGTCGTTTAAAGGCAAATTGGATGGTTCCGCCATCCCAATTGGACTCCCGGAGGATATTATGGACCATGGTAAACATTTCGACAATTTTAATTTCCTGGCGAAAAAGTCAAAAACTCCCAAAATTGAATACTAATATCCACGCTTTTTGAGAAATATTGTAGGTTTCGGAACCCGGTGTCGAAAAGTCATGAAATTCTAGAGAATAAATCTCAGGGTCATATAATGTCGTTTAGAACCATATACGAACATTATTTGTTGTCATAAATGTTCATGGTAGGCATGAGTTAATGAAATTGGTGCAAGTTGTAATCAGGTAAATTAGTCGATTAAAGGCAAATTGGATGGTTCCACCGACCCAATGGGACTTCCGGATGGTATTAGAGATCATGGGAAACATTTCGGCGATTTTTATTTTCGAGCAAAAAAAAAAGTCAAAAATTTCAAAATTGAAGGCTAATATCCACGCTTTTTTAAAATTTTAGAAGATTCGGGACCCGGTGTTTGAAAACTCTTCAAATTCTAAGAGATATATCTCAGGATCATATAATGCCGTTTGGAACCATTTATGATCATTATATGTTGTCATAAATGTTCGTAGTATACTTGAGTTAATGAAATCCGTACAAGTTGTAAACCGGTAAATTGGCCGTTTAAATACAAATTGGATGGTTCCACCAACCCAATTGGAAAGAGACCACGGTAAACATTTCACCTGGCAAAAAAAAAGTCAAAAAGTTCCAAAATTGAAGACTGATATCCACGTTTTTTGAGAAATTTTAAAGATTTTGGGGTCCAGTGTCGAAAAGTCTTAAAATTCTTAAAATTCCAGGAGATACATCTCAAGGTCATATAATGCCGTTTGGAACCATATATGATCATTATTTGTTGTCATAAATTTTTGTGGTAGGCTTGAATTAATAAAATCGACCCAAGTTGTAAGACGGTAAATTGGTCGTTTAAATGCAAATTGAATGGCTCCACCCACCCAATGGGACTCCCGAACGGTATTAGGGATCATGGTAAACATTTCAACAATTTTTATTTCCGGGCCAAAAAAAGTCAAAAATTTCAAAATTGAAGCCTAATATTCACGTGTTTTGAAATTTTTTTTGAGGATTCGGGGCCTGGTGTCGAAAAGTCTTGAAATTCCAGGAGATACATCTCAGGGTCATATAATGCTGTTTGAAACCATTTATGATCAATATATGTTGTCATAAATGTTCGTGGTAGGCTTGATTAATGAAATCGGTGCAAGTTATAAACATGTAAATAGGCTGTTTAAAGGCAAATTGGATGGTTCCACCCACCCAAATTGGACTCACAAAGGGTATTAGGGATCATGGTAAACATTTCGGCAATTATTATTTCCGGGAGAAAAAAGTCTAAAAATTCTAAAAATAAAGGCTAATATCCACGCTTTTTGAAAATTTTTGGAGGTTTCAGGGCCCGGTATCGAAAAGCCTTGAGATTCTAAGGAATACATCTCGGGGTCATATACTGTTGTTTGGAACCATATATGATCATTACTTGTTGTCATAAATGTTCGTGGTAGGCTTGAGTTAATGAAATTGGTGCAAGTTGTAAACAGTAAATTGGCCGTTTAAAGGCAAATTGGATAGTTCCACCCACCTAATTGGACTACCGAAGGGTATTAAGGACCATGGTAAACATTTCTACAATTTTTATTTTCGAGCCAAAAAAAAGTCAAAAATTTCCAAAATTGAAAGCTAATGTCCAAGCTTTTTGAGAAATTTTGGAGGTTTAGGGGCCTGGTGTCGCAAAGTTTTGAGATTTTGGGGAATATATATGAGGGTCATATAATGCCGTTTGGAACCATATATGATCATTATATGTTGTCATAGATGTTCGTGGTAGGCATGAGTTAATGAAATCCGTACTAGTTGTAAACCGAAAAATTGGTCGTTTAAAGGCAAATTGAATGGTTCCACCCACCTAATTGGACTCCCGAAGGATATTAGGGACCATGATAAACATTTCGGCAATTTTTTTTTCCATGCGAAAATAAGTAAAAAAATTCCAAAATTGAAGGCTAATATCCTCGTTTTTTAAAAAAATTGGAAGGTTTCGGGGCCGAGTGTAGAAAAGTCTTGATATTTTAGGGAATACATCTCGTGGTCATATAATGTCGTTTAGCACCATATATGATCATTATTTGTTGTCAGAAATGTTTGTGTTAGGCTTGAGTTAATGAAATCGGTGCAGGTTGTAAACCGGTAAATTGGTCGTTTTAAGGTCAATCGGATGGTTCCACCCATCCAATCGGACTCCCTAGGGGTAATAGGGACCATAGTAAACGTTTTAGCAATTTTTATTTCCGTGCGAAAAAAAGTCAAAAAATTTCAAAATTGAAGCCTAATATCCAAGCTTTTTGAGAAATTTTGAAGGTTTTGGGACCCGGTGTCGAAAAGAAATAAGATTTTAGGGGATACATCTCGAGGTCACATAATGTCGTTTGAAACCATATGTAATAATTATTTGTTGTCATAAATGTTCGTGGTAGGCTTGAGTTAATGAAATCAATGCAAGTTGTAAACCGGTAAATTGGTTTTTTAAAGGAAAATTGGATGGTTCCACCCACCCAATTGGACTGTTGGAGGGTATTAGGGAGCATGATAAACATTTCGGCAATTTTTATTTCAAGTGTAAAAAAGTAAAAAAATTCAAAAATTGAAGGCTAATATCCACCTTTTAGAGAAATTTTGGAGCCTTCGGAGCTCGGTTTCTAAAAGTCTTGAAATTCTGAGGAATACATCCCGGTGTCACATAATGTCGTTTGAAACCATATGTAATAATTATTTCTTGTCATGAATGTTCGTGGTAGGCTTGAGTTAATGAAATCGATGCAAGTTGTAAACCGGTAAATTGGTTTTTTAAAGGAAAATTGGATGGTTCCACCCACCCAATTGGATTGTTGGAGGGTATTCAGGACCACGGTAAACATTTAGGCAATTTTTATTTCCGGGAGAAAAAAAGTCAAAAATTCCAAAATTGAAGGATACTACTATCCACGCTTTTTGAGAAATTTCGAAGGTTTCGGGGCCCGGTTTAGAAAAGTCTTGCTATTTTAGGGGATACATCTCGGGGTTATATAATGCCGTTTGGAACCATATACGATCATTATATGTTGTCGTAAATGTTTGTAGTAGGCTTAAGTTAATGAAATCCGTGCAAATTGTAAACCGGTAAATTGGCCTTTTAAAGGCTATTTGGACTGTTCCACCGACCCAATTGGACCCTGGATGATATTAGGGACAATGGTAAACATTTCGTTAATTTTAACTTCTGGAAGAAAAAAAGTCAAAATTTTCAATAATTGAAGGCTAATATCCACGCTTTTTGAGAAATTTTTGAGGACCCAATGCCCGGTGTCGAAAAGTCTTGAAATTCTAGGGGATACATCTCGGGGTCACATAATGCCATTTGGAACCATTTATTATCACTATTTGTTGTCATGAATGTTCGTTGTAGGCTTGAGTTAATGGAATCGGTGCTATTTGTAAACCGGTAAATTGGTCGTTTAAAAGCAATTTGGATGGTTCCACCCACCCAATGGAACTCCAAGACGGTATTAGGGATCATGGGAAACATTTCGGCAATTTTTATTTCCATGCGTAAAAAAGTCAAAAATTTCAAAATTGAAGGCTAATATCCACGCTTTTTGAGAAATTTTGGAGGATTCGGAGCCTGGTATCGAAAAGTCTTGAAATTCTAGGGGATATATCTCGGGGTCATATAATGTCGTTTGGAACCATATATGATCATTATAAGTTGTAATAAATTTTCGAGTTAGGCTTGAATTTATGAAATCGGTGAAAGTTGTAAATTGGGAAGTTGGTCGTTTAAAGGCAACTTTGATGGTTCCACCCACCCAATTGGACTCCCGGAGGGTATTTGGTACCATGGTAAGCATTTCGGCAATTTTTATTTGCTGGGGAAAAAAAGTTAAAAAAATTCCAAAATTGAAGGCTAATATTTACACTTTTTGAGAAATTTTAGACGTTTCGAGGCCTGGTGGCGAAAAGTCTTGAAAATCTAGGGATATATTTCTAGGTCATATAATGCCGACCCCACTTTTGGGATTAAGGCTTTGATTGATTGATTGATATAATGCCGTTTGGAACCATATATGATCATTATTTGTTGTCATAAATGTTCGTGGTAGGCTTGAGTTAATGAAATCGGTGCAAGTTTTAAACCGGTAAATTTGTCGTTTAAAGGCAAATTGGATTGTTCCACCAACCTAATTGGACTCCCGGAGGGTATTAGGGCCATAGTAAACATTTCGGCAATTATTATTTCCGGGCGAAAAAAAGTCAAAAAAATTCCAAAATTGATATCCATACTTTTTGAGAAATTTGGGATGTTTCGAGACCCCGGTGTCGAAATATTTTGAGATTTTGTGGAATACATCAGGGGTCATATAATTTCATTTAGAACCATATATGATTATTATATGTTGTCATAAATGTTCATATTAGACTTAAATCAGTGCAAGTTGTAAACCGGTAAATTGGCTGTTTAAAGGCAAATAGGATAGTTCCAACCACCCAATTGGACTGCCGAAGGGTATTAGGGACAATGATAAACATTTCGGCATTTTTGTTTCCGAGCGAAAAAAAGTAAAAAAAAAAAAAAAAAAAAAAAAAAAAAAAAAAATCCAAATATGAAGGCTTTAGAGGTTTCGGGGCCCGGTGTCGAAAACCCTTAGATTATAGGGGATGCATCTCGGGGTCATATAATGTCGTTTGGAACCATATATGACCATCATATGTTGTCATAAATGTTTGTGGTAGACTTGATTTAATGAAATCGGCGCAAGTTGTAAACCGGTAAATTGGCAGTTTAAAGGCAAATTGGATGGTTAAACCCACCCAATTAGACTTCCGGAGGGTATTAGACACCATGATAAACATTTCGGCAATTATTTTCCAGACGAAAAAAAGTCAAAAAATTCATAAATTGAAGACTATATCCACGCTTTTTGAGAGTCTTTAGGGCCCGATGTCAAAAAGTCTTGAAATTCTAGGGAATACATCTCGGGGTCATATAATGTCGTTTAGAACCATATATGATCATTATTTGTTGTCATAAATGTTTGTGGTAGGCTTGAATTAATGAAATCGGTACAAGTTGTAAACCGGTAAATTGGTCAATTAAAGGCAAATTGGATAGTTCCACCCACCCAAATGGACTCAAGGAGGGTATTAGGGACCTTGGTAAACATTTCGGCAATTTTTATATCCAGGCGAGAAAAAGTCAAAAAATTCCAAAATTAAAGTATACTATCCTCGCTTTTTAAGAAATTTTGGAGGTTTTGGGCCCGTTGACGAAAAGCCTTGATATTTTAGGGGATATATCTCTTGGTCATATAATGCCGTTTGGAACCATATATAATCATTATGTGTTGTCATAAATGTTCGTGGTAGGCGTGAGTTAATGAAATCGGTGCAAGTTGTAAACCGTTAAATTGGTCGTTTCATGGCAAATTGGATGGTTTCACCGAGCCAATTAGACTCCCATGGCGTATTAGGGACCATGGTAGATATTTCGATAATTTTTATTTCCCGGTGAAAAAAGGTAAAAAAAAAAATTCAAGCTTTTTGAGAAATTTTGGAGGTTTCGGGTAGAGCTGTCAATTCGGTTAAGCGGGTCAGGTTTGGGACAATAAGAGTGGGTCGGGTCAATTCGGATTAATTCCATAACCTATGCGGGTGGGGTTTGGGTTGGGTCATGCTTGAGTCGGGTCATATTAGTTCATACTTCTTATCGGGTTTGGGTCAGGTTTAGGTCGGGTTAATAAAAAGGTGGGGTTACATTCGAGTCTGGTGGACAATATGTCGGGTTTAATTCGGGTTTTCACGGGTTAAAATGGGTTAGGGTAATTCTCAAGTTCGAGTTGGGACGGTTCAAGTGAATATTTTGCGGGTTATAATCAGGTCGGGTCATTCTCAGGTTTGAGTAGGGTTGGTTTTGGTCAAGTTAATAATTTACGGGTTATAATCAGGTCGAGTCATTTTCAAGTCGGGTCATTCTCGAGTTTAAGTCGGGTTCGGTTCAAATCAATAATTTGCGGGTTATAATTAGGTTGGGTCATTTCCAAGTCGGGTCATTCTCGGATTCAAGTTGTGTTATGTTCAAGTCAATAATTTGCTGGTTACAATCAGGTCGGGTCATTTCCAAGTCAGGTCATATTCGGGTTCAACTAACTATAAATAGATAATTATCATTTTTATAAAGCTAATTATTTCCTTTGACTATAATATATATGACAATATACTAGGGAACTATAGTCTATAATTTAGGAAGATAATTATCTCCTTTGACCATACAACAAATATATACTATATTTAACTCTTAAATTTGAGGATAATGCTCCTTTCTTTTGCTGGCGTGGACCGACTTGGTCTCCCTAGACAAAATGCTTTGATCAACAATAATAAAGTGGTCTAAATTTCATTTAAGGTGATTTGAAATCGGGTCAGGAACAATTTGGGTTGAATTTAGGTCAGGTCAATAACAAGTCGTGTTGATTTTGAGTCGGGTTAGTAACAAATCGGGTTGAATTTTAGGGTCGGGTTAGTAATAGCCTAATAGGTCTGGTAAAATTCGGGTCGGGTCAATAACAAGCCGGGTTGAATTTGGATCAGGTCAATAACAAGTCAGGTTGATTTCGGGTCGGGTTTGTAAAAGGTTGAGTTAAATTCGGGTTGGGTTAGGAACGGATCGGGTTGAATTTAGGTCAGGTTAGTAACAAGTCGGGTTAAATTCAAGTTTTGACGGGTTAAAACGGGTTTGGGTCAATTTCGTTTCAAGTCGGGTTTGGTTCAGGTTAATAATTTACGGGTTACATTCGGGTCGGGTCATCTCTAGGTCAGATCATGTTCGGGTTCGGGTCTCACATACTCGGGTCAACTCGGGTCTAGGGTTGGTTTCAGGTCGGGTGAGGTCAGGTTAGGGTCACCATTTTTTCGGGTTCAGATGGGTCGGTTAATAATCGGGTTTGAGCAGTATTTCGGGTCGGGTCAACTTTTGACAGCTCTATCGGCACATATGGTAATGAAACACATAATAAGAGAAAAACACTCTCAACAATTCTCCGTACCATCACATAAACCATTGATCGGATAAACCAAAAATAGTAATTTTTAGATAAGAAATACATAGATCATGAAATATAACAACTTGAAAGAGACATGCATCAGATTACCTGACTATTGGCCAAATCCTTTGGTCCAATCTCAAGCCTCAATGGAACACCTTTCATCTCCCAGTGTGAGTACTTCCAGCCTGGAGAATAGTTATCCCTAAGATCACACTCAGCCCGAATGCCTGCTTCACTCAAAGTTTTGACAGTAGAAGCACAAGCATCGAAAATTCCTTGTGTATCGGCATCTTTGAAAGGAACAGGCACCACAATGACTTGGACAGCTGCTACTTTAGGTGGCAAAACTAAGCCTTTGTCATCACCATGTGTCATCACCATAACCCCTATCTGCAAATAAAAGGAATATAAATTAAGATTTGAAAAGGCCTTTCGTCAATTAAAGGGATCATATTCAACAAACAATTTCACCGCCTCTTGCCTCCTTAAAAACCCTCATTGGTATTGTTCCACATTGAGAATGTATGATAAGATCCTCAATGATCAAATTAGTATACATTAGCTGACTAGCTCTCAGCCCTTCCTATCTCTTGGAAACAGTCTACAGTGTTCCAACAGAATAGTACCATGATGCTGTAGATGGGGAAGTTGCACAAAAGCTCCAATCAAACAACTTAAAACAAAAATAGCAAATAGTGGAAAGCAAACCGTTCTGGTACTGTATGCCCATGAGTTCTGCCACACCATTGCCTTCTCTCCTTTCTCATTTTCATAAGTGATTTCAAACATCTTTGCAAAATTTTGACCCAAACAATGTGAGGTTGCACCTTGAACACCACGTCCAGTGTTTGGAATAAATGCCTGGAATAGGAAAATGATATACAATTTAGGATTTTTAATGCAACAAGACAAAAATACGTCCCAAATTACATAATACAACACTCATTGTGATTCCAATAATCAACAAATAAAAACTCAAATAAAAAGCAGCTTCAACTCTCACATACTTCAACACTTGTCGTGTAATATCCACCTGCAAACTTCTCCATTTCACTTTTCTTGCCCTTGACCACCGGAACAGCCAAAAATTCTTCATATATTCGCCGGTAGAGTTCCAATATATCAAGAACCTAAAGCAGCAATCAAAATATGTGGTAACATCAAGTTTTTGTTTTGGAGACTAATGGATGATCAAGACCACTTTAAAACCATGTGATTTGAAAAGAAAAAAGAAATGTACAAAAGGATGTTACTAGTTACTCTCCAACATCCAACAGAATTTGTATACAGAGAAAACACCAAACTCTATCAGCTTTCACAGGATGTGACAAACTCTTGAAAAAAGTAGTTCAAAGAACAGCACAAACAGATTGTAGTTGGGACCAGGTTACCTATTAACGTAGTACGCTTTGTTATGTGTAATGAGGACAAGATTGCAATACACTTGTTGGGAGTTTATCATACATTTGGGGGTTCTGGTCAACATGGTTATTCAGATCATAATATGGTGTCAGATGACATGGCCCAGGCCCTGTATAGGCTGAGGTGAGAGAAATTGAGAAAGGATTTTTGTCTAGAAAATTGATAGCTAAATCTCTAATAATAGATAAGATTACTTTTAAAAAATAATAGAATTAAAATATTAAAAAAAATAGTACTTTTTTTAAAGTTACTTTTTCCTTCCCAACTCAAACTAACCCAACTCCCTGTCTCTCCACCACTCCCTCCCTGCAACGGTACAACATGCCTGAGCACAGGTAGCCAGCAGCCCAGCATAATTAACGGGTATTGACGGAATCACATCACTCCAATAACCAATAGCCATAAAACTACATTTTCATTCTGTTTAATATAATGCCTTTATGATCTAGATTATTTGTTCTCTTGATTTTTTGCTACATCCATTATCCCCATGACAAAGCTAACCAGAGAAGATAACTTATAGCCGACTAGATAATAGATCCAAAATGACAAAAGCCCCAAGTTTTTCAGCAAGCAAATCTAGATGAACTGGATCACATACTACAGTGAATTGGCTTGCAAATGTATTGAGAATTGGAGCATATGACCTAAGTCAGAATTCTAGGGGGTGGGGGTGGGGGTGGGGTGGGGGGTTAGGGGCTGCTGGAAGTATTAAATTATTAATCCACTCAGGGCAGTAAATTGCAATTCAGGTCTTGATTTCTTATTAATCTTATACATCATTTGCCAATGCCAATAAGCCAATACAATAAAGTATTTAGTTAAACTTGCAATAGTTAGCAAAGTACACTATCATGTGCTCATACCTCAGCATCTGCCTCTTCCTGTGTTGCAAAAGCTGTATGGCCTTCTTGCCAGAGAAATTCACGACTCCTACAAACACAAGAACAAGCATATATAAGCTTTTATATAGAAGATCATTTGCATGTAACAAAGATTATTAAGACCTACTTTTCTCTCTCACAAGACCGATTTCTTAGAAAATACTTTTGTTCCTGACAAACAAATTAGCTATTATCCTTTCTATAGTACTTCTACCTTTGTTTTTAACAGATTAAAAATAGCCTTTGACCCTTTGTATATCATTCAAAGAAGTATGTCCGAATCTTTCTTCCAACTACCTGATAGAATGTCATCTAGACTTGCTCTTGACTATACAAATTATAACAGCTCAAAATGGAAAATCAAAATTCTTGACTAAAAGAATACTGCTTTCTATACTTAATTACTTACATACATACACTTTGCAGATATAGTGGCCTTGATATTACAATCACAAGTTAGTAGATAGTAACATTGAAAAATAAATGGTAGCTGAAAAGTATAACTCCAACACGCTTCATAATAGTTTCAAACTTTCAATAATTATCAGACCTACAGGATAGCTTCTTTTTTTTTTCAACCACTATATGGATCTTTATATTAGTCTTTAAAAAGACACGAAAAAAATATATGTATTACTTAATGGAACTAAAAGGCATTTTGTAGAAAAGTATACATTATACTACCTGATAAAAGGAGTAGGATTGCTAAATTCCCAACGAACAACATTACACCACTGATTCAGTCTTAGAGGCAAGTCACGGTGTCCCCTAATCCACTTTGAATAATATGGGTACATAACAGTCTCACTAGTGGGACGAATAGCAATAGGCACCTCCAAGTCAGATTGCCCAGAATTTGTTACCCATGCAACCTGATGAAAAAAAAATCTATTAGAAGCATGCAATATTCCAAAAAGTTCAACAATGAGCATAAAAACCCCCCAAAAAAATTTAATAACAGCTCTGCCGGCCTGGTCCAAACTAGCAACAAAGCCAGCATTCCTTTGAAAGCTATTGCTCAATAAAATAAATGCGCTCATATAAACTTACCTCAGGGGCAAAACCTTCAATGTGATCTTTTTCCTTCTCCAAAACACCAGGAGAGACGAACAGTGGGAAGTAGCAATTTTTAATCTTCATCTTCTTGATTTCCGCATCAAAAAATTCCTAAGATTTTGAAAATATAGAATGACATAATAATTAGGGAAGATGTCCGTATCTCTATAATTAAATCAATAGTCCTCAGCAAAGACTTGTTCTTTAACCCTGAAAACTTATACCTACATTGAGCTTTATCGACAAGTCAGGAGTTGAATTAAACTAATCTAAACGTATCAAAGCTTAATGATCCTTTTTCTCAGTTGATATGAGCTCGTTTATCCTGCAATCAACTTTTAAAGGTGACAGTAAAAGCCTAAAATCAGCTTGTTTCATACCCTAACTCTACTGACTCTACTCTCTAGATTGAGAAAAGTAGAAATTTCCCCAATGGTTGTTGGCAGATATTCAGTGAAGCTTCAATCAAGCAGCAATTATCATTCAAAAACAACATGAGATCAAGGAGGCAATGAGGCATTGAGACTGGAGTAGCTTTAAGTAAGGCAACGACCTTTGATTCTTAGTGCAACTAAGAATATTTCAAATTGACCCTAAAATTTTGTCCAGCATGATAAAAAAAAAAACTCCTAGACCATCTAATTAGTTCACTTCAACCAAAAACTGAATCCATCCCTCAATCACTCTGGCAAATTTCAGAAAATAAATAAATAACTTTATTTATATCCTTCTCAAATACTTCTAATAACATATCATGTACATAATCCTTAAATTAATACATCACGCTAATACACTAAGTCACCATAGTCCTTCCTTAAAAGAGCTTGCAACATAACTTTGAAATGTATAAACACAAACAGCAGCAAAAATATAATTGAAAAGGCAACCAGGAACCCTACCTCCTATAGTCCTATCCAAATTTGGAGTAGTAATGCTATATTGCAGCCAAACATTCAATAAAAGTTCGTTTTACAAATTGACAAGCTCACAAAACCCTAACTCATTCATCAATAAAATATCCCAACCACTAAAGTAAGTCGATTGCTAAAGGCATTCACAGTTTCTTTCTACAACAAGTTTCGGCATCTTATTGAAATCAAAGATGATAGCTACTCACTTGCATAGCCTCCCAAATCGCCATAGTCCACGGCCTCAGAATGTAACACCCGGAAATATCATAATACTCTATCATTTCCGAATTCACAACAACCTGCATTATCAATCACACATAGCATTTCAACCCAAGAACTCAAATTACCAGATACTAGTATAAATTTACCCTAATATAGAATTATAAATCAAAATACCTCAGAATACCACTCCCCAAAATTCTCATCCTTCTTGAAAGTTAACCCTAATCCAGTTTCTTTCTTCACCTCCTTCTTCTTCTTCTTCCCGGCTACAATTCCAGATTATTAACAACTACATTAACCCTCCATTAATAACTAAATACATAGCAATTAGCATCGAAGAATCACAAACTCACCAGCCTTTGGGTCCCCAGTTTTAGCCTTCGAATCACCAGCCATTATTAAAAATAAAAAACCTGGACAAATAGCAACAAAATTTGACTCATTTATCAAGATTATGTCTTTTTGCCAAAGAATATGAATAGCAAAATTCTAAAAACTAAAGTTAAAATCTTTCAGTTATAATAGTTCAATAATTCATTTTAGAAGAACCCTAAATTGATTATTCGATGATTTAAAAAAAAAGAAAACATCTAACCTCAGAAACTGCTTCAATGGAGGAAAGAAAGCTCACAAGCCGCTACAATGGAGAAATTAGAGTACGCTATATTCAAGAACACGATGAAGAGGAAACATTCTTCTGTATTTCCTGTGTATTTCATCTTAAATTACTGCAATTAGTATTAGGTACTCTTGTACTCCAGGGCCCAGCCCAATCTAATATATGGGATTAAAACCCAGTAAACGAAATTAAAGCATGCAAGGCTAATTTGACAAAATAGCAACTTAGGAAAAGCAAATAACATGAAACTAACTCCATATATAAAAGAAAGGTAGATGAAAAAAATTAAATCATTTCATTTCTACTCCACTACTTTCACTTTCTCTCTCCATTTGAACTATTCCTGCAAATTTCTTGTCCATTAAAGGCCAGATTCAACTTCAAGATCATGTCCAAAAACAACATAAATTAGCGAAATGCATATCAAGGGAAGTAAGTATTTGTTTAATTTTATCTATAAATTATTTTGCAATTGTACATTTATAACATGAAATTTGCAATTACAACAAGCAAGTATGGTAAACCAATTAAATGATATTGAAAAACTAGATGAAATTGCATATTTGAAAACAAAAATTATAGATAAGTTCTTATTATTTTGATCAATTTTGTTTCTAGGCTTATGTTATTCAGCATCGCATATTATGTTATTTTGATTGTGAAGTCAGATCTATATTTCTAAAATGTGTTTTAATTTGTTAATATTATTCTTTAAAATGATGTTATTTTGCTTAATATCTAATGTTATTTTACTTAAAATCTAATGTTATTTTGGGTTGATCATCATGTGTTGTTTTAGTTTTTGAAAGTAGATTTGTTTTGGCAGAATTATTTAACGTTTTTCTAAAATACCATTTTTTTTAATTTGTTACATAAATGATGATATTTTGTTTTAAGCCTAATGTTATTTTATTTTTATTATGTGTTATCTTAATAAAATCCTAAATTTGTGCTGTTTTGTTATTTTAATGTATCCTTTATTATTCTACTTAACCTTTGAGTAAAGTTGTTATTTTGTTTAATATCTTATGTTATTTTCAATAGAAGTTTAAGTTATTCAGTTATCAAGTTATGTGTTATTTTAGGTTAAACTTTGTGTTACTTTGTACACAAATTGATGTTATTCTATTTAAAGTCTATTGTTATTTTGTTCTAAACATGTGATATTCAAATAAACCATATCTTCTGTTATTCTATTTTAAATTAGTGCTATTTTTATTTTTCAAAAATTGCAATTGAAAGAAAAAAATTGATTGAATTCACAGAAATTGAAAGAAAATAGAGGAAAAAAAAGAATAGCAGAAAGAAAAAGAGGAAAATAGGGATGAAGAAATTCACTGAAATTGAAAAAAAATACAGGAAACAAAGTATAGCAAGAAGAAAAAGGGGAAAACAAAGAAGAAGGTAGGGATAGATAATAGAACGACATCGTTTGACCCCTGGAGTATCATGCTCACAGTACTCCAGGAGTAAGGTAGAAATTGCGCTCCGCTACTACCATTTTTTTTTTATAAAAGAATTTTAACCCATTTAATTACATGTAGTAACGGTTGTAAAAAAAAAGGTTTAAAATCGGAGTAGTAAAATAAATTTTGAAAACCTTAATTTTAGACAAATATAGAGTAACTCTTTTAAGAAATAAGTTCATTTAAAATATTTAACAACCTTATTAAAGTAAAAGATTTTGTACACTCGTGAAACACTAAATTAGCCGTAATACGCAATAGCTCGAAAGCTTTCACTACCACAGTATATCTCATAAGCCGGAATAGTTACCTACATAGTCTTATGATTATGCTCTTAATAAGTTAAAGACTCTTTCAAGTCTGTCCTTCACGAGTTCTCGTGTCGCTAAGTTCGAATAAAGGCATGTTTAGTACCTTTTGGAAACTATTCCCTCCTTGCTTACCTTTGTGGAATTTCATCTTTGTCCAAAATTTCTATTGACTAGGGCAGCTAACGCGGGCGCAATAGCTAGTTATACCCAAAATCTCATTCAATTTAACCTTACATTACAAATTTAGTTCTTGACAACTTTTTAATGAGAAAAATACATAAACAAATATATTTATGGGTATAAATTCCATGCATTATTCTTGTTTCGGGTGAAAACAATGGGACCTTGCCGAAGGTCCGATGAAGTGGTAAAGACTGGATTCGGTCCAAGTGATGTTGGGCCGAAGGTTTCCTGCACAGCAAACACACGTAAACTAGCCTCGGGGGGGGGGGGGGGGTTGCCGAGGAAGGCCCCTCCGATGCTAAAGTCAGTACAGTGTCTAGAGAGAGAAAGCTATGCAAGAGATTTTATGCTTGAGGCTTTGTGTGTATATGTGTACAAATGTAATATTGATGGCTTTTATACCTTTGCATATATGGAGAGATTGGGCCTTGGCCCAATTGACTTGCCTTGTGGACTGATCTTGACTTTAGCACAATTGGAAAGATGAACCTTGACCTTGGGCTTTTAATTGGATCATTTAATGTCTAGGCCCAATTGGACTAAATTGGACCCAAACAACTTGCCCCCCAGACCCGATTTGGAAGGGTGACGGGTCGGGTTTGATTAATCAGAAAAGGAGGGAAGTAAATGATTTAATTAATCCAAGAAATTTGGATTTTAAACCGTAATTAATGAAATAACAACGGTTGGGCGAATAATTGTGGAAGTTGGACGGATAATGGGCGGTTTAATCACGAGGTCGTGTGTTTAACGGTTACTTAGTGGGGTGTTTAAGAGAAATTGAAGCGCGGACTCCCAGAATTCCCATTTCTGGAGATATAATCAGAGGCGCGTCATCTCTCCTCACTTCTTCACCAACACAAACCCAGAATTCTCGAGAAAACCCAAGAACCCGCGTCAAAACTTCACAAATTCCCCGAGCATTAAGCTTAGAAACTGAGACTCGTCACTACCAATTCGTAAATCGGCAACTTTCGCTTCAGATTAAGGTAATTTCCTTTGATTTTAGTTTATTTTTCTTCGAATTTGAACTCTTTCCCCTTTTTTTTCGACTTTTTTCTTCGAAACTCATCCATGGTGAGAGGAGTTAGAGGTAGGGCCCGTGCTCCAAGAAGAGCAAGGCCGATTTCCGATCCTAGGAACAGGACGGGGACCTGGAATGGATAGAGAGCAGAGTCTGACCCTGCTGAAGGGATTAGGGCGACTCCCATTTCTTCGGCTCCTCCTCAGGGAACGGAGGGGCCGAGCGTTTCTGGGCGAGATGATGAAGTTCCCGCCATCCTTTGGGATATCCTCCCTGGGTTTTCGGAGTGGGAAGATGCTGAAATGGCTTCGGCCATGATAAAGAACCGCCCCTACTCGTGGTGGGTAGAGAATGCTGAACAGTATCGGTTTGCCGAGCAGATTGAGTTGCATTACGGCATCCTTGAAGCTGATGGGTATTGGTGCCGAATGCCTGTGGCATCCGATAGAATCCATCGTCCACCCCCGGGGTATGTGGGGGTATATACAAGACAACTTCAGTATGGGCTGAGGTTCCCTTTGGACGTATTCGTCCGAGACTTGTTGATCCATTATAATATTTCTCTATGTCAGCTAACTCCCATTAGCATCTGAAGGGTGATGACATACTTATGGGTCTGCAAGTTCTTCAGGTATGTGCCGAACCTGCACTGCTTCAAAAAGCTCCATCGGCTAGTGCCAAATATTCAAAGTGGGCACGGAAATCACGGTTCTGGGTGGTACCGGATTGAGTCTCGGCCCCAGTACCTAACCATGTGGCCGAATGACTCTTCAGACAAGGAATGGAGAGGTCAATGGATCTGGGTTAGGGCGCCCACGGACCCGGACCACCCTTGCGTCTTCAGCGCTCCCAGGTATCTTGCCGAGCCTGATCTCAACATGGGAAGCTTAGGTCCCCCCGAAGATAACGGTTCAGATCCGAACCTTAATCAACAGAACATCTTCGGCAAGCTGCCGAACCCGGGGGGCAGCGGTCGAATGCAGCATATCCCGGAGACTTGGCTCCCCGATACGCACTATGTCTTCCAAGAGAACATGCTAGCAGCTGTCGGCCTCAGCCGAAATTTTAGGGATGGTAAGCTTCTTCGGCTGGGGTCGAGGCCCTTTAATTATCTCTTTTTCTCCGCCTTCATTTCGCACTTCTCTGCTGTGCCAACCTGGCCGAACTGATCTTTTTCCTCTTCTTTTTCAGAGCGGGACGAGACCAACGTCGGCATCAACTACGATCGTCTCGGCGTCAACCGAGAACGAGTTGTAACTGACCGGGCCCCTTCCATCACTGAATCGAAGAATAGGGAAGTCCATCTAGACTCTTCCCATCTCCAAATTGAGGTTGTTGCTCTATATCAGAGGCAGAAGCCTTGGTGGAAGAAGAGGGATCCCTGGTTTCGGCTATTAGACGAAGAAGCTGAAGCTGCCCGTACAGCCGAAGAGGTTGCACGGGTTATTGAAGCTTGTGAAGGAGGAGAAGGGTCCTCCAGGGCTGCTGAAGAAGAAGCTGCAGCTAGGGCAGCCGAAGAAGACGAGGCTTTGTTGAAGACTTCGGTGAGCTTTTTAGACTTAGCTTTTCAGCTTTGCTGTTGCTTTCTTTGCTGTTACTCATATTCTTCATCCCCCCCTGTCTTTTACAGTCCGAGGAGAGTAATAGACAGAGAGAGGGTAAAGCCCCTGCTCGTCCCGAAGACCAGGTACAAGAAGAGTCTGAAGACTCAGACATGGATGAGCAGCCGCTTCAGAAAAGGCGACGAAGAATGGCCATCATCGGCCCACATGACTTTCAGAGGAGGCCTATGACCATCGGCATCGAGATAAGGGAACCTGAGGAAGGCGGTGGATCGCCGAGGGTTCCCCGGCCGCCGGCTCAATCACCTCCGAAGACCCCTCCGCCACCTCCCGAGATGGAGGTGGATCAGAAAACTCCCGATCCTAAGGGAGGGGTTCAAGAGGAAGTTCAAGAGAGTGCTGCCGAGCACAGAGATGAGGATGCTGTGATGCCCAACGCTGAGGGTTTCACAGCTGACATTGCAAGAGAGGTTGAGGCTTTCGTCCTCACACCTGAAGAAGAAGCGGAGGTCATAATAATTGACTCTGCTGAGAAGAAGGAGGATGCCGAGCCATCTAAGACTCAAGAAGCTCCATCGTCATCCTTCCCTTCCTTCCAGACGCTGCAGTCTGGAGAAATGGGTTTCTCGGCCCCCCGAATGCCAATCCCAGATCACATCTGGGACCTCATATGGGGTCAGAACCGAGAAGGTGCTGCAGCCTGTTTCGGCAACTTTGCTGGCATGTCCGAAGTAGATAGGGCAAGGATCTGGTCGCTGAAGGCCACTGCTGGGATGGGCGAATCCAGCAGATCAGTTCCAGACCCAGCCAGGTCTAACCAACTGCTGATGATGCAGGTTATTCTCCTTCCTTGCCTTTATCTCTTTTTCAATTCAGCTCTTCAGTTTTTTTTTTTTTTTTTTTTTTTTTTTTTTTTTGCTGACTTGTGCCCCTGTTTCCAGTTTGTGCACAATCAGACTCTTACTGTAGAGCTGATAGATACCCTACAAGATAGGGTAGACGCTGCTGAGTATGACAAGAAGGTAGCTGAGGAGGAGCTAAAGCTTGCTAAGCTGAAGCAAACAGCGGCTGAAGAGAAGCAGCAGAAGGGTGAAGAGTATGAAAAGAAAGCTGTTGAAGCCCTTCAGACCTTATGCGATGCTATGGAGAAGGAAGTTTTCCCCCCACTAATGGAAGGGGAAAAATTCCTTCAGGAGCACATGGGAGTGGATATTTCCAAATTCAAAGCTGCCATTGGGAGCCGAATCCAAGAGGGAACTGCTGCACAAGCTGAAGTGCAGCAGAAGTTGGAAGCTCTTGAAGCCAGCAGAATGGCTGCTGAAGAGGTGCTCCAGGCTCGGAATGTCCAACTCTCAGAAGCTGCTACTGCCGCTGAAGCTCAACTAGCTAAGCTCCAAGAGGCTGAGGATCAGCTGAAGGCCAAGGAAGATAAGTTGACCCAAACTCAGACCGAGGCTTCCCAAGTTCAGCAGGAGCTGAACGAGCAGAAAGAGTCTTCCTCCAAGCTCGCTGATGAGCTAAAGAAATCCAAGGAAGACTTGGAGGAGACGAAGAAGAAGCTGGCTGATGCTGAGGCTCTACTCAAGGTCCGCATCTACACCCAAGAAGAGTATGAAATGGGTTTCAGAAACGGGTTCAGAGTGTGCCGGAGAGTCTGCCTACATGCTGAGCCGAAGCTCGACTGGTCCAAATGTGCTGAATGGGTCCAGGATCCCGAAGACCCTCACATGAAGTATGCAAATCCAATCGAAGCTGAAATCCTTAAGGCTGAGGAAGCCGAAGAAGAAGCTGAGAGAAAGGAGTTGGAGGCTGAACAGAGGGAAAGGGAGGCTCAGCAGAGTGCAAAGCCTGCTTCTTCTGCTGCTGGGGCTGAGGCCACCATGGGGCCCAACAATGCTGATCAGTCTGATCCTCGGGTTGAAGCATAGGAACTCGGGCAGTCGTCTTCAGAATCTTGCGGTTCATCGTGCGCTCAACTTTAGACTTGCCGCTTTCTGAATTTTTTGCCTTGTTTTTTGCTTCAGCTTGCCTTGTCGTACAAACAGTTTATTTTTGTTTCTGTACGTATTTCGGCAGCTGTTATTTTCCGCTTGTGGGCGGCTGCCGATATAGTCTTTAATTTATTTGAACTTGTAGCTCACTTTCTGAGCATGAATCATTAATCTGATGTTCCTTTCTTCAACTGCTTTGTCTTATTTTGATTGCTTTGCTATTCCTGGACTTTGAAATTTTCGCAAAAATTTGCCAAGTACAAAGCTTTCGGCTTGAAGGATTCTGCTGATCATAAACTTGCACTGGTAATGCCTCTTGCCCCCTCAGAAATCTGAAGATTCACATCTTTGGATTACTGAGCTGGGTTTTGTTTTTTTAACTTTCAGATGAAGCTGACTCTTGTCTTTAGAGCACAAGTCTTACTGAAGTTTGACTTCAGCTGAAAGATCCGAGCTCCTTAAAAAGACGAGAATGGATATCCGAAACACAGGGCCAACTGAAGGCAATGCTTCGGATAATAGCTTTCTGGGATACAGGGCTCAGTTAAGGCAATATCCCAGACTTGTCCATGGACTCATGTCTTTGGAGAACAAGTCTTACTGAAGTTTGACTTCAGCTGAAAGACCAGTGTCCTTTAAAAAGACGAGTTTGTCAGCAATCTGAAACCCAGTTACCCGGAGGCGAAGGTTTCAGACGAGGCTGAATAAAAAATTTCTCACAGTTGCTGTTATCCTTGATTTTCTGTCTATCTTCTAAAAATGGATATCCGAAACACAGGGCCAACTGAAGGCAATGCTTCGGATAATGGCTTTCTGGGATACAGGGCTCAGTTAAGGCAATATCCCAGGCTTGTCCATGGACTCATGTCTTTGGAGAACAAGTCTTACTGAAGTTTGATTTCAGCTGAAAGACCAGTGTCCTTTAAAAAGACGAGTTTGTCAGCAATCTGAAACCCAGTTACCCGGAGGCGAAGGTTTCAGACGAGGCTGAATAAAAACCCTTAAAGAGTAGATAGAATAAAGAAAACTTTGAAAGAATAAAAAGTTGCAAATGTTTATATAAATGGTGGCTCCAAGGCCCTTCATTAATTCAAAATGTACTTACAAAGATTGTTCTGCCCCGAAGGGTTTACACATGATATTTCTTCAGTACATCAGCGTTCCAGTGATTTTTCAACTCAGTTCCATCCAACTGCCGAAGTCGGTATGTCCCTGGCTGAAGCTCGTCACAGATTTCATAGGGTCCCTCCCATGCGGCTGAGAGTTTCCCATGGATTCGGCCTTTCTGAACTGCAGCAGCATTCCGAAGAACAAGGTCTCCAATTTTAAGAGGCCTTGCATGGACCCTTCGGTTGTAAAATTTGCTGATTCTCTGCTTATAAGCAGCCATTCTGTCTCGGGCTGAGTCTCTTACTTCGTCGAGGAAATCGAGAGATTCCTTCATCAGTTGCTCATTCTCAGCCGAGAAGTGGTGCACTCGTAAACTCTCAGAGCCGATTTCCACTGGAAGAACGGCTTCGGCACCATACACCAGCTCAAAAGGTGAATAACCCGTTGCCTCTTTTTCAGTTGTCCGAAGGGACCAAAGGGTTCCTGGGAGCTCCTCCAGCCACTTGGACTTTTGATCTTCCACCCTCTTTTTGAGGGCATTTAGGATCTGTTTATTTGCAGCTTCGGCTTGTCCGTTACTTTGCGGGTGGCATACCGCTGAATATGCCAGTTTGATGCCGAACTGATCTGTATACCGCTTCAGCGGTAAGTTATCGAATTGCCTCCCATGATCGAAGACAAATACTCTCGGGATGCCGAAACGAGTGATGATATTCTGCCAGATGAATTTTCTGACAGTTTGCTCTGTAATGTTCGAGGCTGCTTCGGCCTCGATCCATTTACTGAAGTAGTCAACACCGACTATCAGCCATTTTTTCTGGTACACATCATCTGGAAATGGTCCTAGTATATCCAGTCCCCATTGGGAAAACGGGAGTGGATTAAGGATCGGCTGAAGATCCCTAGCTGGCTGATGGATAACTGGTGCGAATTTTTGACATTTTTCGCATTTTCGAACCAGCTCCTTAGCATCTGAGACGTAATATCCGGCCCTCAATGCCTTGTGGGCTAAGGTCCTTCCCCCGATGTGGTTCCCGCAGATGCCGAGGTGAATCTCCCGTAGGATATAATCTGCATCTGTTGGTCCCACGCATTTCAGCAATGGGGCTGAGAAGGACTTTTTCAGAAGCTCCCCCCTGAAGACAATGAACCTTGAGCTGGTTCTCTTCAGCTTGGAGGCCAAAATTTTATCTTCGGGAATTTCTCCCCGAAGCTTGAAAGCTAGGATGGGGTCCATCCAGCTAGGCTCTGGGTCAGCGCAGCACACTTCAGGTGCTTCGTCGACACTTCTTTCTCGACGCACCTCCACATATACAGATCTGTTCAGCTCAGTGAGAGTTGAACTGGCAAGTTTGGAGAGTGCATCGGCTTAAGTATTCTGACCCCTTGGGATCAGCTGAACCTCAAAAGTTCTCAGCTTTGCAATGACTGATTTGATCTTGGCAAGATAGGCTATCATGGAGGGCTCTTTGGCCTCGTAGCTGCCACTGATCTGATATGCAACTAGCTGAGAGTCTGTTTTCAGGCAGACATGCTCGGCTTCCAGGGAGATGCACAATTCTAGGCCAGCGATTGCTGCCTCATATTCAGCTTCGTTGTTCGAAGCCTTAAAAGAAAATTTTAGTGCATACTCAAAGGATTTGCCTTCGGGAGAGGTTATCACTACCCCTGCCCCCGAACCATTTACGGTGGAGGATCCATCCGTAAACACGGTCCAGACTTTCCTTTCATTGTCTAGCGTCTCTTGGTACGAGCATTCGGCCAAGAAATCCGCTAGAGCTTGAGCCTTGATGGCAGCCCTCGGCTGGTAGCTGATGCTGAATTCGGTGAGCTCAAAAGCCCACTTGGCCAGCCTACCAGATTTTTCAACTTTGCCGAGAACTTTTTCCAGCAGCTGATCAGTTAAGACCACTATCTGATGGCAATCAAAATAGGGCCTCAGCTTCCGAGCAGCTACCACTACCGCAAAATCAACTTTCTCGAGTAGAGGGTAGCGAGTCTCGGCATCCGTCAGCGTGTGGCTGACGAAGTAGATCGGTTGCTGAATTTTGTTTTCTTCCCTCAGCAGCACTGCACTGATGGTGGCTGGGCTGACAGCCACGTACAGATACAAAGCTTCTCCCTCTGCTGGGCTAGCCAGCGTTGGGAGTTGAGCCAGATGCTCCCGAAGCTGCTTGAAGGCTTCTTTTTGCTCTTCCTCCCAAACGAGCTCTTTTGTTTTCGGGAGTTTCAGGGCTTTGAAGAAAGGTAACCCCTTATCCGAAGCTCTGGAAATGAACCTCGAGAGGGCTGCCATTCTTCCGGTGAGCCGCTGAACATCCCGCTTTGTTTTCGGCTCAGGAAGGTCAAGCGCCGCTTTGACTTTGGAGGGATTGGCATCAATCCCCCTCTTGCTGACCATGAACCCAAGGAATTTCCCCGACTTCACGCCGAAGACACATTTCTTCGGATTCAGCTTCATTTGATGCTTTCTTAAGGTGGCGAAGGTTTCAGCCAGGTCCTTAACATGGTCCTCAGATTTTTTGCTTTTGACGATCGAATCGTCAACATAGACTTCCATGTTTCGGCCCTTTCAATCGGCGAAAACTTGATCCACCAGCCTTTGGTAGGTTGCCCCCGCATTTTTCAATCCGAAGGGCATCATTTTATAATTGTACACCCCGGCGTTCGTGACGAATGCCGTCTTTGCTCGATCGTCGGGGTGCATGAAGATCTGATGATACCCCGAGAATGCGTCCATGAAACTAAGCAAGGCATGGCCACTTGTCGAATCGACTAGCTGATCGATCCTCGGCAAGGGATAGAAATCCTTCGGACAAGCCTTATTTAGGTCCGTGAAGTCAACGCACATCCTCCAGGTACCATTGGCCTTCTGAACCATCACCACATTTGCCAGCCATTCTGGATATTGACAAGGCTCGATGAAGCCTGCCTCCAGCAACTTTTTGACCTCAGCTGCGATGTCTCGGTTCTTATTAGCGGAGTAATTCCGCTTCTTTTGCTTAATTGGTCGACACGTTGGGTCAACATTAAGCTTATGGGAGATGAGGTCTGGACTTATCCCGGGCATATCAGCTGCCGAGAAAGCAAACACATCTCTGTTGTCTCGGAGGAGCTGAATAAGTTCACAACGGGTGTTCGGATCAAGGTCCATCCCGATTGTTACACATTTCTCAGCGTCTCCTTCGGCCAGCTCGACCGTTTCAGTCTGCTGGTCCATGTCCATTGCTGATGCACTGGACTCTTCACAATCTGGTCTGCTGTCTATGTCAGCAGGTGTCCCAGGCTTTTTGTTCTTCGGCTGGCTCCCTGAGTCTTTCGGCTCAGATGAAGAGCTAGCCTTTTCCCTCTCTGGCCCTTTTTCTCTGGGCACAGATCCTTGGGCCGAAGCACTTAGGCCTTTCGGCTTTTTTGTGCTGGGCTCTCTTTCTTTTTCTTTCTCCTCCTCATCCTTGTCGTCGTCATCTGGGCGACTAGTGGATGGCTTGAGGTAGTTGCACCTTCGGGCGTCCTTTTGGCTGCCCTGGATCCTTTCGGGGAAGCCGGCGTCTGAGACGTAAATCATCAGCTGATGATAGGTTGAGACGACCCCTTGGATCTCGTGAATTATGGGTCTCCCCAAAATCACGTTGTACACTGAAGGAGCGTCAATGACCAAAAATTCGGTCATGACGTTCCTGGCTGCCTCATCGCAGCCGATGGTGATAGGAAGTGTCACCTTCCCATCTGGATAAGTTGAAGCCCCGTTGAATCCGGATACCGGGTAGGGTACCGGCGTAAGGTGCTTGGGTTTCAGCTTAATTTGATTGTAGGCCTTTCGGAACAGAATGTTTGCTCCGCTGCCGCCGTCAATAAGAACCTTGATGACGTCGTGGTTGGCCACCGTGGCGATGATCACCAACGGGTCCTCGTGAGGGAATGTTACCCCCCGGCAGTCGGCGGCTGTGAACGTCATGTTCGGCACCGGCGACTGGGGAGGCTGAACGTCAGCGTTGTTCACCTGATGGGTCAGAGCCCTAAGGTGCTGCTTGTGCTCCCTCCGAGAGCATATTCCTCCCGAGATGACATTGATTGGAGAGAATTTTCCCTCCGCACTTTTGCTGTTCTTCCGGGGGAAGTCGAGGTCCTGCCGAGAGTCCTTTGCTGACTTCTCGGCCTCTTTTTTCTCGCGGTAATCCGCGATGTATTTTTTCAAGTATCCCTTCCGGACCATGTCCTCGATCTGGTCCTTCAGCTGGATGCATTCCTCGGTGTTATGTCCCGGTGATTCATGGAACTCGCACCACTGATTTTTATTTTTTCGTTGATACCACTCTGAGAGTGGTCTCGGTTTTCTGTAACTCTGCTCCTCCTTTGTCACGCTGTAAATTTTGGCGCGTGGAAGAGAGAGTGGAGTGTAGGATTCATATCTGCCTGTGAATGGGGCAGATTTTTCCTTCTTCGGCTCGTTGGCCGAAGATTGCTCCGAGGCTTTCGCCTTTCCCTTTGTCTTCTGGCCTTGGCCTTCAGACGAGGGTGTTTGTTTTTGCTTCCCTCCCCCAGATTGAGGTCGGGTTTTTGTTTTGTTCCACTCTTCGGCTCGGATGAATTTATCCGAGGCATTCAGAGCTTCCTCCAAGGTCTGCGGGGTATGCATGACCATGAAGTCTAGGAACTTTTCAGGCTGAAGGCCATTCTGCATTGCAAAAACAGCTAGCCCTTGGTCCAGCTGGGAGACACTGGATGACTCGTTGCTGAAACGGGTCAGATAGTCCCGGAGGCTTTCGGTCTCCCCTTGTTGCAGACCCATGAGTTCTGCAGTAGTCTTCTCTCGGCGGTTTGCCGTGGAAAACTTGCTCCTAAATTTGGAGGACAGATCGTCCCACCCTGTTATAGAGCCTTGTTTCACTCCCTTGGAGATCCATGCTTGCGCGACCCCCTTGAGAGTGGTTGGAAAATATTTGCACCAAGTCGCTTCGGACCTGGGGCAAAGATGCATATGAGCCTCATACGAGGCAATGTGGTCCTTCGGATCCGAAGTCCCATCATACGTGATGTGCGACGGTATTTTAACCGTGGGCACGTGCTCTTCCAGTATCCATTGCTCGAATGGGGAACTGGTGGGTAGCATAACGGCCTTGCCCTTGTTCCTGGCCGAAGGGACCGCGCTCCGCCCTCTTAGAGAGGTAGGAGTGGTTTTCGTCCCTGGCTGGGAAGTTTGGGCCTCGGCTGCAGGGAACGAGAGGCGACTGTGCACGCTCGGTTCCTTGCCGCCGAGTCGGTCGAGGACGCTTCGGCGAACAGTCTCAGGTTGTTCTCGGCGAGCAGATTCTGGCCGAGAAGCTGAGCTGCTGCTCTTATGCGTTTCTGGTCGGGAGGTTGAGGATCCTCTGAAAAATTGAGGGTTCTTTTTCCTCTCTCTTTCAGTTCTCCAGGTATCCTCTTCCCACTTTTCCAGTTCCCGGAAGGAAGGAGGTTTCCCACCATCATGGTCTAGCTTCCTCCGTGATGCCGGGTATGCGGAGGAGTTCGATCGCGAGGTGGAGGCATATTTTGTGCCCTCATTGCCTCCATGAGCACTGCCAGCGCTCTCGCCACCTCCTCCGAGCTGGGCCCCGTCAAAGGGGTCCTCGGCTGAGTGTGGGAATGAGAGCGGATGGTCGATGGTTGGCTTTGGGGCACTGAATGAGCCCTATGATCGGACTGACCTCTGCTAGACCGAGAGGGACTCGACCTATGATGAGAGTTGTGAATTACGGGAGAAAGGGAATCCTCCCTGTATGATCCTCCCCCCGAACTGGCACCCTTGGGAGAGTTCCGGTCCGGTGAGGGTGATGGTGTAGGAGTTTTAGGCTTTTCGCCTGCTCCTTGACGGAGGCTTTTGCTCTTGCGGTTCTTAGCCATTGCTACTAAGATGATTGCAAGATGGTTTTGATTAGAGATTTGGCTTAAAGTTTTTTGAAAGTCTTCCCCACAGACGGCGCCAAATTGTTTCGGGTGAAAACAATGGGACCTTGCCGAAGGTCCAATGAAGTGGTAAAGACTGGATTCGGTCCAAGTGATGTTGGGCCGAAGGTTTCCTGCACAGCAAACACACGTAAACTAGCCTCGGGGGGGGGGGGGGGGGGTTGCCGAGGAAGGCCCCTCCGATGCTAAAGTCAGTACAGTGTCTAGAGAGAGAAAGCTATGCAAGAGATTTTATGCTTGAGGCTTTGTGTGTATATGTGTACAAATGTAATATTGATGGCTTTTATACCTTTGCATATATGGAGAGATTGGGCCTTGGCCCAATTGACTTGCCTTGTGGACTGATCTTGACTTTAGCACAATTGGAAAGATGAACCTTGACCTTGGGCTTTTAATTGGATCATTTAATGTCTAGGCCCAATTGGACTAAATTGGACCCAAACAATTCTTAATATTTTATTATTTTTACAAGTAATCATTATTAAATATTAACGAGGGTGAATAAATGGTCTAGATGGTATAATTGTTCAAACACTATTCATTACAAAAACTTATACACATTAATGAGGGTATATATGTAAATACACATTTTGAAGGGCATAATTGGCATAACACTATTCATAAGAGTAATCTTGTATTTTTTTATAAGGTAGGGATACACATTAATGAGGGTATATATGTAAATACACATTTTGAAGGGCATAATTGGCATAACACTATTCATAAGAGTAATCTTGTATTTTTTATAAGGTAGGGATACACATTAATGAGGGTATATATGTAAATACACATTTTGAAGGGCATAATTGGCATAACACTATTCATAAGAGTAATCTTGTACTTTTTATAAGGTAGGGATACACATTAATGAGGGTATATATGTAAATACACATTTTGAAGGGCATAATTGGCATAACACTATTCATAAGAGTAATCTTGTACTTTTTATAAAGTAGGGATCTAGTAGATTGGGAAGGCAATGTCCCACTCATACTGTGTAGAAAAGCTAAGGAAATCTATATGGACTCAACTGTTGTTAAGTTACTTGATTTTATTTTACAATAAAGAAGTCCCTGTTTAGTGAAATTTGAATTCTTTAATTTTGTGTCCTTTTTTCTAGTTTTGTACTTTCAATTTCCATATAACAATGCAACCAACTTGGTCTCTAATTGTAATTAGAATATACATACTGTATAAGATTGAAAATTATACCCTACATCCTAGTGTAGGATGGTCTACCTACACCCCCTGATGCTACGCCGTTTTGTAGCTTGCGGGGAGTACTCACGAGCTACTTCATGCTTCAATTCTTTCCTTTTTTTTTAATTTTTTTTTTAATTCCTTGTTTCTTATTATTCAAGCTATGTATATAAATGATTTTAAACCCAATATTTTCTCTCTCCTCAATTGATCAATTTCTATTTTTCTACCTACATTCTCT
The DNA here is from genome assembly GCF_948465745.1 of Chenopodium album. Taxonomy (NCBI): domain Eukaryota; kingdom Viridiplantae; phylum Streptophyta; class Magnoliopsida; order Caryophyllales; family Amaranthaceae; genus Chenopodium; species Chenopodium album. The sequence goes on along the minus strand of NC_137842.1, from coordinate 71,135,909 downwards.
CTGGTTAATTCATCTTCTTCATTTGATTTTATACTAATTTTGCAGTTTATTTTTCCTACGATTTTGATAATTGTTGTTGATCATCAATGTCTGATTCTTCCTCTGCTAATTTCGATCGTGATTACGAAAGTGTGTTTCCGTCTTCTAGAGTTCGATTGATTGATTCGTTTGTTCATCAACAATGTGAGTAATTACAATCATAATTTTGTAATTTTTATCATCAATACATTGTTGTCTTATAATGCTCTGTTTATTTCAACTTAATTTATGTATTATTATTCTTTTCGTTGCTTCAATTTTCAAAATTTGATTATGATTATGATGAACGTTTTTGGATTGTTCATACTTTGTTATGAATATTTCGCTGCTTCAATTTATTTCATTGCTCCATGTTTGAAAATTGCGTGATTTTGTTTGTATGCTTTTAATTTTTTTATTTTTTTGGATCATTTTTATATTTTAAATTAATCAATTATGTGTTATCATTTGTACTTCTTAATTTTTTTATGTCATATATGATTATTTGTTTTTACCATTTTTTCTTGATAATATTATGTGTCAAAATTTTCCATATTGATCATGTGCAATTTTGCTATTGAACGTTGTATTTGTTAATTATTGTTCATTTTTGAAACTTGTTATGTTCATTTATAATTGTATACTAAAACTTTGTGCAGTGAGAAAAAAAACTGATATTTTATATCTTGCTAAGGTTTTGATCTTATCTGTTTATTTAAGTGTTTGAAATTGAACATTTATATATTTTAATATGATCATTTAACTTTTATTTGGAGGCGAAGGATTTAGTGTTTAAAGGATTTAATATGATCATTTTTTGAAACTTGTTATGTTCATTTATATTTGTATATTAAAACTTTGTGCAGTGGGAAAAAAAGCTGATATTTCATATCTTGCTAAAGTTTTGTTTTTCTTATCTGTTTATTTAAGTGTTTGTAATTGAGCATTTATATATTTTAATATGATCATTTAATTTGTTTTGCAGTCGAAGGATTTAAATATTCCTATAAATAAAAATGTTGCTGGTGTTTCTGCTGCTCAAGCTCAATGTAATGTTCCTATAAATAAAGGTGGTGCTGGTGTTAAAAATGATGCTCAAGTTAATCCAAGAGTACTAGTGCGTCTACAAAATCTCAAACTAGATATTTTGTTCCACTCGTAGTTCTTGGCATTGTTCCAACTTCAACTCAGAATTGTTCAAACTTCAATCCAAAAATGTTTAAACCCCATTCCAGAAATGTTCAATCGACAAATGTTTAAGTTATTTCTCCCACGGTTCCAATAAATGATCAAGGTGCTCTTGTTCAAAGTTCTTCAAGTGTTAAAGACATAAGAATTTGTTTCTATATAGTACCTTTCTTAGTATATTGTTTTTTTAAAATTCAACATATGTAAATGATTATTTATCAATTTGAAAATGAACAAAAGTAAAGAACCAACAACCAATTCATAAAACCTAAAAATTATATATTTTTTTTTCATACAAATAAAGATTAAAATGAAATATCAATTACAATAATTTTTTTAACAAATAAAATCTATAAGTCTATTTTCCTCCAAAAAAAATCATCTATAAAACTATATATAAGATATGATCATATACACATTCATTAATGAACATATACACTTTCATAAATGAACATATAACATGTACTATTCATTTGCAAACTTCCTTGCTTATCTTCTATTTAACCTATATTTAGTGTTTTTCTTCAAATAGCATCAGTTCCGCATCCTTGCTTCCTAATTTGGTCCACCTGTTGTACAAAATGAATTAACAAATGTTAATTATTATATACACTACTTTATAAATGAACAATATATCTTACATTATTGAACATTTATCACTTTTACACTATTTGGTTTCAAATCACAAATCTAACTCTCATTAAGTTTAGTAGTGAATGTTTCTATATGCTTCATAATGTATACTCCGCAGTTTGTATAATCAGCGTTGTTAAGCCATTTTATCTTCTCCAAAACAACTGCATATTCTTCAATTCCATGTGCAAATTTATATCAAATGTGTAACTTTGGACATCACTACAATATAGCTAGATTGGTTGTAAGATATTAGTTTTAATGCATACAAATGAACATTATCAATATTATACATGAGCATAATGTATAAAAGAAATGAACATTCGTTATTTAGGCATATAAATATATATGTAAACTGAAATGAACCAATATTAACATATATTTTAAAATGAACATTACTTTATATGTAAATGAACATTATGAATTTCATAAATGATCAAAAGATTTGATAGAATAAATAAGTCAGTTTCTCAACTCAAATGAATGATTATTTATGCATTTCATAAATGTGCATAACATATCATAAAAATGAACATTATTTATTTAGGCATATAAAGTCAAATATAAACTCAAATAAATTCAAATATACAAATGAACATTTATAATTCTATATATGTTCATATATTAACTCGGAATCGTAGAAATGTTAACATCTATACCATAAGACTTTTTAATATCTTTTAAAAGTTCTAGATCTACAACTTGAGACTTTTGTTCGCTGTTTTTTTAAAATTTTTCTACTCTTGTTTAAATAGGTTTTTGAAATAATACTTGCGTTTCTTCAGACTATGCCTTGTTGTGTTCAACGAACAGGATTCTTCTCTGAATCATCATTCTCTTTATCTCTCTACTTCGAAATATATTTTTCGGTTCTGTAAAAAAAAAAAAAAAAAAAAAAAAAAAAAAAAAAAAAACACAAAACATAGTAGATTTTAATGATTTTTGCATAAAATAGTTCTAATCAAGTTAGATTATGTTTCTGAACATGTAATTTCAAAATGAAATACGTAGTAGAAAAAATAGGTTCATACAAAAATTTTTAGTAAAATTACTTACTCTTTCTGTGAATGTTGTTGCGATTGTTGAATTTCTTCGCAAATGTAGACATTTGAAGGAATTTAGCAATATTTTGAAGCAATTTCGTAGTATTTTGAAGCAATTTTGGTTCATATTTTCTGGTTTTGATGAGAGAGAAAGTCTAGAGAAATGAAGAAGAAGGTTTTAGAGAGAATGGTGGGTAGTTACAGTAGGTTAGTGGGTTATGGGATGTGGGTAACATGATAAACGCATCGTTTAGAGGGGGGTGTAGGTATCCCTACCTACACTAGGGTCTAGTGTATACCAATTAGTATAAGATAAGGTACTCTAAACCCAATATTGTTTGCCTCCTTTTTTTTTTTTTTTTTTACTTAGGATTGGGCTCTAGCTTCAAATTGAGGCAACTTGGTGTCCATTGTATCTACTTTATCAGCTTGTGCTAAGTTCGATGGGCTATACCAACCTTTTGTAAGTCGTCCATCTTAAGTGACAAAAAAATGTGTTTTCAAATAGTTAAAACTACTTTAATCTCCAAGTTAAATTACATATAGTAAATTCTGTAAGAGAAATTAAGATTATTTTAATTAGGGGATAATTTGTACAGATTTTCATGCAACCGTACACATGGCCTTGTTTGGCTAATGGTTGTTGGCGGTTGGCTGGTTCACTTGGCTTGTTTGACCAGCTGGAATGTTTGGTTGTTTATAATGGCTTTTGAAATTGACTATTTAAGCTGTCTGTTTATTAAAATGTTTGGTAAATTAATTGTTGGTTGTTGGCTGTTTATTAGATAATTTGTGGGCCAACAAGCCAAAAGCCAACAAAAAAGCTACTCAAAGCAGCTTTTTCATTTTGGCTTAAAAGCCAGCTTTTTCGCTGACTAAAAAGCCAATTACCAAACACATTTTTTGGCTGTTTGACTACCTAAAAAAGCCAAAAGCCAAAAGCTAACCAAAAAGCCATTGAAAAGCCAATTACCGAACATGGCCAAAGAAAGTTTAACACTCTAACTTTTAGGGTGTTGAAGATGAAACAACATTTTGACACAAAAGGGAGTATATTCTTGAAATTTAAGTTGCTCACTATAAAGAAGTACATTGTAGCCAATTAGGGTTGAAGGAATAAAAGGACAAATTTATATATTATTATGTGTAAAATAAGTTCCTCACATTTATGAAGTTAAACAACTTTTATAAAATGAAAAATTTGATGTTATGAAGAAGTATAATACCCAATATGTTATGAAAATTTTTATATACACTCGGGTGTAAAGTGCACCCAGTGATTTTTTCTGCTCATCTAATAATATTTGCTCATTTAATATCAAATGAGCAAAAAATTACCCTTTTGTACGCCAAACTCTATGTGTACCCGAGTGTATATAAAAAGGTTTTCCAATGTATCAGAATGTCCATGCATGGAAAAAGATGAAATTAACTAGTACAATGTAACGTGGGTTAGTAAGACGGGTGAGACATTAGTGAAGCAGTCATTAGAATTTTTTTTTTTTAAAAAAAAAAAATGAATTTCCTTTATAAAAGACAACGTTTAAACCTTATTTTTGTCATTTCACTCAATAGTTAATCATATAACGGATAATAAACTTTTCTCAAAAGCTAATTAAGAAGGCACAAAACTGAAATCAATCTAGTCAAAGTAATTATCAATGAACCTAATGATTTAGAAACTCATATAAAACAACCCTTAAGTTGATAACTAGAACCCTAAATGCGACTACTAAACACACCTAATGAGTAATGATGGAAGACAGGACTCTTGATAAAACCAATTGCATGTAAGAATTGTCCATCCAAACTCCTCAAGTGTGAAGATAATGTAAAGTTTGTTAGGCCAAAAAGAAATGGTGGGCCAGCCCTAAACAGACTATAAAAATGTGGATTTTTTCAAAAAAGTGTACTGGGTTGGGCCCAAAGTTTCAAGATCATTAATTATTTTGATTTATAATAGTACTATACTAATATTCTCATCAACAAACCAAAAATTAGAGGGATCATGATTCATGAATGTGAATGATTGATCTTTGAATGAATGTAAGAATGATTATCTTACTTTACTTTTCTCAGGTAAAAAAATTTAATCAATCAGTAAGTACTGATGTGATATTCATTTTTTTTCCCACTCCTTATTTATTTGTTGGATTTGGTTAAATCTAAAATCTAAACTTTACGAGAAGGGGAGATCGATTCTCACCCCGCCTTCATGGCTATACTCTGTAAAATGTGTAAATCGTGTATAATTCTTCTATTTCTTGTTTATACTATACAGTTACATACCCCGTATTCCCGTAGTCCATATTATTTAAGGTTTTTCATGGGTAAAGAAGACAAATTTAATATACGGAGTATTTACAATTGTAAAGTTAATGCTCTTAGAAATTTAACCGATTTTTTTGACTCATTGGAGTAAATCAATTAACAATTTTTATGAGCTCTGACATGTTTATTGCCAATTGCCAAATCATCATTAGATTACCACGAATTTATGAAAATACATTTGTTTTCTTTTAATGATCATGCAACGATAAGATTGACGGATGCCCGAATTCAAAGTTTTAATCTCGTACGATACTACAATTATAGTACCCAGAATTAAAGTTTAAATTGTTTTTTAGCCATATTTTTTTGAAGGAAAAATAATGCTTGAAAATGACAAGTGAAAGTGTGGAACATGCTAGAGTTCAAACTCAATTTTGATCGTTATTTTAAGATATCAAAACTTGAAATTATCCTATAGAAATTGCTTTTTTGTATGAATGATAAATCTACATCAGCTTAATTCCTCGTATAACTGTCTAATCATGTTTGAACCTTTCTTTTCTAAATATAATATAATAAATGAGTACTTTTAAAAACGATTTGTATTCATAAAAATTACAAATTATAATAAATTGGATTAATTACGACAAAACTTTGCTCACTTGAAAAACTTCTGTACAAAGTATGATCTTCATAGTAGCGAAAGATATGTGGACTAAGTAATTGTCTAGTTAAGAGTCTCAAGACTCTTATAACGTTACGGTATATATGAGTAAGAAAGTCATTTTCTTGGAATTTGCAATACGTAGTATAATAACTTACAGGGTTTGGACCACGCACTTCATCGACTTTAAAAAACTTGTTAATAAACTTGTCAAATTACTACCCTTTTATCAAAGTACTAAAAATGTCATTTACCTAACACCATTATACAAACACCTAATACAATCAACAAGTCAAACTTGTTATATAACATTAACAACATGTAATAGAAGTAATTTACAAACCGCTAATTGCCAAACACGCTCTTAATGTTCATGCCTAGGTCAAGCAGTCAACATTCCGCAATGCCATTCTAGCATGTTGCCTGCTAGAAATCTCAAGAATGATTTCCTCGATTATTAATGCAATGTACAATTATAAATATCGTAGAAGTGTGTGAGTGATTTGTTAAGCACGTGAAACATAAATTGTCCTAGTGTATAACAAAGCTGATGCTTGGCATTAAATAGGAGTATAGATCATAGTGTAACCGATCGATCACGATATAATACATATTAATTCTATTACGTATATTGTTTGATTGTATCATTGCAAAAGACATATTGTAATAATAGCTTGTAGTCTTGTAGACCAAATAATGGCATATGAGACACTTAGAAGAGTACAAATTTTGTCACCTAAGCACAATGCAATACTTGCTCATCTTCACATGTTTTCCCTCCTCAATTCATTTCATGTAACTCAATATAACGTGATTTGATTTGCATGATGCATGCCAACATATATATACCCCTCCGACTACTCCCACGGGTCATTTTAAAACACTACGTATTATTATATGTTATTCTGCTTGTAATTTTTCATGTAATTTGAAGTATAATAATTATTTTTAAACAGAGAAAGTATTTCGTCGATTTAGTATTACCATGATATGAGTTAATGAAGATATGATTAAAACTTATATGGAGTACATAATTTTGGATTACCATTCACATGGCAAGTGTACGGACTGTAACATGCAATGAGGGAGGGGGTGCTTTTGATGACCTAGAGATGTGCATAATTCAATAATTAAATTTCGTAGTAAAAGGAGCATGAAAAAATTCCAATAAATTGTCCTTTAATTTTGACAAGCACTGTTTACATCATAGACTGCTTTTATTGTTTGGTTGATGGCCTGAGTGGGTCCCATGCATGCAATTTTGGCCTCTACAAGTGGTGACCCATTTTTAATTGTGCCCTTAACTTGTGGGATTAACTTCACATAGCTACTGTCCTACCGCCTAGCTGTCTCTCCTTTTACATAATCCATCATTTAATAATGACTTTATGGTATAGTATTATGTTCACTTTTACTCGTGTGTGATTTGAGATGATTAATCATTTAAGCGTTTACAATCCTCCGTATTACTCTGTAGTATATTTGTATTACACGAGTAATGAGTATGTACTATATATATACGAGTATGTAATATATATGGAGTATATAATTTGAGTTTTAAGTTTTGGCAATATGATCAATATGATCGCCTTGTTCGTCCATACTTCTTAGTTAACTCGACCCAAGCTAACAAAAAGGGAAACAAAGTAAAGATAATCAAGTATAACTAAAATCGTCATGTGAAATTGATGAGGTTGTGCCGTTGTGGGCATACATGTCACGTTAGTTTAGTAGATGATAGTTGTTTAAGCTGTTTTCACTTAAATGGCATTTTTGATAGATACAAAACTTGTAGCCATGTTTGGCATTTCGTGTGATTAGATTTGGCAATACTATGATGAGAATTGAAATTATAAGTCATGAGTATTAGTTGTCATTCACATACAAAACATAATAACCAAATTCATTTGGGCATTTAGCGCGATTGGGATTCCCTCCTTCAATTCATTCCCTGACCTTTATGATTGTAATTAACTTCCAAGCCAGCTGCAACTAATCAGGTATACTCAATAATACTCATACATGTAACTATGTAAGTGATAATGTAACTACCAAGGGCCTGTTTGATTGACTGAACTGACCTGAATTGAACTGAACTAAACTAAACTAAACTACACTTATTGGAGCTGAACTGAATATTTTATAAGAGAAGGAAATTAAGAACCGAACTGAACTGAGCTGAATTCAAAATAATTCGAAAAGAGCAGACCCTAAATCAAGGGCAACAAAAACTTAAGACACATATAGTCAAATACCATGGCGCCTTATATGTTATATTGGTTAGATTATATCCTCGACACACAATTCTTATAAAATACTTTGTAACTAATAACAACATAACAAGTGGAATAGATGATAAAATTGTGCTAATCTAACTTCCACCACAAATTGAAAACCATAAAATTGCAATATGCACACAAATTGGAACTTGTTCATAGAACAAAGGGCTACATTATTAAATAAAGTACTTCGTAACAGTAAAGATTGTTTAAGAACGAACTTCAGGTACGTGTATAAACTACTACTCCTATCAACAAACAATAAGAATTGAATATCTTGAACTGACTCATTTTATTCAGAGACAAAACTATAAAGCAAAATTTCCAAACTTCCAACTATGAGGAGTACTACACATGCAACTTACACTTGCATGTTGTTTGTTTTCTTGAAAAAGAAAAGAGAGTTGAAAAAAGAAAGTTTATTCAATAATTCAAATTTCCTACCAAAAGTTGAAAGTATAAAAGAGTAGAAATATAATCAATAATAAAGCTGAAACCTTCACTTCTCCAAATCTCCCTCAAATATATCTAAAGTGGTAAAAAGTGAGTATGGGAGAAGCTTTTGTCACATTTCTATATATGATAATTAAATAAATTTTAATAAGACAAATAAATGTAAATGAAGGGTTGTTTTCAATATTTTTGCATTTATTTTAGTAGGTACTTTGCTTTTAGAGTAGTACTTACAAATTACAACTACTAGTATAATATAATAAATTAATAATAATTATTTCTTAGAAATAACTATATAAATACGAAGTAGGTTTTTTTTTTAAAAAAAAAAAGAATTTGGTTCTTTAATTTCTTCTTAAAAAGAGAAGGGGGACCAAAGAATTTGATTGCAGAGATAACAGGTAAAGTCTAAAGATTCACCTTAGATGACCACCAGCTTAGACTTACCTACAACATATTGAAGATGATGAAGATAATACAGAATATCTGCCTTTGTTTTTTTTAAACGCCAAACTTGGACATCACACTTTTACTTGCCAAACATTGTTTATTTTTTACCTGTCACATTTCTACCCCTTATACAACATCCATGAGGATAATGTACAATTATGTAACTTCTAGTAAATCAACTACTAGTACTAGTAAATTGTTAGCCTTTTATTGCCACAATTTATGTGTTTTCATAAGGTTGAGTTCGACCCAAGAAAGAAAATAATGATCAAAATTCATATATACTCTATATTATTGAAGATCTAAATTGGATACTGATAAAGTTTAATTTGAATCTGAATTGACATTTGAATGATCCGATATGCAACATTATTAAGGATAGCATTTTGTGATATTTATCAAAGTAAGTTTTTTAGAATGGTACTTCAATTCGCAAAATTGTGAATTTTTTTCCTTTTGCTAACTAGTACTAGTATGAAATAACTACAAGAAAAGTTTAACTTAAATTTGATGAATATTGTAAATTCAAAGCTTAACTTTCTCAGGTGATTGATAGTCTCCCCTCCTTGAAATTAAAATAATAGAAAAACAAAAGTGCAGTGATTAAAAAAAAAAAAGCCTTAAGAACATCGAATCTGATAATGAATATAATGTCTAGATTGTCGACTAAATTAAATAATTAAATTAGTGACAATTTCTTCCATCCCTTTTCTGTTTTTGGTGACTAAATTGAGGACAATACCCTAATTTGTGCATGTTGGTTTTTTCTCAAAATGTAAAGTGTTATATAGAATATACAAGTATTAGTATATAGTATGCATCTTATAAAAAGAAAAAACAAATGAAGTTGATAAAGAAAAGCTTGTTCAATTCCTAGCTAACTCATAGACCCAAAATAGATTGGCTTTATGCAAAAATAGTAATGACGGTATTTGGTCGGTGATTAAAGATGCAATTTAATGGGTTAATTTTGTGCAAAGTCTAATCAATTGTCCCCTTTAAGCTAATTAGAAGTATTAGATAGATGAACTACCATACATTTAATTAAAGTCACACACTATTGCACTCTAATATCACATATCTTCCCATACCAGTATACAACTAATACAGCTATATAATTAATCGTATGTATTTGTATGTTTTTTGGTACATGTAATTACTATGAAGTACTCGTTTTTGTTTAAGTGTTTGTGCGTTATATTTGCATCAGATTTCATGTGTGCGGTTTACACGCAAGCAAGAAACTAATGTAACTTATTAGTAATTAACATAAAATTAAGCCTTGTGAATGCGGGTTCATTTATACATGTTATGTTCAATATATATAATATGAAGTACTCGTATATGTTTCAGTGTTAGCACATGTCTTTGCATCAATTATTTGCATGTGTGTGGTATGCACAAGTGCGGCATCCATTAATATTATGTAACAAGATAACTGTATGAATTCATGATCAACTATATTCGATTGTATGCACATCCTTTATTATCAAGAAGTCGTCTTTCTTACCATATAGTACCCAATGACAAATCCTACACTAGATAATCCATTTAATTTGCAGATCCTTTCAAAAAATGGAATATAATAGACTTAAAGTTTTGATAATGCGCCAAGCCTTATAAGCTAATTTGCTAATTAAGTGCGTGCTATACAATAATTCACCCTAAGCATTATTAATTAAATTAAACAACAATCCTATACGTAAGAATGTAAGATAAGGCACAAATAAGCAATAAGACAAGATTTTTGCTTACCTCGGTAATCACTAATCAAACCCAATAGGGCCAACTTTGAACAACCTATAATTGCACTAGATTCGTCCAAATTGAACTAATTTGGCAGATTTAATTAGCTTCTTCATTAATTCCAACTTATTATGAACAAATAAGTAAGGCGCACTCGCTCTAACTAGCTTAACGATAATAATTAGACAAGTATCAAAGCCCCCTTAGTTTATTCCAATCAAACTAAGATCAATATTATTCCGTAGGTGGTTCTTACATACACTTAACATAATCTATATATTGCGCGATTAGCTTTTCTGATACGCATTGACTCGATACTAGTCGATCCAAGAAATGATGAAGCAAAGAAGCTAAACTTTAAAGTCCAATTAAAATGAAAATCTTATAAATGAGCGCATAAATTATGGTCCACGCCTATCATAAGTATGAAAAAGGAAGAGGATAAAAGGAGGGGAAAAAGCTAGATTGAGCAAAGTAGAAAAATATATGGTATAGATTTAATATACAAAAATTGATTGATAGTTCATTCATTATTCATGATCGAACCAATAATCAAAAAGAAATGACAAGAAATTATAAGTGGTGATTGAGGCCCACTACCAATATCAGATAGATGTTGAATGTATTTGTGTTTGTGTCTATTGTCTAGTTAGTGTTAGCTGTTGTGCAGCTTTCTGTGAGTTTGATTGTCCTACCTTTTATCACTACTAGTGCCAGTGTACGTACTAGGATACCCATTATTATCACCATATTATTATCAACCTAATAATTATTCAAAGGTTATATTGTGGAGGTGAAATAATTAAGTGGTTTTGTGACACATGATCATGTACAAATAGGATGTGGAGCCTCTAAGCTATGGTGGAGACTGGAGAGGGAGGTTGTTATTCGCGGTTGCTGGTGGTACGACGATGATGGTGCTTGTACGCGCTAATGAAGCTAGCTATGAGTAATATTTGCTTTATATTGTCTAAGTATCGATCACATTTTGATTTGCTTTATATTGTCTAAGTATCGATCACATTTTGATCATATATAAGCGTAGAATATGCATGTGTGCAACTATATGGCATTTGAGATGAAGCTTATAATCACAAATTTCCTATCATTTTAAAAGCTTAATACATACATATATTACATGTAACTGATATGGATTTTTGCTCCCAACAAATTCGAGATTTAATGTGTTATCTGCGAGGTTTTAATTTATTTCATTTAATTTGAACATTGTTTCAAGATTAAGATTAAAAACATATTAAAATATGTACTCTCGAACATATTAAATCAGTTTGTTATGTACTCCGTTCTTAAACTTGTATTTTTCATACGTATTGTTTGTTAATTAAAAGCTAATTTGTCGTGCAGGCGCGATGCCAAGATAGGAAGCTTGCATGCATGTATAGGTCATCCTATAAAAGAAAAAGAAAAAAAAAAACTTTAATTTAGCAATTACTTGCATTTGTTTGCAATCAAGTTGTGATAATACCTATCAATTGCACAATCAATAGAAATCACTTTACACATTGTACTAACTACTTTAATCAAATATAGTACTTGTATATACTTTTAGAGTATATTTTTTAGTCTATGTGAATATATACCACAGTTGGGTAGCTTGACTAACATGTGTTAACATTCCAAATTGGTCTTTGCATGTGCATGGATGAATCATACTATAAACTGTTACTTGTAATTTTATTGACCTTTTCTTCTAATTTTAATTACACAATTCTCTTCCCACGTGCAGCCATCTGGTAGGAATTTTTGAATATTCCATTTCAGTCTTAAGAAAATCATCCAAGTTTAATTTCATGTTTTAATTCTCAACTATAAACCACCAAACTTATTCAACTTTCATCTTTTTATTAAATTTTTTTTTTTTCCCCACTTGCTTTTATAAACGAATAATATACGAATTACGGAGTAGATTATGTATGTAGACTACTATAGATTATATGGTATAGATAAAAAAAAAAATAAAAAAATAAAAAATAAAATTAAAGAATAATTAATCCGTACACATGTAAAGTATATACACATGTATCAACGGTAATGGATGCAGTAAATTTTATTCTCTAGAACTTAGTAAAGTATTATAAGTATCATACTTCGTACTGTACTACTGTAGTAATTATTAATTTAACTCCTCATCTAATTAGGTCATTAGTGCTGATACATTTGAAAATTGTTTTGGTAATTTTGAATACACTTGGCATTTTCTGCGTACAGTAAGACTGGTTTTGGGGGGATGTTTTAGTGTTAATTTATACAATCACGGCATGTACAGTGTTACTCGGTCGTGTAAGGTTAAAGGTTTGATACACACGTACCACTATTACAAGGGTATATGAAAGTCCTAAGCATACTATGGACAATCTGAGTAACAAGATGTAATATTACTCAATTTGATATTCCTAACTTTTAACCTCTACTCAGATTATTATGAACTTCCGTGTTAGTGGATCATCTCAACAAAAAGTTTAAACTAATGGTTGAGGCCTAAAAATATGTTTTATATTCTGTCATTCAGAACATTGGTCATCATCTCCGCATTTATTTGCCCCGTATGATCCCCCACCTCACCGGCCTCTTTCTCCCTTTTGTTCTCCCTCCTTTTTCGTTATTATGTATGAACTTCATTTGTATTTCGTATAAAAGAAAAAAACAAAGGAGATTGATACATTCAAATGCATTAATGATGCAAATAATTGAAAGCACTTGTATAAATTAAAATACTACGTACTATACGCATGAGTCCAAGATAAATGTCATTATCAATAATGTTTTTACGAGTTTAGGCACTAGGGCAAAGATAAGTGTATTTGAGGGCCAATATGTTCAGAGATATTTTTTTAAAATTAAAAAAAAGTCATAATTGAAATTGACACTTACTATATATAGAGATAAGAATTGTGCTATACTTGGATAGTTGGATGATCTAGTAGCTCACTTCATTTCTTGTTAGTTACAGTAAGATTGTCGAAGCCAATTAGGACATGTTACTTCATTAAGACGGATTAAGATAGAAGCTCCAATATGATGACATAGACAACAATGACAAACTACACTTAAGCTAACAATTTGAATTGTAGCAACCTAGGTTAATTTAATTAAATCAAAAACAACTTTTTTCAAATTTTGTTTACTAGCTTAGTTGGTAAAAGAAACATTAAGAATATTTTTGTATAACTCGTGAAGACGTGAGATTAAGTCGTGTCTACACCCTTACTAGTTTTTTACATGTAGCTTTTTATAACATTTATTTTTACCTTATTTACATAAATTTTTTTATTAACCAGTTATTCAAAATATTTATACTCTGTATTTTTTAAAATTTAAAATAATAGCCGCATATACTTCTTATAAAAAGTCTCCCTCACAACAAATTTAGTTTCCAACTTTTGGCGGAATTGATAGAGCAAATTAATTTCCTTTTTAAAATTGTGCTATGAAGAATTTGAGACTTTAAATTTGAGTAGTCAAAATAGACAACGTAACTATATTATATATGAATATATGATGAGTTGGTCGAGGAGAGATGAATGAGGCTAAGACGCCGGTATGTTGTGGAATAGGGGTGCGGAGTAATCGAGAAGATAAACTACGATTATATCTAGAATTGAATGTAGTCAAATTCTTTGATTAAGCTCTTGTTTGTTTTCTCCTAATATTCCAATTTCAAATTAAACTTGTTGATGGATCAAGTGGCAATCCTATTACTAGGATTTGACATATCCTTGTATCATCATAGGAGTATTTGTAATGTTCGGGTTAGAATAATTTAGATACCTAATATCTAATACCCTAATTCATATTTTATTACTTAATTCCAATCGATGGGGAAATATACATTTATATGGCTTTTATCTTTATTTAGAGGTGGTGTTAATTAATTTGCACTTTTTTCAATGATACTTCGTATATTGTATTAGGAGGGAGGTTCGATTTCTCTATAGAAAATATGAGATGTTTCTTTAATCACATAAATGTTAATTAGACTATACATCACTATTTTATACTTGAATTACCGTTGTTAACTTTTTTCAATCCATTTTTAGTCTTTGTTCTTTTTAGTTGTTTTATTGTGCTATGCTCTACAATGTGTTCTTAACTGCTACGTTGAAATCTGCTCTGATGACCCCTATTTTGCTATGCCCTAAAGCTTAAAAGAACGGGACCTTACTCTTCTTCTTCCTCTTTCTTCCCGCATCAAACTCCATTCAAGGATAAGTGTATTTATTATGAAATGACCTTAGAAAAATGTGCCCATTTTTTTTTTTTTAAAACGCAAAATGAAAATGTGGAATTAAAGTTGAGTAACAACTTTGTGTCAATATTAATGACTCAAGGACAGAGCATGCATGACAGAATTGCTCTGAAAAATATTTTTGCATGATTGAAAGATAACATTGGAGTGCTTGTGCAGTTGTGCTTGACAATGCATACACAAAGAATGTAAATTGAGCCACCAGCATGCATTTATTACCTATAACTTCTTAGAAAGTTAGAAGCAATCTTGCAAGAATTGTTACTTTGGGTGAAATTAGCTACAATTAACTAGACAAATATACTTCGTGTATACCGTATATATATATGACTAAGTAAAACTATGAGTATAAATTGTCACGGATAATGTGATGGATGCATATTATTTAGCTAATAACGCTTTTATTTTACTGATAATCCTTGACTACCTCATACATTTATCTTTTATTACGAAGCTTATGAGTATAAATTGTCACGGATAATGTGATGGATGCATATTATTTAGCTAATAACGCTTTTATTTTATTGATAATCCTTGACTACCTCATACATTTATCTTTTATTACGTAGCTTAATTACTACCACCTAACACACGTGTTATTGTCTCGTGCAGTGTCAACACCAATCGTGTTAATTATCGCCTTCTTGAGCCCTCTTTTAGTTTTGCTTAGCTTGATTCCCCTGCCCAAACTTGTTGCTTGTTGAGTACGTAGTCATTGACTTGAATAGATCAGAGTATACTACACGAACACTATTAAACGAGTTTGGAGAAGGGGAGTACACAAGTCAATGGAAAGCAAGGGCAATGTAAATGCTTGGGAAATTACGAAAGATAAAGACTTTTTATTTTTAGTCACTAAAAAATCAATTCAAGTGTTATTTCTAGGGATAACAACTTCACAGGTATGAGAATTGGTAATAACTCAAATTCATGGAAATAACTCACTTTGGAAATTCATTGGATGTTTCATGCAGATTACAGGGGACTTGGGAATTGGTTTTTTAACGGATATTTCTGACCTTTATTTCTCGATTATTGCCTTCATTTGTTATAAGAATTAGTGTCATGCTTTTACTCAAATCTAACATATTCAAGCATATTCCTTTTTTATCTTCTTTTTGCAATAATTTTGTGGTACAAGCGAATATAGCCAATCTAATGTATGGTTCAGTATATCTGTAATTCTGTATATGGTATCCAACTATCCATTGCATACCAAGTACATTGTTTGTTGCTGTGGTATCCAATATGATCCATATTTATATATAGTTGTATATACATTGTCATTATTATCTTTAATTTACTGATAAATACCAATAGTCAATAGAGAGAGCGAGGGATAGATTAAATGGTCAGAGGTTTCCTTTCAATCTTAGAAAATCCTAATTATGAGTACGTAATGAATCTGATAAGTGTATAGTTTAAAAGTACAAAGTTATATACGAAGTATACAATTAAAACATTGAAATTGAGGGTGTCAACTAAGGGTCTGTTCACATTTACTGAAATGAGCTGAACTGAAGTGATTGGAGCTGAACCGAACTGAACTAAACTGAACTGAATTGAGCTGAAATGAATATTTTATGATAAAGGGAAATAAAGAGCTGAACTGAAGTGAACTGATTGGAGCTGAACTGAACTGAAATTAAGTAAATGTGAACAGACCCTAAGAGTAGATTTCAACTCAATAAAAGATAACGGTGTATTTGGGTAGTCTATTAGTAGATACATAGTACAATTAATTATTATGCTTTTTGGCCTTGTTCTTTAGAGCTACTTTACATTGCTCTTCTAAACCCCGATTTACTAACTCAATTTGCTTTGTTGACAGTTTGACACCAACTTTACTCTGACAAGAATCTCAAAAGAACATGGCCTAAATTGTTAATTTAAGTCATTTGGTAGTACTATCTCGGCAAAATGAATATTTGTCTACCTCTTCAAAAAAAAAAAAAAAAAAAAAAAGGGAGTACTATAGTTGGCAAATTTAAGAGCGGAGTAATTGGGTAGCTTATGCAAAAAGGCGTTGGAATGACGGTAAGGGGTTATTCGTAATTTGTGCAACATAAAGTTAAGGGGAGATTGCAGTAAAAGGAAAGTAAAAGACCAATGTTTGAGTTAAGCGGGAAACAAGACGATGACAAATATTGACCAAATCACTATAACTAACCGGAACAAGAAATGGCGGCAACCAACGTCAATGGCTTAAAGCAACGAACCAGCTCCCGCTCATGCCGCTCCCAAGCCATCGATACGGACTACATCCTACTCCTACTTGTACTATACTCGTCTACTACTCATATTTCTTCTGCCAGACAATCACTTTAGTACAATCCACTCTATTTATATCAAAACAATGGTCCTTCCCCTTTTTTTTCCTAACCAACAATTATACGATTAAATTTAATTATTTATGATGCTCCGTGTATAACAATCAACAACATAATATAACGAGTATATGCTAAGGGTCTGTTCTGATTTATTGAATTGAGCTGAACTAAACTGAATTGGTTGGAGCTGAACTGAACTGAACTAAATATTTTATGAGAGAAGAAAATTAAGAACTTATTGGAGCTGAACTGAAAATAAGCTGAAGAAAACAGACCCTAAATTTATTTGTTATACATTAGCTAAAAATACAAGTCAAAATAGTTGAAAAAGTTATACGGTTAGAAAGACCATGAAATAATGAATTGAAATGCAAAGTGTGTGAAATACGCATTTTTTTTTTTTTTTTTTTTTTTTTTTTTTTGTAAATTGTAATTCAACTTACAAGCATTAATCATCTACCTAACATGTTAGTCATGTAGCCCAATCGGAATTCTAACCTCTAACTAGTATAAAACTCAAAGAACGAAAAATGCATGAAATCAGCAAAATTTATTTAGTTACCAATAGAAGAATACACCTAATGACCTTATTGACCTACCCCACTTGAAGTTGAAACTGTTAAAATAAAAGTTAGAGAAAAAGACACTCTCAATCTCTTCTAGCTCCTCCCCACTTTCCCCCACCCCAAATAATTCAATCAATATTTAAAAAATTTAATAAAGTACATATAAAATTATTTTCTTCTCACTCATTTTTTATTTATTTTATTACTCCGTATTAAAAAAAAAAAAAAAAAAAAAAAGAAAAAAAAAGAAGTGATATTGTTATGTTATTACCAAATCCCCCAAAATTTCACCGACGATAATGCACTACTCTGTGTAGCAGCCTTCTGCTATATCCCGACGACACTGTCTCTGCTGTCAAAGATTCTCTCTTTCTTTTTTACTTTCTCTCTCCTCCTCTTCTTCTTCTTTCTTCTTTCTCTCACCTCATTTCTTTCTCTGTAAACCCTAATTGTGTTTCTCTCTCATCAGATCTCCCTTTCTTAACTCTCCCCCAAATCTTCATTTTTCCCCATTTTCAATTTTTTTATATTATTAATTTAATCAATTTTCTTTCCCAAAATTAAAATTGAATAAAATTAGTTTAATGGGGTGTGCGAGCTCCAAGCTCGACGACCTCCCGGCGGTTATCCTTTGCCGGGAAAGAGTAGACTTCCTTTCTCAGGCGTTGCATCAACGGTACGCATTTGCTGAATCACACGTGGCGTACATCCACTCCCTTAAATCTGTCGGCGATTCTCTTCACCGCTTTTTCGATTCTTCCGCCGGAATTCCTCCGCCGTCGCCGGTTCTTGACCTCCCTCCTCAACGGAAACTCGCCGCCGACGATTTACCCCCAACGTCTGCTGCTCCTGCTATTGATTCCGGTCATCTCTCTCACTCTAATTCCGGGTCCCACCTTCACTTTCACACTGATTCCGATGATGACGACGACGATGATTCTGGTTCTGGGTCACTTCATCATCATCTCCATGATTCCCCTCCTCGAAATTCGATTTTGATTGACGGACCTTCGGAAGCTGACGCCGGCGGCGGCGTCGGAGGTGGGTATATTCCGGGAGGTGGAGGGTATATTCCGGGAGGTGGTGGGTATATTCCGGGAACTGGATTTAACCCGTATATGTATACAAATGGAGGAAATGGGTATAATATGCAAATGAATTATATGAAGAAGCATGTAACGCCGTCTGTATCGTATGAACAGAGGCCGGTAAGTTATCAGACTGAGACAGTACAGTATGGTGATCCATCTTCTTCTTCATCTTCAAGTAATTATTATGATTATTTTGGTGGTGGAGGTGGTTATGGTAATAATTATAATAATAGTATTATTAATAATAATAATTATAATAATAGTAATGGTAATATAAATACTAATAGTAATGGGTATATGAGTTATGGTGGTTATTTTGGGAATCAGGCCCCACCACAACCACCAAGAGGTGGTGGTGGATATGGTGGTTGGAATGGTGGGCCGCCTCCGCCAATGGGGCAAACAAAACAGGCCCCACCACCACCTCCGCCACCGCCGCCTGCGACGTCGGCTTGGGATTTTATGAATTTGTTTGAGAGTATTGATAATCATTATCCATCTTATACTCCTAGTAGGGATTCTAGGGAGGTGAGGGAAGAGGAGGGTATTCCTGATTTGGAGGATGAGGATAATCAGCATGAGGTTGTCAAGGAAGTTCATGGGCATCAGAAGTTTGTTGATGATAGTAATAATGTAGGGGGTAGTGGTAGTGGGGGTGGTGGTGGTGGGGTGGGTGAAGGGAAGGGTGATTTGAAGCGAGCCGAGGTTGAGGAGGTTGTTGGGGTGAGTGAGGGTGATGGTGGTTTGTATAGAGCAAGGCCTAGCGCGTCGTCGCCTGAGAGTACCCCGGTGGAGTATGAGGTTCATATGGTGGAAAAGAAGGTGGTTGGTGAGGAGGGGAAGTCAGAACAGCAAGGTAAAGGCGGTGGAAGGCCCGGGGGTTTTAAGAATGTTTTCGAGGTTGTGAGGGAAATTCAGGTGCAATTTGAGAGGGCTGCCACGTCTGGGGGTGAGATTGCTAAGGTGCTGGAGGTTGGTAAACTCCGGTATCAAAGAAAGAATGCAGCTTACCAAGGTTAGGAGATTGCATTTTACATCAAGTTGTTATATTTGTGAGTTATTTTTGTTTCTTAATTGCTGAAATTGTTTGGTTTTTACCAGGGGGTAAGATTATTAATTCATTTTGATTGGCATTTGTGGTCTGTGAAACAGTTTCTACAAAGATGCTGAATGTGATTACTCCATCATTACCCTCTTCATCAAAAGACGAGGCTTCTCTAGACCTTGATGAAGATGTGCAATTGCGATCGGCTAATCTTTCAGCTACCTTGCAAAAATTGTATCTTTGGGAGAAGAAACTCTTTGACGAAGTCAAGGTATATACACTTTTATTTTCACCAAATAGTTAATATTTGACCTGGTTTATGCTTACTAATACAATTGTTCAACGTTTTGATGGATAATTATATGTTACTGTTGAAGGTTATTGTTGATCTGTTGTATTTTATTTGTTGTTATGCTTAATGGTCGTTCAAGAATCAGGATCTGTTATTTCCAATCTGAGGCTTTACTATTAAAAAATTGTTAAATTTGATTATACGATAAATTTGATTGTAATGCAAAAGGTTGTTTGGTTAATGGTAGAGGATGTCTTTGTGTTGTGATTGTAGCTACAATTCCAATATTGCTACGCGGTTGTTAATTAGGTATCATGAAAGGGTTAGATTGTGAAGAAAATGTAGTTGGATAATATGGGTGGGTTGAGAGTTTGATTTGGGCAAGCAATTGTAATTTTGTAATGAGTTTGGCTTGCAAAGTAGACTTCCACACTTTCTAAATTAATGCTTTTTTGCTGACTGTCCCTTCCTATAGTATACCTGGTCAAGAAATGCGCAAAATTTAATTTTGGCAGCTCAGATTTTTTTTCCTAATTCAATGCATGACGAATTGTTGTGTGCAAATTTATTTCCTAATAATGCTGATGACGAAGTCAATTAAGCTGCCGAAAATATTCTATTTTATATCATCTGCTTTCTTTGCGATTGTACCTCTTTGCTGTGGTCTTCAACGTATTTCTTACTCTATTGCTCTCCGGACTGATAAATCTATCTGGTCTTATATGTACATGAGCTTCAAAATTTTATATATGCATTTATTGTTTGTAATTCTGTTTGAATGTTGATATCTGATACCATACATAGTTGTTGCTAGAGTAGAATCTCTTGGTTTCTGACCCATCGCTATGAGTCAAGCAATCTTTTGAGTGGAGATTTTTCAGTTGTATGCTCTATGCTTTTATTTTTCATTGTGGATTCATATATTTTTTATGTGTTTTGGTGAGGTGGGACTGGGGGGTGGGGGGGGAGAGAGAGAGAGAGAGAGAGGGGAGGGGATGTGTGATTTACTCTCCTTTTCAATTTTAGTAATTCTTTCAGTTTGCCGAATCTGCTGCTATGTTTTTTCATTGATGAGGAGTAATTTGGTTCATCTCTGTACCCAATGGTCACTTCTTCATGTCGTCATGCTTTCGCTGTACAGGCTGAAGAAAAAATGAGGGTTTCACATGATAGAAAATTGGCAAAATTAAACCATTTGGTTGAAAAAGGTGCTGAACCCACCAAGATAGAATCAACAAGAAGCGTGGTGAGGAGTCTGTCCACAAAGATAAGAATTGCAATTCAAATTGTTGACAGGATCTCAGTAAAAATAAATAAACTCAGAGATGAAGAGCTGTGGCCTCAGTTGAATGAGTTAATCTTAGGGTAAGTGATATTTTATCAAGTTCTTTCTGTTGTTTGTCTAATTGTCTTTGTATATACACCGATTAAGATAGTTCACTTCTGTGGCTTTAAGACTATTATTTTAGAAAGGCATTAAAGTAATATAAAATGGAAGAAAGCCACTGGTAATGTTCAACTTTCAGTCTCCAGACCACACAGAAATTATTGCATGCTCTTGCATTATAACTTTCATGGATTTTATTATTGGTTCTTTTTTAGATTCCCTTGATCTTTCTTGGACGCTCTTTCTTTTTCTCACTTTACTCACCCTTTTCAAACTCTTCCAAGTGATTGTCTTGTTATATTCCTTTCTTTATATTGTACGATTCCTTATGATGATTCATGTTAGTCTACCCCAAATCATATTGGGACTAAGGCTTTGTTGTTGTTGTTATTGCATGTTCTTGGACCGATACTCCCCCCTCTCACTCTAAGGTAGTTACCTTTTGTGTGTCAACAATCTCTTCATGAGAGAATGGGGCATTGATACTTGGACCGTGCAATAAACTCTTCAGTCCACAGCTTAATTATGTACTCATACTTCCACACTGTGTGCTCCACTCTTATAATTATTGGATTGATTCTGGAGCTAGTCTCTTAGTTAAAGTATACGCCAGGCACAGATAATCAAATTTGGTACTGGTAGCCTGTTGGCCTTGTATTTTAGTTGCTTTCTTGAGGATGTAGATAACATATGTAATTATACCGATAGTAAGAGATTGCTCTTGAGGATAAATGCACTCATGTCCTTTTTATTAGTCTCGATCTCATGGATTAGCTCATTAGCATCAATCCATACTCCGTATTGGCCGTAACAATTTTATGAGAGAGATTTGTAAATGAATGACGTGAGTACTTGTTGCTTCAGTTCAACACCAGTGCACCCCAAGGGAATGTTTGACTTCAATATGGACATAGAATAACTTCTAGTATGAATTTAATGATGACTGGTATAATTTTCTCTTATAGTACATTTAGATTTTAGAAAGCAGGCTTTGACATCTGTAATTTGTACATAGTGTCATTGGGTAGAGATGGGTTGCCGTTGAAAAGAGTTAAGATCTTTAAAACAACTCTATCAGAGTCTTGAAGCTGAGGTAATATTTGAGCAAGTTCAGCCTTGAAGAATTCACACTTGGAATTTTTTTAAAATGTTCCTTGTAAGCTTGTAATGAAATCTAGAGTAAGGTTTTATTTGACTGAAATATCGATATTTGGTACCTAGTTGAGGGTCGAAGCCTCTCT
Organism: Chenopodium album; assembly: GCF_948465745.1. Taxonomy (NCBI): domain Eukaryota; kingdom Viridiplantae; phylum Streptophyta; class Magnoliopsida; order Caryophyllales; family Amaranthaceae; genus Chenopodium; species Chenopodium album. The sequence continues at coordinate 71,112,945 of NC_137842.1, read as the reverse complement.
TCTGAAATCTGATTGCCACATTGCGAGCTGTTATACTTGAGTCTATATGTGAGTTGTATTGTTGTTGATATTTTCCACCTATGCTTTCTGTTTATTATCTATGCTTCCTGTAATAGTAAGTTTACCCCATCCTTGGAAAATTTGTTCATGACATAGAAAATGTCTTGTGTGGATCATTCTATCCATTTAATTACTTGTTTCTCCTTTTTAAATTAAATTAGAAAGGGTATGGATTTATGTGGCAATGATTTGTCTAATATATCAGTGAAACTGGTTTTTGCTGCAGATGTTTGTTGTGTGTCAAACCTGTGACTGGCTGCTGTAGAGTGAGATTTACATTAATGGAAAATGTTTTTGGCAGAAAGCTAGAACCTTGGGGTTTTTTTTTTTTTTGGAAGGGGGGGGGGGGGGGGGGGGGGAGGGTTGATTTTGTACATCATCTGGCTTCATTAGTTCATAGTCTGAAATCCAATTGATGATAATTTGCGATTGTAGGAGGGATTCAATGAATTAGCTCTAAAGCTAACATTCCTTGACTTCTAACCTCTTTTGGGGGTCTTATCTGTGATTTGGGTTGCTTGATGACGTACTTAATCCTTCCTCTATTTTGAAGCTTTCAACGTTATCATGTATTGATCAATTGCTGCCAAGTTTGTAATTCTTCATATTTTGCTTTCCTATGATATAATGTGGTCTGCTGGCTAACTTTTAGTTTTTTCTTATTCTTTCTTCAGCCTGAGCAGAATGTGGAAAGCCATGCTTGAATGTCATCACAGTCAGTGCGAGGTAATTGACGGGGCAAGGGGTCTAGATGCAGTTGCATTTCCTAGCAATCCAACAGACACGCATCTGGAAGCTTCTTTGCAGCTTGAACATGACCTTCTAAATTGGACATACCGGTTCACAGAATGGATTGGTGCGCAAAAGGGTTATGTCAGAGCCTTGAATCGTTGGCTTCTAAAATGTATTTTGAATGAACCCGAAGAAACAGCTGATGGAGTAGCTCCTTTTTCACCTGGAAGGGCAGGGGCACCTCCTATCTTTGTTATATGCAACCAGTGGGATCAATCATTGGAAAGAATATCAGAGACATCTGAGAAAGATTTGATTGATTCAATGCGTGTCTTTGCCATGATAGTTTTACATTTCAGAGAACGGGACAGAGGTGAATTACGGCAGAGAATGACAGCAAATAGAGATATGGAGAGGAAAGTTAAAAACTTGGAGAAAGAAGACATAAAAATGCAAAAGAAGATGGTTCTAGCTTCTGGGGATCCTGATGGTCTCTCCTTATCTGGCAATGTTGTTTATCAGAGTGATACCAGCAGCAAGACTAGTTTACAGGCTGGTCTACGGCATGTATTTGAGGCCTTGGATAGGTTTACAACAGATTCCGTGAAAGTTTATGAGGAGCTCCTTCAACGCACTGAAGAGGTGTTACGAGAACATGGAAATGTTTCATAGTTAACATTGCAGTAGAATCGCGTTGATAAAAATTCTCAATACTTGCTTGTTGAATCTGCTGTATGCTGTTCCTCGGTGTCTTGTGCAGCAACACCCCGAAATTTAAAGCAAGAGCTTTGGCTTTGGTGAGGAGTTGGATAGCCATTGCCTAAGCAGGTAAATCGTAATTACTTGAATTTTGTAACGATAGGAGCTATAGTTTAGGACTTTCTGGGTTGGGGGGACGCAAGTCTTGTCTTTGTAAGTGCCCAGAATTTAGAGATGTACGTGTATAGAAAATCTTAGGGATCAGGTGTAAGAGTTATTTAGTTGTACAGAATCTTGGAGACTGACATTGAGGCCTATTTATTACATACACCGATAGGAAGTTCTTCTGGAACTGGTGATTGAAATTTGTTGTTATTCATAATAAAGCGGTTTTGGTTCCCTTGGATCGATTATTATTATGCAGCTCGTGTTCATTTTTTGTAACCATTGTAGTTTTACCAGCATTTGGACAACCTGCAAAAAATTGGAACTCAATGTGAGAAACTCGTCCTTCTGCTAGATCCCTCTCACTTGTAAGTAGTAACTGGGGTCTTTGTGCATGTGAAATCTGTGTAAAATCAAGACATTTTCATCTTATGGCACTCAACTAGTCATACAACCAATCATTATTAAGTGATGATTTTGCTCAATCTATTATCCCGTTTCACCTTTTTCATTAATTTCTAAGAGTAGCAAATTTCCACCCATAATTCTCCAAGTTCCATTCTCACATGCCAAACGCCCCGTTAAGAAAAATGCAAAATATAACCATGGCTTAATAAAAAAAATAAAATAAGAATCTTATGAAAACTCCCTTCTTTACTTGAGTAAAGCTTTTGGGCTATCATGAGTGATTAACGTTTTGTGTAATGATATGTTTTGACCAATATTAACTTTTAGTCACAATTGACTAACAACTAATGTTGCTCAATTTTGAGAGCATTTGAGAATAAAATATTGATGTGTCCGAGAAAGAATACTTAGTAATGAAATTTGCAAGGAAATATTATGTAACGGAGTATATGTTGAAGTTTTTTTAAAAAAAAAATTGGAATTAAAGTTTGTTAGTGGTCTAAATACACAATATGACTAATAAATTTGTGACTCTCCTACTTTTTCATTTGTTATAGCAGCTTAACATCTTTCTGTCTTCTAAAAATTATCATCATATGTTTTTGTATGAAACAATGTCATTGTATGTTTCATATTTTTGATCCATATTTCAAAAACACAAATGGTAATAATTAATCTAATATTTAAATAACATAAAGAAAATTAGATTATATGGACATGTGAATGATTTGATAATGATAAGATTAGAGAACAAATTGTCCATAAAATAAAGAGCTAAACGACTGAACTTTCATAATCAAGAGGTTATTTCTCACTCAAAGACAAATGGAAGACGCAACAAAGCCGAAATACGCAAATCCTTTCCATGTTTTCATACTTCGGCCCAATGTTTCATGATGCTGCACCTTGTATGGAAAAATCCCAATAACCAAGGTGCCTTTTATGCCCAATAATTGAGGGGAATAGAGCCTAACACAATCCTATTCAAGATTTCAAATCCAAGCACCATCTAAGGCAGTTTGATATCCTAATACTAATTGGATGATCGACTAGTTTAGGTCGTTAAAGTTTGGTGTTATTCAAAATCTAATATCGAATCCTATTGTCTACATAATTTATTCTTATGGCTCTTTTCACGCACAAAAATCCCCCCGTATTCACTTAAGTTGCACAAGGCATTGATTTTTTTTTTTTTTACCATCCTCATATTAAGTACGAAATATTAACTTATGAATACTGCAATCACATATGTAGTAATGAAGTATAACACATACTTTCTCCATATTATATAACATTGCAATATTTCTTTTGGTTTTCGCTACTTCAATGTATAAATTCATATTGAAATTGTTAAAATTGTTGATTGAAAAATGATATTTTGAAATATACATTGAGCCCGTTGAAAAAAAAAAAAAAAAAACAAAAAACACATCGAGAGTAATTTAGTAACATTTCACGTGATAGCTAGTGTTAGTTATTTGTATATAGATTGATAATAAAATATAATTTAAGTAGCATATATGCATAATGAAGTTAAAAACGCTATGGCATCCATCCCATCACCGGGCAACGATTATCATTATCCCATTGAAAAATTTAAATAAATGGGTGATCATTAAATCTTTATTACGGAGTACCCATTAAGGTGTGGTGTATATAATAAATATAATTTAACATCTCATGTTCCTACCAAAGAAATAATAATTAGCTTTGTTGAAAGAAAAAAGTGGGTTGACAAACATAAATCCATCTTCTTAAATCTTAATTATTACATCTTTCATTAGAAAAAAAAAGATAGAATTTGGAGTAATTCACTATTAAGATTTAAGATGGTCCAAAGAATTAATTCTTTAACAATATTGTACAAAAAGTACAAAATGGTGGTCCATTAGCCATCTCATATAATCGAGAATGTCAATTTTTGCTTTGTTGTTGTGTTGGAAGACTAATAACCTATTCTCAAATCAATAACTTCTTTGTAATTGTTGTCAATTGAAAAGCACATCTAAATTAAGGATGAGTTTAAACATTGGGTATATACAAGTATTTTGCTGATATTAATATCAAGGCATGAGTAATCGAAAACGACTTACGAGTTATGATGTAATATACGCTTAATTTTTCATGTTAATAAAATGTAACGACACCATGAACAAATGCAAGTAGTATCATAAACGCATTCCCCACTTGGTACCTTTAATTTTAGGGGCCGTTTGGTTGGGGGTAATCAGGAAAGGGAATGTGAATCAACTGGCCCGATTCCCTTTGTTGATGTTTGTTTACCACTTTCTTTCATTCCCTTTCCTCTCTTCATTACCCCAAATCCCTCTAAGTTCATTCCCCCCCCCCCTAGACTTTTCCATTCCATTCCCTAGCCACCACCACACCACCACATCACCACCTTCCTACCTCCACACACCACCGAGAAACCCAACCACCGCACCACCCATTGCTTCGCCGCCTCTCCGACGACGTTCGTCGCGTCTCCGACGACCTTCGCCGCGTCTCCCCCTCCCCGTAAAACACTCTTCTACTCACGCAAACACTAACCCAGCCCCTAAAAATCCCTCCCTCTCCCTGCAAAACCGCCGTCCGACCCTCCCCCACCCTCAAAACCCTAGCGCGGCTAGGGTTTCGAGGGTGGGGGAGGGTCGAACGGCGGTTTTGCGGGGAGAGGGAGGGATTTCTAGGGGCTGGGTTAGTTTCTAGGGTTTTCGGGGTTGATTCTCAGGGAAGAGAGTGCTGCGCGTGTGCGGTGGAGGGCGGCGAATGTGCGGCGGAGGGCGGCGAAGGTGCGGCTGGTGGTTTGGTGGACGGATGGTGGCTACAAAAGGTGGAAAGTGAATGAATTAGGTGGTTGTGTGGTGGTTGTGGGGTGGTTGTGTGGTGGTGGGTTGATGGGATTGTTTCCCTTTGTTTCTAAAACAAACAACATAGAGAATATTGGGTATTTTCATTCCATTCACTTCCATTCCCTTTGTTCATTCCATTCCGTTTACCCCGGGTGAACCAAACGACCCCTTAATGAATCTTAATTATCGAATTACTGACTCCTAATCATATCTAACGAATGACATGCTTCGCTTCAAGGCAACAATCATTCACTAACATTTGTCAATTATTCCGTAATGTTTAAATTTAGCATTTGAAATAATTCTGTATGAATACTCTCTTGAAAAGGGTACTTCAAATCTTTTTAACTCAATCAATCTCAAGTTACACTCATTTGACATAAGAGCATATCTCTTTAAAAATTACTTGTCATGCTTTACTTTCTCTTTTTACCATCATTGATTATTGTCACTTTTGCCTTTTGTTCTACTCAAATTAACTTCTTGTCTAACTATTAGTCTGTTAAAGGGGATTATTCCAGCTAAATCTTCTCCAAAAAGGCAATCATATATTCATATTGAATGTGTCGTAGGGGAAGGAAAAATATCGGATGTTTTTAAATAGGGTAATGATATATGTAGTCCTTACGCTATATATAGGCATTAAATATACTTTTTAAAATAGAATTAAGTTGGGAATTCATGATAAAATCACGTGTAAATCGGTGTAATTAATATTACTTTATCCTCGATATTTCTTTTTTTATCTTCTTATACATAACCCTTAGAGCTATGTTTATCAGATCATTTTCCTTTTAAATAAAATTAAACCCTTATCCTTATAACTTTATAATTAAGTTTAGTAAGTCATGTTTTAAAGAAATGACAATAAATAAAATTACTATTTCTACATGAAAATTATTGACCAAATTAAGAATTATTTATAGTGGTTAAAATTGTCCTAATGATTAAAAGACACAATTTACAAGAATAAGAAAAACAACAAGATCAAGATAACGAATAATCAAGATATATAGGTTAATAGTGAATTTTTTTATTTAATTAAGGCAATAAAAAATCCATGAATGGAGAATATGTTCTTGCTCTTTATTTTGAGTGTAAGAATGTAACATACGCAAAGCAAATAATAATGTACAAGTATACCCTAGCTAGATTAGCTTAGCTATAGCTACAAAAACTAGAGAATCCAATGATGATCACGGAAGATTATTAACAGGTTAAAACCATATTAGCTGTCCACTTTCATTTGCTAATACATGATTTAATTATGCACAACAATATTATTAAAGGTAACCTCATTCATTAAATTAATAAATAATCTTTAATTATAAATTATTTGACTTAATTGCTTTGGATCACCCACTTTCAAGGAGGGGCTTGTATATTGATCTGGTTTATTCTGGTACCACTATTTTCATGGTTGTATAAATTGTGACACGTATTCATATGTTGTGATACCTTCGAATACAACATTTTTATTGTACCGACCAACGCTTTAATTTGTTCTTCACCCTCATATATATTCTATACTCATGACTCATATGGCTAAAAAGCTATGTTTGCTATTAACTTTTTGAAGAAGAAATAAACTGTTAACCCCACCCAAGTTTTAGTTTATTGATGGAAATAAATGATAATAGTATTTTCTTTTATTTACAATGTCATGTATATGTTGTTATTGTTACTAAGCTACTTACTAGTGTAAGTAGTGTCGATACTTTTTTGTGTTAGCCAAATATTGTACGATTCTTTATTTTGAACCCGAACTTAAAACTTTCGTTTTTTATAATATATTTTTATCTTTCTAGATTTATTAGCGTAATTTTAAAATGTATCGCTTTTGATGAAATTTTAATCTGTTTTCATGAACACATTCGACTAAGAAATTACAAAGTGAAGAATAACAATCAATTAATAATAATAATGATGATGATATGACAAACAAATAAGATGATTAGATTTGAAAAGTAAGAAGTGAATAAGTGAGTATGAAAACATAGTTCATCGAGGATGAAGACACCATACGAATAAATGGCAACAACCTTGACCTGCGGCAAAGGTAATCTCATCACATCTCTCATCTTTTAAATACGTGTTGTACTTTTTTAAGAAATTCCAAAGACTCTTGTTGAAATCACCCATCTATGGAGTATCCTGTTGTTTTCTTTCTTTCTTTATTTTTTTTACAGTAAAATAAACTCATTTAATTTATACCTCGTATAAACAGTTTAGTAAAATACGTTGATACGTATACGAAAGGTTCTAACCCTATACATTCCGTAATTTGCATATGTATGTTTTTTTTGGCGAGTAGGATGAGCTGTCTTATCGATTGTAACATCCCACATGTCAACCCAATCGAGTTATTGACTAAGCACTTTAAGAGTAAGGAGAAAAGATAAAGAAAATGTTGATAACTATCCTAAAACTGTCCCTAATAGAGATTGAACTCTTAACTCTCAACTTCGAGCTGGAACACTCATGCTAAACTTTGCTTGGTACATGTACGAGAATTTTCTTAATTACTTAACACCGAGTACTTTTTTTTGAGATAATTTGGGAGCAAAATATACTTTGTCTCTTCCTAGCTTCAAAAAAATAAATAAATAAAAAATAAAAAATGTCTCTTACTACCGTCCTTGTTATACACGGCAAGTCAACTAATTTGACAAATATAGTATTTCCATTCCTACCAAAAAGGTTTTCTGATGAATTTCTTAGTACCTTGATCCTCAATAATGAAAGTCTCGCCAATGATCATGAATGATGGTCAGCTTAATTGTATACTTAATATGTTTAAATCTCTTATTTACAAGCTAATTTTCTCCGAGTCAATCAACAATGTAATTTTCATAGAGGTATAAGGAAAAAGTAACTATGCTTTAGTGATTTTACTTTTCTTTTTGACAAATTAGTGATTTTACTTGACAAGGGTATTTTGTGTGGATCATAAGTAATTGTATAGAGCTTTTGACTGTAATCCCAAAGAAATTTACATATAATTGGTTACAAAACCCACAACACCAAAAAATTAGAGTGGAAATACAATACAAGTAGCAAAAATTTACTTAGCCATATAAAGTCAAAAACCATACTAAGGGTCTGTTTTCATTAGATTATTTTCAATTTATTTTAGTCAATGAGAACATGCCCTAAATCACTTTTCTAATAAGATTGTAGTGATTTGATAACTAAAGGTCTATTCTCTTCAACTTAATTTCAGTGCAGCTCCAATCAATTTAGCTCAGTTTGATTTTTAATTTCCTTCTCTCATAAACAATTCATTTCAATTTATTTCAGTTCATAATAGACCCTAACACTAGTTATTGATAAGTAGTTGTATTTCAAAACTTGAATATAACCATATAATGTACTCGTATGTTGTAATTTTATACGCGCTTGCATACTCATAGAGTGAAGTCATATGACTCAACGTATTACACCGAGGACCAAAGATTGATGCACCAACCAGGGCAACCACTACACAATTACACTTCAAGTACTCAAGTAGTCAAGTACAACAACATTAACTAGCTTTATAATATCAAATCTTTACACTTGTAATCAAATCAAATACACCAATTATACAACAAAATATAAAAGCCCTTACAACAAAATTAAATTAAACACCCACTAGACTTATAAAACAAGAATCTTACAACCAATTCCTATTTTCCCACTTTCCATTCACATTTTTCCTTCACTTTTCTCTTTCTCTCTCCTCCCTCTCCCGTGCCTTTGTGAATATGCACACGGTTGGGCTGAATTGGAAAGACAAACTCCATAATTTTACTCTCTCTCTCCTCTTTTTCTCTCACTGATTGAGCTTGCTCAAAGCTGCCAGCCTACTCAAATGCTTTTCCTCTGACAATCACCTCAAAAATACCCAATTTTTTTAATAAAGGAAGAAATTTTAGAAACACCCATTAATTAATTTCTTCATGGGGTGCTGTCAATCCTCTGAAATTAAACACCCTTTTAACAGAAATTCTAACCCACCTTTTCACCACCAGCAAACGCCGTCTACGGCTGACGTCGGTGGAGTTGACGGCGGCGGCGGCGGTGGAAGTGGGGTTGTTGTTGGTGGAGGAGGTGGTGGTGGAGTTCCTGCCTTTGCTGAGTTCTCTTTTGCTGACTTAAAAACAGCAACAAATAATTTTAGTACAGAAAATATAGTGTCAGAAAGTGGTGAAAAAGCGCCTAATCTTGTTTATAAAGGCCGTCTCAAGAATCAACACTGGATTGCTGTTAAGAAGTTTACCAAATTAGCTTGGCCTGATCCTAAACAATTTGCGGTCCGTTTTTGATTTGATAATTTATATGGGTTTTGCATAAAGTTTGTATCTTTTTTGGGGTACATTGTTTTATTGGGTTTATTTGGGCATAATCTTATCTGGGTTTGTTTTTATTCATGAATTTGTTGATTAAATTGTTGATACATGGTTTATTTGGGCAAAATGATTTCAGGTGTTTGGTAATTTTGCTGTTAAAATTGATGATACATTGTTTCTTTTATGTTTCTGGCAAAATGAAGTTGGGTTTTTGTAAGTTATGTTGTTTTTAAGGGTTCAATGCATTTGCTTTTGTTTCCTTTTTGCTGGCTTTTATGCTTTTTTTTTTTTAGCATAAAATTGTGATACATTTTTGGGAAAAAGTTTTATCTGGGCATTTTTTAAGGCTTTTAGGTATTTTTGTCTTTTTTTTGGTGGCCTAGTCTAGTGTTTGATACATTGTTTATTTTGTGATTGTTATAATTGTAGGAGGAGGCTTGGGGAGTTGGTAAATTAAGACACCAAAGGCTTGCAAATTTGATTGGATATTGCTGTGATGGTGATGAGAGGTTGCTGGTTGCTGAGTTCATGCCTAATGATACTCTTGCCAAGCATTTGTTCCACTGTAATTTGTTCTCCCATTCCTGCTTGTTGCTTCTAACTTATCCTTCCAACCGATTTCCGGCCCCGGATGTCGGTGTAGGGTTCTTGCTCTCTACTTTGATGTGAAGATACATAACTATCTGATCATGTTATTTAGATTTTGCAAATCTTTTTATGTGGGATAAGTCTTATGCAGAAGAGAATATTGGTCTTTGAATGACTTAAATGTTGTGACAGATTTTTATGGGCAAACATGTTTTTTTGCCCATGTTTGTTTCTATTGTGGTAAGGCAGATGCCCCTTGGTGGTCCAAAGCAATGTTGTAAGGAATGGGATTTATGCTCTATCTTGACTCCATGTGATAGGTGTTAATTCATTAAATGATGCTGTGGTTTGTTTCTTCTTTGTTTTTAGCTCACTCATAGTATTTATTGGTTGATCTCTACTTTATGGAGGGTGTACTAACTACATTATATCTTGGTTGCTGTGCTTCCATACTGCATTGATTGTATATCGGGTTTCTGGTTGTCCGGAGTGTAGAAGGTTTGAGCCATATATTTTGAGCAAGTGCTCATTGGAACTTGTTGACTTTGGTCTGTGGTCTATATAGCTTTTTGAGAGTCATTTGCCAGCTTATCAAGTAAAAGTTGAGTTGTTAGCAGATTGGTCTGCTGATGAAGTTCACATTGCTCAATCATGTTTTCTGAAATTGTGAGACTAATTTTTATCATTTTATGGATAATTGGACATTGATTGTACTATCTGCTGCAAGGTAAAGCACGGATAAGGGCCATAATTATTAATGATCAATCTCCTCTTGACTTGAATTAGAGGAATTAGTAAAATTGGTATGTCATATTCTGATGTGACAACTGACAAATGTGATTGCTGGTGAGTGGTGACTGCCTGACTGGGGTATTCTAACATGAGTGTTTACAAAGATTAGAGTTATACATTGCCTTGCTAGTGAGGAAATTGTGCTGAACTTGGTTATGCTTTTTTTTTTTTTTTCAATCTTTCAAGCTCGTGTAAACAACATATTATCAGTAATAATTTCTCGAGTATCAAATATTAAGTGTGACTAAAAAGGTCGTTTTTTTTTACTGTCATTTAGGTACAGGTTCTTGTTCTTGCTTAGTTATTAATTTGTTGCATTTATAATTCATAATTGGTGATCAACTTTGTTAACATTCCTGTTAGAATTATCTTATGCCTATTTTTGTTTTGCAGGGGAAAACCAGACAATTGAGTGGGCAATGCGACTGAGAGTAGCTCTCAATGTTGCTGAAGCCTTAGATTACTGCAGTTCTGAAGGTCGTCCATTGTACCATGATCTAAATGCTTATAGGGTTCTCTTTGATGAGGTAGGATCATTGAAATCCAAAAAACTTTGATTCCTTTAGTTCTCTATGCATTCACTTAATTTTTTGTGATTTTTTGGTGGCTGTTGTAGAATGGTGATCCTAGACTTTCATGTTTTGGATTGATGAAAAACAGTAGGGACGGAAAAAGTTACAGCACCAATCTTGCCTACACTCCTCCAGAATATCTTAGAAATGGTAATCACTTCTCAGTTCTGGTTAGCCTATTTATTCTGTAAAAAAATTTCTCATCCATCCCAAAGTAGTTTGAGTAGTTCCGACTACTTTCTTGTATATTTAATAGTGTCTTATAGTTATAGTAAATGTTATATCTTATGCTCATATTGTTAAGTTGTTCATTTCATTTAGAAAAGAAACTGATATGTAGTATTAGAATTTAACAGGCGTTATGAACTTTTTTACATCTGGATTTGTTGTGTGGCTGCTTTGGATGTTTCTCTCTCTGGTAACCAAAGTTTATAAATGCATCTATAGTTATGACTATTTGACATGAGTAGAAGTGCAGAAGTGGTGTAAAGCTTGGAATTGTTAATCAGCTTGGAAAGGGTTAAGGGTCAATAAGGTCAAAGCACGGGGATATGAGAATATTTTCCAAGTTCTGCTAGGCTATAGAATGATTTAGATATGTTAGCTAAGGACAGATTTTAGGCATTTTGTATTTCATATCGACAGATGTCCTATCTGGGATATGCTATTCTAGAAAAGATAGTCTCGAGACTTCACCCCGTTTAAGCTGGCTAGATCAAGTCATGACTGGGAGCTGCCATGAACCCATAGGCAATTTGTGGCTTTGTGCAATGCTTCTGTATGGCTTTATTTTTAATATGGAAAATATCATGAATTAAGGATGTTCATTACAATACAAGAAAATATTATAGCAAAATTATACTCCATAGGAGTAACACACAATATCTTGGGGAAAATTAAAGGACTCTTAATCTATCTATTGGGACATCATTACTCATGGTTAACCACACACTAGTGAAATACTGGCATGCCTAAGTAGCAAGAACTTTGTGCACGAGATCCGTGCAGTACTGTGCTTGCATTGTACAGTACGTAGTTCTATTACAAAATGATTAGTCTTCAAACCTCATCAAGCTGTATTGAGCAAAACTGCCAATCTCACACCCCCTCCCCTCATATCCTCAAAAAACAAAGTGGTAAGTTTTGGGCTGATATTCTAGCATGCAATACCTCTGACATCCTCTCTTTGTATTTCAGGAAAAGTTACTCCTGAAAGTGTTATTTACAGCTTTGGTACTATTCTTTTGGACTTGTTGAGTGGAAAGCACATACCTCCAAGTCATGTAAGTAAAACTTTGTCTCTTGATTTTACATGACTGCTATATGATTGATCAAGTTTTGTTCATGTTTTTATCCCATTGGTAATGACATAAACATAATTAGTTTATCAATTGTGTAATACCAAAGCTTGCTGTTGCATCCAGCTTTTGCAAGCGTGCATTTCTCCCTCAGAAAAGAATCACCTTGTGTGCGTTCTTTTGTGTTTATTTATTTATTTATTTATTCCACTTTTATGTAACATATAATTTATAAAACTTGTCGTAACATGAAGAGTTTTGTAATCATGGCCAACCTCCAATAATATACAAATGGATTCAGTAACGATGAAGTATGAGTTCTTATTCTGGAATTGCAGCTTATTTCAGAGATATTGCCTGCATTAATTTATATTGATAAGATAGTTGATTATAGATGTGGGGAGTTGTGGACTTCTATATTAGTGTATAAAAGCTGGGTTTTCTTCTGGATATGAAGTGATCTGGCTTAATAGCACTATTGTTTTTCTGGCTGTATATACGTTTTTTTTTATATATATTTTTCCATACTCATTTTTGGTTGAAGTGGTTATTCTTACTTCATGTGCCTTTTTCATTTAGGCCCTTGACATGATACGTGGCAAAAATATAATCCTATTGATGGATTCCCATTTGGAGGGAAAATTTTCCACTGAAGAAGCCACTGTAGTTGTTGATTTGGCATCTAAATGTTTGCAATATGAACCTCGGGAGAGACCAAACACCAAGGATCTTGTTTCAACACTTGCCCCATTGAATACAAATCCAGAAGTAAGGACCTACTACTCTCTTTTACTGGAGTTTGTCCTGTATATTTCTTTTGCAACATTATCATCATTTGTAAGAAAATTGGGGCTACTTGATTTCTCTCTTTCTCTGCCATATTAGAATGTACATTTTTCATATAATTCATCATGGGCTTCTGCCATTATTAAATGTAATACTTGACATTCAGGTTGCATCACATGTCATGCTTGGGATATCACAGCAAGAAGAAGCACCCTCTACCCCACAGCGACCTCTTTCGGCGATGGGTGAAGCATGCTCTCGGAAGGATCTCACAGCAATCCATCAAATATTGTTTATGACACACTACAGAGATGATGAGGGAACGAATGAGGTACTTGAACTATATATACTTATATTTAAATTGTGTGTTTTTTCCTTTACCTAATTTTCTTTTGGTTCAGCTGTCTTTTCAAGAATGGACACAGCAAATGAGAGATATGCTGGAAGCGAGAAAGCGTGGAGATCATGCTTTTAAGGAAAAAGACTTCAAAACAGCCATTGACTGTTACTCTCAGGTAATGTCATGCTCTTTAAACCATGAAGTTTTCTGGATTATTGACCTACACGTAGGACGAACTAAGCAACTAACTTTCCTGAAACGTATTTCATCTTAAAGCGTAAATTATCTCTTAGACATACTGCCCTAAATTTAAGACTTTCAAGAAAACTTAATTTAGTTGCGACTATCCATTGAAAAAAAAATCCTCAGAAGGAGAGAGATAAAGGATATATATAAAGGGAAAATGAAACTTGAAACTATGACTGTTTCCTGCTGGACTGAAAGTCTGAAAGTCAGTAACTGACCTTCATATTAAATTGGTTCTTTCATTGGCAAAAACTTGTAAATTTTGGGGTTTTGATGAATCTATCCCTTCTTTTTTCCCCTTCTGTTCGGGTTCTCCTTTGGGACAGTTTATCGATGTGGGGACTATGGTTTCACCAACTGTATATGCGAGGAGAAGCTTGTGCTACCTCATGAATGACCAAGCAGATGCAGCCCTTAGAGATGCAATGCAAGCACAGTGTGTGCACCCTGATTGGCCAACAGCCTTTTATATGCAGTCAGTTGCCCTTGCTAAACTAGACATGCAGAAGGATGCTCTTGATATGCTAAGCGAAGCATCTGGCCTTGAAGAAAAGAGGCAGAAAGGTGGAAGAAGTTAATCATCCGAAAAAGGGTAGATTGACTCTTCTCTGAACCCGAGTGTCTGTAAAATCTGAGATGGAAACAGAAGATTCTTATTGATGCAAAAATTGCATCATGTTATACTTTCGATTGTATGATTGTGTGGTCATTGTAAGTTATTGGGGGGCTGTAAGAGATTGAGAAAAAGAGGGGGAAAAGTAAAAATGAGAATGCAATTTGCAAACAAAGTTGCAAATTATTCTTTCACCGTTCATTTTGATCAATTTGACGTACCAAATGTGACAACTATTATTAGCAATGCTTGAATAGAGGAATGAAATTAGCATTTCTTCTTTACATATATTGTACAGGCAACTTGTTTGAACATAAAGAGAAATATTGTCAATTTATAAACTGGATGAACCTTGTCGCCTTATCGGTGTGCGAAATTTGCTCTCCATGTCTATTACTGTATCAACCTTCTGCTTCTAATCAACTTCCTGTTTAGGGCCTTAAGTTACCACCATTGTTGAGTTCCTCTTCTATGGTTTTACCAAGTCAAGAATTAGAGGTGTCCATTGGATTGGGCTGGGCTGGGTTGGATTGGGAGGATTGAAGATGGCCCATGAAGAAACTGATATGGGCTAAACTGGGTGGGCCGGGCCCTTTGAGTAATGGACATAAATTGCATGTAAAATACACAAAAGTATATTGGCCTATTCAAAGTGTTACATGTTATGAATAAAATAGTAAAATATATGGCCTAAATTACCATAGTACTATATTATGAAAGGGGATATGAGGATAAAGTGAGAAACCATATAACTGGCTAACTGCTGATATTTTTTGCTTGTAAAATCCATTTGAAGAACATATAAAAAAAAGAAAAAAACTACCAAACATTAATTTTGCTATGCTAATAACACATATAGCTTTGAAACAAAGTTACTCTATAATAAATTATAACCATTTTACTAAAAATAGTTAAAAAAAAAATAAATATCGAGTGTCATTAAAAGGTACTTTGTAGTAGTTTACTACAAGTACAATAATATAGTTTGGTCATGTTGTATTTGTGTCGTTTTTAAGTTGTTCTCATAATATGACAGAGAAAAGAATAAATCATAAAATGAGGAATTAAAACACATCTTATACTCATGTGGTGTCGAGTTTAAGTTTCTCTCAATAACTTTATCTGAGTTTAGAGTGGCGCCTCTAAACCTCAATCTCCTTCCCACATGAGAACATGTTATTTATCCATAACCTCAATCTAACGACCCGAACCTTATTAGTATGACTTATGTAACACTTATGCAGTAGATAAATTGCTTATGTTTTCTATTTGCTATGAGCAATATTTGTGCCTTGGACTTTAGAAAATGAACATGTGCTGCTACCATTTCTGATGGTTTGTGTTGCCATTTTTGCCAAATATTGGTCCTAGTCAGCCTGTAGTAACTTCAGAAATAAGTTAATAATGTTTTCCTCGTAAAATCAACCAGAAATTACATAAAAGTTGGAGAAAATCACAGTTACATGAACATATGTTCCCCACTCGTGCACTTGCACATATTATGGATCATGATATAATAAAGCTCAACAAAATCATGTGATGATTCTGATCAACACACACCCTTCTGAATGACTAATCCATCGACCTGGGGTGGAGTAGCCGACATAGCTGTATACATATGTACCATGAATTACAAAATTATATGTGCGGACACCTTGGTAAGTCGTGTCTTAAAAGTAGTAGAGGGGACAAACACGTCATTTGGATACGTGTCTATTGACGTTTTTGTCAATTACTAGTATACCATAGAAAAATAATTGATAATTGCCACATCAAATTTTGGGTCAGGTCAATTTCAATTCAAGTCAATAGAGGGTAAATTTCGATATTGGGAAAGGTAATCAGGTATAGATTAGTTTCACCGTGTCTTTTGAGAAGTGAAGGATTTGAGAAAACGGGAAAAACATAGGAGTTGCTGTAAAAATAACATGAATTGGGAGACAAAATTGTTGCTGCAGCAAAGCTTGACAGCTAATTTGGACCTTGGTAACCAAGTAAAGCTAAAGAGTCTTGGAGAAAGACATGCCATAAAATAAGCTGGTTTAAGCATTAAAATCATGTTACCTAAATCAGAAGATTACAAAAAGAAGGGATTCTTTTTGTCTTTTTTACTTCATCTAATCTACACATTTTACAAGCCAAAAACTTCCATGATAATCACCCCATATATATATGTTCGAAACTTGAAAGAGTTCATTGTACAAAGATGGCTAACTCTCCCTCAAATCAACCTATTCGTTCGATTAGTTTGCCATCGAGACCTCACCCACTAGTCCCCCAAATCGACGAACATCTAGCTAGTCTAAGGTCTTTCGAGGTGGTTTCTACCTCGGTGTCTCAATTATCCTCACTAGGCCACAAACTTAACATCCTTAAAGATGTGTATGATTGTTTGGGTGATTTAATTCTTCTCCCACAAAACGAACTTAAACTTAAGCAATACTCGAATGCTAGATGCATCGATGAGTTACTCGATGGATCATTGAGGCTCTTGGATGTGTGTGGCATTGCAAAGGATGCATTGTCACAAGTGAAGGAGCATATGCAAGAAATACAATCTTCTCTTAGAAGAAGATCCAATGCAGAGTTGAGCATCGGCGAGGAAATGGTTAGGTACGTGAATATGAGGAAGAATACTAAGATGATGATAAAGAGATGCTCTAAGGAAGTTAAGGATATGATGAAGAAAAAAACTATCTTTCAAGAAGATCATAAGAATGTTGCAATGGTTGATGTTTTGAGAGAAGTTGAGGGAGCAACAGCTGAGATTTTCGAGTCTTTGTTAGAAGCAATTTCAGGGTCAAAGGCGGTATCTCATAAGAGAAGTGCTAGTTTGTCTAATGTTATGTGCAGGCTGATAAGGTACCAAAATGAGTCATTTAACAAGGAAGAAGAGGTGTCAAGAAATGAATTCGAAGATATCGATTCGACTTTGAGTTCTTTGCTCATTGCTCAGAAGAAGAGGAGTTGTCTCAATGTAGTACAAGCTGAGAATTTGAGAGGAAAGTTTGTGAAGTTAGACTCAGCAATTCAGGATTTGGATGAAGTGTTAGAAGGCTTGTTCAGGTGTCTGGTTAAGACCAGGGCAACCCTCCTAAATCTCAGCTACTACTGAAAGTTGCAAAATCATCAAAAACCACCCAAAAAAACCAAAAACAAGAGAAGTTTACACATTAAAATCTTTGAATTGAAATCACTACCCTGCCTGCCCAGCCTCGATTTTGTCCGGGTTTGAGCAGCCTTTTTCCGGTTTGAAAAACACGCCTCGGGTAATTTTTCCCAGCTTTGGGAACATTTTTTGGCCTGAAATGTTATTTCAGGCTATTTTTGCCCGAGGCACGGTTCAATCAAACCTGATTTTTACAGTATTGATATATTTTGACTTTTGACCCCAAAGTAGTGCTTGGCCAAATGGGTCTAGCCTAAATGGGCTTCTTTTTATCGCGACCTAATTTGGTCTTATCACCTCTAAAAGAAATGTCATATATGTATAGACTACTAAGTTAGTTTCAATGTTTTTCTTATTGTCATGTTTTTGGTCCGTCAAGATGTATATTGTAATTACTTTTTCCTTTTTGAAGTTATGTATTGTAATTACTTGTATGATTGTATCAATGGCCGTTTTTTTTTAACTCAATTTCAACACTATCATGATAATTACCTTGTTATGAAAAATCCCTCGTTATTAATTATACAAATTTTTGGTTAGTCCAAGATCAAGTCATGTGGTTTTGGGTGTAATAATTTAGGTTTGAGTTAGGAGATTCGGATGAGGTTACTCTTGCCAGGTCTATAACATATCAGCATGTCATGGACTTATTCAAGCAACACACAGAAGCATCTGCCTGCATCATGCTGTCAAATAAATCATAGATAACATGTGCACAAAGATGACCTTACAGGACTTGAAAGTGCTAATCATTCATATCATAATAGTATAATCAATCACTAATTGAAATCCGTTCGTGCGTTTTATTAAAAAAATCAAACTGCCAAGAAAGAAACATCACTGAGTTTTCCCCCTGAAGACAAGTTGTCAGAGCCCTCAGTGTGCAGCCTCATCTTCAGAAATTTTTTAAGCTTAAATTTCCGCGACAATTTCAGCACATCATTATGAGTTAATCAAAGGGAAGCAGATTGGAAGCTGACATGTTAGTTAGTTAGTAAGTGGTGAGAAAAAACAGGACGAAACCATTTGGTTGGATTCAGGTTCTTTAGTAAAGGTATTCATTCTCCCTTAAAAACTCAAGAGCTATTTCTTCTGCAATAACTGAATCCCCAAATCTCATTTATGTTGCTGATCTATTCTATGAACATTATCAGAGCGGCTCACAATATCTAAAGCTGCCTCGATCTTGTCTAGTGGTTCAAGACTTGTACACCAAAATTGGGAAGCACATTTTTAATTAGTGAGTCTTTGCTGCATAGTTTTCTTGTTTACTAATTCCATAATAGTATTACGGATTATCATATTGTATGTACATGTTCGAGTACTATCTTGGCCTTTCTTTTCTGTAATGCAGCATTAACACACCTTGATTAACTAAAAACTTGAATAATTTAGTAAATGTAACATGAGGAAAGGATGCTTGTAATCTATCAAGCTTTTAAACAAATATTAAAACAGTAGATTGCTTATAAAATTTGACAGTTGGTCAGATTATGAAACTACATGTTTCTTTCCAGTAGAGATCAGATTGTTATATTATAATATGAAGTGAAGCTGGTAGGAACAAGCGCGCAGCTCAACAAGACAATTAACAAGTGTTGATGATGTAATTCCACTCGTGTGCAGCGCACAAATTGGATCATGCCGGAAATCCAACATACATAACCTTGAGTCCTTGAGTTTTTATTCAAGAATATGACCATTCATCCTACTGCTTAGTTGCCAAGTTTGATAGGAGAGGACAATCTGAAAACACGGCATGGAACCATGCAAGAAAGCGCTCAATAGAAAAAAGAAATCGCGGTACCTCTCACTTAATATGAGATTCCTCCTGTCTCCTCATACTTAGATATATAAAGACACGAGTGGGAGAGAAGACACCAAACCAAGACTTAGCTTGCAATTGAGCTCTTAACCTTTGCTCCCCCAAAAGGTCCAAAAAACAATTTGAAATGGCCTCTTCTTCGGTTTCCAAGTCCTTTTTCCAAACCCGTTCTATAAGTTTTCCATCAAGATCTCACTCGAAAACCAATCAATTTGAACAACAGTTGTACACATTGAGGTCTTCTCAAGCTGCCTCAACTTCTTCATCATCATCAGTAAGCCACAGGCTTAACAGTCTTAAGGACTTGTACGACAATGCTGATGAGTTGCTTCAACTGCCTTCTAACCAACTACTTCTATCCAAAAACAAACATACAAAATCTATTGAAGAAGTCTTAAGTGGATCTCTGAGACTCCTGGAGATCTGTGGTACATCCAGGGATGTCTTACAGCAGTCAAAAGAGCGATTACAGGACATACAATCAGTGCTGCGCAGAAGGAGCAATGGCGAATTTAGCATTGCCAATGAAGTAACAGAATATCTAAACACAAGAAAGAAAGCCAAGAAAACCATTAAAAAGTGCTTAAGAGACATCAAGGAAGCTCACAAAAACGCCGAGACAAATGCCATAGTAAGCATGCTGAAAGATACAGAAGCAATAACTACTGATACTTTCAAGTCCTTTCTGTCATACATTGCTGGTGCAAAGTTGCAGTCTCAGAAAAGTAGTTGGTCTGCAGTTTCCAAACTAATCAGCCAGAGTGGAAACAAGGAAGCAGCAGCATTAGTCAGCGAATTCGACATTGTTGATGATACATTGGATTTACTAATCCAGAAGAAGAAAACTGGCATTAATGTGTCACAAGTAGAGGATATGAAAAGGCAGATGATAAAATTAGAGTCTGAAATTCAAGATTTTGATGAAGCATTAGAATGTTTGTTTAGGCATCTTGTTAGGACTAGAGCAACTCTTCTTAACATCCTCAGTAATTAGACTACAAATTACTTGTGTACAAATTATAGCTAGGCTTTAAATTGTGAATGAAAGTGCAATATAATGAATACAGTTTTCTATAATTGTACATTTTGTTGTCGTCGTATCTATTGATCCAAGTTCACAAACAGAATCACTAGGTTTTTATTGAACAGATAGCAAAAGGTTACAACTTTCGGACCCTGGATCAATGCTGAACACAATCGTTTAGCCCAGAGCTTATTAGCAATAAACATCTTATGTATCAATAACAAAGGGGCATAGTTAGGAATATCAAATATCTTTAAGCATTTTCTACAGAAATCGTACTATTCTTCTACAGTACTGTAATAATTAAGCAGTTATAGCTATAATTTAAGAAGATAATTATCTCCTTTGACCATACAATAAATATATACTATATTTAACTCTTAAATTTGAGGATGATGCTCCTTTCTTTTGTTGGCCTGGACCGACTTGGTCTCCCTAGACAAAATGCTTTGATCAACAATAATAAGGTGGCGGTGGTCTAAGTTGCATTTAAGATGATTTGAAATCGGGTCAGGAATAACAAGTGGTGTTAATTTTGAGTCGAGTTAGTAGCAGATCGGGTTTAATTTTTGGGTCGGGTAAGTTATAGGTTAGGTAAAATTCGAGTCGAGTCAATAACAAGTCGGGTTCAATTTAGGTCAGGTCAATAACAAGTCGGGTTGATTTCGGGTCGGATTTTTAATAGGTTGGGATAAATTCGGGTTGGGTAAGAAACGGGTCGGGTTGCATTCAGGTCAGGTTAGTCACAAGTCGGGTTAAATTCGGATTTTAACAGGTTAAAACGAGTTTGGGTCAATTTCGGTTCAAGTCGGGTTCGGTGCAAGTTAATTAAATAGGCCGTTGTAAACCGGTAAATCGGTGCAAGTTGTAAACCAGTAAATTGGTCGTTTAAAGGAAAATTGGATGGTTCCACCCACCCAATTGGATTCCCGAAGGGTGCTAGGGACCATGATAAATATTTCGGCAATTTTTGTTTCAGGCGAAAAAAAGTAAAAAATTTACAAAATTGAAGGCTAATGTCCACGCTTTTTGAGAAATTTTGGAGGTTTCAGGGCCCAGTGTCACAATGTCTGGAGATTTTAGGGAATACATCTGGGGGTAAAAAAATGTCGTTTGGAACCATATATGATCATTATTTGTTGTCATATATGTTCGTGGTAGGCTTGAGTTAATGAAATCAGTGCAAGTTGTAACCAGTAAATTGGTCGTTTAAAAGCAAATTGGATGGTTCCACCCACCCAATTGGACTCCCGGAGGATATTAGGGACCATGGTTAACATTTCGGCAATTTTTTTACGGTAGAAAAAAAGTCAAAAAATTCCAAAATTGAATGCTAATATCCACGCTTTTTGAGAAATTTTGTAGGTTTCAAGGCTCGGTGTCGAAAAAGACTTGAGATTTTAGGGGATACATCTTGGGGTCATATAATTCCGTTTGCAACATATATGATCATTATATGTTGTCATTAATGTTCGTGGTAGGCTTGATTTAATGAAATCGGCGCAAGTTGTAAATTAGTAAATTGGTCGTTTAAAGGAAAACTGGATGGTTCCACACAGCCAATTGGACTCCCGGAGGGTATTAGGGACCATGGTAAACATTTTGCCAATTTTTATTTCCGGGCGAAAAAAAAGTCAAAAAATTCCAAAATTGAAGGCTAATATCCACGCCTTTTGAGAAATTTTGTAGGTTTCGGGGCCCGTTGTGGAAAAGCCTTGAGATTTTAGGGGATATATCTCAGGGTCATATAATGTCGTTTGAAACCATATATGATCATTATATGTTGTCATAAATGTTCATGGAAGGCTTGAATAATTAATGAAATCGGCGAGAGTTGTAAATCGGTAAATTGGACGTTTAAAGGAAAATTGGATGGTTCCACCCACCCAATGGGAATCCTAGAGGGTATTAGGAACCATGGTAAACATTTCGGCAATTTTTATTTCCGAGCGAAAAAAAGTCAAAAAATTCCAAAATTGAAGGCATTTTTGAGAAATTTTGGAGGTTTCGGGGCCCGTTGTCGAAAAGCCTTGAGATTTTAGGGGATACATCTCAGGGTCATATAATGCCGTTTGGAACCATATATGATCATTATATGTTGTCATAAATGTTTGTGGTAGGCTTGAGTTAATAAAATTGACGCAAGTTGTAAACCGGTAAATTGGCTGTTTAAAGTCAAATTGGATGGTTCCACCCACCCAATTGATCTCCCGGAGGGTATTAGAGACCATGGTAAACATTTCGGCAATTTTTATTTTCGGGCAAAAAAAAGTCAACAAATTCAAAAATTGAAGGCTATATCCACGCTTTTTAAAAAAATTTGAAGTCTTCGGGGCCTGGTTTCGAAAACTCTTGACATTTTGTGGAATACATCTCGGGGTCATATGATGTTGTTTGGAACCATATACGATCATTTTTTTGTCATAAATATTCGTGGTAGGCTTGAATTAATGAAATCGGTGTAAGTTGTAAACCGGTAAATTGGTCGTTTAAAGGCCAATTGGATGGTTCCACCCACCCAATTGGACTCTGGGAGGGTATTAGGGACAATGGTAAACATTTCGGAAATTTTTATATTTGGGCGAAAAAAAGTCAAAAATTTCCAAAATTGAAGGCTAATATCCACGCTTTTTGAGAAATTTCGATTGTTTCGGGGGCCCGGTGTCGAAAAGCATTGAGATTTTATATGTTGTCATAAATATTCGTTTTAGGCTTGAGTTAATGAAATCGGTGCAAGTTGTAAATTGGTAAATTAGTCGTTTTAAAGCAAATTGGATGGTTCCAACCAGCCAATTGGACTCCTGGAGGGTATTAGGGACTATGGTAAACATTTCTGCAATTTTTATTTTCGGGTGAAAAAAAGTCAAGAAATTCTAAAATTAAAGGCTAATATCTACGTTTTTTTGAGAAATTTTAGAGTTTTCGGGTAGAGTTGTCAACTCGGGTCGGGTCAATTCGAATTAATTCCATAACCTATGCGGTTTCGGTTTGGGTTGTGTTTTGGGGTTTTTTGTACGTACCCGAATGGAGGGTGTGTACGTCCCTCGGGAGACAGATCTGCAATGCAACACTCGAACGGCCCGATCACCTGCAAAACAACGGACCCCGGGGGGGCCGGAGGTCCGCCTCCGACGATCAAGTTAGTGACCGAAATAATGTATTTTAGAGAGAGAAGGGAGAGTAAATGTGGGGGGCATTGCCCTTGGAGAGAGAATTGGATCCCCTAAAACTGATGTAATAATCAGTATTTATAGAGCATTGGGACATGTGTCTCTTAGGTTATTTAACCTAAGTAGATTGGCTTCCCACCGTTTTACGGTTTCTAGGGTTGTGGGCTTAGAGCCCATTTTCACCCTTCTATCATTGAGTGACACGTGTCATGCTCTAATTGGCTCATTGAGCGCTGAGCTTGTGGACACGTGTCAAGGTGGCATTGGTCCACATATATAGGGGGTATTTTTACCCCCAAACATTAGCCCCTCGGAAGGGGTAATTTCTCTTTCAAGAGGAATTACTCCTTTCGAAATCAAGGCTTTATTTTCCGCTTGTTCAAAAGCTCTATGGGCGGCATATGTCTAGTTCAATAAAAGAGGGATTTGATTAACTTGGAAAATCTGATACCTTAAATGGTATGATATTTTCTAAGTTAATCAATCATAATAATGATTGCCGCCTGAACTAGACAGATGACGACTTTTATTTCTTTTAGCCCCACTATGGTGGTCATATGACCTTTGGGAGACTTAGAATATTTTTGAGACGTTTGACATCCCATAAGGCAGGAGGCAAATGGCCACCTGACTCTTCATAGGGAAGGAGGAAAATGCCGCCTGGGGGCAGGAGGCAAATGGCCGCCTGACTCTTCACAGGGCAGGAGGCAAATGGACACCTGACTCTTCACAGGGCAGGGGGCAAATGGCCACCTGGGGGCAGGAGGCAAATGGCCGCCTGACTCTTCATGGGGCAGGAAGCAAATGGCCGCCTGGGGTGTTTGTAATCCAATTATACTCTCAATGTCCTTTTACCCCATTGGGAGGACTTGTATAATTTCGGAAGGTAATCTAGGTTAGAACTTTGGTCGATCACCGGCTGATGTCTTTTGGACATCCGGTTCCCGAAGACTTGGTCGTTCTTTAGATTACCCAGGTCAGGCGGCTATAAGTTGACCAATGAGGTCGTTCAATTTTTGCCGCATGCATGCGTACGTAAAGCAAACGATAGAGTGCTTTCTACGACGATTGCACCCGGAGGGGTGTCGCCGGACGCCATTGTCCATGTTGGGACAGACGATTTTATGAAAAAAGCAACCATCCGGCCATTGGCCTCTGGTCTAGGTTGAGACCGGCTGTATAGCCACTAAGCGGTTTTGTGCCTAGTTTAGTTATCTGGCCATTGGCCGCATGTCACTCGGACGTTGAATTCGCTACTAAGTTTCAAACTTAGTTTATTATCCGGCCATTGGCCTCACGTCACTTGGACGTTAGTTTAGCTACTAAGTTTCAAACTTAGTTTATTATCCGGCCATTGGCCTCACGTCACTTGGACGTTAGTTTAGATACTAAGTTTCAAACTTAGCTTATTATCCGGCCATTGGCCTCACGTCACTTGGACGTTGAATTTGCTACTAAGTTTCAAACTTAGTTTATTGAATTAATAAATCAATATTCAATAATAATAATAATAATAATAATAATAATAATAATAATTATAATGAAAACTCATTATAATTATTATTATAAGAGAATAAATCAGTAATTTATTATACTGTTACCTCAAACATTCAATGCTTGGCGCGGCTTTGATTTGCTTTAAAAGCTTTAAGAATCGGAGCCAGAGATATCACAAGCTCCTTGATGTAGTACCATGCGGCATTTGTCATTTCATGCCGCTTGCCTTGAACTTAATTTGCCGCCTGTGCTAGCTTATACATGTTTGAACACAAGTTCTCGAAGGTTGGTCGGCTTTGAGATGCCAAGCAACTGAGCTTGAAGAATGATTTTGATCACTGATTACACAGGCGGTTATTTTGCATAATAATGATGAACAAAGCAGCCCCTGCTCACATAAGAGAACGCATCCAAATTGGCTTTAGAGCCGTTTGAGTGCAGCCGGGCTTAATTGGGACAAGAAACAGCCCACAGCCGAGATGGATAGATGAGCAAAGCAGCCTCTACTTTCGGTAGGTGCGGCTGTTCTCTCAAGGTGAGCTTCTTTGCATCAGATTGGAGGTCGAGTGGCTCCATGATTACTGACTGAGTGAGCTCAACCAATGAGATATGGAGTTGAAGTTCGCTGCTAGAACAATTAGAGATTGCTTGCTCACCACTTAGACAGCATGTCGTCATATGTATAGCAACAGTCACTTGACCAAGCTTGCACATTAATAACCACAGCCGTATAAATAAGAGTAATATGTAATGTCAGCCGGCTCTTTCTCTTTTTATGATGAACAAAGCTGCCACGCAGCCGGACATAATTGATTGGTCAGGCTCAACGAGCCAATGCCATAGCCGGGCTAGGTTGATTATAATCTAATGGCACAGCCGCTTATATACCTCGCGTAATAGGTAGTGTCAGCCGCTTGATCCAAGCAGCCAGTACAGTCGGGCAGACATTAACAGCCCCTAGCAGCCAATACATCCGGCCTTGGTTAATGAACAAAGCAGAACAGCTTAATTGATGAGCAATAATGCCACTGCAGCCGGACATTAATGCCATTTAACGACAGTCGGCTTCAATGATGTCTGACTTTGTTTAGCTTGGTTGCCGCTTAATTGAGGAACCGCACTTAATTGTGGCAGGCAGCAGCCCCACTGCCGGCTTGGTTGCCGCTTGACCAAGCTCAAAATCGATCTCTCTTGTTAGCTTTGACAACATTGAGTACTTTCTGCATGCCATATGCTAACTTATTCGACTCGACATTAGAGTCGCTTGTATAGAGCTGGGCTTCAATACCTTCTGACCCTTGTATATATATGCTAAAGTAATATTCTACTCACATGTATAATATATACTTAAGTAGTAGTGCCGCATGCTTTCTTTTTCCACCAAAATGTATGTACATACAAAATGTTAGTGTTGCATGCTTTCTCTTTCTTTTTTTTTTTTTTTTTTTTTTTTTTTTTTTTTTGTAATCATGATAATGATTGCAATTTTGCATGAAACCCAACTAACTTCACGCAATAAAGCTGCTTCATGAGTGGTACAGCCGGTAAAGAAGATCGATTTTGAATGAAAATGCGACCACATACATATGGTTATGGGTGATTAGCAACCCTTGACAATCGAGCTCTCTTGCAAGCTCACATCACAGCCGGCTTTGAGGTTGAACAAAGCAACCATGGCAGCCAGCCTTGAGGTTGTTCAAAGCAACCCCTACAGGCGGTATTTAATTGGGTACAACCCAGGCGGTATGTAGCGCAAAAATTATAAATTGATTGATTACGACCCAGACAGCTTGGAGTAAGTTCGAGCTCAATGAGCCAATACTGCAGTCGAAATAGGTTGGTTACAATCCTCATTTTGGCTTATTAATAACTATTAGTCATGTTCGGATCATGTCAAGTGTTGGTTCTGCAAACTATGTAACAGGAAGTGGACGTGCCGGAGTGGTTATCGGGCATGACTAGAAATCATGTGGGCTTTGCCCGCGCAGGTTCGAATCCTGCCGTCCACGTTTTTGCTGCTTGATTAATTCAATTTTACTGAAGTGCATGATGTTTGTTAGGATGATAATAGAGGAGCTATACTAACTTTTACTATTATTTTTGTTTCTTATATGGTTTAAGCTTAGCTTCTTGAATCCTGCTATACTTTTACAAGCAATATGTTATAAAATAAAGTTATAAACTGTATCCTGCTATTGATTTTTTGTTTAATAATAATTTAGAGTTTCAGGTCATCAGTTGAAGTCATGGTGGGGGCTCATACTTATGATTGATCGCCTTTGTGTTGCTAGAATTACGGGAATGAACTTTCCAATATGAGGTGGACATGCTGGAGTGGTTATCGGGCATGACTTGAAATCTTGTGGGCTCTGCCCGCACAGGTTCGAATTGTGCCGTTCACGCTTCTTAGTTTGACATAGCCATTTGATTACTGAATGATTTGTGATAGCTGATTCAAATTTCAATGTACTTTCTTATTATTCGGTCTCAAAAATGAATGAAAATTGTTGAAGCAGTTTATTGATAGGCTGATACTTGTAATGTATGGCTGGGGTAGTTGTTCGGGGTGGTATGGAAGTGGGAGACAGATGAAGCACTTTGTATAATTTTGATTCCTCCCACTTCTATCTTACTGATTTGAAGTTTGTGTTTCTCTATCTTACAGACTTCTCCTGCTCCTCAGACTTGTAATACACTTGAACATCATGGCTTGTATGTTTTCTAGTGGGGGTAGAAGATGCATATTGGCTGATTTGGACCTCATAGTAATCATAATGGAACATATGTACAATTAACACACTTTATAAAAAGTATGAGATAAAAAGTGTTAATCCCATTGCAGTTTAAGCCATTAAATCTATCACTGTCACTCTTGGATTGTTTTTTGTCTGACCTGTTAGCTTGTGATCCAGTGCTGATGGAAAATGACTTGGATGCATATTTTAGCATGCACAAACACAAACACAAACACATGTGTTTTCTTCTTGAATAATGTACATTGTTTAGTATAATATGGAGATTGTTAACATACCGGATCAGATTTAGGGCATGACTAGAAAACTTGTGGGGTAGTCCATGGAGGTTTATTTCCTGCTGTTAACGTTTACTTCCCAAATATTATTTTCATGTATTTTGCAATAAGTATTCATTAAAATCAATATTAGTTACGCTCTAGGGGCATGGTGCTGTTGCTTGGCATTTGGTAATAATTTCATAGTACAAATTTTCAGATAATTTGGAGCTGTCTGGCTTGACTTATGAATATGAGCTCTTAAATTATTGTGCTTTAATTTGGAGCTGTCTGGCTTGACTTATATTGCTCGGTCTTGGACTCTGGTTTTATGTGTAGAATTTCCATGATTCTTGGCTCAAATTCAGGCGTCAAGTGTCTGTACTCATGAAGGGAAATCAAGATGAAATGAAAAGTTCGAGTAAACTAGGCTAGAGTAATGCAACAAAAGATGCATACTGTTAATTAATGGTATATGATCCAACAGATTGGTAACAGGGATTCTAACCCAAATTCATAGTTGCGTATTAAAAAGTATCATTCTGCTGTTAATGACTATATTTTCTTTGATTTGCATCAGATTCATGCATCTGTAGGATGTAACTTTTTACTGAGAAGCAAATAATCAACATTCTCAATACTACCACAATTGTGCAAAATTTGTCAATAATCTGTTGACTGTATTATGATTATTTCAGGTACTCGTTAATAAAACCCGCTAAACTTAACAATATGTGTGGACGTGCCGGAGTGGTTATCGGGCATGACTAGAAATCATGTGGGCTTTGCCCGCGCAGGTTCGAATCCTGCCGTCCACGTTTTTTATACCTATACTTAGCTTAGCTTAGCTCAATGATAACTTTTTCATTGTTATGCTGTCATTAGCTTAGCTTTGGACAAAATCATGTAGGCGCTGTCTATGCAGGTACCAAGGTACGAATCTTTTCATTGACATATTTCTATACCTATACTAGATTCTGAAATTGACTCAACTCGACTTTTTTTTTTTTTTTTTAAACATAAAAAATCATAAATTTATCATAAGTTCTTCTATAGTATATCTAAATATGACCGAAAAATAAGTTTTCACCCAAATATGACTATAACCAAACTAATAAAAGGATATAATATGAACACTTTTAAAGAAAAATTTCTGAACATACGAAGTTGTATTGTGTGTTTATCCATTATAAATTACTCCGTAAAGTCTAACCCTACGCCTTTAAAAGTTAAACAAATTATCGTCTTAGTTGGGGTTAGGGGAGGTTGGCTATTAGAGATTTCGTTTCTTAATTATCCTTTATTCTAGCAAGTGATGAATGCTTGTCTTAGGTTCCGAATATAAAGTGCAAATACATTTACTGACCTCTTTAGTTCTCAGTCCTTTATATGTACGAGTAAATAATCCAAAGTATAAGAGAATTGAAGAAGACATTAATATTTAAGAAAAATCGGGATGATAAAGAGTAACTTATTTATGTTCAACGATTTTACTACTAGTAATATGAATACACTATACATGACATATTAGTAAAACTCATATATAATACTCCACTTTATTAATGTGCTGATTTCTAGCTACAAACAACTATCTCATCCCTCTGTAACTCTCATTTACTTTGAAGGGAGGATAGCAAAACAAGATTAAAGCTCAATCAATTAAACCAAATTAGTCACATCTAGCACAATTAATTAAGTAGAGTTGATCATAGAATTTGGGAAATTAGAGTTGGGCTAGAGAAGTTCAACAAATTCTCAAGCCATGGGCTGCATGATAATGAGCAAAACGGGTCTTGGCCCCAATCCATACCCGATTTCGGAACTTGTAGTTCTAAGTTCTCCTTTCCAAAGGGTAGTTGTATAGTGTTAGGAGTAGGAGTAACAGCAGCAGCAGCAGCAGCTACTTTGCAATCGTTCTCTACAAAAGTAGTTTGATCTTCCTTCTTCAAAGTTGTAATCATATAGTTTGTAGACATTGGTGCAAAAAAGTCTTGCAATAATTGTCCGCTACCATTGACATTAGCATTAGCAGCACCGAAAAAGGAGTGATGAGTATCATTTGATGATGATAGAGGAGATGTGGGATAAGAATATGCTAATCCATTTGTTGACTTCTCTTCTTCTTTTGCTGCTCTTTGTTCTAGTTCTTTTAATGAGGTTGCCTTCCTGTATATCTTGCACAATACTATGTCCTGCATTAACATTATCTACCATGAGACTCGTATTCGATCTAGGGTATAACAAAGGATATATAAACCAAAGTGTTTTTTACTGATTAAAACTTATTTTTACGTCTTTAGCATATTGTATATTGTACTACTCCGTAGTCCATATATTTATTGATAATGAACCTTGGTGGGACCTATGATTTGGTAATACATGTGGAAATTTAATGTGGAGCTTAGGAAAGATCCTCGACTTTTCATATTAATTGAAGGTAATATTATTCGATGTTTATGTATGTACATATCATATATGGATATTGGATAGTAATGAAAGTAGAGAGTATTTGATATGCATCAATAGACAAACCTTAGGTAAAACATAATTATCAGGGAGGCGGTATTCATTCATAATCCAATCAGTCTTGGTACCTCTTGGTGCTCTACCTTGGTAGAACACAAGAGTCTTCCTTAACCCGATAACCCGTTTAGGCTCCGATAAGCTCCATATCTTTCGGTCCGAGCCTGTAGCCTTCCAAAACCCATGTTCTGTGGTTCTGTTAGGCCTTCCACCATTGCTATGCTTCCTGTCTCTTGGAACAAAGAAGTACCACTCTCTTTCTCCTATTTTCGCCAACCCTGCATTTTCATGTAACATTTTTTATTATGCATACGTACTAAAACTTCATTAAATGAATCAAACTCATAAATAATCTTAATGATAGTTACATATTATTACAATATTACGTAAAAACTAGTTATAATTCAATTGTAAAAAAATATTGTGCACGTAACAAACCTGGTAAATCCCAAGGATCAAAGCGATAAATGTTAAGAAACCCAATGATATCATGTTGCATTTTTCTCCCATTAACCATGTTCTTAAGGTAAAAATCCAAGAGTTCTTCTTCTGTAGGATGGAATCGAAAACCGGGTAATTCGAAATTTGGGGAAGTTTTATCATCCATGGCTTCTATATACTTTTATTCAAATGATATATTATTTTGTATATTGGTTAAGCTTTCCCTCTCTTTTTTTTGTACTACAAGTTATTTGAGAAAACTATGGTTAATGAAATAGAAGCATGAAAGTATAAGAGTATTTATAAGGAAAGAGATATTGATGGTACAAAATCTAATGTTTTTGTAGAATAAAAGAAATGATGGTATGTTTTAATAAAGAGAGGCATAAACGAAAAGTCTAGGAAAGAGTGGACTTAAATGGGGTCAATTGATAGCAACCATTGGACAGTTGGACCCACACGGTGTAGACTGACCCACTGAAGATGATAATATCACCTCTTAATTTGGTTAATCCCTTTAATCTTAGTGAGCCTTAAGCTATCAAACAAACTATTGTCAACTGATGAGTCTTGGTGCTTGACTAACGCTTTGATTTTTGGTTAGACTATTCTTTATACAAACAAAATTTAGAATTGTTTGTGAATTGTGATCATTTAGCTGCTTAGCGCAGTTTATGTTCATCTTAGCTGAACTGAAATGAACTGATTGAAACTGAGCTGATCTGAACTGAACTGAAATTAAACTGAAGAGAACATGCCCTAGTGAAAGCACAAAAGTTAGATTTTGATGGATTTAAGTTAGTTTTAAGTATGTACGGTTACTATAATTTACAATTATTTTCACTATATTTACAACAAAGAAATGTCCTTGCAAATGGTTGAAATTTTCCGGGTAAGTGCATGTTTATATGAGTTATATCCTTTTCTAGTATCTTGGTGCATTGGTAATATTAGTACTACTACGAGTACTAATTCAAAGTAATGAAGTCAATTTCAAGCTTCAACCACAAAAAATTGTTAACGGTCCAAAATCTAGATTAAAATGGTGGATTATTACCTCATATGTCAAATGTTTACCAAGTCTTATTTTGATGTCGCTTTCGTCTAGTCCATTAATAGTATACGGAAAACAACAATTGCTGATGGCCAAATGTAATTTTTGCACAACCATGAATATGATGGCTGTCCAAATTCATTATATTCTTCAAATCTTATTTCATCATACTACCTCTGTTACATATTATTTGCAACAATTAGACATTTTTCCTTTCTATTTTATGTCAAATCGTTACAAATAATATGCAATGGAGGTAGTATTATTAAAGTCTTCTGTTTTATGTTATGGGTTCTCATTTATTTTTTATTATATTATTATTAGAATTAAACCTCTATTTTCTATCAAAATAAATAAATAAATAAAACATTAAACGTGTATTAAGCACCAAAGTACCAAATACTGTGTTTATGATTAGTTTCACTTTTTCAATATTAATTTAAGTGTAAATTTAACAAACATTGTAAGTTATGATTACAAGTTTACGATTATATTATTGGGAGTGGGAGTAGTCTTGTCTCTTGTGGTACTGTTTGGATGGCAAAAATATGACATTTGTTTCCCCTCAAGGATTACGGAATGCAATTCATACACTAGGAAAGTGCAAGGCGTCCTTAATCAACACTTGGAACAAATAGGGGTAGAAGTGGGAAAATTTACTCTATATTTGAGATATGGTCTTAAGTCCGAAGTCATGAAGATATTGAAGAATGGAAGAAGTATAAGAATTCTAAGGAATGTACAATTTTAAGTATATTTAATTTTTTTTTTTTTTTTATAAGTATATTTAAATTGATAAGAAAGAAAAATGACTTATGAACATTTATTTCACTGGACATGCTTTATTTTTCTTGTTTGAAAACATCTCAAATCAAGAAAGAAAACTATTAGCTAGGTTACACACTTAGGACCTGTTTCAATTTATTGAAAACAACTTAACTGAACTAATTAGAGTTGAAATGAACTAAATTGAAATGAATTGTTTATGAGAGAAGAAAATTAAGAACTGAACTGATTTGAGCTGAACTGAACAGAAATGAAAAAATGTGACTATTATTGGCCATGTCATGTGCCTTTGTGGATTTCTGAACCTATTATGTTACTCCGTAGCAATCTATCTTGATAACCGTGTATGCACAAGTTATGTAGGATATCTTAAAGTACAAAACAAGTGAGATCATGTTTTCAATAACACTCATATTAGAGTTTCTTTTTAAAAAATTGTGTATAGGAAACAAATGAGATTTTTACTTTAGATTAAATTTTGATCAAATTAGGGCGGCTAATGCGCACGCCATAGCTAGCTCTATCTGTCTGATGAGATATTTCGCTTAAGTCACAAAGTTAGTTGTTGGAAACATTAATGAGGAAAAATATCCAAACAAATATTATTCGGGGCATAAATGCATGTCTATACACTATTCTTTTGAGTTTAAAAAAAATAGACAATTAACATCAATGAGGGCAAATAAGTAAAAAAAAAAAAAAAAAAAAAAAAAAAAAAAAAAAAAAAAAAGACATTTTAAAGCATATAATTGTTCAAACATTAGTTTTAAACTTTTGAAAAGGTAAGAATTAATGAAAAGTGAAGATTCACTTGACCAATTCAATTATTGATCTTTTTCATTCTATTAGTGATGTAGATTTAGATTATTGCAAATTAATTAATGGAGAGAATCAATAATTAAAAGAAAGAATAATGATACTTTAGGATCCTTCCCAATAATCATCACCTCCAAAAACAGACTTTGAAAATAATGTTAAACAAATAACTTTAAGTTGACCTAAGTCTACCATCCATTGAAAAAACACTTGGATTTCTTTGTATATTTGTAAAATGAGCTAAAACTAAAATACTACGTATATTCCTTCACTCTTCCATAATTGATGGGATAAATTAGAATAGTAATAGTTCTATGAAGATTTCAAAGCTTAATATTATCTAGACACTATTTATTTTTCTTCAGATTTTTTTGATTGTTGAATTTATGCAAGGTTTGAAACATTCAACCAATTGATAATAATTGGACCATTACTTTTGTGTTTGCGGTTCAAGCCTTAAGGAGTCAAGGTCATTGCTTCATGCATTGGTATGAATTTATATGATCATTTGTTATTTCTAATCACATATGAATTCAACGAGATTGCCTCATGCATTGTATGAATATATGATCATTTGTTATTTCTAATCACTTATGAATTCAACGAGATTTCATTCTCTCTTACTTTGATTTGTGTGTAAACTCCTCTTATTACTATGGCCGTATTTGGTAGTAGCGTTTGAGGTAGCGGTTAGCGTTTTGACTAGTCAAAACACTACTAGAATAAATTTGAGAGTGTTTGGCAAAGTAGCGATTAGCGATAGAGGTAGCTTTTAGGTAACTTTTTTCAAACGTTAAAAATAGTAGCGTTTAGAAGTAGCGGGTAGTGTTTGGCAATTTTTTTATTACTTTTTAAAGAATATTTATATGAATTTTGATATATTTTAGTTATTGCAATCGGTACTTTTACCAAACACTCATAACATTAACCGTTACATTGACCGCTACGGCGCTACCCGCTACCTTAACAGCTGCCCGCTACTCGACCGCTAAAAGCTACGCACTACCGCTACTTTTGCCAAACATGACCTATATCTAACTATTTAAGCACTCCATTAGTCATTTCTCAAAAAAAAAAAAAAAAAAAAAAAAAAAAAAAAAAAAAAAAAAAACTCCATTAGTCATATTTTAAAAGAGAATAAAGAAATTGTACTTTATCTTCTTAAAAAGAATAAAAAATCGTAGTTTAAGCCGATTTTCAATTTCATCTATTATATGTCTCTATTCCTAATTGAGATTTTTTATATGAGGTTTAGGTTTAAAATAAATAAAACCTGTATACATGGTTTATAAATTCGAGGGGTGAGTATGCCTCATGCCATATCTTCAAGTATCAAAAATATAAAATCATTCTCGAACAACAACTAAACATAGTGTTTTAAAAATCAAGTTTCAACCTCATATCACTCTATTCTTATTCATTGATTCCAAATCAAGTCACTCTAAACACTTCCTAATTTTTATTTGAACTTATTCTTGTAGAAATAAATGTATAAAAGTTAAACAAAACACGATCTTAGTTAGATGAGCATATATTTCAAATCTATCTATCTAATCAATTAATCGTTAGATCATTTTTTTTTTTTTTTTTTTTTTTGGCTTCTTCAATTAAATGCATGCATAAATTTATCACTTAAAAAAAGTATTTACAATATCAAAGTTATAATAGCAAAAGACGCGTTTTCTTTCAAGAATTGACTTGAAGTCATGCTTATTCACTAATTTTTAAAGTCAGAAATATAGCCTTCAGTCTACAAGAGTCCTTTTGAAACTTGACAAAATTGATCAAAGGAATGGTATATATCATACAGTTTGTACCAAAATTAATAGGGGTGGAATTCAAGGGAAAACCCTATAATTGTACTTGAATGTGGTAATTAGTAATATTACATTTTCCGGGAATCTTCTAATAAGGACAATCAATGGTAGAGGTTACTATCTGTACCTTGTATAATATAATTACTTGGACCAAGTCTATAAACCTTTATAAGAGAATAATTTTAGACTTTATAAACATTTACCGCAAGACTTTTATCGGTTTGTATCATTTTTTCTAATTCTCAAATTCAAAGTGGTGCACAGACAACCAACGTTGGACAAAGCTGTTATACAAAATGTACATGTTATATTTGTCAGTCTTGTGTAAAGTAGAAATGTTGATTAGAGGGAAAAAATACTACCAAGTACAAAATATATGAAGGATTTAGAAAAATCAATTGATTAGACTAGTGTTTTCTTTGGTATCAAGTGACTTGCATACATAAACAAAAGTAACAAAAATAAATATAAATACATACTTGTTTTAAAAAACTAAGGGTATGTTCACTTACGTTGAAATTCAGTTCAGTTCAGCTCAGCTCAGCTCAACTCAGCTCCTAATTTCCTTCTCTTATAAAATATTCATTTCAGTTCAGTTCAGTCAATGAGAACAGGCCCTAAATTTCAACACAATTTGCCTTTTTTAAGTCTCCTTTCAATATTGCAAATTAATTCCTAAGATTTTTTTTTGTTAGTCTCATATTTGCGGTCTCTAGAAGTTTTTATTTATTCATTCGTTCATATCTTCAAGTCCGAGTTTAAAATGGTAATAGTGTGGAATAAAATGTGGTGAAAAATATATTAACATACTTAAAAGAGGAGGAAGTCCTAATACATCACCATTAAACACAAGCAAAATTACATAACAGCCTTTTATACTATTGGAAGTCCTAATAGTACTATTGAGATTTTTTTAAGCTAAGAGCGTCTTTTATGCTACTAGAAGCATATAAAGCACTACGAAAAATTTTAGGTAGTACTATATCATCTCTCGGTAGTACTCTCAAAACGTCATTATTTACAAAATTACGATTGTCATGTATATGCTTGTGTCTAACAGTGATATATTAGGACTTCCTTCTAAAAATAGCAAGGTTGTGTTTCACACAACATTTTAGACACAAAAACACCTTAATTATAAAATAACTAAAAACTACCTAAGCTAATTGAATTAGACTCATCTCAGCCCTTTGTACTGAAGAAAGTAAAAGGAAGTTGGAATTGAAGAAGCAATACCACTTACTTCTTATTGGGCCTTCCCCCAAACTTTAATACGATCAAAGCCCATAATTCTTACTAGTGGACTGATTAAGGCTCCTATTACCAGGCGGCTCCAAAAAAACTCAAGGGCTTACAGTCTTTATTGTAGTAGGCTTGTGGGGTATAACTAGTGACCAAAATAATGGGGCCTTGGGCCTTTTAAATTAACTAGCAAGTTGAATTGTAATTTTTAATTTTGCAAGATTTTTGGGGCAAAAGCTGCTATTATTATTGCTCACCACCAACTTCAAAAGCTATTGTTGAACACGTCCATAAATAGGTTCTTACTCCCTACAAGTATTAAAAATTTGCGAAAAGTTTTTATATATAACAGGTTACATGTAGGGTGAGATATATCCTATAGTAATTTTTTGCTCAGTTTAATAAAAAATAAAAAAATAAAAAAATAAAAAAAAGTATCAAATGCGCAAATAATACTCTTAGGCGCACCTACCTCTAACCCACAAGGTACACTTGTGTACATGTACGAGTTTTCACATTTTCATCCCTCCCTCTCCTTGAAAAAGAAACCAACAAAGAAATTTTAAACTAGATAATTGGGATACAAAGAGAATGATACCCCATATAACTTGAAAGGAGTAAGAGTACATACCCAAAATGATTACAGCAAACAATTAAAAAAAAAAGCACAAGTGGAAAAGTACTACGGAGTTATTTAGTGCATATATACTGTACTACAATATGTACTGTACTACATATTATTACCAATTTTATTAATTAGCACCCTAAAAAAATTTATTAGCAGAAGTCATGATTCACTACAGTCTACAGTGAGTTTTATGGTTTAAATGTAACACTACATAAAACAAGGTTCAAGTACATTCTGAATATATGAAAGTTTATGATTTTACTTACTATTTCAGAGATTTACATGAAACATTGGTAAACGAGACAGTCACAAATCTTTTTACACTTGACTAAAGTTGATATAATATATGATCATTTTACAGTATCTAAAGTTTCAGTTTCATGATAATAAACATGCAAAATAAATAAACAAATAAAAATGTTCTACAAATGTTGGTGTCATACAGTCATAGAAGAAGCTAAGAATGGTAAAAAGAACAGATTGTATGTATAATATATGGTCCAGGTTCTTATATTATATGGTCCAGACCAAGGACAGAAATGAACATTATTATAAAAAAATTATATTACATGAAAATATAAAAGTAGAGGTTATAGTGAAGAAAAGTGAGAAATGTACTTGGAAAAACAGCAAAGAGTAGTCCACATCTTTTCACATGTCCCGGAGCTCCAAAAATAGAAGACATGCCCATGAGAATAGACCAAACTATGGTGTGTCGCGGTGCGAATGCGGGTGTGGGTGTGGGTGTTGGTGTGGCCTTTGTTTGGTGGGGGACTCCTAGGCTTGTGTCCTTCATGTGTTCTTTGTGAATGAGGGTTGTGACCAGTTTTAAGTGTATGTATCAGAATAATATTGGGGGGGACTACTACTTCTTATCAATTGGCCTGGGTTTCTTCTGATTTTTTTGGTGGGTTTACAAAACAAGTGGACTAAGATGTCCTTTCTCTAAGATGGTACTATTGATTAGGATTAGATTTTATGTACGATCCAAAGAGTAGTACTTGAAAATAATTCCATCTCGCAATAGGCGGATCAAGGTTTAAGATAAATATATAACGGCATCTAATGTACCAAGCTTGATTTGGACTTCCTAGCTACTAAACGTTCGCATAAACTTAATTATTATCATTACCACCATTTGTTACCGCGTTCATTCTCAAAACCAATCTAAAATAATCGTTGTACATGTGCGTCAAAAGAAGAGAAATAATTC
This sequence comes from Chenopodium album, assembly GCF_948465745.1. Lineage (NCBI taxonomy): Eukaryota > Viridiplantae > Streptophyta > Magnoliopsida > Caryophyllales > Amaranthaceae > Chenopodium > Chenopodium album. The sequence continues at coordinate 71,074,248 of NC_137842.1, read as the reverse complement.
TATAGTTCATGGTCCATTCTTCCCTAGCAAAATGATAGTTAATGGTCCATTATTCTGAAAGTTATAAGAGGTAGTAAAATGGTTCTTTTGGTCTACATACACCATGCCGTCCATGCAAATAAACATTTATAGCTAAATAGATGTAATATACAAATATTGTATGTATACTTGTAATTAGAAACACTCAATTTTTGATAGTGATATGATACTACACTACAATAATCTCCTTGATAACAATGTTACAATGTATCAATAATCGATCAAGAACCAAAGTTTAAAAAGAAATCAAAATTCTAAGGGTAGCATTTGCTTGGACGATATTGAGACTCTTTACTCGCCCCACAAATAAATTCTTCTCACTAAGCTAACCCTCAAGAATGGCTTGATGGATGTTGCACACAAAACGATCAATTCGAGTAAGGGTCTATTAGTGTACTCGCCTTACTTATGGTGAAGACATGCTCAAAATCAATCAAAACATTCAACAAAATACTACTACGGACTTGTAACGAAAGAAAGAAATCGAGTACACATTTGTTTCTTGACTATGAGAGTCATGATTAGTCAGATTAATTGATAAGAAGATTATCTTGCATCATCTGCCTCTCTTCCACACAAAAAAAGAAGAGGAAATCAGATGTTTGATTGGTGGAGGACCATTGACAGGCAACAAACGCCCTCAAAGCTACATCAGATGAAACAAAATTACTTGTGCAGCATCTGCATTGTACTCCCCTGAATTTGTGTACCGCGCACTTTACTGATCATTAGAAGCAGCATAAACACTACGTACAATTGCATCTCACCCTCTTACTCAAATATACACAAAAGTAGCCTAAAACACTCAAAGAATACCTGCCATAATCGCAAAGGAAGCCAACCCTCCTACCATTTTTTTTAATAACATGCATCCTAGCTTTATTCTTTTTCACATCTTCAGTGATGCATGCAAATCCCATGCTTTTATTAATCATTTTGCACTGTTATGCTTATGCATATCATCTCGGTGTACTATGTCATACGACCGTGAAATGCATAATGGTAACGAGGCAGGGCCGTAGGGTGATAACACGCCTCTGTAAACGGTGTTTGGAGAATGGTTGTAATGTATAGACATGGAGAATTGGAGATGCTACATTCACAAAATTACAACTACTACTAATAATGGAATTTAATGATATCATTTGAGATACATTGATTATATATTGTGGTGATTATACCACGTTCATTGTATGAAATACGCGCGCATTTCAAATTCAAGCAAAGGTATTTAACCAAGATGAAATATTCAAAGAACAGAGATAGTAATATAATAGTACTTTGATTATATTCATTTCATACATACAATTCAAGGATAATAAAAAGTTAGACGATTACATACAACCAAGACCATCTACAATAGGATATAATGACATTAGTAGGTTTTTTGTTTTTTTTTTTGTTTTTCCTCTTTTTCTTTTGGAGGCAGCTAGCTAACAACATTAGATAGGGGTAGGTTCAAAAAGAAGATTCAAAAGTTATAGCAAAAAAACACTTGCAACATTCCATGACCTTTTACACTTGATGCAACTTTTCATATGGTCAGTTACTAATAATATGACTTTTTTTTTGTTTTTAACCCCCTTATAACTTCCCATACTATTATAAAGTTTTAGTTAGAGGGACCCAAAAGGAAGATTCTTCATCTTTCCACCATTTAGCTATTTTCTTCCCTCCAAAATCAGCAGCAAAAAATTTAATATAATTTTTTTTTTTTTTTTTTTAAGTTGAACTTTGATTGTTTGTTGATGCAATGCATGATCTTTACATAGCCACTTCAGTTTGCAAAGGAGTGGTGTTGAATCCCACTTGAGGTTGTTGTTGTTGCTCTACCTCCCACATTGCCTTTGCTATTACTCCATTCACTGGCTCATATTCCTAAAATTATAAAATTAAATAAATGAAATTAAATATATATAAAAAAAAATATAAAAATTTGAATAAAATAAAGTGAATTAATGCCAACTAATTGTGTAATCATTATTAGCTATGACTTTTTAATGAATATCATTAATAATAAATCATTTCATATTACTGTATTTTCATTGCCTCTGATAAGATTTCCACTAATATGGTGATGGAGATTACACATCAAGGTTCATATATATAGTGGAAATCCCAATATCTTTATCCTTTTAATTGGCATTATGACCCATTTAACAAAACCATTTATAATTTAAAATATTTGATTTGACTATATTTTACTATTCTTTCATTATTATGTTATTAAGCTATTATAACTCTTTTTTCAAAGTCAAGCATAGTTAATTAAAGGGTGATCTTAGTTGATAGTCACTAAAGTATACTAAAAAAAAAAAAAAAATTAAACACTTTAGCTATAATCAAAAAGATATTATGAGTCAAGATTCGCCTCAAAATAACAAGCTACTACATCATTTGTGTGCGTAATCATAATATACTAAATCCGTACTCAATAACTTACAAGGCATAAACTTGTTCATATGTACCAACTATCCTAAAAACTACTCGTACTACCGTACCTTCATCCAAGGTATTAAGTTATCTTATTTCTACATTATACTCGGCATTTCATATTGTATAATCGTATTACAGTATCAACGTGACAATTAATTTAGAATTGCGGGTTTTACTTAACTTAAGCCGTGCAACATGGTAACAAACAGTGTATTTGACATGGTGAAAATTAGTAAGGTAAGGCCACACACAAAAAAAGAAAAGATAAGATTTTTACAGAGATGAAAAAAAAAAAAAAAAAAAGGGTAGGACCCACCTCAAGTTTCTGAACAAGTTCTTTAGCAGTAGGAGCAGAAACAAAGATGTGGCGTTGTGATGGATGAATGAAACCATCATCAACTGCTTTGTCAATGAAAGTGAGCAATGAATTGTAATACCCATCAACATTCAGCAATCCCACCTACATATTTTATTTAATTATTTTTTAATCATATAACAATAATCAATTTCATATAATTTAAATATAATCAATCTATACTTATATTGCATGCATTATTCATATTATATGGTAAGGTGTGTATGAATTTACATACAGGTTTGTCATGAATTCCAAGCTGTGCCCATGTTATAACTTCAAGCAATTCTTCCAATGTTCCATACCCACCTGTTCAAATTGTAGACAACCAACATTCGAGTCACATTACGAGTTCAAATTACACTATCAACGTGACAATTAATTAACCCGAGTGGTAAAATTTAGCGAGTGGAGAAGTAATGGGACCTGGAAGAGCAATAAAACAATCAGAGTGGCGGGCCATTTCAGCTTTTCGTTGGTGCATATTTGCAACTGGTCTCAACTCTCCAACTGTTTCTCCAGTAAGCTATAGTTGAATTTATCCAAAAATACACAAACATTCCCTTGTTATTAACTTGTATTTTATGAAAATTATAAAATATAATAAAAATTCCATGTAACATAATTTTAACAGAAAAATGCCAAAAAAACTTACCTCTTTTCCCATCAAAGTCTTGGGTATTATTCTGTTCATCAAAAATCAATAATAAACAAATTGTACACAAAAAAAATCAATTTTTTTTATATATAGAAAGAATTATTTTTTATTTTTTTATTTTTAATCTAGGTTAAAATCATACCCAATAACATGACCACCACCTTGATGAACAGTTTGAGAAACCAAACCCATCAACCCAATACTCCCACCACCATAAACAAGATTCAATCTTTTTTCAACCTTGAACAACAAAACACAAAATCAGTTCAAAAAACACAGAAAAAAAAAAAAAATTTACACCCTAATTAACAATTTAAATAGTTATTATTATTATTATTATTATTATTAGCAAATGAGAAAAATTACCAATTGTTGGCCAAGTTCAATGGCAGCTTCGCGGTAAGAGTCTCGCTTACCAGTGCTACTACCACAGAAAACACAAACACTTTTGAATCTTGAAGAAGATGAAGAAGCTTCTTTTTCTATAGTTGTTGTTGGTTCCATTTTTTGCTCTACTACTGTTTGTTTCTCAAAACACATTTTATTGTTTTTGGTAATTTATAATTTAATTAAAAGGGGGACAAATGGTGATTGGTCAAGGAGAGGTCGGTCCACTATATATAGGGAAAGAGAGAGATGGGGAAATGAGAAGGGGTATAAATATATAATGACTATATACGGGGTATTTGGCAATAAGGATAGGGATAACGAAGATTAAAAGGTTCAACTCCATTTGCATGTACCCGGTGTACAGTATTTTTACTGTACATCGGGTTTTTCTCACGTGCAACTTCTTTATTGTTTTTTTTTTTTTTTTTTTTTTTTTTTAAAATAGCTTAATTTAAAATCACGGAATTTTATACCTAAATCAAAAAAACGCAGAACAATGGAGGAGAGAGAAAGTGAGAAAACGCAGAACAATGGAGGAGAGAGAAAGTGAGAAATCGCAAAAATTGCAAAAAACGATCATCAATCGAGGAGAAAAAAGGTTAGAAAACGCAAAAATTGCAGAAATCGATCATCAATAAAGGAGAAAAAAGGTGAGAAAACGCACAAATAGAAGAATTCGATCATCAATCGAGGAGAAAAAAGGTGAGAAAACTTACAAATTGCAGAAATCGATCATCAATGGAGAATTCGACTTTCGATACAACAAAATGCAGCAATCTCATTCACGAATTGCTACAAAAACAGAGGCAAGTTGAGACTGAATTTGAAATCGATTTAAATCGATCGATTATAGAAGAAGAAGAAACTTATTGTTTTGGAGATGAATTCGTACCAATATTCAACCATCCAGACAATGCAGAAGCAATTGATAATGCAGAAGACGCAATACACAATGCTGAAAATCAAGTGGTTCCTGATAAATCAATTGATTCAAATTCAGAACAAACAACCAAAACAAATGCAACTGAAGGTAATTTCTATAAATTTTTGAGATTGTATGCTAAAAAGAACCCTTTGAATACATAATTGTTACCCTTTTTATGCATAAACGTGACCCTATTTATGCCTAAATGTTACCCTCAGATTGAATGCAGAACTTTTGAGATTGCATGCAAAAAGTAACCCTTTGATTGCCTAAATGTTACCCTTTTCATGCTTAAAAGTGACCCTATTTATGCACAAATGTTACACTCAGATTGTATGCAAAAAGTAACCCTTTGAATGTCTAAATGTTACCCTTTTCATGCTTAAAAGTGACCCTATTTATGCACAAATGTTACACTCAAATTGTATGCTGAAAATTCAAGTTGTATGCAGAAAGTATCCCTTTGAATGCCTAAATGTTACCTTTTTCATGCATAAAAGTTACCCTATTTTCACACGAATGCTACCCTTTTTTATGCTGGCTGTGGTTATTATCTGATTTGTTTGTATTAAATAACAGATACAAATCCAATTGATGCTTCTGGTTTAGATCTTAGAGGATCATTTGTTGGTGTGGTAAGAGAAACTTTTGAAGAAATTTTGGAATTGTATGAAAAACATGCTGCTATACTGGGATTTTCAATAAGAAAACATACAACTAGATTCAAACAACACACAAAAATAGTAACTGAGAAAAACTATGTGTGTTCTGCTGAGGGAAAGAGACATTCAGGTCAGAAGAAAACAAAGTTAGTTGAAATGGTTGATGAAGAGGATGTAAATGTAAAAGCAAGAAAGCCAAGACAAGTAGCCATTACAAGATCAAATTGCAAGGCATGCATAAGAGCAAAAGTGAATAAAGAAGGACAGTTTGAGGTGGTGTCTCATGTTATTCAGCATAACCACGAGCTAACAAAGCCACAGTGGCATTATTTGCATCGTTCTGAAAGAAAAATGACAAAGGAAAAAACTGAAGCAATCAAAACAATGAAATCTTCAGGTTTAACTACAATGGACACTTACTATTACATGGCTACAGAGGCTGGAGGAGAACAGAATGTAGGCCATAGTGTTGTAGATCACCTGAATTTCTGCTCAAGGTTAAGAATGGAACAAATTGAGGCTGGAGATGCTCAAACTTTAGTGAACATTTTAAGTCAAGAACAATCAGAGGATCCAAACTTCTTTTTTAGAGTGAAGTTTGACAAAGAAGGAAGAATTTGCAATATCTTTTGGAGAGATTCAATGATGCTAGAAGACTATAGGATATATGGAGATGTTCTTGTCTTTGATACAACATACAGAACCAACAGATATAATCTTATATGTGCTCCATTTGTTGGCATAAATAACCACTGGCATAATTGTATGTTTGCATGTGCTTTTATTGGGGATGAAACAACAGATTCATTTGTGTGGTTATTACAAACCTTCTTCAAAGCTATGGAGGATAGAAAACCAACTTCAATATTCACTGACCAGGACCAAGCAATGGCAAATGCAATTCTGGAGGTAAAAGATTTATATTGACATCTTACAGATTTGAGATCTGACAATAAAGTTTTTCTTTTCACATAAAAGTTACCCTTTTATCTGCATAAAGTTATCCTTTTTAGTGCATAAAGTAACCCTTTTAACAGCATAAAGTGACCCCTTTATTTTCAATGCAGGTGATTCCAAATACAAGGCATAGACTTTGTATATGGCATTTGGAGCAAAATGCCATAACCAGATTTGGAGCTCTTAAAAAAGACAAAGAATTCAAATTTGCATTCAACCAGTGCTTAAAGATGTGTGTGACAGAACAAGAATTCGAAGAAAAGTGGCAGGCAATGTTGCAGAAATATGAGTTGACAGAACACTCTTGGTACAAAAGAGTGTATGAGTTGAAAGACAAATGGTGTCCTGCCCTTAGTAGAGATTTCTTTTCAGCAGGAATCTTATCGTCACAAAGGAGTGAAAGCACTAATCATGCTATAGGATTCAGAGCAAGTAAAACAACTACTTTGACAGAATTTTATACCATATTTAAGAAGACAACCAATCGTTGGAGAAGCACAGAGAAATATGATGAGTTTACCTGTAGCAAGTCAATAGCATTCACTTCATTGCCTCTCTCTGGAATGCTAAAGCATGCTGCACAGGTAAAAAGTTAACTGACAACTACATAAATTACACCTAATATATGGCAATTTAAATGAACCTACATGATTTTGATGTACAGGTTTTCACTTTATCACTCTTTAGAGATTTTGAAGAGGAGTTTGGATACTCTATGGCAACAACTGTTCAGATGTTAGGCAGTAATGAAGAATGCCTACTTTATCAAGTAACACTAGAAGACAAGCCATGGTCTGCACATCAAGTAAACTATATACATGAGAGCCAAACTGTATGGTGCACTTGCAAAAATTTTGAAGCATCTGGATGGTTATGTTATCATTGCATCAGAATTCTACATTTGCATTCAGTAACAAGAATACCAGATAAGTATGTTTCAAAAAGATGGACTAAGTTTGCAAAAACAGAGGCATGGGATAGGTTGAAGAATCAGGATCCTAAACAGCAATATATTCCATGGAGGCAAACAATGATGAGGAAATACTACAATCTAATCTTAAAAAGTCAAGAAAATGAAGACACAAGAGCATTTATGGAAGAAAGCTTCAGAAACAGTCTTAAAATGGTGGAAGACTTACTTGCTATTGCTGCTCAGAAAGAAAGTGCAGAAGCTGCTTCTAACATTCCTGATGTGGCAGACAGCACTCAAAGCAATACTGACGTTTCTTCAGCATCGAGTACAAGCACAAGTGTACCACAAATACTTGATCCTAAAACGGCTGTAACAAAAGGAAGAAGCAAGAGAGCAAAAGGAGGACTTGAAAAAAGCAAGAGAAAAAGAAAACCAGCACTGCCACCTCCAAATTCAGAATTTGGATCAAAAACACCTAACTTACGACTCTTTTAAGATCTTTTTTTGAACATTTTTTTTTTCGAAATTAATATACCTTGTATTATTAAGCTTCAGAAACAGTCTTAAAATGGTGGAAGACTTACTTGCTATTGCTGCTTAGAAAGAAAGTACAGAAGCTGCTTCTAACATTCCTGATGTGGCAGACAGCACTCAAAGCAATACTGATGTTTCTTCAGCATCGAGTACAAGCACAAGTGTACCACAAATACTTGATCCTAAAACGGCTGTAACAAAAGGAAGAAGCAAGAGAGCAAAAGGAGGACTTGAAAAAAGCAAGAGAAAAAGAAAACCAGCACTGCCACCTCCAAATTCAGAATTTGGATCAAAAACACCTAACTTACGACTCTTTTAAGATCTTTTTTTGAACATTTTTTTTTTGAAATTAATATACCTTGTATTGTTAAACTATTTTTCTTTTGTTTTTTTACTCTATGACAAGTTTAATGAAAATGTGATTGACACTTTTATTAGCAGATATTTAATTCTTGGAAACATCAACTTATGTTACCCTTTTCATGAATTAAAGTGACCCTTTTCATGCATAAACGTTATCCTTTATATCCACTAAAAGTTACGCTTTCTGGTAATAAAAGTTACCCCTTTTGTCAATAAAAGTTACCCTTTTCACGCATAAAAGTTACCCTATCTATCCAAAAAAAGTATACCTTATCCTTTCTATCCACTAAATTAACCTTCTCTTTGTTAATAGTTACCCTTTCAAGTAATAAAAGTTACCCCTTTTGTCAATAAAAGTTACCCTTTTCATGCATAAAAGTTACCCTATCTACCCAAAAAAGTATACCTTATCAAATATAAAAAGTAACCCTTTTTATGCCACAAAGTAACCCTTTTTATGCACAAAAGTGACCCCAAAAAACATACACAAGAACCTTTCAAATTACTTAATGTATGCACATACATCAGTATTCCAAAAGAACAAAAAACTAACCACTAAGTTTAATTACATCATTTAACTTGATGTATATGCACAAACATTAAGTTTTTTCATTGTTCAAAAAATGCTCCTAGACCTAATCAACCTTTGCTTCTAACAGTCATTTCACCCTTTAGAAGGAGTGTACTTGTCTGTCTTCTTTTTTGCCCTTTTTCCTTTGGGATTCTCTTCGTCTGCCTCTGCCTTTGCTTCTACTTCAGCTGCCATTATTCTTTCTTCATTATCTTTCTTCTTCTTTGCAGCAATTGCATCCTTTCTTCTCATTTCAATTTCTTGGCAATAAGCAGGATCTTTCTTCTTCTCATTGAACTTCTCTAATTCTGACAACACATCATTCCTAGATTCATTCAAATCACACAGCACCAGTGTCGTACAAATCTCACCTCGCAGAAATTTTCTCCCAATAATCTCACAACAGAAAAAAAAAAAAAAAAAAAAAAACTTATCAATATGTAATTAATAAAAGCATTAGAAAGGGAAAAAATACATACAAAATAGATGAATAATTACTGTTTTGAGTTCATTTAATTTGAACGATTCGCCAACAAAATGGAGCATGTGATACATAACAAACACCCCACAGTCCAAATTGTCAACTTTTTCTTTTCTCCATTCCAACTCAACAATTTGAAACCTATAAGAAGGTAGCTGAACACTCTTTGGATGATTTCTTTTTCCGAGAAAAACACCCATTTGATCACACTGACATAAAATATAAAAGTTTAGAATAAAATAAAACAAGAAAAAAGAAAAAAAAAATTTAAATGGAAACAATAAGTAAACAGAAACATAACAATGAAATCAACATAAACATACCAAGTGTGAAGACAATTCTTTGGTATATTCAAGAGCATCATCACGCCAGATGATATTGTCAAGATAATATACCACCTCTTTTGTATGATCAATAACAAACAAAATGTAGTGATTCTCAATAAGAACAGGAAAATATATCTGAAACAGAAAAAATTAAAACACTGATTTAGACAGTTTAACACAAAACAGAACTTTTTTAAAGTTTTGATAGTAATTTATCATGAAATATACCAGTTCAGCATCCATAATATCACATTCAGGATTCTCATAGCTCACCCAACCTTCCCATAAACCGTGCAAATCATTAACAGCTTGTGAAACTTCACCTTTGCCAATGTTTTCACAAACATGCAAGAATGCAAACTATTAAAAGTATGAGAACTTGTTTATATAAAAAGATAATAACTTTAGTGCACATAAAGGGTAACTTTAGTGCACATAAAGGGTAACTTTAGTGCATATAAAAAAAAAAATCAAATTACTTACACTTTGCCTCACACCAAAGAAGAATTTTCGAGGACCAGAATCAAAACATGCCTTCTCGTTCAAATACAGACAGTAGCAATCAATGATGCACCATCTAATTCTAAGTGGAGCTACCAGGGATACCATGTCTTCTCTTGGAATTAAAAAATTCATCCCAATAGTAACAAGATTCTCACTGCAACAATAAAAAATAAGATAAGCATTAAACAAAAAAATAAAGGAAAAAAAACATATAAAATATAATTATTATAAAAAATGACATTTAACTTCCTCATCATTGAATCATCCTTCAGTAAACAATAATCAAGAATTTCCTGATGTAACTTGGGCAATTTCTTGAAAATCCGAGCATTAGACCTCAAAAACAGAGTAAGAAAAGGAACATCCACACCTACTGGCCCACAGTCGAGTGAGCAAAAAGATTTATTGCCTCTGACGATACGTCTAGAAGCATTTGCTACAGAAGGCCCAGCATCATCCTCAGACCTATTCATCAAAACACTTTTTCCTTTACCATTGACATCATCCTCAGACCTATTCAAATTCAAATCTTCTTCAGATTCATTATCAGGATCATCATTGTTATGACATTCAGGTTCATAAAAATCACGAAACATTTCATGAATAGACTTCATCTTGTTACACTCCTCAATTAAACCATCTAAAAGCTTCAGGTAATGAGGATCAGAAAGTAACTGTTGTGTTTGAGAAAATACAACAGGATCATCAGAGGATAATGATTCAGTTCTGCGAGAAGCAATCATATCACTCAAGGTTTGAAAACCCTGTGACTGAACCAACAATAATACATCCATATTTCTTTTGACCAAAAGAAATGTTTCATGAACAGCCTGCAAACATATGAACCAATAAGAAACTATACAAATGTAAAAAATAAAAATAAAAAACAAATGAAAATTCATGATATATGCATAAAGTTACCCTTTTAAATGCATAAAGTTACCCTTTATTATGCATAAAGTTACCCTTTAAAATGCATAAAGTAACCCTTATAACTGAATATTTAGGGTAACTTTAGTGCACAAAAAGGGTAACTTTAGTGCACAAAAAGGGTAACTTTAGTGCACAAAAAGGGTAACTTTAGTGCATATAAAGAGATAATAACTAAATAAAAAAAAAAAAAGAGCACTTACATCAGTTGAAATTTCTTTAATTTCATCATCAGTCATCACACTTTCTGGAAGATCAAATGCAAGAATGCGGCCACTTCTACCACTTGTAGAAGCCCCTTGACCACAAGTTTGCTTAACAACAGGAGTTATAGGATCCCTAACTTCAGGCTGTGAAACGGGATATGTAAGGGTATCCAATGGTCCCTGCCCAAAATCACCAGCTTTAATCTCCAAATTGATCCGCTTCTTAATCTTCGCATCAGTCCAATGTTGAATCAAAGGAAGGGTACTACTTTCCTTTTCTCCTTGGAAATTTAATCGATGAAAATACATAATTTGCAAAGCTAGCAAACAACCACTTACATTTTGAGCATTTTCATCATTCTTATAATTCACAACAGCCTTCTTTAATTTTTTCAAAACATATGAACACCAATCAAATGTTTTGATTTCATCAACATTTTCCACAGCCTTCAGCAACTTCAATGAAACAGTCCTATTAGTAGTAGGAGCTAAGAAGCTAGACATAGCATGTAGCACAAAACATCTCTTGAATTCTTCACCACCATCATCCAAATCAACCATCCTAGACTCCACTTTTGACAAATGTAGAGGTTGCTTCTCAGTAAGACCATAATCATGTCTCCATGACTGAATGATACGTTTATCTACACTACCTTCTTCAGGATTCTTCTGAAGTTCAGGAACAGCAATCTCACTCATAGGCAAGCCAAAGACATCACATATATCATTTTTAGTAACTACAAACTCTTTACCAGCAGCAATAGTGAACATGCAGCTACCTCCATTAAAGTGTTCAACCAGCCAATGTAGCATTTGACGATTCAAAGTTTTCAATTTCAGATGTAATAAACCACCAAAACCTATTTCTTCAACAGCTTTTTGTTGATTAGGACTAAAATTACTCATCATTAATTCCAATGTGTGTGGTCTGCACCTTGCAATCAAGGGTCTTTTTTCCCTAAATAATAATAATATAAGTAAAACAATATCAGAATCAGAATCAGAATCATGATATATATGATTAAAAAAATACAAAACAAAAAACATTTATACTTACACAACAGTATCAGAATCAGAATCAGAAACTACTTGCAATTCAGCATCTGCTTTGGCCTTCTTAGATACAATTTTAGACTTCTTAGGAGATGCTTTAACCTTCTGAGACTCTGCTTTGGCCTTCTTAGGAACAGTTTTAGCCTTCACAGTTTTAGCCTTCACAATGTTAGACTTCCCAGTTTTAGACTCTGTTTTGTCCTTCTCAGGACCTGTCTTGTTCTTTTTAGCAGGCTCTTTACCCATTCCTTTTCCCCTTGAAGGCGATTTATAACGATATCCACCTATTGAACCACCTATATCTAATTAATACAGAGGATAACCATAAATTACAAATTCACAAATTACTCAGGGGAAAATTTAGAATATATGCATAAAAATCCTTTTTACTGCATAAAGTCACCCTTAAAATACAACAAGTAACCCTTTTAAATAAAAAAGTAACCCTTTAACAAGCATAAAGTGACCCTTTTAACTATATAAAGTGACCCTTTTAACTATATAAAGTGACCCTTTTCACTGCATAAAGTCACCCTTTAAACTACAACAAGTAACCCTTTTAAATACAAACGTGACCCTTTTGACAGAATAAAGTGACCCTTTTCACAGCATAAAGTGACCCTTTTCAAAGCATAAAATAACCTTTGTCATGCATATAAATAACAATGTATATATTACTCACACACAATGCACAATGCACATATTACTGGTACTCAAACACATATACACAAACACAATGCAGATATGCATACTATTCTCATAATCTAACTAAAACCTAACATCAAAACTTGAAGAATAATGAATAAAACTTCTGAAAACAAACATGCAAAATTTGTTTAACATGTAACAACACCACAACACATATATATCAAATTTTGAACCAATTATCACAATGAACAATAAAATAAAGCAAAATTAAACATAATAACTTCAAAATTGAAATTCAATTATCATAATATGCATAATAAATCAACAGAAAACAATAAAAAATAACATGCACTACTAATTCGACATATATAAGCGAAAATTCAATTGAAAATTCGAAAAAATGATGAAAAATTAAACAAACACACCTTCTTCAGCATCTACAGCCTTCTTTGTAATCTTCTTCTTCACCATTGCTGAAACTAACACTACAAAAAACGAAAACAAAATCAAAATCAAAAAACCTAAAAATCGAAGAACCAAAACAATTTAAACTAACAAAAATCTCAAAAAAATAAGTAAACTAACCACAATTAAGCGATAAACAACTTCACAAGTGAAAGAAAAGTGAGAAAAAGCTCGAAAAAGCTCGAAAAGCAACAATGGAGGAGAGAGAAATCGCAGTTAACTGGTTTTTAGAGAGAGAAAAACGAGGAGAGAGAAAGCGTGAATGAGTGAATGAAGGAGAAAATCAAGGAGAGAGAAAGTTCTTTTTCTTTAATTTTGGAAAGCACGTGCCCAGGACAGTTTTTTTGTCCTTAAAATCCGCCATTCAATATCATTATTGAACACCCGCTTTTTTTAAAAATTTGTGTAAAAGGTAAGGATAGTAAATTAATAGGCGGGACAAGATAAAAATTATGTTATTAATTGTTTGGTAAGATTTAGGAATTAAATTGGGATAAATAGTAAAATTACATAACTATCCTTACTAACATTTCTCCTCTCCCCTCTTCCTTCCCTTTCATTAAGGTAAATTTATCTTTTACATTTCAAAATGAATCCCTACACCTTATACTTTTTTTTATCCCTATCGTTTTCATATGGGATAGACAATTCTCATTAACCAAACAAGGAATTATAGGATACTCGTACAAGAGATTATTAATCTCTATCCTACCTACAATCCTTTCAAACAAACACCCCCATAAAGTATTTTAATATTTTTCTTTCCTACTAACCTCACCCACACTACTTTTTTTCCGTTTCATGTTAGTTGCAATACTTTTTATTTTCGGTCGTTTCATATTAGCTGCAACACTACTATATTTAAAAAGAATATAATATTATTTTATAATTTTTCTCTTCCACTAATCTCATTTTCACAATTATTTTAATATTTCTCTTTCCTACTAACCTCACCCACTCTACTTTTTTATTATCTTTATCTTTTACTAACAATACTTTATATTATAAGGGAAAATTTGCAAATTGCAGTCATTTAAAGTTCGTATTTTGCAAATTGCAGCTATTTAAAAAAAATTGCAAATTGCAGCCCAAAAGTTCATATAAATTGTAAATTGCAGCCCGATTTAACTTTTTCATCGGTTTACAAGTTGAAAAATCTTTGTTTAAGGTTTTAGAGACCATTTTAGTCCTTAGGGGTCCAAATTGAGCTCGTAATTAGCCAAAAAAATAACGCAAGTATTTGGTTTTGCGTATTAAAAATGTATCGATTTGTGGGAAACCGTAAATATGAGACACTTACGTTATTTTTTTGCTAATTCTGAGCTCAATCAGTCCCTAAGACCTAAAATGACCCCTAAAACCTTAACCGAAGATTTTTCAACATGTAAACCGATGAAAAAATTGAATCGGGCTGCAATTTACAATTTATACGAACTTTTGGGCTGCAATTTGCAAAAAAAAAAATTAAATAGTTGCAATTTGCAAAATACGAATTTTAAATGGCTACAATTTGCAAATTTTCCATATAAGCCTATAATTCTACTTTATAATTTTCAAAGACTATGAGTCAAGCTACTGTTGCAACTAATGCGAAACGGATGGAATACATCACTTGTTTTTTTAAGAAAATTTCACAAATATTGCACCATATCCATTTAAGGAAATAAAATATCTCTGTTTTCAGTATAAATACCCAATATATTCTTACTTTTAACACTCAATTCTTTAGTTTATGCTTACATCACATAGTTAACATTGTATTTCTACCCTGCTCTCTCTTTATTTGTTTTCACTACAAAAAATATTAGGAAAATGTTATACATAGCCCTTAGGGCTACATATAAGAATTAAATTTACACTTGAAAATCATAAAAAGTTAAGAAATCATTAAAATATAAACACTAATAACACTGATTTACGCGTGTTTTTGTTATGAATTCCTAATTTTATACAATTTCCAAGAGTATATTTAATGCTTATGTATAGCCCTTAGGTTTACATATAACATTACCCAAAATATTATGCCTAAGTGCCCTACCTATATGATGTGATTATATAAGAACTAATGATGTAATTTTATTTTATTTCGGGTACTTGGTTAGTTTTTTTTTTTTGTTTTTTTTTAATGAAGAAATTAAATGAAATTAATTGAGTTATTTTATGAAAAATACTTGTAATAAATAATAAAAAGATAAAAGTATGAGTAGTTTTTAGGTTTGGGGACCAAGGCAAAAAAAAAGTGGAGCCCCCATTTCTTTTGGAGAAATAGTGTATCAAGGGTATGAAATATTGATGAAATGAAGAGGACAAAAAGGAAAGATTGGCTTCTTCTTTGCTTCTCTTGCCACCCGGTCCCTCCACGTGTCCCCATATTGTATTTTTTTGGAATTTTTTTTCCAAGTTTTAGAAAATATCTTCACAGGCTTTTTTTTTAAGAGCTAGTCTGCCCTGTTCTACTATGCTATGTTGAATTGTTGTGCTGACTCAATATGCTCTGTTGACACATGCTTTATTCTGCTAGAATTTGCTATACTCTGTTTAAAAACTTTTTTTTTAAAAAAAAGGGCCTTTGTACTTTATATTAATTTTTTAAAGCATTAACTTTTTATGATAGAACTAGCCTGTGTGAAATGTTGATTTAGAGGGTAAAAAACACAAATTACTCTTAAAACGACATAAAATATTAATTACTCTCGTCATCTTTAATGTTTGTATCGTATTTAACTTTTATTGTGTTTACAAGTTTTCTTTAAGTTGTAAGGTAATTTTTCCTTTTTAATAAACATGTAGGTATAAAATAAATGAATATTTGTTCCTAGAGATCATGTAAATTAAAATGAAAATAAATAGTGATTGAGCCAAACCTTCATAATATATTTTAAAATTTATTTGTATCTAGTTAATTAATCAACTAAAGGTATGATAAGTATGGAGATTAATCTAATAACTACAACACTCCAATTTTCATTTCGCATTCAATTTAGACAATTAACCGTCCTTATTTATTTGGTTCAAGATAGTATAAAGAGTTTTTATCAAACTTACATGTGGCAAAGTTTCTTTTCAGAAAAAAATGTTGATATATGATGTTTTGTTTACATTATTAAGGTGTTCAACATTCCAACTCATAATGTCGGAATAAGTGTTAATGTCGTTTTATATACCAAGTATATACTCCTTAACTTTAGGTGCTATTGAGTTTCGAGTTTTTAGGTACTTTCATATCTAATCTCCTAAATCCTAAATTTTAATTCTATGGTGTTTAGAATTCGAATTTATTTAACCAAAAATATAGAGAAATCAAGGAGTAAAGACGACCACTCTTTATTTGGACCATCTATCTCTTATTACCACCCTCTATTTGCATAAACATAATAAGACAAAATTAAATCAGCCTCAAATAATGTCGGACATAAACTTTATTACACTTATTAAACTATGATAATGTTGGATTTGGACAAATAAGAATCCAATTCAATCTAACATAATCTTGTTATTTACAATTTGGACTGATATAAGCAAATTAGGAGCACTAATATTAATTAACTAATTGACAGCAACTACCTCACTGGCTAATTATATCCTATGTTGCCATCAAGTATATTTGCTAAGATCATAACATTAATTTAAAAAACTTTTACGTGTTAAGCTGATGTATGTGATTTTAAGCTGATGTATGTGATTTTATATTATGTCACTCACGAATTGAACAACATATGTACGTTATAATGTTATATGATCAAAAATTATATCTTTGACCGATTTATATATCTTAATAAGATTCCATTATATCTAATTAATTATTACTACTATAACTAATACCGAATCTAATAATTTAATCTTCGTGTGATGCGAATGTATTTTGTTTACCGGTCGGAAGACGTATTACTAGACTGTTTCCAAGATTAGCGAAATGGTCAATATAATTATCCTATCCAATTTATTAATCTTGTTTACGTAGCCAACGTTACAACGTAGTTGTATGAGCATGTTTTAATCAACGCCTTTTGTCGGAAGTCGGAACTTATGTTATTCGACAATCTAGCAAACTTATAAGTTTGTCGGAACTTATTTTGTAGGAGTGTAATAGTTTATATACGAGTACTTTATTATCAAGACAGCAAGACTTACCTTGCGCAAAATAATCAAAATAATTGGAGTAGATCAAATATGACCTATCTTAAATATTTGTACATGCAAAATAAAAGGTTGAATGAAAATGCATTAAATCGTTAATTAATTATAGGGGAAATTTGTATATTACAGTCTAAAAGTTGTTATAAATTGTAAATTGCAACTTAATTTAATTTTTTCATCGGTTTGCGTGTCGGAAAAAGTTCGATTAAGGTTGTAGCGGTCATTTTATCTCTTAAGGATTCAAATTGAACTCTGGAATTGACAAAAAATTAACGTAAGTGCTCGTTTTTACAACAAAAAATAATTGTCTGCTAATCGATACGTTTTTGATACGCAATTTGAATATCCTGACTCCGCCATTGAATATGATACTCGTAATAATTAAAGAGGTGATAATAGGGGGTCTGTTCTCTTCAACTTATTTTCAATTCAGTTCAGTCTAGTTCCTATTTTCCTTCTCTCATAATATATTCAGCTCGGTTTAGTTCAGTTCAGCTCCAATCAGTTTAGCTCAGTTCAGTAAATCAAAACAGGCCCTAGACAACGGGTAGATATAAATAAAAAATAGAAAAATAATAATAATATAAAGTGAGGAAATGCACCTCTAATGATTGCCAATAAAACGAGAGGAAAGCACGATTAATCCACACTCAATCAAGTTGGCTATTACGAAGTCCATATATCCTTCTGTCTTGGGATGTGATATAATTCATGAAATCAAATGATACTCTAATTTATTTTTTAAAAAATAATTCAAAGTAATTAAAAATTAAAAAAAAATCTAAAAGATGGTGGCGACTACACGTGCAGTAGCAGCACTAGGATAAAATAGACATAAACAAATGCTTTAACTTGTACGACTTGCCTATGTTCTTCCAATAATTATTTCTTTTTTATTTCCATAAATATTATCGATTTTCCCCACCGTCCACCACCCAAAACCCTAGATCATATGATCATATCTATATCCAACTTCTATCTCTTTTGGATTGTAATAGTAACTGAACAAACTAATATTCTAAAAGGTTTTTTTATTTTTTATTTTTTTTTTGGGAAAAAGGTAGAACATGTAAATAGTAATTATAATTCAAGACATATTAATTTTACATGTTAGACTTTAATGTATAGTTTTTTTTTTTAAATTTTTATTTCATATACGTAGTACATTATTTTGTACTCTGTAACTCATTTATATTTTTTGGACAATTATTTAAGGATAAGATATGCGTTGATAAAAGAATAATTATGAATGTGTATATATAAAATTAATTAAGACTTGGTATACAAAAGAGAAAATTAAAGGAAATACTCATATATGATGAAAATAATTATTGTTGGTCAAGCTAAGTATTTGTTCTGCCCTTACCTACCGTGTACATAATAAGAATGGAATATTTTGTAATAATGGACAATACATCTAATAATCATTAAATATTGAAGAGACTAAACTAACTAACAAACAAACCTAACAATTGAGATTTCCTAATTCAATCACATATTATATATACACTTTTTAGCAATGATTTTGTAGTCCATGAACTATGGATATAATTTTTTTAATATAATAATTTAGATTTCAAATTAATTATCTCAAAATATATGAAAAATTACAAGTTAAATCATAGTATGTGAAAACATGTAGTGGTACAAAATTTTAATTTCACACGTACACGTAAACTCTTATTTAATGGATACTCGGTCATCTTTTACTCATAATTATTTTTGTCCATATTATAAACAATTTAAAAACGTGTAATGGTTATACTACTTACTTTATTTTATCAATAACTTCATTTAATCATTTTACATACCCAAAATAGAAATTGATGTGAAAACATCTTTTACTATTGTTGTTAAGATAAAAAAAAGAAAGGTACTTTAAAAAATAAAAGGGTAAGTGTGACTGTGTGAGCAAGCAAAATGAAGAGAAAGGGACAAAACATGAGGCAACGTGTGGGTGAACTATTTAGTAATAATACAATAAAGCTTTACTTAATTTGATGAAATTATAATTACTCAATTAAATTTGACCCCCTAAAAATTAGTAATTACTCACAATTGTTGGGCTATGATTGGGTAAAATGATAGTGTAATTAGCCCCCACCAAAAAAAGTGTTTATCCACACACAAAAGCAAGCCTTCAATGCAAGTTACCTCTTTCAATTCTTTGTTTGTAAATAAACTTAGCTTTTTTAAGGCACCTTTAAATTAGGCAGCAGTGTAAGTGCAGCAGCAGCAGCATACAGCGCAGTTGGTTAGCTGCTGATCGATCAGTGTGTTTCTCGTTTAGCTGCTGCTGCTATTGCCTTTTGTTAACGTAAACCACTCTCCTTTTCTATCCATTTCTATGAGAGATTATATCTTTTTTGTACGTACGTTTTGATAAAAGTTATGACTTCTTTTTACACACTCTTGATTAGAGTAAGTTACACGAATAAGGTGTTAGTCTGATGATAAGGGCCTATTCTGTTCAGCTTAATTTCATTTCTTAATTTCCTTCTCTCATAAATAATTTATATCAACTATATTCAGTTCAATTATGCTCCAATCAGTTCAGTCTCAATCAGTTCATTTCAGTCAAGTTCTTAATTACCTTCTCTCATAAACAATTCATTTCAACTACGTTCAGTTCAGTTCAGTTCAACCTCAATCAGTTCAGTTCAGTAAATTGAAACAGGCCCTAAGTAGCTAACATGCCTACTAACTCGTTTACAAGTGGATGAAATAATAATCTCCTTGCTTTTAAAGTACTTATAACAAATGCTCTTGGTCTACCTATCGATCATCAATTAATTTTAGAATGATGAAATCCTTAACAAGTTTATAAATGATGACTTTCTTCTTTGGTGTACTCATTAATCAATGTTATACACGAATAAGGTGAACTACGAGTACAACTTATAACTAGAAGCTAAGTGAAAGTAGTGATTAATTAGTACAAGTAGGAATAAGAGTTGATCGAGCTAAAGTGGATTAATACGTCATGGCGTATAAATGATTATCGGGAATTCGATCAGGATTCAGCTTTATCATTAACTGATGGTTCCCAAGACAGGTTTGATATGGACAATTCTGTGGCAGTAGATATATTTTATTACTTGTATTATCATTACTCATTAATTATTTTCTGTATTTTCATCTTTTTTTTTTTTTTTTTTTTTTAATTGCTACCTTTCCTACTACTTTTTCTTTTAGATGCTATGTAAGCAAGGTACTCCCCATATTATCTTCAATTTACTGATTTTATTAATAAGATCAAATCACAAAATACAAGTTCGGAATAAGGTAAACAAATAGGCATAGTCTTATTTAGAAAACTACTATTACGAGTATATTTCTCTATATTACTTATTTTTAAAAAAGTAAAGTTAAAAAGAAAGACTCTGGTTAGATCTCAACTCTTATAGTATTTTTAGTTTAATGTTTGTAGACCAGAAAGTGAGGATAAGGAACTCTCACCTTTAAAACGTCTCTACCACGGACTGAATCCTAACCTTTAGGTTTTGCTACAAAACAAATTTGGTGTTATACGGAGTAACACTTGTATTTGCGTGTAATTTATTTTAATGAGGCTAGTAGATAATACATGGAGAACTATTTGTCGATCTATAAAAACCCCAACATTTATCTCTCTTATGATTAATGTAAGATTCAACATCTCTAGTAGGTTTAAGGGTCGTTATTAGCAAAAAAAAAAATCATATGGTTAAGAGGATAAAGTTATGACAATGGATCACATATTCTCTATCATATTACACACATATAAAGAAAACACTCCATATTTCGTAAAAGATTAACATATAATTAGGCTAAACACTATAATGATATAAATTCAATTGACAAGGGTAGATAATGAAATTTTATGGTAGTCAATTTTGTATATTTTTTTTTTTAAAAAAAAAAACAAAAATCATGGGATCATCTTAAGTAGTTGTAGGTAGGGCCTGTTTCAATTTAGTGAATACAACTAAACTGAACTAATTGGGGTTGAACTAAAATGAGTGGTTTATGAGAGAAGAAAATTAGAAACTAAACTGAACTGATTGAAGCTGAACAAAACTGAATTGAGCTGAAAATAAGCTGATCTGAAGATAACGGGCCTATTATCTGCAGATAACGGGCTAATTATCTGCAGACAACTTATTTTCAGTTTAGTTTAATTCATTTTAGTTATAATAAGTTCAGTTCCTAATTTCTTTTTCTCATAAAATATTCAGTTTAATTTAACTCGGCTCCAATCAGTTTAATTAAGTTTAATAAATCAGAACAAAGTGTTAATGGTTGAACATCATAATATGATACTGTAGAAGTTGGTAACTTGGTATGGTATTGAAAAAAGAGGTGAGATGAAATAGAGAGAATGAGAGTATATGAAAGAAGGTGAAAGTGAGAGTGAAAGTGATTAGAGAGAGAGAAGTGTAAGGAGATGGCAGTGAAACACGGGCAATTAATGTAGGGATGTAAATGACAATTGATTTGATAAGGGCATTGTTCATACTTCATTCCTACTTGTATAGACTTTCCCAAATCAAATCTTGCTACGCGTCATGTTTTTGGTGGATAATAGGAGAATGTCCGTCTATTCCAACTGACCGCTATTCCGCATCACACACTACATTACAATTTACAATTTACAATTTACAAGTGCAACTCCCTTCCTTCTCTCTCTTTCTTCCTTTCCCTCGCTCTCCTTTTATTAGGAATTAGCATAGCGGGTCGTGCCATTAGTCATCCCCTCTAATTTTAACACTATTTGCATTCATGGAGTACTACTTTGTCAATAAAATACGTACTTCCTCTAATTTTCCTCTATTTGCATTAGTGATCCCAAAATTTTCGAAAATTAAAAGGAAAACTCTAACCACTTGAAATATACCTCACCCTCACTTAATTAAATATATTAATAGTCAAACAATTTGTACCAACATACATGAAAAGGGCTAGTATACATTACGTGTCACTTAAAAACAACGAAGGGAATACTTTTTTTTCTATGTTTTAAGTGTTAAACTCACCATATCAACTTTCTTTCTATGTTTGCTTGAATTGTTTTAATTTTTATTTATAGTTATAATAATATTTATTCATTATCACTACGTAATTTTTACACAATTAATTAGCATAATCAATTTTGACATTTTCATATATCAAACAATTTATCAAAAATGTCTAAAGGGGTGGTAAAAAAACATTCAATAACTTGTCTCAGAAACTAGTAAATGTAGTTAAATCCCCATTGACAATAACAGTAAAAACCAAATGAAAAAGAAAGAGAGTAGGGAATAGGCTGCGGCAGCTGAAGGAGTAGGGGAAGTTGCATAGAACGGCGCAATGATTATGGGTTGGTTGTGCTCTGCCTCATGCCTCCTGCATTAATCCTTTTACATGTCTATTCATCGTTCATCTTTCCGGCTACTCTCATCTTAAATTAAGCATCACTCTCATCTCATCACCCCTTATGTTTTCCCTCCCTTTCATTTCCCTGCCTTTACTCACTCTATGAGTCTATTACTTCTACTACGTATATTTTACAACATCGAGACACGTTTATTTCTTCTCGTTGGTTTGGATATGCTTATTTTTAAGAAAGCGCAAAAACATTTACGTTGAAGACTTGGAGTAGTATTTCATGCAACTATTAGATGTTAGGGCTTGTTCACTTCACCTTAATTTCAGCTCTTAATTTTCTTCTCTCATAAAATATTCATTTCATCTCTATTCCCTTTAGTTCAGCTCCAATCAATTTAGTTCACTTTAGCTCATTTTAGTTTATGTGAACTGACCCTTAGATTAGTGTTTAATGCCTAATGTGACACAAATGCCACCCTTAGCACGCACACAACTTTACTGTACAACCTCTATGAAAGCCTACTGATCGACTACTGAGGTATGTAAGTTCGTGTCTTTACTCCATGTGCACTTAACTTTGTATACGTAACAAATAATACGGAGTGTCGTTTTTTAAACTTTTTGAATACTTTGTCACAAGCTTTAATGCAAGTTCAAAAATCCGTTAACAAGTGCAATGCTAAAAGGTAGGAATATCTAATATTCAAGCCAACTCTAGTAATATGGCTGGAGAAATATTTTGATAAATCCTAGCATAGCTACAATATGATATGGTGTCGAAAATTAAAATTTTAAATATTTATTTTCACTACATACTACTCCGTTTTAGTCTATATTATTTATTTTATTATACAATGACGAAGTATATGACTAGGATGTGGTATAAATTTAATAACACTAAATTTTAAATATTTATACATAGTCGACGACTATCTTAGAATTTTTCCACCAGTACTAACAAAGCCAAAGTAGATTTGTTTGGAAGCAAAGGCAAAATGTTCCCCACATAGCTTAATTTTGGCATGTTTAACAGGTGTTTGTTTTGAAGGTGGGGGTGGGACTTTGAGAGGTGGGGATGTTATAAGTATGGGCTATTAGTCCTGTTGTAACACATTAACACTGCACAACTAGCTGGTGCTACTCGTTTCATGGAAAAAGCATTTTGCTTCTAGTTCCCAATTAACTTATCTACTCCTTTCAATTTCACTGTAATGCCCTACTATACACCGATTTTTGTTACTTGTATAATAATTGCCAAGAAAAGTCAATTTTAGGATTTGGTACCACATTTACAAGTATATATCACAATTAGAGCCCTGTTCTTTTAACCTGTTCTACTCTACATAGTGCTGATTCAATATGCTCTACTTATTTATGCTGACACCCGCTGAAATCTGTTATGCTCTGCTTGCTCAGTAGCTGAAAAGAACATGGCCTAGTTTTTGCTTACACCAATGCATCGGTGTAACTTGTACAAGCATACAACATAGTAATATAGTATCATTTACACACAATTCGATCAATTTGTGGACTATAAAATAATTTGAAAGTAGAAAATGTCAAGTTTGCTCTTTGTAGCGTTGGTGTAACTTGTACAAGCATACTAGTATACTACGTACACAATGTCCTTACATACAAGTTGATTGAATACGTTGTTTTATTGAAATATTTGTTATTACATATATGTGTTGATTTCTGATATGTAAAATTTATACACGTAAACAAATACCGTAATTTATCATAGTAAACAAAAGAGCTAAATTATCCGACATCGTTGTCAACTAATTAAGTAAATAACGGGATATTTTCAAATTTATTGAAAGACAAAATGACATTAATTTTGTTAGAAAACCTAAAAGAAAAAGGGCATGTAGAGAGGTGATATTAGTCACAAATGACATATTGGGGGCAAAAAATAATGGTACAATAATTAAAAAGAAACAAAGAAACAGGCAAATTGATGGAAGTGTCTTGGTTGCTTAATAGAGTAGTCAACATGTTGTTCCCCTCTTCGTCGTCACCCTCAATATCGTTAAGAGGGGTCAGTCCCCCACACCAAAAGAATCTTCCCTTCATTTGAAAATGACCCTTTATTCTTCATTTTTGCATATACGATAACCTTCCCTTCTCACTTTTCTTTTTCATTCTTGCTTCATTTTCTACGCGTAGTTGTTCTTTGGAATTACTATTCCCGCTTGATCCTCTTTATACAAGTCTTTTGAATGCGGATATCTATCGTTTATCTTGATGAAACCGAATAGATGATTGCATATAAGGAGTTAAAAGTGAGAATGTACATAAAGTCATTTATTTTCAATTCATTGATTTGGACTTACACATTTTAATGGTCTTTAATTTGTGGAGTATTGTACTTCATTAGGATTGGTAGGCCACCGGCTCGTTAGGCCCATTATCTACGTTATGAAAACGGCCCACTATTTGTTTGGATGACTTAAACCTCAGCTCCTCGAATGAGCTTGTACTTCAACAGATTTTTTGCCTTTTCAATTTTTTCTTTTTAATAGTAATAATACATTTCATTTCTTTTCCTATCTTTGTGCAGCCCATTTTTTTAAAAAATACCAATATTTTTGACAACTAACTATTAGTTTAAGCGTAGCTATTTTGTAACATGATCAGAGTAGATGTTGATATACTACCTCCGTTAACTTATAGTTGCAAATTTAAAATATTTTATCTCACAAATAATACCCCAATGTTGCAACTAAAAGTTAACGGACGTAGTAGCTTATTACTTGGTGAATTTTTGACATCGAGAGGGTATACTCAAACTCCCTCCATCCACGACGTAGCTCAAGAATCCACTCTCATCAATTATCACCACCTCTATCCTTTGCTTTCATTTTGTTCATATTAATGGTATATATTGCGAATTAGTGCAAGGTTTGTATAATTGTATTCAAAGGGAAAATTTGGACTTGACATTCATACGTATCTCTTTATTATTACATACAAATACTTATTATAATTTTTACGTAAATATATACTTCTAGTTTTATTATACTATAACATAATAGAAAACATACAACTTAATTATATCTTAAGCATTTCTACACTTAGATTTATTTCCATTGTGTATCATCACAAGGAGAGCAAGCCTCTTGAGCAATATCAGTGATTTGAACTTTGGTGTCATAAATAACTCCGGGCTTCCAATCTGCTGGTAAGACATTTTTGGCCCAAATATTTTTGCCATCATAGCCCGATGTTACAACAAATCTGAACTGCAAAGGCCCATTTGGTGCCCTGCTTGTGTCCCACACTATTCCATGATTTCGGCTCATGAAAGTCCAATTTGGTGAACCAACCTATTATTTCATACACAAACACAAAAATTAAAGTTTATTAAGGTATTATTAATGTGAACCAACCTATCATTTCACTATAAACACAAAAATTAAAGTTTATTAAATGTAAACAAATATTCTTAAAATGTGGGCTAATGTTTTTTGACATGCAAGATCTATTTTTTGAATTCTATATTTTCCTAACCTCTCATTTATGGAGATATCCCTAGTTTAACTACTTGCTCATATGCTTGAAGAAAATAGATGGAGTACATTTTAAAATATGGTTACCTGAGCAACATCGATTGCTACGATTTCTGTTTGTCCACCTTGGTAGAGAATTTTAATTGCCAAGTAACCAGGATTATGGCTAGACTCATCAACTCGAATAGCCAAATTTTGACCTTTATAATCACACGGGATCCTGTTATGCACATGTAAAATGATGTAAGAACGATTTTAACCTTAAGACTTTCTACTCCATACTCAAGATAATAAGATCTTAGATAATGTTCAACACAAATCATGTTATTGCATTTTTGAAAATTATCAATATTGACAGAACATTTATATTCATTCACACTTATTTGTTTTCAATGTATCATTTCACATTCATAAATATATATTCGAAGAATATGAGCAAGGTAACATAAAAATTAGTTTAATAAATGTAACCTTTTATATTCCACGTCAGTAATTCCAAGCTTCTCAACATCTAGGTCTTTTCCAGGGTTGGCCATGGCTTTGAAAGCTCGATTGCTCAAAACAAAATCATTTTTATTATTTGTATTCAGATCAGTTAATATCACTTTAGTCCCTGCCTTACTACACAGATAATTATCTTTGCATCTTATCTGCCATAACAAAAATAACTGATTTTAGCACATAATATAACAATATAACATCAGTGATCATCTATCTTACTAAAGCATATTCGTAGTAACCCCGTCTGAATTTAGTTGTCACATACAATACAACTTTAAACGATAATATCAACGTGACAACTAATTTCGAACATAAAATACCTGAAAGCATGCACCACAGCCAGCACCATCGTTATACAATTTAGAGACACCAGCTGCAAGAAATCCCCTGTTTAAGTTCAAAGCCAACGAACCATACCCACATGCTCCAGCTGCATCAATTCAAAAAATTAACGACCACCCACTTATTAATGGCATAAAATATAATTTGGGTCAATCTCAAATTGTACTAGTTACAATCAGTTTAATCAAAATTCAATATTAAAACTAGACTAATAAAACAGGGGAGATATTTATTTACATGAAAGTGGTGAATCATTATAGAAAAAAGCAGCCTTTGATCGATGAACACAACGATCACAAGCTGTTACAGATGATACAAACAGTATCATAAAGATGAAGACCACAAATCCCGCCATATTTGATCAATTTTGTGGAATATTTTGAATTGGGTTAGAAATTATTGATTTAATTCACACATATATATAGAAAATTACGTATAATTTCGAAATTAAAAATAAAAATGGTGTACAGGTAAGCAAAAAGAGGGAGAAAATGAGATATAAATAATGAGGTAAGTTTGTTGAGGGGGTGAAGGAAAAAGACAGGGGAAATTGTGCAAACGCGGGAAAATGGCGGCGAAAAAAGAAAAAAAAAATGAGGAGGATGAAAGTGAGTGAATATGTAAAACAGGGCACTTAGTTACTGGTTTTTGTTGGTGGCCATTATCTTATGTGCTGTCTTGACTATTGACAATTGCCCAATATTTCATTGGTTTTATATTGAATGATTATGAAATGTTTATGATTAGTGATTTTGTTATTGGAGTATTAGCTTGTTATATTAGGGCATGTGTAATCCTACTTAATTACTTGTATCATCATGTTTCATTCTATAGTATGAGATGGGTGTTAATTAATGTTTGCTAATAGTGATGAATGTGTAATTGATTTAAATTAATGTTTACTCATAGTGATGAATTTGTAATTGATTTAAGTAACATGCTATATACAGCCTGTTACTTAAATCAATTACAGGGTTACAAACTTACATATAAGAAGCTAAAAGTGGAAAAATAAATAATTAAATAAAATAAAATAAAATACGAGTATAACATTTATTACATTGATTTGGGCGTAATTTTCTCATCCATTCTTAAATTAATACCAAAAAAGAAAAGTTATTAAATGTTTATTCATAGTCTTACGAACTACATGTATCAATACTTCCTCCGTTTCTATTTAGTTGACACGTTTGATTTAGGAACATATATTAAGGAGAGGAAAGAGAGTGAAAAAGCAAGTGGGGTAGCTTGTAAATGCAAGGTAAAAAATTTACCCTAAAAGGAAACGTATCAACTAAAAAAAAAACTTCCTAAAAAGGTATACGTGTTAACTAAAAAGAAATCGAGGTAGTACATAGCATTACCCTTTATTTAAATTGATGTTCACTCATATTGATGAATTTGTAATTGATCTAAATAAAGCTCATTTATAGTGGTGCATTTTTAATGTTCATGTTAAAGATTTCTATTGTTTAAAGTAGGTAATATATCTTAAATTTTTTATTAGTATTAACAATTAAGACTTATGATATGTATGGCCGAAACCACAAAAATTTCTCAAAAAACGTAGATATTAGCCTTCAATTTAGGAATTTTTTTACTTTTCCGCCCAGATATAAAAATTGCCGAAATGTTTTTACCATAGTACCAAACACCCTCCGGGAGTCCAATTGGGTGTGTGGAACCATCCAATTTGCCTTTAAACGATCAATTTACTGGTTTACAACTTACACCGATTTCATTCATTCAAGCCTACCACGAACATTTATGACAACAAATAATGATCACATAGGGTTCCAAATGACATTATATGACCCCGAGATGTATTCCCTAGAATTTCAAGATTTTGCGACACCAGACCCCGAAAACTCCAAAAATTCTCAAAAAGCGTGGATATTAGTCTTCAATTTTGAAAATTTTTGACTTTTTTTGGCCCAAAAATAAAAATTGCTGAAATGTTTACCATGGTCCGTAATACCCTCCGAGAGTCCAATTGGGTGGGTGGAACCATCCAATTTTCCTGTAAACGACCAATTTACCGGTTTACAACTTGCACCGATTTCATTAACTCAAGGCTACCACGAACATTTATAACAACATAGAAGGATCATTTATGGTTAGAAAAGGAATTATATGAACCCCGAGATGTATCCCCTAAATTCTCATTTCTTTTCGGCACTGTGCCTCAAAACCATCAAAATTTCTAAAAAAGCATGGATATTAGCCTTTAATTTTGGAATTTTTTGACTTTTTTTCGCCGAAAATAAAAATTGCCGAAATTTTTACCATGGTCCTTAATACCATCTAGTAGTCCAATTGAGTGGGTGGAACCATCCAATTTACCTTTAAACGACCAATTTACTAGTATACAACTTACACCGATTTCATTAATTCAAACCTACCACGAATATTTATGACAACAAATAAGATCATATATGGTTCCAAACGACATTATATGACCCCGAGATGTATTACCTAGAATTTCAAGACTTTTCGACATCGGGCCCCGAAACCTCTTAAATTTCTCAAAAAGCATGGATATTAGTCTTTCATTTTTGAATTTTTTGACTTTTTTTCGCCCGAAAAATTAAAATTGCCGAAACATTTACCATGGTCCCTAATACCCTTTTGGAGTCCAATTGGGTTGGTGGAATCATCCAATTTGCCTTTAAATGTCCAATTTAATTACCAATATACAACTTGCACGGATTTCATTAACTCAAGCCTACTACGAACATTTATGACAACCTATAATGTTCATATATGGTCCCAAACGACATTATATGACCCCGATATGTATCCCATAAAATATTAATACTTTTCTACACCGGGCCCCGAAACCTCCAAAATATCTCAAAAAGCGTGGATATTAGCCTTTAATTTTGAAATTTTTTTATTATTTTTCGCTCGAAAATAAAAATTGCCGAAATTTTTACCATGGTCCCTAATACCCTCCGGGAGTCCAGTTGGGTTGGTATATCCATCCAATTTGCCTTTAAACTGCCAATTTACCGGTTTACAACTTGCACCGATTACATTAATTCAAGGTTTCCACGAACATTTATGACAACAAATAGTGATCATATATGGTTCCAAATGACATTATATGACCCCGAGATGTATTGTCTAGCTTTTTTGATACCAGGCCTTGAAACCTAATAAATTTCTTAAAAAGCGTGGATATTAGCCTTTAATGTTGGAATTTTTAGACTTTTTTTGCCTGAAAATAATAATTGCCGAAATGTTTACCATAGTCCCTAATACCGTTGACAGGGTAAAGTCGTATCCCCTAATAAAAAATAATTCCTAAGTCCTCTAACTAAAGTAGATAGGGAAGTAGGGTCGATCTCCACAGGGAAACAAGTCTTTTTACTCCTAATTAATTAATATAATCTAAATTATTTAAGTAACCAATATTTTTAATTAAGTAGGAAGCTAAACTACTAAGGTTGAGAATAAGAAGAAAACAATATATGAAAGAATCTAGGGCATAGGTTCACCAATAAATAATACTCCAGGGTAAAACATAGTAATCAATCATTGACATTGCATAAATAACATGATTAACAGGCTCTCGCAATTTATTAATCAACATAGATCTAACAGGCTCTCGCAATTTACTAGATCTAAGTTCTTATTGAAAATAGCCTTTAATATGAAATTAACATCTGCTCGATTCATCAATTTAATATTGCTATACTTTTACAAGCCGCAATTGTAAAACATTAAAACAATCCAATAAGAAATCATCATGCAATACCAATAACCAATAATAGTCAATCATCAATGCATCAATTAACCAGATTGTAAAGGGCTCCCGCTATGTATTACAATCACACAATTAATTTACCGGTATCAAATCTCATCTCTCGAATCTTGACTTAACCATTTATAAATTAACTTGCCTATTGAAACTAGACCTAAACATTAATTCTCATCTCTCGATTCTTGAATCAATATTGTCAAACTCATGCGTAAAAGATAGGCCTAATCTAGTCACAGAGCATTAAATCAATCGATAGGAAATTAATCTAGCATTGATAATCAACAACAATAATTTACCCCTTCATATTATTTATTAGATCCCCATAAACCCTAGAAATTAAACTACTCACACATATTAAAAATTAAACTAATCAAAGTAATAAAATAAATCATGGTGAAAGGAATAAAATAAATAACTAAGATTAAGGGAAGAGAAATCGTTACCAAAATAAATTTGGAATTAATGAAAAGAATTACGAACAAAGGTTTAGAGAGAGTTTAAGAGAGAAAGAATACTAAGTAGAGAGAGAAAATCTAAGAAGGAGAGTTCTAAAAGCGTATTACGGAGGAGTATTTATACTCCGTACAAAAATCCTAAACTAAAGCAAATTAAAACGACGCTAATCGTCTCCTAAAAATACACGCGCCCAATCGGGCGCGCCTTTTTTGACTCTAACACTAATCTCGCGCCCGGCCGGGCGCGTCACCGGGCGCCAGACTAAGATTCTCCTGCCCGGCCGGGCGCGCCTCCGGGCGCCAGCCTTTTTGGCCGGGCGGCTCAATTGGGCCACTATTTGGACTTCGATTGGGCTCCAATTCTTCGGGCCAATCTGGGTTTCCTCTTTGGGTCTTGAATACTCGGTCCAAATGCCCCGGTATCACCTATACCGAGCCCTTAATCACCGGTTCGATGGCTCTAACCGGCCCTGGGCTATAAAATCTGGTCGTGTTTCTCCAATGCTCGTGATTGCTCCAAAATATCTCGGGAAAATACTCCAAAAGCATAAATCCCTGCAAAAGTCAACCAAATCTACGAAAACACTAGAAAACACCAATTAGTAATAAAAGTGGCTCTAAAGAGCCAAAAACACTACTAATTATGACCAAGGGATGGGGGTAAAATAATATATAAAATAGACACATCAACCGTACCCTTTGGGAGTCCAATTGGGTGGGTGGAATCATCCAATTTGCCTTTAAACGGCCTATTTAGCGATTTATAACTTGCACCAATTTCATTAACTCAAGCCTACCACGAACATTTATGACAACAAATAATGATCATATATGGTTCCAAACGACATTAAATGACCATGAGATGTATCCCCTAGAATTTCAAGACTTTTCGACACCAGGCCCTGAATCCTCCAAAATTTCTCAAAAAGCATGGATATTAGGCTATTAGCCTTCAATTTTGAAAATTTTGACTTATTTTTTCGCCCGAAAATAAAAATTGCCGTAATTTTTACCATGGTCTGTAATACAGTCCGAAAGTCCCATTGAGTGGGCTGAGCCATCCAATTTGCCTTTAAACACCCAATTTACCGGTTTACAACTTGCACCGATTTCATTAATTCAAGCCTACCACGAACATTTATGACAACAAATATTGATCATATATGATTCCACAAAGCATTATATGACCCCGAGATGTGTCTCCTAAAATTTCAAGGTTTATCGACACCGGGCCCCGAAACCTCTTAAATTTCTCAAAACGCGTGGATATTAGTCTTCCATTTTTGAATTTTTTGACTTTTTTTCGTCCGGAAATTAAAATTGCCGAAACATTAACCATGGTCCCTAATACCCTTTGGGAGTCCAATTGGGTTGGTGGAATCATCCAATTTGCCTTTAAATGTCCAATTTAATTACCAATATACAACTTGCAAGGATTTCATTAACTCAAGCCTACTACGAACATTTATGAATGACAACTTATAATGTTCATATATGGTCTCAAACGACATTATATGACCCCGATATGTATCCCATAAGATATTAATACTTTTCTACACCGAGCCCCGAAACCTCCAAAATTTCTCAAAAAGCATGGATATTAGCCTTCAATTTTGAAAATTCTTGATTATTTTTCGCCCAGAAATAAAAATTGCCGAAATATTTACCATGGTCCCTAATATCCTCTGGGAGTCTAATTGGGTGGGTGGAACCATCCAATTTGCCTTTATACGACCAATTTATCGGTTTACAACTTGCACCGATTTCATTAATTCAAGCCTACCACGAACATTTATGACAACAAATAATGATCATATATGGTTCCAAACGACATTATATGACCCCGAGATGTATCCCTGAGAATTTCAAGACTTTTCGACACCGGGCCCTGAAACCTCCAAAATTTCTCAAAAACCGTGGATATTAGCTTTCAATTTTGGAATTTTTTGACTTTTTTTCGCTCGAAAATAAAAATTGTCGAAATGTTTACCATTGTCCCGAATACCCTCCGAGAGTCCGATTGGGTGTGTGGAACCATTCAATTTGCTTTTAAACGACCATTTTACCGGTTTACAACTTGCACCGATTTACCGGTTTACGACGACCAATTCAATTAACTTGCACCGAACCCGACTTGAACCGAAATTGATCCAAACCCGTTTTAACCCGTCAAAACCCGAATTTAATCCGACATGGTGACTTGTTATTACCCTGACCTGAATTCGACCCGACCCATTCCTAACCCGACCCGAATTTAACCCGACTTGTTATTGACCTGACCCAATTTCAACCCGACTTGTTATTAACGCGACCCGAATTTTACCTTACCTACCCAACCCAAAAATTCAACCCGATCTGTTACTAACTCGACTCAAAATTAACACGACTTGTTATTGGCCCGACCTAAATTCAATCCAAATTGTTCCCGGTCCGATTTCAAATCACCTTAAATGCAATTTAGACCACCTTATTATTGTTGATCAAAGCATTTTGTCTTGGGAGACCAAGTCGGTCCAGGCCAGCAAAAGAAAGGTGCTTCATCCTCAAATTTAAGAGTTAAATATAGTATATATTTGTTGTATGGTCAAAGGAGATAATTATCTTCCTAAATTATAGAATATAGTTCCCTAGTATATTGCCATATATATTATAGTCGAAGGAAATAATTAGCTTGATAAAAAGGATAATTATCTACTTATAGTTAGTTGAACCCGAATATGACCTGACTTGGAAATGACACGACCTGATTGTAACTTGCAAATTATTGACTTGAACATAACCCGACTTAAATCCGAGAATGACCCGACTTGGAAATGACCCAACCTGATTATAACCCGCAAATTATTGACTTGAACTGAACCCGACTTGAACCCGAGAATGACCCGACCTGATTATAATCTGCAAATTATTGACTTAAATCGAACCCGACTCAAACCTGAGAATGACCCGACCTGATTCAATTCTAACCCGCAAATTATTGACTTGAATCGAACCTAAATCGAACCCGAGAATTACCCTAACTCGTTTTAACCCTTGAAAACCCGAATTAAACCCGACCTATTGTTCACCCGACCTGAATGTAACCCGACCCAAACCCGATAAGAAGTATGAGCCGACGTGGCCCGACTCAAGCATGACCCAACCCAAACCCGACCCGCATAGGTTATTGAGTTAATCTGAATTGACCCAACCCGAGTTGACCCGACCTACTCTTACCCGACCTACTCTTACCCGACCCAAACCCGGCCTGTTTACCCGAATTGACAACTCTATATATATGGGTCAAGTTTGGTAGAGTGTAGGCTGACCATTAGGGAACGTGAGCTAAGTTTAGACCGTCGTGAGACAGGTCAGTTTTACCTTACCGATGGCAATGTCGCAATGGTAATTCAACCTAGTACGAGAGGAATCATTGATTCACACGATTGGTCATCGCGCTTGGTTGAAAAACCAGTGGCTCGAAGCCTCGAAGTGATGGATTATGATGTGACTGAACGTCTCTAAGTCAAAATTCAGGGGTAGGGGTTTCGGCCCCCAAGGGCACGTGTCGTAGGCTAAGCTCGCGCGATGGATATGCTGTGAGAGTCGCCTTGAAATACAATACCTATCGAGCGACGAGGTATATTGTAAGTGGTAGAGTGGCCTTGCTTCCACGATCCACTGAGATTCAGCCCTATGTTGTTTCGATTCATCCCTCCCCCACCCTATTCCCTTAAAGCACCTATATTTTGGAAAAAGAGGTTAACAGTGCATCTTGTATGCTAAAAAAAACTTAGTATAGTATTTGAGGGTACTATGTCGTCTTTGCCTTTAGACAAGATGATTAAGGATAAATGAGATGGTTCCGGGCACTATTCGTGACTCCCAATACCATCTGGAAATCCATGAAAGTACCTAGATGCATAATCTCGTCAGGAAAAAAAATATGATGTACTGAAGCCAAATTTAAAGGCTATAATACACAAAATCGGAGCAATTTAGGAGGTGTCGAAATTCGGTGTCGAGATTC
Source organism: Chenopodium album (assembly GCF_948465745.1). NCBI lineage: Eukaryota > Viridiplantae > Streptophyta > Magnoliopsida > Caryophyllales > Amaranthaceae > Chenopodium > Chenopodium album. The sequence continues at coordinate 71,038,761 of NC_137842.1, read as the reverse complement.
CATGGAATTTTACGAGATGTATCCCATGGTCATATAATGTTGTTTTGACCCTTATACGACCATTAGTCGGCTACATAAAGGTTCCGTGAAAACTTATAGCCAATAAAAGAGGTGTGTACGAAAACGGGTAAATTGGATGGTTAAAGGCAAATTAGATTGTTCTGCCCACCTAATTGGACTCATGGGGGGTATTGGGGTCTATAGGAAGCTTCTTGGCAATTTTTATTTCTGGGTTAAATAAAGTCGAAAATTTGCAAAATTGAAGGCTATAATTCACGCTTTTTAGGCAATTTCGATGGTTTCGAGGCTCAGTGATGAAAAGTTTCGAGATACTAGGGAATACATCCTAGGGTCATATAATGTCGTTTGGAACCATATATGATCATTATATGTTGTCATAAGTTTTCGTGGTAGCCTTGAGTTTGTGTAATCGATCCAAGTTGCTTGTAAATGGGTAAATTGACTGTTTAAAGACATGTTGGATAGTTTTACCCACCCAAATGGACTCTGAACGTGTATTAGGGTCCATGGGAAGCATATTGGAAAAAAAAAAATCCGAGTCTAGAAAAGTGAAAATTTGTCCAAAATTGAAGGCTATATAAGGTAGGGTGAGTCTATACACGATTTCAAGTCAATTTTTGATATTATTACAAAAGATAAAAAGAATGCGTGGGGTGATTTTTAGGGCCATATAAGGTGGTTTGTAACCATAAGACACCTTTAAAGATGTCCATAAATTACCAAGAATGAGTTTTATTTCTATTATGAAATTCATGAAATTTTGAAATATAATGATGTCTATATGTAACCTAATGCAGCTTGATTATAATGATATTTTTTAATTTTTTTTATTATTATTATTATTTTGTTTTTGACGAGATTGATTATAATGATGTTATAAAAGTATAATTAATGAAGTGATGTGACTTGACTATAATGATGTCATATAAATTTAATGATGTCATAATTCTAGTAACAATTAATCAGCTATGTGAATAACTGTTGGCCATCTTATGAGATATATCTATTTTAGCAGGAATGATGATGACTATAGATCACAATTTTTTTCCACATAAAGATTTTTGTGAACATGTGTCAATATAAGCAAAATTGTCAAATAACACATAAGTCATGACGGATCTTGAATCAATAAATTGAGTTGCTTAAAATACTACCACCGTTACATATTACTACCCCCGTTACATATTATTTGCAACGATTAGACATTTTTTCTCTCTACTTTATGTCAAATCGTTGCAAATAATATGTAACGAAGGTAGTATTTGCAACGATTTGACATAAAGTAGAGAGGAAAAATATCTAATTCTTGCAAATAATATGTAACGGAGGTAGTATAAAAATGCGGTAACAACATACAAGTATTTGACTAACTTGGAAAAAGTCGATATGAAAAGAAAGACAACACATGCTTGAAAATTGATTTTTAAGGTACTGCATGCCTTATTTTGATGACTGATAAGCAAAATAGAAGACAATATACTATCCTTATAAGCCCGGCTAATAGTCCAAACCTAAAAACAATGATGATAAATCATGGGTAGAGATTTCATGAATTGCTGAACTTGCATTGTTAGAACTTAGAAGTGACTTTAGGACATACTTCGTATTCAAGACATTAAAATGTTGCTCTAGTACTTTTAAAACTTTAAGTTCAAGCATTGATAGTTATGTTATTATGAAGCAAGCTAAAGCTATGCAACAAAATCGCTTGGCTTTACGTTTAGCAGTTAGCAAAATACGAATAATCTAGGTGGGTGAGTATATGTTATTGTGCCTAAGGCATACACACAATTATAAATGGCCGACTATAAATAATCATAATCTTAAAATTGTCACTTTTTAAAAGTGTCTAAATTAACGTTTAAGTATGAAGTATTAGATTTCAAATATTAATACCTTTAAGAAGTGTCCATATATACGAGGAGTATACGACCATACTCCACAATACCTACTTGTTTTTTAGCCAACATGATATAAACCAAGCTAATAATAGCAATATGGGGTGTTTTCTTAGTAATACTCGTAAACAGTAATCAGACAATATCTTTTGTTTACATCTTGATCCAAATAATTGATCAATCATATTCAATGTTGTTTATCCAAATAAATAATTGGTTTGATGCACCGAAATGACAGATTCAAAAGTAACAAAGGAAAAAAAATATAGAAACAAATAATTCCGAGTAATTTTATTAGCTGATTGTAACAAACTTATGTTTAAAAATAATCATTCTACTTTACTATTAGGCCCAAAAAAAAGAAATTAAAAGTCCTATACAGAGGATGAAATAATTAAATAGAGAGACTAATTCCAGTGGCTATCAGCACAAGGGGTGCAACCTTGTAATGCAATGTCATCAATTTGAACTTTAGAATCATATGTGACTCCTGCCTTCCAGTTTGCTGGTAATACATTTTGAGCCCAAACGTTCTTGCCATCGAAGCCCGATGTCACGACGAATCTGAACTGTAATGGACCAGGGCCCGGATACTTGGTTGTTTCCCAAACTGCACCGTACTTCCTATTCATGAATGACCAATTTGTTGAACCAACCTGTAAATGTATTATAAGTAACATGTTAACACCATAAGGAGAAAATGTATACATATATCTAGCTTACTAATGTTTGTAACATACCCGAGCAATATCAATTGCAACAATCTCGGTTTGACCACCTTGGTAGAGAATATTTATAGCCAAATAGCCAGGGTTTTTACTAGTTTCTTCCACGCGAACTGCCAAGTTTTGACCTTTATAATCACACGGTATCCTGATACACATAACATTCAAGTTAGATAACAATTAAGCGTGGAACCTACCAATTTAACATGTATTACATTCTTCTTAATATACTATTCCTTATCGGTTATACTATAGTATATGACATTAGACAACATACACTAGTATATATGTAGATATTTCAATATATTCACATTAAGATCGAGTAGATGTAATTCTAAGTCCACACACCGTACATAACTAATGAGTAATGACTAATGACTTCTATGTCTCCCGTTGTTCGTTCATGACCGTTGATCATAAATGCAAACAAGTAATAAGTCAACCGAGTAATCGTTTGAACATGTACTTTAATTTTGTAAAGACACTAAAAAACGGGCCTAATATGGGCAAATTAAGAGGCCCTACAATATCTAAGCGTGGAGTAAAGTTAGAGTTAAATTAAATAGACATTGCGCATCTACAACATGTGCATTAAAATGTTAGACAAGCTAGTCAGGTTAACATTCAATGTGCTAGTTGTAACTTAAATTTAATCAATTTTGGAGCATAAAGAATGGACTAGGACATTTTTGGTTGGCTACAGCCCATAATATTTTATACGTTGGCTGTCACGCCATTGGACAAAATGCAAAGGTCAATAATATCTTGACAATTGACAAATCTCTCAATATCCGCTAGAAAATTTTTTAAAAAGATGTGCTACATAAATTATTAGACCTCTAGGCCAATGTTCACATATTATGAAATTAGCAATGATTGCCAATCGAGTGTAACTAAGCAATCTTTTCCAAAAGGATCCAAACAACATCTAATGTCACAAATGGTTAAGAGTATCATCCAAAATTTCAACATTGACTCGACCCAACCTGACCTATAAGGCTATAATCACCTTCATATATAACTCTATATCTTTTCCGGTGTGTAAAGTAAACTTAGAAGTGTACAACAATCAAGCATGCATGAACCAAACAACATACGTGACATGGATACAATACACCCGAGACATAAAGAATGAGACAGAGGATTTATTTGGTCTAGTTAATTGGGTTATATAGTTAGTTACCTCTTATATTCAACATCAACAACTCCAAGTTTAAGAATTTGTTGGTCCTTGCCATGTAAAGCCATGGCCCTTAATGCCCGGCTGCTTAGCACAAAGTCAGAGCTGTTGTTACTCTTATTAACATCAGTCATTATCACTTTAGTTCCTGCTTTACTACACAATCCACTGTTTTTGCATCTTATCTGATCATCATCATAAAATTAAAAGAATATATTAATACTCAATTAATCAATCAAATAACTTTGAATTAATTTGATCATACTTAATAAATTAGTACTCCATATACCTGAAAACAAGCACCACAACCAGCACCATCTTTGTAAAGAGAAGGGACACCAGCTGCCACGTGTCCTCCATTGAAGTTCAGAGCTGAAGAACCATACCCACATGCTCCAGCTACATCAAATCAAAAAATTAAAGATTACCCACTTGTTTTTTTGCCAAATTATTATCTGGGTGAATCTTAATTTGAGCTAATTTCAAACAAAAATCATCTGGGTCTAAAACACAAGCTAAAAATAGTAAGAGAAATAATAAAAAAAAAAACTTACAAGAAAGAGTAGAAGCTTTAGTGATTACAGATGCTTTTGATAAAACACACTGATCACAACCACTTGCATATGAAACGAACAAGAACAAAATCAACCAACTTAAATTCGCCATTTTTTTAAAAATAAAGATTGTATTTTTCTGTGTAAAAGTATATAGTTATGTGTTTGTCTTAAATGAAAGTGATGTGCTCTCTTATTTATAGGAAAAATAAAGTAAGATAAATTCGCTTTGTAATTTCTATTTTTTTTATTTAATGTGGTACAGTAATTAGGAAGGATCGAAGAAGATAAAGTTGAATCAGCAAATAAACGCGTAAAAAAATAAAAAAGAAAAAGAAAAAAAAAAGGGAGAGAGAGTGTGAAAAAATGGGAGTCACCGACCTCTAAGAAATTAAGGCGGTCGGACAAATTAAGCAAAAGTAAGTGAAGTGTTTGACAGTGAGACAAGCGGTCAAGTGGGGGTGCAGTGTGAACACTGACAGCAAGTTAATTGTTGGTTTTGTTACGAACAATTATTTTGTTACTTGAAACTTTGAAGTGAAGCTTAATTCATCTATTTATGATGTTCCTAAGATCAAGGTCATTTTCTATCTTTCTTCAAACCAAAAAAAAAAAAAAAGATCAAGGTCATTTTGGAATTTGGATGAGTCTGGATTTGATCGTGTGAACGAACTCTCATGTTTTGTTATTGTTACCGCCTTATCGGTGTATTATCTATACAAAGTCATTGCATTTTATATAAAAACGAAGAGTATAAGGGCATGTTCACTTCACCTTAATTCCAGTTCAGTTCAATTCTAATCAGTTCAGTTTTTAATTTCCTTCTCTCATAAAATGTTCATTTCAGTTCAACGCCAATCAGTTCACTCAGTTCAGTAAATGTGAACAGGTCCTAAGACATTAAGCAAAAGAAATAATTTTCATTTTTTTAAGATACCGACTTTTAAAAGTAGATGAATAAAGAGAAGATTTATAGTGAAGAATTTGAAGATATTAAACAGAATACATAGCATATATATTGCAAAAAAAAAAAAAAAAAAAAAAAAAAAAAAAAAAAAAAAAAAAGTAATATACAAAGTATGTGTTGTTTTAGCTAGCTTGTAATAGTGTAGTTTAGGTGTAACAAATCCATGGAACCATTGTTGTCGACATTCAAAACCATTAAAAATACAAAGTAAATATAAAAAACAACTTTAAATCTAAAACGGTCAGAAATTAGGAGTGTTTTATGGCTACTATTTTTCATAATTATATGTTCATGAGTGGTACCAAATATTAATGATTAATCAAAGTTAAAGAAGAATAATTAGGTGAAAGCATATAATTAATATTTTCCTTTTTTTTCTGTTTAATAATCATAAATCGTTATTTATACAAGTGTATTATGCACGGCCGCGCGAGTGGTTGTTATAGTGATTAAGCTAAGGATTAGCTGAAATAATATCCTAATTAAAAAGTTGACAAGTTTGGTGACTAGACGAATAATAGGAGAGAGAGAGTGGATAAATGTCTAATCTAGTTGTAGTAGTCTCCAGTTTTCATGCTTTGTACTAAAAGTATATAAAGCCAAACTACATTACTATTATGATAACCCTCAACTAACAACTCTTTCTCCTGATTTAGAACTTTCAGCATCATCTAATAGAGGACACTTTGCAAGCTAGCCTCATTAGTCCTATCAAGACCTACTCTTTTTTCTTTGGTTTGGTACGGAGTACTTGTTAATTAATGCATTAGGATAACCAATTTTCTATATCTTTGACAATTTTGGAATATTTTGGAAACTCCGCCAGTGGGTTTCCCGCTGCCAGTCCCAAGCCTGGATAAAGGAGGAGGGTTACGGTAGGCCAGTGACAGCCAGTATAAAACTTCGTCACATCCCATGACATGAGCCAAACAGATATTTTCGTGGGGGCGTTCCCTACTCAGCGACGCGCTGCACTTCCTAGACCCGGGTGTAGTGATAAGTATGCAAGGGTTGCTAGGTCGTCGCCCAGAAGCGACGCGCCACATTGCCCGAGTGTGGTGTCAAATGAGCAAGGGCGTGCCATTGGGGCGTTCCCTACTGAGCGACGCGCTGCACTTCCCAGACCCGGGTGCAGTGATAAGTATGTAAGGGTTGCTAGGTCGTCGCCCAGAAGCGACGCGCCATATTGCCCAATTGTGGTGTCAAATAATCAAGGGCTTGGAGTTGGGATCAGGAGGGAGCGTGGGAGAAAAGAATTTAGTTTGCGGATTGGTTCTTGGAATGTGGGGTCTCTTACGGGAAAATCAGCAGAATTGGTAGAAGTAATGAAAAGACGACGCGTGAACATCATGTGCCTCCAAGAGACAAGATGGACAGGAGAAGGAGCTCGAGGCTTGGTTTTGGGGTATAAGGTATGGTATGTTGGGCAAGAAACGAGCCACAGAACAAGGAATGGTGGAGCTAGGAACGGAGTTGGTGTGGTTCTCGATGAGAGGTTGGCAAAAGAGGTGATCGAGGTCTATCGGAAGAACGATAGGTTGATAAGGCTGAAGTTGCTATGTGGCAAGGAGATTGTGAATGTTATCAGTGCTTATGCTCCCCAAGTGGGTTTAGATGCAGAAGAGAAACGACAATTTTGGGAGGACCTAGACGAGGTGGTGCAGGGTGTCCACCACTCAGAGAAGTTATATATTGGAGGGGATCTAAATGGGCACGTTGGGGCGAGCCGAGATGACTATGAGAGTGTCCATGGAGGCTTTGGGTATGGGCAGAGGGACGCCGGTGGTGAAGCTATTATGGATTTTGCCCAATCATATGATTTAATTTTGGCTAATACTTGGTTTAAGAAGAGGGATTCACACTTGATAACTTTTCGGAATGGAGCAAATGCAACTCAAATAGACTTCCTGCTCACAAGGAGCATAGATAGACAAAGTTGCATAAACTGTAAGGTTATCCCAGGGGAGAGTGTGGTCACCCAACACCGGCTATTGGTAATGACTATTCGTCTGAAAGAGAAGGCGAAGAAAAAAGTTAGACAAGAAGAACCAAGGATAAGATGGTGGACCCTAAGGGATGCAAAAGCTAAGGTTTTTACAGAAAAGGTAATTGAAGAAGCGGATTGGGATGGAGAGGTGGATCCGGACATGACTTGGTTACGAATGAAGAACTGTTTCCTAAGAGTGGCCAAAGAGGTCTTAGGGGAAGTAAGGGGAAGAACTTCGGTACAGAGAGATACTTCGTGGTGGAATGAAGAGGTGAAAGCAGTAATTAAGCAAAAAAGGGAATGCTATCAAGCCTTAGGAAAATGTAGGAGTGATGAAACCTTTGCAGCGTATAAGGAGGCTAAGAGTAAGGCAAAGGCAGCTGTTCGCCAAGCAAAAGAAAAGGCATATCAGGAGGTTTATGAAAAGCTTGATTCCAAGGAGGGAGAAAGGATCATTTATAAGATGGCAAAGAGAAGACAAGAGGCAAGGAAGGATATTGGCATGGTGAAGTGTGTCAAAGATAAGAACCAAATGGTCCTAGTGCAAGAGGAGGGCATCAAGGACAGGTGGAAGGGGTACTTCGATGAATTATTTAATGGAAGTAATGGAGTTGTGATAGGAGATACCTCTATGAGTGATGAAGAAATCAACATGGAGTATGTGCGAAGGATTAGGAGAGTAGAGGTGGAGATTGCACTGAGGAAGATGAAACCTAAGAAGGCGGTTGGCCCTGATGGGGTACCGATAGAGGTGTGGAGGTGTTTGGGTAAGATTGGTATTGATTGGTTAACAAACCTTTTCAACAAGATATGGACGGCTACAAGGATCCCACAAGATTGGAGGAAGAGCACCTTGGTCCCGGTTTATAAAAACAAAGGAGACGCTCAAGATTGTTCTAACTATCGAGGAATTAAGCTTATGAGCCATACTATGAAGTTGTGGGAAAGGGTGATTGAACAAAGGTTGAGGGCATGCACAAGCATTTCAGATAACCAATTTGGTTTTATGCCTGGGAGATCTACTATGGAGGCAATCCATTTGATAAGACAAATGATGGAGTTTTATAGGGTAAAGAAGAAAGATCTTCATATGGTCTTTATTGATTTAGAGAAGGCATATGACAAGGTGCCAAGAGAGATACTTTGGTGGGCAATGTTGAAGAAAGGTATCCCACGAAGGTATGTAGACCTAGTTAAGGATATGTATCGGGATGTGTCAACAAATGTGAGGACATGCGGAGGGTTGACAAAAGATTTCCCTATTACAATCGGATTGCATCAAGGGTCTGCATTAAGCCCTTTTCTTTTTGCAACGGTTCTAGATGAATTAACTAGACCAATTCAAGATGAGGTTCCATGGTGTATGCTGTTCGCAGATGATATCGTTTTGGTGGATGAGACTAAGGATGGGGTTAATGTCAAGTTGGAGCAATGGAGGCAAAGGTTGGAATCTAGAGGGTTTAAGCTAAGTCGGAGTAAGACTGAATATTTGGTATGTCGTTTTGGCACTCAGAGGGGGACAAGCAATGAAGTGGTGAGTTTGGATGGAAAGGATTTGACCATGAGTGAATGTTTTAAGTACCTAGGGTCGATCATCCAGAAGAATGGTGACATTGATCAAGACGTGACCCACAGGATTAAGTCAGGGTGGCTTAAATGGAGAGCGGCCACGGGAGTGTTATGCGACCGCAGCATTCCCTTAAAGTTGAAGGGAAAATTCTACAGGACTGCCATAAGACCAGTGTTGCTCTATGGTACAGAATGTTGGGCTTCTAAGAAAGAGCATATTAAAAAGATGGAGGTTACGGAAATGCGCATGTTAAGGTGGATGTGTGGAAACACTTTAAGAGATAGAATCAGAAATGAGGTTATTCGCAAGAAAGTAGGTGTGGCGGGCATTGTAGATAAATTAAGGGAAAATCGTCTGCGTTGGTTTGGACATGTAAGACGGAGACCCGAGGGTGCACCGGTGCGAAGAGTGGAAGAGTGGGACCATGGAGGGATTAAACGAGGAAGAGGGAGACCAAAGATGACTTGGTTGGAAGGAGTGAGGAAGGATATGAAGTGCATGGATTTACGTGAGGATGAAGTTTTGGATCGTAAGGGATGGAGGAGAAAGATTTATGTTGATGACTACACGGAATAATCAAATTTGGTTCATGTTAGCCGACCCCACTTTTGGGATTAAGGCTTTGATTGATTGATTGATTGAGTAGAGCTGTCAGTTTCTGACCCGAACCGTTAAACCCGACTGTTTCGAACCGATCCGAAAAGGAACTGAACTGTTTAAAACCCGTTTTTTGGAAACCGAAAACTGACTCGACCCAATTTTTTCCAAACCGAAACTGAACTAAATCGAATTTGTGCAAACCGTTACTAACCCGACCCGTTATCAAGCCAAACAGTTACAACCCGAAACTGAAAGCAACCCAAACCGATTACGTTTAAACCCGATAGTAACCCGACCCGTTTTAAATCGAAAATCGTTAAAACCCGATAAAAATCCGATAAACCTATATCGTTCCAACCCGTAACCCGTTGTGACCGGACCGTTTACGACCCGTAGCCCGTTATGACCAAACCGTTTAAAACCCGTAACCCGTTATGACTGAGTCATTTACAACCTGTTACCCAATATGTTTATGATCTAATCTGTTTCAACCCACTACTCGATAAACCCAACTTATTTATGACTTGACTTGATTATAACATGACTCGTTCCTACCCATTATATGACTAATTCGACTCGATAATCATCCGACTCAATTTTAACCCGATATGATTTGATTAGAAACCCGTTTCAAATTGGGTAAACTCGTTTTCAAACCAACCAAGTTCAATCTAAACCGATTATAACCAAAACGATAATGGTTGGACCCGATTTCACCCGATCTATTTTGAACCGAAACCCATTTTCGAACCGACCCAGTTAAACCCAAACTGATTATGACCCGAACCAATTACGACCCGTCCTGATTAAGACCCGAACTGTTTTTAACCGAAACCCACATTAAATGGGCTAAACCCGTTTTCAAACCGACCCAGTTCAACCCAAATTGATTATGACCCGAACCGACTAGAACCCGACCCGATAAGGACCCAATCCGAATAGAAACTGCAATTAAAAAAACCAAACCGAACTGACCCGATAATTTTCAAAACCGACCCAAACCGACCCGTTTATTATTTCAATCCGTTATAAACCGACCCGTTATAACCCGAAACTGATAAACCCAACCCAAACCAGAACTGTTTAACCGAATTGATACCCCCTAGTCTATAGGCATGTTTTATTCGCCTTATGCTCTACAATATTAAAATGTAAAATGTAACATGTTCAAAATTGCATTTATATGAGATAATACTTTGTAAAACTATTCAAATACTCGACTATTAAAATTAGTCATATAAAGGTGGAAACCAAACTAGACTACCTTTGACCTAGGTCAAATTGGCCCTTGTTGACTATCTCTAATTAATTATCAAAGTACACTTCAAAATTAACACATTTATTGATTTAAGTTAATCCTTGGTACATGCTAAGTACATGATATGAGTGAGTAATGGAAAACATCTTTAACCTTCACATACAAAGTAAGATACATAAAATTACACATATGAAGCCCAATTTATTCCAATTGGGCTAAAAGGCCCATAACCCTTATTTATTTATTTATAAACCCCAAATCTTCTTCCATATAATATGGTCCAACATCACATTTATTCATCCAAATACATTGCAGATTACCAAGTGCTTTCATCACAAGGGTAGCATTCCTCTTGAGCAACATCAGTAATTTGAACTCCAGTATCATAAATAACTCCAGGTGTCCAATCAGATGGTAGTATTACTTGAGTCCTATAATAGTTGAAATCTTCATCACCTGATTTCACCAAAAACCCAAACCTCAATGGGCCTTCTGGCACACGATTTGTTTCCCATACAGCCCCATAGCTATGCTTCAATGTTCTCCAAACGCGTTGCCCCACCTTTATACACACGTTATAAAAACTATTACATTCCCAACATTCCCTGTGTTTCTAAATAAGTGCAACAATTTGACCATGCAAGAAATCGAAAAGATGATAAAGATTAAATTAGAGGTGTTGAATTTTACCGTGGCTATGTCAACAGCATCAATCTGTGTTTGACCACCTTGGTATAAGATTGTTATGGCAAGATAATAGGGTCTTTGACTGTACTCTTGGACTCGTACGGCTAGGTTTCTATTTTTATGAACACAAGGTACCCTAAATTAAAAAGCTCATTAGTTTTTGTTACAATTAATCATCCAATTAGTCAAAGATATAAGAAATAAAATAAAAAATGTATGTTTCTAAGGAAATAACAATCTAACCTCTTATACTCAATATCGACTATGCCAAGGTTCAGGAGATCCTGTGATCTACCGTGGTTAGCCATGGCGACGAAAGCATCCTTATTAAGAACAAAGTCTGTCCTATTATCACCTTGACGTTCAGTTAAAATCACCGGAGTCCCTTCTTTTTTGCATAGTGCACCATTGTTGCACCTTACCTGTCATAAAAATACTTTGCATTATAAGTATATACGAAGTATATGTCAATTCTTAAATTAAAAACTACTAGTCGTACAATACTGTTAAATGTCGTATGACTTTCAATTAATTCAAAAACACGAGCAACTTTAACAAAAAGGAGACAAACCTTAAAGCAAGCACCACAACCATAACCTCCTTTGAAAAGGGAAGGAAGGCCAGAAGCAAGTAGTCCACCATTGAAATTCCAAGCTAAAGGTCCATAACCACATCCTCCAGCTGCATTATTATCATATTAGTCAAAATTTACATATGAAGTCTGAAGTAACAAAAAATGAAAACAGAACAACAATGCTACTAGTAAGGAAGATAATTACAGTAGATTTGAGAGGTGTAAGTTGCCTTCGATTGGTGCAAGCAACTATCACAAGCCGAATTAGCAGATGAAAAGAAAATGAACAAGAAAAAGATCAAAACGAATGTTGCCATTGCTTTAGCTACTTGTTAACCTTAATCTTATTATTAAATACAGATCAATGAGATGATTTGATTATGGATATGATGATGAGAACCATGCATTATTTATAAGTGCATAGGGCTTGTCCATCTATTCATATACTCACATAGGAGGGATGACAAGTATATCAATTGGCGGCGTTGCCATTTTATATAGAAACCAGGTGCAAAATCCAAGCTACATGTTACAAGTGAACCCAGGGAATGAAATTAAAGAAACGTAATTTGACTTTGCACATTAGTGTACAACAGTTTACTTCATTACTAGTGACATTAAAGTTAATATAATGGGTTTGTGTGTTACTTCGTACTAATTGTTTAGCAAAACTTACTCACTTGCATAGTTGCTGGTTTCGTAGTTTTCTGAGTCAATAAAAAATTATTTAGTTGTCTTAAAGTTCCTTCTGAAATCATTGTTTTACGCATACATTGTACTCCGTACGAAGTCAATGGTTTTAATACCACTAAATCAGGGGTTAATGAGGTTAATTATAATGTATAAATGCAAACTATATTGATAATTAAAGGGAGGTTCGTCAACTTTCAAGGGTAGTGCGTAGGGTGTTCCCGTGTTCTACCACTGAGTTATATTCCATAGTCAGCCTACCGTTCTGTTTCATAACCACGAATCAAGTTGTTTGGATCATGTTCGATTTAGGCCAAGTTTGTTCATATCGTATTTGTGTCACACAATTTGAAGGGGGACAAACTCGAGTTTATTGGCAATCAATTACTGCCTCTGTTTCATACTATTTGCAACAATTAGACATTTATCTTCTCTACCTTATGCCAAATCGTTGCAAATAATATGAAACGGAAGTAATATTATTACTAACATAAATCAAAATAAAAAATTTCATGCTACTAATCTGAGGCGGGTCTGATAGAGAATATCCATAGAATATTCTCATCTTAGGTTTAGGATATATTTTGTATAAGATTATCTTTGATATCTATACATATCTTATGTTACATAACATGATTAGGTTTCTCATTGTAACCCTATAAATATTGATCAATGGAAATCACTCTAATCGAGGAGTTTAATATTATCTGACATGGTATCACAACTTAGGTGAGATCTTGGGATCATATACAAAAAATTCTCACCCTGCCGGTGGGTTAGAAAATTAAACCCACCGGCGGGATATACAAAGTTTTTTATGCTTCCGCAAACACACATATAGATTTTTTTTTTCTTTTCTCAAAGTTTTTTTTTTTAGAATCTTTATGTAACCTTGCGCCTCCTACCAACAGTAGCAATCGCGAAAGCCTCCTCCATCGTTGTTGGCAATCTCATACACTACCGCCTCCCACTACTGGCAGTAACCACATCTGCCAACCTACTCAATAAGGTCAACTTTTGCACATCTCTTTTGCTATCAAGTTTGCTCCTTTTATTGTTGCAGCACTTGGAATCTTTGTGGAGTATTAATTCTTGCTACCTGGTTTCTCTTTTGAGAATTGATTAATTTCAAGCGGTGGGATTTAATCTTTTCTTGCGCAATTTTATTTGTTTTTCTTCAACTGTGATTTCACGTAGTAGTGTAGTGTCTTCTCCCCGATGATGGTTTGATCCCTTAACTTCTTCTTCTCTGGATCTGCAACTTAGCCCAAGCCTGTGTGCGACTCTTCTCCTTCTCCTCCGGCCTAGCAGTGCTTATCTCTACTCTACGTAGGTCGTGGCTGTTGCTTCTCATTGTCATCATCGGCACATGTCTACTACTTCCCTTTTGATCATGGGTTACCATACTATCCTTACCGCTCGATGCGTGATTCAGATCCAGTCTGAGCATCCGATTTTCTCCAGCTCCGACTGTGGGGGTGTGATAGAGAATATCCATAGAATATTCTCATCTTAGGTTTAGGATATATTTTGTATAAGGTTATCTTTGATATCTATACATATCTTATGTTACCTAATATGATTAGGTTTCTCATTGTAACCCTATAAATATTGATCAATGGAAATCACTCTGATCGAGGAGTTTCATATTATCTGACAGGGTCATCAGTCTGGTGAGCTGAGGTCTGATGCTGATCCCACCTCAATTTTGTAAACAAGATCATTAAACTTGGATCCTCCCAAAAATAGCCACTATATTAATGAGGATTTGATCATCAAAGTGGACACCCACAACATAAAAACAAAATCACATGAACCAAATCACAGATTATAAATAACGCCAAAATCTCATTAAAACATCAACCTAATATCAGACAATTATCACAGTTACAGCTGACATTTAATTAAGTGATGACCTTCAAAAACTTGAGTATATCCTTGTACATCGCTGTTCGCCACATAAACACAATCACACAAGTATGAGGGGCATTTTGGTCATTTCACATTAAGCCATGAGTTGCAAACCAATTCAAGGTCATACAAGGAGGGGAGGGCAGGGCAGGGGAAAGTGACTTACAAAACAACTCCAAATGCAAAGAAAGAACAAACCAGGAGAGAAAAGGCAACTCATAAGTCTCATATCGCAGCGCGCCGGAGTTGCTCCTGGCTACAACTGATGCAACAAAATTCACATCAGAAGATGACAGTTTCCATTTAGGTCATTAGGAGTGAAAACAGAATAGAAGTGATGGCCAATACTAGCAGGATCATATGAGATCTATCATATCATTCATTCGTTCATATGAATAAAGCCTTACAACTTAGATTGGTTGACAAGTACTAAGAGACACAAAAGAGTAAATTAAGTTTCATTACAGGCATACAAAGTCAGATAACAACCATGAAATATGATATGAAACCAACTCTTCCATCTTCAGCCTTTTTTTTTTTTCTTTTGCTACAACTTTGAGCTCTCATAACAAGTACGGAGTAGTACACGAAAATCTTCAGGCACACAACACTACTACTAAAAGGAGATCAAAGCGACATGATCATTTCCATGGTTTACAAGGAGTGCAACCGTCTAGAGCAACATCCTTAATTTGCACTTTGGAGACATACATGACACCAGGCTTCCAGTTCGCGGGTAAGACTTCATTGGTGTAAAAATACTGAGCTTTGAACCCTGAGTTTATGGAAAACCTGAACATCAGTTTCCCAGTTGGAGCCTTGCTCGTGTCCCAGACTGCCCCATAATTTCGGCTCATGGGAATCCAGTTACTTGCTTTACCAACCTATTTACAGAACATAACATATACAAGTAAAAGTTAAATGTCTACTATTCTTTTGCCAAGAAAGTTCATCCATAACATAATCAGGAAATGTAGAGGATTGCTTACAGAAGCAACTTCAGCTCCTAGGATCGTGGTTTGACCGCCTTGGTAGAGGATTTTGATAGCCAAATAGTTCGGAGGTTTGCTAAACTCTTCCACTCGGATAGTCAAATTTTGACCTTTGTAATTACAGGGCACTCTGATGCATATTCAACATCAAAATGTTAGCATGCATTACTTTGTAAGCCACTTCTTATGAGAAGTATTAGAGTAGTAATCAATAGAGTTGAAAGATCATTCCCAAAAGCAAAAACCAAAAGAAAGAAATAAAAAAGTTGAATGATTGCTATGTTGGTTATCTATATAGCAGCAAGATCAGCCTCTTGCCTGAAATTTCGGACGAAATCTCAATACAATGATTAAGGTTACAGAAAGTAGATATCACACATTCACACCAAAAAGGAAGATCAAAGTCCTATATTCAAATTCCGCAAATTGTAGCAAGACTTTGGTAAAGTGCACAATTAACAATTTGCCACTGACTATTAGGCAACTAGCTTAATAAGCAATGAAATTCTGAAATAAACATCTAATAGATCAACTTGTATTTTCTCAAAATTTACATATACAAATATGGAAAACCCTAGCTAATTCATATAAACATGAAAATTTGGACAAATAATTGACAAAAATGACAAGTTTATGAATAAATAGTGGCAAAAGCTTCAGTTAATGATGATTGTTACCTCTTGTATTCGACATCAGCAATTCCAATCTGTTCAAGTAGTCTGTCTTTGCCAGGCAAAGCCATTGCCCTAAAAGCTCTGCTACTTAGCACAAAATCAGTGGTGTTGCTCTTATCAGTGTGAATATCAGTCACAACAATTGATGTGCCTGTTGTACTGCAAACACCTACTTTCTTGCATCTTATCTGATCAACATAACAACAAACCACTTCACTTTATCTACTCCGAATTTAGCTGTCACATTACTAGTTCAAATTACGCTATCATCGCCACTGGCAATTGTTCTAGAAGATCTTAGCAATTGTAACTTTTAATCACATTTTCACACAATTAATTTCACTGTAACACAAAAAGTACCCAAATTTTGCACCAAAAACAAAGATAAAAAGGGTATACCTGAAAGCAAGCACCACAACCTTCACCTTTCTTGTAAATTATAGGAAGAGCAGCAGCAACATGTCCACCATTTAAGTTCAGAGCTAATGGACCATACCCACATGCTCCACCTACATTGTTTCAACAAATTAAAGGTTACCCACTTCATTTTTTGCCAAATTCTCATCTGGGTTGTTGTTAATTGAGCCTAAGTTAAATTATAATTCATCTGGGTCTTTAAAAAAATCAATCTAAGGAAAAAAAAAAACTTGCAAATAAAATGGAGAGGAAAATTACCAGAAAGGCCTTTAGAGCTAGCAAAGAACGCCTAATCACAAAAACAATCAAACTTTGTAAGAGAAGTTACTATGAAAAAGTTAACTTTCTGTTATAATCTTTTAGAAAGCATGCTTAAAACAAAGGAATAAAAAACCATATTAACTACTACGAGTAGTAGGACTAACCCAGAAAAGTAGGTCATGAGAGAGAATCCTAGTGAGAGAGAGTCTCCACCCCCTTCTAAACAACAACCACCTACACTAGCATCCCCTACTCCCACCTCCACCCCTGTTTCTACCCCTGTTTCCTCTTCTACCCCTTACTCCTCCAACCCCATCACCTCTTCTACTCCTTCTACTCACTCCCGCAACCAAACCCAGCCTCCTTCTTTTCTAGATGCACTTAAAAATAAGAACCAGCCACCTTTAGCTTACTCAAAAGCAGCTACTTCACCTCCTTCCTCCTTTAATGCGGAGACAGAAGTCTTTCTACCCATTGATGATCATGAATACAATTCCTTATGTGATGACTGGCTTTCCTCAATCATCTCAAAGCCCTGTGGGAAATCTTTCTCAACAGAATTTTATGTAGAACATCTTAAAAAAATTTGGAGAAACGCGCATCCGAGCTCTACCTTTCCAATTGGTAAAGGATTCTTCATCACCAAGTTCAAACACCGGGAAGACTTGGACCAAGTCCTGTCAAATGGACCTTGGTTCATTAATGGGGCGTTCATCTATGTGGAAAGATGGACACCAGGTTTCAAACCCTCTGGCGCTCCACCAAACAGAACAGCGACTTGGGTGGAGTTGCCAGAGCTGCCGGCTGAATTCCACACAAGCTCAATGCTAGCCAAAATAGGGAATTCCATTGGTTCCTTTGTCAAAGCTGATGCAAACCGAGGTATCAACTTCTTACGAACTGCCAGATTACTTGTCCTGCTCAATGATGACCGGCAGAGAAAGAACCATATTTGGCTAGGGAGAGTGAAACAAGAAATCTGTTACAAAGACCCTACACAGAAAAAACCCAACCCTCTTCAACCACATAATCAGACCTCCATCACCAACAAACAACAGCCTAATACCCCCGCTACCACCGGCAACGCCCAACCGTCTTCTACTCAAAAAAATTCTGCTCCAAAAGGCCAACCAGGGGAGACTGATTCGTGGCAATTGGTGTCCAAAAAAAGTAACAAATTGTCTCTATTATCCACTGGATATACACCTCAGTCAAATGGGACCCACCAGTTAATAAAAAATGCTCCTCAAGTGAATACGACGAATTTGTTTAATTTGCTCCAAGTTGAAGCTGAAGTTGAGGGGCCCACCATCAATTACATAAACTCTGAAAATCCTCGGATTTCCCTCGACCAAAAATCCTTCCAAAATCCTTCTATCATCTTTCCCAATTTCTTTACAGACCTAAGCCGCCTAATTGCGTCCTGTCATCTCCGATGTCAAATCGCCCCTCCCCAGTTTACCTTCCCAATACCCGGCACTTCGCCAAAGAACGACTACCCTCCTCTCACTACAAAATTTCTTACTACCCCTACCCTCACTCTCTCCTTACCAAACTCAAAAAACCCATCTCTTTCTCCATACCACCTCCAGAAAAATGGAAAACCAACAAAAAAAACGGGAGAAAACCGAAGCCCTCATCAGAGCGATTCAGCAGCGCCGCCCGGCGAAAAACCCGGTCACGGTGATTCCCTGTCATGCGAGGAACTTAATCACCTCAACAAAACCCCAATTCACCCAAGCAGAAACATTGTTCAACCTTCAAACTTTCTATGTTCAGGGGATCTTGGGCACGTGGAATGCACTGACCCCAGGAGTTGTCCGACAGATCCTTCTAAACCCAGCAGCAACTGCTCCGATGTTCACAAACATCAAGACAGGAGATCTCGTGGATCCGAGAGTACTAGTCCCAGCACACATCCCTTCTCTAGCGGATGTGACTTTGATGTGCGAGCCTGTCGGCATTCTCCTCAAGTGGTGGATAGGGGAGTTACAGAGGAATTACTCGGGGATGGTAATGCCTTGGGAGCTACAACTTCTATCCGACCCGGAGCCCGTTCTTCCAAAAGAGCGAAAAGCCCTATCGATTACAGACGACTGGCTTGTGGTCCAAACCGTCGCCGGAGCAAACAACGTCAAATGGCTTCACCTGACAAGACAGGCGACGCAACTCCAACTCCACGCTGGATGAGGGATAAAAAAGAACTCCACGGTGGAAATGTCAGGGATCAAAATCAAGTCCAACACTCTGGAGAAATTCAGCCATTACTCGGGCCTCTATGTCACTCTCGACAACGATGCGGCCTACGAAACAAAGGTGGAGATGACGAAATTCCCAGTGATAAAAGCGGGAATGTCAATCCTACTCTGGAACGCTAGGGGAATAGCTCGTCAGGGGTTCAAAAAGAACTTCCGACAGCTCTTGAGGGATCACGACCCGGAAATCGTGATCCTTACGGAGACTAAGGTCAAAAAATCAGGGGTAGAAGAGATCATTGACAACCTCCCCTTCAACTCGTTTGAGGTGGTTGACCCGGTGGGTTTATCGGGTGGGATCCTAATTCTCTGGAACAGTGGTGTGAACTCGGTGACTACGGTCAGCAAGGATCGCAGATTTATCCATGCCGTTGTACAGGTAGCTAACACTACTCCCTTTTTTATGTCAGTAGTGTATGCCAGTACCTCCTTTAATGCTAGATTAGAAATGTGGAGTGATTTTCGGAATTTAGCGCCAACAGTTAATCTCCCGTGGTTAATGTGTGGCGATTTTAACGAAATTTGTTTTGCCCATGAGAAATGGGGGGGAAATCCTCACCCCATTAATCAAATGAGGGCTTATAAAGAAACAATGGATCAATGCAATTTATTGGATCTTGGGTATACGGGTCACAAGTATACTTGGTTCAATAAGCGCAGAAATTCACCCATTTTTGAAAGATTGGACAGATTTTGGGCTAACCCCGATTGGATTAGCCAATTCCAAGAGGCCGTTGCACAAAACCTTCCAAGAATGTCGTCGGATCATAACCCTTTGCTACTTTCCCTTAAAAATCCGGTTCTAATTCCGGGTCAAAAACTATTCAGATTTGAACCTATGTGGATGTCCGACCCGGAATTTGAACCATTCATTTCTCAACAATGGGCTACGATCCATGACATTCTGCCGTCCAAATTGGCGGGCCTCTCTAAGTCAATCTCAGTTTGGGCCCAAAACCATTTTGGATCTCTCCAAAAGAAAATTCGAAGAGTGAGAGCCAGAATGGAAGGAGCCCAAATTGCCTTTCAAAATAATCCTTCCAATTTGTTCCTATTTGACTTAGAGAAATCACTAAATGATGAATTACACCTTCTTCTTGAACAAGAAGAGATGTATTGGGCGGCTAGATCGCGTACGGATTGGTTAATAAATGGAGATCGTAACACTCGGTTCTTCCATCTTTCATCTACCATCCGGAAAAAAAATAACAAGATAACCACTTTGAAAAATGAAGTGGGAGAGTGGTTGGTTGACCCTACTAAAATACATGATCACATTCTTTCTCACTTCTCCTCCCTTTTCACCTCTGACAATATCCGCCCTCCACAAATGCCCAACTCTTCCCAGCTCATTCATTGTTGTTCCATTCCCTCCCTTCTCGAACTCAAAGAAGCTGTTTTCTCAATTGGTGCCTTAAAGGCCCCGGGTGAGGACGGATTTCATGCTCTTTTCTTCCAACATTTCTGGAAACTAATCAATTATGACTGCCATTCACTAATCTCTTCCATCTTCACCTCAAGAGTCATCCCTCCAAATCTCAATAAAACAGTAATCTGCTTAGTTCCAAAAATTCGAAACCCAACAAAAATCACCAGTTATAGGCCCATTAGCCTTGTAAATACTTGCTACAAATTTGTGTCAAAGATCCTTGTTCAGCGAATTAGGCCCCATCTGAATTCAATCATCTCACCCAACCAAAACAGTTTCCTCCCCGGCCGTGGAACTGATATCAATTTTGTCATAGCATCTGAGATCATCCATGCCATGGGGAAGAAAAAGAAGGGTAGAAAAGGTGTCTTTGCCCTTAAAATCGATCTTGAGAAGGCGTATGATCGCCTTGAATGGCCATTTATACGCCACTGCCTCCTCTACTTCAACTTCTCTTTGGATACCATTGAACTCATCATGAGCTGTGTCACATCCGTCTCTTCCTCTATCCTAATCAATGGCCGCCTCTCTCAACCCTTTACCCCATCAAGAGGCTTGCGTCAAGGCGACCCCCTTTCCCCATACCTATTCATAATTTGCTTGGAATACCTCTCGAGGATGATCCATGAGGAATGTGAAAAAAAGAGTTGGAACCCATTTAGATTTAGGGGAGGGAAAACATCCATATCCCACCTTTTGTTTGCGGACGATGTCATCCTATTTGGCCAGAC
Source organism: Chenopodium album (assembly GCF_948465745.1). NCBI lineage: Eukaryota > Viridiplantae > Streptophyta > Magnoliopsida > Caryophyllales > Amaranthaceae > Chenopodium > Chenopodium album. The sequence goes on along the minus strand of NC_137842.1, from coordinate 71,017,380 downwards.
AAACAAAAAAACCCTTTTCTCCTTGAAAAAAACCCTCTCAGATTTCTTCAAAATCTCGGGGCAAAAAATGAATGATCAAAAGAGCTCCATCTTCTTCTCTCCGAACACCCCTACATCCTCAATTGATGATTTTGAACAAGAACTGAATGTTACAGCAACCTCAGATCTTGGCAAGTATCTAGGATTCCCTCTCTCTTCAAAAAAACCAAGCAAAAAGACTCTCCAGTTCTTAGTAGATAAAATAGGTGCCAAACTTGCGTCTTGGAAGAGCAAAACCCTCACCAAAGCTGGTCGTAACATCCTCATCCAGTCTACCCTGCACTCAATCCCAAGATATTTTATGCAAACCCTGTATTTCCCAGCTCAAATCTGTAAAACGCTTGACTCCAACTGCTCAAGATTTTTTTGGGGGAACTATGATGAATCTAGGAAGATAGCATGGCTATCTTGGGAAAAAATTTGCAAGCCAAAAGACCATGGGGGCCTGGGTTTCCTTAAACATGAGCATCTTAACCTAGTGTCTCTTTCCAAGCTTTGTTGGTCTATCTATAATAACAAGGGATGGGCAGCAAATATCTTAAGAGAAATCTACATAGATAACAAGGATAACCCCACCCCATTTAACAAGGGGTCATATATTTGGGTGGGTGTGGGAAAGGCTTGGAAATTATTCCAGAAAAGCCTTGCTTGGGAGGTGGGAGATGGCAGCTCTATAAATCTTTGGGATGAGAACTGGTTAACAAACCTCCCCCTTAGACTTTTCCTTTATGGTCCCATCAATTTCCATGCTACTAAACTCACTTTATATGAGATCAGATTTGCCTCTAAACCACATCTCGAGGATCTCCTTTCATTCCAACTAAGTGACAACCTCTTTAACCTTATCCATTCTATCCCTTTCTCAAATACACTAGATTCTCACTTCTCCACCTGGACTTACAAAGCCAAATTCGACTCTAAAAAAGCAAGAGCATCTCTACTTGATAGCTTGGGTGAATCCCGTCCTCCTCCGGATTTCAAATGGGACTTAATTTGGGGCTGCCATACCCATCCCAAAATAAAGTCTTTCTTGTGGCTACTTGTATGGGATCGCATACCTCACAAGTTCAACTTAAACAAAAGAATCCCTTCTGTCTCTCCAAATTGCCCTTTCTGCCCAAATACTCATGAAACATCAGCCCATCTCTTCATCCTTTGTCCAAGAGCCCAGCAATTTTGGGACCTTCTTCCCTGTCCTGCTACCATTAATTTCTCTGGCTCCTGGACTAACTGGTTGTCACAGAATCTCACTCTTTCAGCAGACTCTTCCCATGGAATTCCATGGAAAATGATTTTTTGTTTTGCTCTTTGGCACCTTTGGCTTAGAAGGAATGCTTGGACTTTCTCCAAACAAAACACCCCCCTAATCTCATCAGTCAACCAGTGCATCTGGGCTGCTTCAGAGTCTTACTACTGTAAACCAACCTCTGAAAGTCTTAAGCCCTCGGCTAAGCACTGGCTTCCTCCCCCCCCAAACTGTCTCAAAATCAATTGTGATGCCTCGTTCCTTCCTCACTCTAAGGAAGCGGGGTGTGCTGTAGTGTGTAGAAATAGCATGGGTGATTGGGTGACTGGTCTGGTCTGGAAAGGTTATCTTCCTACTAGCCACGATGCTGAGTTAAAAGCTCTGGAAATGGCTCTAACTCTAATCAGAGATAAACATTGGAACAATGTCATTCTTTGTACGGATGCTAAAAGGGCAGTTGAAGAGATCAAGGCAAATGAGTTTATCCCTAACTCTCCAGCATTAATCAAATCATGCAGGGACCTGCAAATGGACCTCCAAGTGGATATGCGCTATGAAGGGAGAGGCAGCAACGAGGTTGCAGATGTGCTAGCAAAGGATGCAAGGAAGAATTTAGAGGCGATGCACCAGATTTGTATTTTGATCAACCCTCCTCTAATTTGTAATGATGCTTTTGTGAGAGATAAAACTCTAAGCACTGAGAACTTGTCTTTTAATTGTGCTGGTGATGTCCCAGCTGCACATTGCTGTAACTTAACTCTTAACTAATTATGCATCCTATTCTTCAAAAAAAAAAAAAAAAAAAAAAGCAAAGAACGCAGCTTTTGCAAAGACACATTGGTTACAAGTAGGAGTTGCAGCAGAAGCTGATGAAAAAAAGAGGAAGAAGATGAAACAGAGTAAAACACCCATTTTTCAATTTTTTAGTGAGGGTTTATTTTAGGAGGGGGTTGGATTTGGAGACGGTGATGTTTGCTATTTATAGAAAGAATACAAAGTGAACACTGAGCAGTGAGGACTGAGGGAGAAAGTGGAGTACAGGCTATGATGGGGGTAAAATGGTAAATTCGTGATTATTTGCGATTAATTTATTCAAAGCATAGGTTTCTGATGTAGTGACAGAGACTTACCAAATGCACAAAGCGCGGGAAATTTACTTAGGAATTGCTTAAAAGCCAAATGATTTAAACTATTCACTAAGGGTCTGTTATCTTCCGTTGAAATTCAGTTCAGTTCAGTGCAGCTCTTAATTTATGTCTAATGATATTGCTAATGATATAAAGCCAAATTTCATTCTTTTAAGCTCTTATTACAACGACAACAACAACAACAACAACAACAACAACAACAATAATAATCAATAAGTAATAAATAATAATAATAATAATAATCATCAATAAATAATAATAATAATAATAATAATAATAATAATCAATAAATAATAATAATAATAATAATAATAATAATAATAACAATAATAATAATAATACTAATAATCAATAAATAATAATAATCATCAATAAATAATAATAATAATAATAATAATAATAATAATCAATAAATAATAATAATAATAATAATAATAATAATAATAATAATAATAATAATAATAATAATAATAATAATAATAATAATAATAATAATATTGATACAATTCATTGTTCAAATGGTTATTTTTTTTTTTAAATTTGTTTAAATGGGTTAGATACATGTAAGTGTTTTGTGTTCTTTTGTCATAATAATATTTTATTTTTAAATTAAATAGTATATGTGTTTAAAATGTTTAGAGGTTTCAAGTTTTTAATATATTTTCCATAAATTTTATAATTATATAGTATATTTTTCGTAAATATTTTAATATGTACATTTGTAAATACACATATGTATAGTAATAAATAATCAATAAATAATCAAAGATCACTAATCCGTAGTTAAAAATCACTAATTAATAAGTTCAGTTCAGTTCAGTTCAGTTCAACTGAGTTCAGTCAATCAGAACAGGCCCTAACTATATTACCCAAGCTAGCAACCTAACAGAGTAGCAGATTCTTTAACCATTTTAAAATAATTACAGCAGAGGAGAATGCATAAATGCATAATCCTAAAAGTCACAACATGGACAAAAAATTTAGGAGGGTCAAGATTTGAACTGCAACATCTTGTTTAAAACATATTCATAGTATACTTAACCAATGTACTACACCTGTAGTATATGCTTATATATATTTTTTTGAAAGGGTAGTATATGCTTATATAAGACAACATATTTACTTGCATACAATACTAAAAAAATAAAAAAAAAAAACTTGTTGACTCGAACCAACATTTGCCTCCATCTAGTAAGAGATAAAATAAAAAAACCAATCTTGCTTGATAACGATGGTAGGAAAGGTTATTAGCTCGAAGCCTCGAATCCACCATTTACGTACATATGCTTGTAAGTAGAGGCATTCCCTTACCTTAAGATGTAACATTTTTTCTTATACGTAGCATTTTTTGTTTTTTAATTGATGAAGAACTGAAGAATAGATATTCCTCTCAAATATGGAGTAACTCTATGCTAAGTTGGTAACATCCTAATGGGCAATTGAACATAATCTCATGCATTCCCATTTTTATGATCGAAAAGAATATACTCCCTCCGTCCCCTTTTGATAGTCCCTTATGGGCAATTTCCACGGGAATTAATAAACACAAATAAGAAGGTTAAAGTACATTGAAAAAGTAAATTGACATTGGATATGCAAAAAAGTAGAGAGAGAAATCAATAAAAGTACATGAAAAAACAAAATTTACATGGAAAATTTAAATTTGCACAAGTATTGTTGCAAATTGGTGGGAGTTTTAGTAAAAAAATTAATATTAATGGTTGTTGGAAAAAGCAAATGGGGTGAACATTATGGGACTAAAATTTGCCCATAAAAGACTATTAAAAGGGGACAGAGGGAGTATAACATAGCAAAACAGCTCTTTTAGCCTTCTACATAGAGTCAATAGTAGTATGTAATCCAAGTAGTGTATGACAATTTGGAAAGAATTCCTTAGCTTCATTAATTAGCATTGATCAAAATGATCACCTATGGCTATGAGTTGGGTGGCATTAACTACAAACTTGTATGTGGCTACACCAACACGTGACTTTGCCCAAATTTGGAGAGTCTGTTTTAATATGCTTGTCCTTAAATGAGTTTAATCCATAATCTCCATATCAGCTAGTGTCGACGAATATGACCAAGGAAGGTTTAATAAATGAATAAGACAAACCATCATTTTTAATAGCTAAATTATACACGAAAATTATTATGACAACTCCATAATTTTTTACTTTGTATGTTGTACAGAACTACAAATCATGTAAAATGAAACGAATTAAAGATTATTATTTTAAATAGTTTTCATTTGGTTCACATATGAATTAAATTTCTACATTAATTCCTATTTCATGTGAACACATGAAATGTTTAATAATGGTACAATGATAGAAATGAAGCTCATCACATCCGGATAATAGTAATACATGAAGTTTGAAACCGATGGAGCCACCTTAGCTTGTGCCTTGGGATTTTTTGCTACAATATTATGAGCTTCAGTAACAAATTTATTGTATACCACCCAAAAAAAAATTACATGTAAACACACAACAACGTTACTCAGAGGAGATCAGCGTAGCGTGTCCGAATTGTTTCCATGGTCTACAAGGAGTGCAACCGTCTAAAGCAACATTATCGATTTGTACACTTGTGTTGTATATGACACCAGGCCTCCAATTCGCTGGTAAGCCTTCGTTAACATAGAAAAACTGTGCATCGAAGCCGGAATTGATGATAAATCTAAGCATCAACTTCCCGGTTGGGGCGTTGTTTGTGTCAAAGACTGCCCCATAATTTCGGCTAAAGTAAACCCAGTTACTTGGATGGTCAACCTATATGTATGCAAATAAAAGGCAAAAACATATTGGTTGAAAAAGAGTTTAGAGATACTATATACTGGCAAATCATGCATGGTTTATTAGGACATGTAACGCTTAATTAATTGCTTACCGAGGCCACGTCTCCACCTAAGATCTGGGTTTGACCACCTTGGTAGAGGACTTTGATTGCTAAATAGTTTGGAAATTGGCTGAACTTTTCAACTTGGATCGCCAAGTTTTTACCTTTGTAATTACATGGTATCCTGATGCATATTGAATTAATGATTAATAGAGGGTAAATGTGCTATCTATCTCATCATGGACTATCCACTTTGTTTTCCCAATTAGTTGACTAATAAATCAAGCAATGGTAGTCTATATTACTTGGACTCTTCATTTCACCCCATGTACCAGTGTCGGACCCTCGACACTCGGACATGGGTATGACACCCGGACACTTCACTTTTAGTTCAAAATCATGGAATTTTTTCACAAAATAGTCGAGTCGGACGCTTGGACACGTACCCATGTTGGACATGGGTACCCGATTCCAAGTAACATAGATTATAGTTAAGTTGGAAAGACGTATATTTTTTCCGTCCAGAATTAATGATAAGATCACTTAAAATATCGATCAAATATAACACGACAACTAAATTTAGACAGGTGGAGTATACTTTTATGCAAATACAGATTGATAAACAAATAGATTAGTGATGGCACAAGTTTCGAATAATTATAAATAACGATGATCACCTTCTATATTCGACATCAGCGATCCCAAGGCGTAAGAGTTGCTTGTCTTTGCCAGGCAAAGCCATGGCCCTAAAAGCTCTGCTACTTAACACAAAATCAGTGGTGTTGCTCTTATCAGTGTGAGTATCAGTCACTACTATCGTTGTTCCTGTAGTAGTGCAGATACCACTGTTCTTGCATCTCATCTGCTCAACACAAAACCTCAGTCAATCTAGCTAGTACATCAGTTCGTGTAGCTTACTTCAATGATCAATGTAACTAAACATTTTCGCCTCGAAATCATGAAATCACAATATCTAGACTGTTTCAGCTAATGTACAATGTGAATTTTTGTGTTTTTAGTTTGCACTTCCCCAAAGACATCAACCCTCCCATTACAAAGGCATTTGTACATTCTACCCAATATAAATTCACCCGTCTAAAGTTAGTTGTCACGTTGCTAGTTCAAAATATTTAGCGCACCATAGATCTATCAATCTTAAGCTATACCTGAAAGCATGCACCACATTTTTCACCATTGGAGTAAATAGAAGGAATAGCAGCAGCAACATGTCCACCATAGTAGTCCAGAGCAACAGGACCATACCCACAAGATCCAGCTACATTAATTCAATAAATAAAAGGTTAGCAATGTTAATTTTCGACAAATTATCATCTGGGTTGTTGTTAATTAAGCCAAAAACAAAATTAATAATGAATTTGAGTTGAGAAAAGTGTGAGATAATTACCAGAAAGACCTGCAGAGCTAGAAAAGAAAGTAGCTTTTGATAAAACACATTGATTACAGGCAGCAGAAGCAGAGGAGAAGAAGAGGAAGATGAAACAGAGTAGAATACCCATTTTCAGGGAGATTTGTTTTGAGATATTGAAATTGGGATGATGATGGTTTCTATATATAGAAAGAAAATACGTAAAGTATTGTTTATTTTACTAAAATTCAGTGTACTTTCTTTAGTGGGGAGGAGACAAAGCAATTTCGCAGAGGGCGGGAAAAATAATTAACAAACTAATTGCTTAAAGCATGGCTATATTTTACAATATAAATAAATGATTACTCTGTATTTTTTTTAATTAATTATTTTATACTTTATTTATATTATTGATTTTTTTTATTAATTACTCTGTAATAATAATTATTTTATACTTCCTCCTACTGAAAAATTGTCATAATTAATCTTGAAATTTTAATAATTTTTTTAATGTACAAATTTTAATAATTAACAAACTAATTGCTTAAAGTATTGTTATATAGTTTTGATCATCATTGAGATGTACTCTCTTCATTTTTTTTTTTTTTTGACAGAAAGAGATGTACTCTCTTCATCGCCAAATAAAAATGACATTTACTTTTTGCATAATTTTTTTAAAAAGTAAATAAATGTAGAGTAGTTATTTGAAAGACATAATGATTATATATTTGTAATTCATTCGACATCAAGCTAATTTTTAATTCTGAAATACGAATATCACCTCGTGGCTCATATAATCAACATGTAAAACTTTTCTGTCCTTGCGGGGCAAAACCATGCCACTAAAAGCTCTACTACTATGTTTAAATAGATCCCTTCTTTTTTGGTAGACAAGAAGAAGGGTTACCCAAGGTTGAAACTTTTTATTAGTCAAGTTGGCTTGGGTTAGCGAGTTAGGCCCTTTAAAAATCTAAAGACAGAAAGGGGAGGAGTTACGGAATTTCACTCCAAATTGCCTCTAGTGAGAATTGATCTTCGTTAGATGTAAACTTTTCCAAGTATTTAGAGATCTATTAGTAGTACAATTAAAATGTCACAATTGATTACTAGCTTGGCCCGCTATACGAGATCTTATATGGAGTAATTCACATGTTTTACAAAAAGAACACCATCTAAAACACAGTGAAATGAGGAAAGGAACTCAAAAGCTAGAGTAAAATGATTTTCATGATACATTGAAAGACATACAAAATCAGATAACCAAGCTATTACATGAAGCCGAACCAGCCTAGCTAGCTTAGCTTGCGCCTTGGGCTTTTTTGCTACAATTATGAACTATGGTAAAACACACGAATTAATCATCCAGACACACTAACACTACTCAAAGGAGTGTGCACAATTTTATTTCCAGGTTGTACAAGGAGCGCAACCAGTTAAGGCAACATTATTAATTTGCACACTAGTATTGTATATGACACCAGGCTTCCAGTTTGCCGGCAAGGCTTCATTAACATAGACAAATTGTGCATCGAAACCGGAGTTGATGATAAATCTAAGCATCAGCTTCCCGCTTGGAGCGTTATTTGTGTCAAAGACTGCCCCATAATTTCGGCTCAGTGATACCCAATTACTTGGGTGATCAACCTATATATATGCAAGATATAGACAATAGAAAAAGCAGTAGAAAAATTAGTTTAATTAGACTACATTTTTGGTAAGTCAAGGTGTTATTAGAGCATGTAACGATTTGTTGCTTACCGAGGCTACATCACCACCTAAGATAGAGGTTTGACCACCTTGGTAGAGGACTTTGACAGCCAAAAAGTTGGGAAATTTGCTGAATTTTTCCACTTGGATGGCTAAGTTTTTACCTTTGTAAACACAGGGTACCCTGTTGCATAATCATCAACATCATTAGTGTTTATAATGTATATTACTATAATAAAAAATAAAAAAAAGCCACATATCATTTAAATACATAGTATACACTACTGTATATACTATATACACCTAATTGGACTTGGGTACATGTGCTACTGATTAAATATGGACTGATGAAAGTATAGTATAAACATAAATTGATACTGAGTAAATCAGTAGATCAATAATGTCACAAGTTTCAATCAATCTTAAGTAACGACTTTTACCTTTTATATTCGACATCTGCGATCCCAACACGTAATAGTTGTGTGTCCTTACCGGGCAAGGCCATAGCCCTAAAAGCTCTATTACTTAGCACAAAATCAGTTGTGTTGCTCTTATCAGTGTGAACATCAGTCACAACTATTGTTGTACCTTTGGTAGTGCAAATAGCACTGTTCTTGCATCTCATCTGCTCAACACAACGCCTCAGTCAATATAGTACTCGTAGCATCAATGATCACTTTAATTTAACTGATTAAACTCGAGTTGTCTTGATTTAGTTGTCACGTTACTAATTTAAATGATTTAGGCATTAAGCCTAGCATAGATCGATCTTGTAGTGAAACAGATAAGCAATACCTGAAAGCAAGCACCACATTTTTCACCATTGGAGTAAATAGAAGGAAGAGCAGCAGCAACATGTCCACCATAGTAGTCCAAAGCTATGGAACCATACCCACATGCTCCAGCTGCATTTATATATTCAACAAATTAAAAACTACCCTTTTTATTTTTTGACAAATTAACATTTGGGTTGTTGTTAATTAAACCAAAAACAAAAGATTACCTGAAAGACCATTATTGCTAGAAAAGAAAGAAGCTTTGGATAAGACACATTGATTACAGGCAGCAGAAGCAGATGAGAAGAAGAGGAAGATGAAACAGAGTAAAATACCCATTTTCATACAGATTTATTTTGAGATATTGAATTTGGGATGCTAATGCTTTCTATATATAGAAATTAAATGTAAGTGACATATGGTTTTTTTTATGTTACTCATATTTGTGGTACTTTCTTTAGTGGGAGAGGAAACGGCGTAATTTCGCAAAACGCGGGAAAATTAATTAACAAATCAATTGCTTAAAACATGATTAATTGATTTAAATAAAAGAAATATTCATTTAGTTAAGTTCAATAAATTTTCAGATTGGAGTAATCATTAATCTCACCCTACATACAAGTATGCAACTTTGAGAATCAAGGTTGGTCTAGTGATCATAGGCCCTTTTTATTCTCTGTAAGACGAGTTTGATTCACATCCCAAAATAAGTGGGATACCCCCCTACTTACAAGGGAAATTATGCATAGTGTAAGTATTCAATATTAAATATTTTTTTCTTAGAAAATTGAGAAGATATTTCTATGTAATTATAATAATAATTATTTTTGCAGGGAGTATTATTCAGAAAGGATTGTATTTTTATTAATTACCATTGATCACCGACGAAAGGGCATAGCAGCTACACGTGACTTTGTCTCAAATTGAGCAATCTATAAATATAGTGATTTTAAATTGATCAAGCCATTAATTAAGGTACAGTGTTTTCCATATACAAGTACTTAAAGTTTAATTTTAATGAGAGTAAGGGATAGCTAAGATGGTTAGAGCTATCCTTCCGATTTCAAGTGATTTTAGGATCGATTTTTATCACTCGTTATTATAGTCTTGTAGGTCTCTAAACACCAAAAAAAATTAAAAGTTAAAATGCATAATAGATAAATAGTGCAAAACTCATAATGTGACCAATAATATAGGAATACATAATTAAGACCATCCATGTGTTGTTTTGTTGGATACTTTTGGTGAACTATGTTTAGTCTTTCACATAAATTTTCCCTCTTTTAAAATAAATGTTACATTCCAGAAAGGTACAGTCACAAGTAGAGCTAATGAGCTATCAATTCGGGTAAATGGGTTGAGTTTGGGTCGGGTAAGGCTAGGTCGGGTCAACTCGAGTTGGGTCAATTCAGATTAATTTCATAATTTATGCGGGTTGGGTTTGGGTTGAGTCATGCTTGACTCGGGTCACGTCGGGTCATACTTCTTATCAGGTTTGGGTCGGGTTTAGCTCGGGTTAATAATAGATCGGGTTACATTCGGGTCGGGTGAACAATAATTCGGGTTTAATTCGGGTTTTCACGGGTTAAAACGGGTTAGGGTAATTCTCGGGTTCAAGTCTCCGATCCCAAGACAAAATGCTTTGATCAACAATAATAAGGTGGTCTAAATTGCATTTAAGATGATTTGAAATCGGGTCAAGAACAATTTGGGTTGAATTTAGGTCGGGTCAATAACAGTCATGTTAATTTCGAGTCGAGTTACTAACAGATTATGTTGAATTTTTAGGTTGGGTTAGTAATAGGTCAGGCAAAATTCGAGTCGGTTCAATAACAAGTCAGGTTGAATTTGGGTCAGGTCAATAATAAGTCGGGTTAATTTTGGGTCGGGTTTATAACAGGTTGGGTTAAATTCGGGTCGGGTTAGGAATGGATCGAGTTGAATTCAAGTCAGGTTAGTAACAAGTTGGGTTAAATTCGGGTTTTGACGGGTTAAAACGGGTCTGGGTCAATTTCGGTTCAAGTCGGGTTCGATGCAAGTTAATTAAATTGGCCGTTGTAAACCGGTAAAACGGTGCAAGTTGTAAACCGGTAAATATGCCGTTTAAAAGAAAATTGAATGGTTCCACACACCCAATTGGACTCCCTGGGGGTATTAGGGACCATAGTAAACATTTCGACAATTTTTATTTCTAGGCGAAAAAAAGTCAAAAAATTCCAAAATTGAAGGCTAATATCAACGCTTTTTGAGAAATTTTTGAGGTTTTGGGGCCCGGTGTCGAAAAGTCTTGAAATTCTATGAGATACATCTCGAGGTCATATAATGCCGATTGGAACCATATATGATCATTATTTGTTGTCATAAATGTTCATGGTAGGCTTGAATTAATAAATCGGTGCAAGTAGTAAACCGGTAAATTGGTCGTTTAAAGGCAAATTGGATGGTTCTACCCACCCAATTAGACTCCCGGAGGGTATTAGGGACCATGGTAAAAATTTCGGCAATTTTTATTTTCGGGCGAAACAAAATCAAAAAATTTCAAAATTGAAGGCTAATATCCACGCTTTTTGAAAAATAATGGAGGTTTTGGGGCCTGATATAGAAAAGTATTAATATTTTAGGGGATACATCTCGGGGTCATATAATGCCAATTGGGACCATATATGATCATTATATGTTGTCATAAATGTTTGAGGTAAGCTTGAGTTAATGAAATCGGCGCAAGTTGTAAACCGGTAAATTGGCCGTTTAAAGGCAAATAGGATGGTTTCACCCACCCAATTGGACTCACGGAGGATATTAGGGACCATGGTAAAAATTCTGGAAATTTTTATATCCGGGCGAAGAAAAGTAAAAACAAATCCAAAATTGAAGGCTAATATCCACACTTTTTGAGAAATTTTGGGAGTTTTCGGGGGCCCGGTGTCGAAATGTCTTGTAATGCTAGGGAATACATCTCGGGGTCATATAATGTTGTTTGGAACCATATATGATCATTATTTGTTGTCATATTGTTCGTGGTAGACTTGAATTAATGAAATCGGTGTAAGGTATAAACCGGTAAATTGGTCGTTTAAAGGCAAATAGAATTGTTCCACCCACCCAATGGGACTCCTGGACGGTATTGGGGACCATGGTAAACATTTCGGCAATTTTTATTTCCGGGGGAAAAAAAGGTCAAAAATTTCAAAATTGAAGGCTAATATCTACGCTTTTTAAGAAATTTTGGAGGATTCGGGGCCTGGTGTCGAAAAGTCTTGAAATTCTAGGGGATACATTTCGGGATCAATTAATGCCATTTGGAACCATAATGATCATTAATTGTTGTCATAAATGTTCGTGGTATGCTTGAGTTAATGAAACCGATGCAAGTTATAAACCGGTAACTAGGTAATTTAAAGGCAAATTGGATAGTTCTACCCACCCAATTGGACTCCCAAAGGGTATTAGGGACCATGTAAATATTTAGGCAATTATTATATTCGAGCGAAAAAAGTCAAAAAATTCCAAAATTAAAATCCCAATTGGAGGTTTCGGGGCCCGGTGTCGAAAAGTCTTGAAATTGTAGGGGATATTTCTCGGGGCTATATAATGCCGTTTGGGACCATATATGATCATTATATGTTGTCATAAATTTTTGTGGTAAGCTTGAGTTGATGAAATCGGGGCAAGTTGTAAACTGGTAAATTGGTCGTTTAAAGGCAAATAGGATGGTTTCACCCACCCAATTGGACTCCAGGAGGATATTAGGGACCATGGTAAACATTTCGGCAATTTTTATTTTCGGGTGAAGAAAAGTAAAAAAATTTCAAAATTGAAGTCTAATATCCACGCTTTTTGAGAAATTTTGGGAATCTTCTGGGTCTGGTGTCGAAAAGTCTTGAAATTCTAGGGAATACATTTCGCGGTCATATAATGTTGTTTGGAACCATATATGATCATTACATGTTGTCATAAATGTTCGTGGTCGGCTTGAATTAATGAAATCGGTGTAAGTTGTAAACCGGTAAATTGGTCGTTTAAAGGCAAATTGGATGGTTCCACCCACCCAATTGGACTCCTAGAGGGTATTAGGGACCATGGTAAATATTTCGACAATTTTAATTTTCGGGCTAAAAAAAGTCAAAAAAATTCCAAAATTAAAGGCTAATATCCACGTTTTTTGAGAAATTTGGAGGTTTCGGGGCCCGGTGTCGAAAAGTCTTGAAATTATAGGGGATATATCTCGGGGCCATATAATGCCGTTTGGGACCATATATGATCATGATATGTTGTCATAAATGATTCTGTTAAGCTTGAGTTCATGAAATCGACGCAAGTTGTAAATCGGTAAATTGGTCATTTAAAGGCAAATAGGATGGTTTCACGTACCCAATTGGACTCCCGGAGGATATTAGGGACCATGGTAACATTTCGGCAATTTTTATTTCCGGGCAAAGAAAAGTAAAAAAATTCCAAAATTGATGGCATATCTATGCTTTTTGAGAAATTTTGGGAATATTTGGGGTCTGGTGTTGAAAAGTCTTGAAATTCTAGGAAATACATCTCGGGGTCATATAATGTTGTTTGGAACCATATATGATCATTATTTGTTGTCATAAATGTTTGTGGTGGGCTTGAATTAATGAAATCGATGTAAGTTATAAACTGGTAAATTGGTCGTTTAAAGGCAAATTGGATGGTTCCACCCACCCAATTGGACTCCCGGATGGTATTTGGTACCATGGTAAACATTTCGGCAATTTTTATATCCGGGCGAAAAAAAGTCAAAAAATTTCAAAATTGAAGGCTAATATCCACGCTTTTTGAGAAAATTCGAATGTTTCGGGGCCTGGTATCGAAAAGCATTGAGATTTTAGGGGACACATCTCGGGGTCATATAATGTCGTTTGGATCCATATATGATCACTATATGTTGTCATAAATGTTCGTGGTAGCTTGAGTTAATTAAATCGGTACAAGTTGTAAATTGATAAATTGGTCGTTTAAAGGCAAATTAGATGGTTCTACCCAGCCAATTAGACTCCCGGAGGGTACTAGGGACCTTGGCAAACATTTCGACAATTTTTATTTGCGGGTGAAAAAAAGTCAAAAAAATTCAAAATTAAAGGCTAATATTCACGTTTTTTGAGAAATTTTTGAAGTTTCGGCCCACAAGTCCACAACCAATAAGTTAAGATACATTGTATAAGAATACAGGAAGAGAAATACTATTTGGAGAGAGATTAAAAAATCTAGCCAGCCTTACGACTTGGTGATTTTTTGTTACAATTTTGATAATTGGTAACGCTAATAAGTACATACAAATCTTCCAACATGCAAACAATACTCAATTCATTTCCAGGTTTTACAAGGAACACAACCGTCTGAAGCAATATCACTGATTTGCACACTAGAGTTGTATACCACACCAGGCTTCCAGTTTGCAGGGAGGACACCTTCGTTGGTATAGAAGTATCGGGAATCGAAGCCGGAGTTGATGATGAACCTGAACACCAGTTTCCCACTTGGAGCATTGTCAGTGTCCCATACCGCCCCATAGTTTTGGCTCAGGTAAACCCAGTTACTTAGATTATCAACCTATACACAAAGTATAGCAAAAAACAGTACAAAATTAGTTATAATATGATGAGACTACATTTTTTGCAATTCAAGATTTTATCCGAATATGTAACGCTTAATTTCTTACCGAGGCTACATCACCACCTAAGATAGATGTCTGACCACCTTGGTAGAGGACTTTGATTGCCAAATAGTTAGGAAATTTGCTGAACTCTTCCACTCGAATCGCCAAGTTTTGACCTTTGTAAACACAGGGTACCCTGTTGCATATTGATCACAATATGTTAGCAAGTCTTAAGCAACTAGAGGCATAATGTGTTATAATACGGTCTTTTTTTTGCCTCATCCTAGTTGACTTATTTGACACGCATATTAAGGGTCTGTTTTCATTGACTGAACTCAGCTGAACTGAAGTGAAATTATTAGAGCTGAAATGAAATGAATATTTTATAAGAGAAGGAAATTAGGAGCTGAACTGAACTGAAAATAATCGTATGAGAACATGCCCTAAGTCAACTAAAATTAAAGATAATGTTAATAATGTAATTTGAACTAAATCTCGACAAATGAAGTAAAACATGAATGCAGATAAATAAATTAGTAGGTGATCATTGGAGGGAAAAAACTTCAAGCAATCTGAAGTAACGATTATGACCTCTTATATTCAACATCTGCAATTCCAACATGTAAGAGTTGTCTGTCCTTGCCAGGCAAAGCCATAGCCCTAAAAGCTCTGCTACTTAGCACGAATTGTGTAGATTTGGTCTTATCAGTATGAACATCAGTAACAACTATCTTTGTGCCTTTTGTACTGCAAATCGCGCTGTTGTTGCACCTTATCTGCTCAACACAACACCTCAGTCAGTCTAGTGAGTGCTTGTAGCATCAATGATCAATTGAAATTAAATCATTATCGCCTCGAAAACAAGCTAATAAGGGGTACCTGAAAGCAAGCACCACAGCCTTCACCTTTCTTGTAAATAGAAGGAAGTGCAGCAGCAACATGTCCACCATGAAAGTCTAGTGCATAAGGACCATACCCACAAGCTCCACCTGCATTATTACTTCAACAAATTAAAGGCTAACCACTTCATTTTTTTTTACTAATTATCCTTTGGTTTGTTGTTAATAAAGCCAAAAATAATTAAATGATGTATATTTTCTGTAGAATAGTGTAATTCTCCTTAGTGGAGGCTTTCTCATTAATTGAATATATATAGGATTTACAACATAATCATGAGATAACCTAAATTACACAAAGATATATTTTACAGAATATTAACAAGATAATATAAACATATTATCTAACACACCCCCGCAGTCGAAGCGGGAGGAGGTCGAATGCTGAGACTGTCTCTGAAATCTAGGAATGGTTGGCGAGGTAACCCCTTTGTGAAAATATCCGCATACTGATATGACGACGGAACATGTAAGACCTTGATCTCACCAAGAGCGACTTTATCGCGTACAAAATGAATATCCATCTCAATGTGTTTGGTACGTTGGTGTTGTACCGGGTTAGAAGATAAGTAAACAACGGAGATATTATCACAATAGACCAAGGATGCCCGTCGAATAGGGCAATGTAACTCAAGAAGTAGGTTTCGGAGCCAACATAATTCAGAAACAACATTAGCGACACCTCTATATTCTGCTTCGGCACTTGATTTGGACAATGTAGCTTGTCGTTTTGCTGACCAAGAGACCAGATTGTCACCTAAATAAACACAATACCCTGAAGTGGAGCGTCGAGTGTCCGGGCATCCTGCCCAATCGGCATCTGTGTACGAAGTAAGTCTCGTAGGTGCAGAACGGTACAAATGTAGACCATGATCATAAGTGCCTTTAACATATCTAATAATACGCTTAAGAGCGTTAAAATGAGGTTCCCTGGGAGCATGCATAAACAGACAGATCTGCTGGACAGCATAAGCAATGTCAGGTCTGGTAAAAGTAAGGTACTGTAGAGCACCTGCAAGGCTCCTGTAAAGAGAGGGATCCTTCATTAGCTCACCATCATGAGCACTAAGTTTCGACTTAGTGTCGACTGGAGTGACAACCGGCTTGCAACTGTCCATTTTCGCCCTGTGAATAATTTCCTCAGCATACTTACTCTGACAGAGGATCATGGAGTCCTTTGTTCTAGTTACAGAAACCCCCAAAAAATAACTCAACTTCCCCAGATCAGTCATGGAGAATTCGGACTTAAGAAGAGCAATAATATCACATTTGAGTTGTTCGGAGGAAGCTGTAAGAACGATGTCATCAACATAGAGTAAGAGATATGCAACATTAGCACCATGTCGCAAAATAAAGAGGGAATTATCACTTTTGCTGCAAACAAAACCAATCTGCAAAAGATAGTTAGCAAATCTTTGGTACCAAGCCCGAGGAGCTTGTTTGAGACCATAGAGAGATTTGTTAAGCCGGCAAACATGTGTGGGAGCCTCGGGATTTACAAATCCCGGTGGTTGATGCATATAAACGGTCTCGTTTAAGTCACCATGAAGAAACGCATTTTTGACATCTAATTGATGAATAGGCCAGTCCCTACCCAAAGCAATACTCAAAACAGTACGAATAGTTGCCGGTTTTACCACAGGACTAAAAGTCTCATCACAATCCACACCAACCTGTTGAGACTTGCCATTCACAACAAGTCTTGCTTTGTGTCTCTCCAAATCACCATTTTCCCTGTATTTGTGTTTAAATAACCACATACAACGAATAATATTGACCCCTTCCGGTCTTGGAACAAGGTCCCAAGTACGCTGTTTAGTAAGAGCATTAAATTCCTCATTCATGGCGGCATTCCAATTATGGTCAAGCATAGCTAATTTCGGATTTTTAGGAAGTGGGGAAATAGAAGGAACCGTAATATGAGCTTGATATTTGGGGTTCGGCTTAAAAATACCGTCTTTAGCACGTGTGGTCATAGTATGGGAAGGCCGAGAGATAGGCCGAGATTGAGGAGAGTTAACCGGGGTGGGGCTCGGTAGTGTACCGAATTGAATTGAAGGTGAAACAGGAGAGTGAGGTGGGCTAGGAGGTGATATTTGTGGGCTAGGCAGGGGGGTCCGCAGGTGGCTTGCGGTTGGAGAAGGAATTCCGCGGCCCACCTGCGGAGTGGACTGTAAGTCCGTGGGATTTGGGGAATTAGTGGGTTTTGTAGGATTTTGTTGTGGGCCAAGTGTGTTAGTGGGATTTGTGGGATTTATGTGTTGGAAAGGTTGGCAGTGAGTTTGCAATAGCAAATTGTTACTGTCACACGAATCAAAAAACTCATAATCATTTTCTTTAAATTGCTGAAGGTTTGAGAAGGGGAATTGATCTTCAAAAAATGTCACATGACGAGAAATAATTATTTTGTTTAACGATAAATCATAGCACAAATAACCCCGATGATTAGAAGGGAATCCCAAGAAAACACATGGTGTGGACCTAGGTGCAAGCTTATTAGGAGCGGTGGCACTAAGGTTTGGGTAGCAAAGACAACCAAAAATACGAAGATGATCGTATGTGGGCACTCGACGAAATAAGATTTCGGTTGGTGTTTTATTTTGTATGGTTGTGGAGGGAAGAATGTTAAGGATATATGCTACCATATTCACCGAATAAACCCAAAAAGAAGGTGGAAGGGAGGCATGAAAGAGAATGGTTCGAGACATATTGTTAATTGTGCGTATAATTCTTTCGGCTTTGCCATTTTGGGAAGAAGTGTTTGGGCAAGAGAAGCGAAAGATCATGCCATTGTTAGCACAAAAAGTACGAAAAGGAGAATTATCAAATTCACGGCCATTGTCACTTTGAAAAGTTTTAATGTCCTTTTCGAATTGGGTTTTAATATATGCTCGAAAATTGACAAGAATATTATAGACTTGTGATTTATATTTCAACGGAAACACCCAAATAAAATGTGAGAAATCATCAAGCAAAATTAAATAGTATTTGTGACCCAATTTGCTAGGAATAGAAGATGTCCATAAATCCATATGAATAATGTCAAATGGTGAAAAAGTAACGGAAGTAGAGGACTTAAAGGGAAGTCGTACATGTTTACCCAAAGGACAAGAATAGCAAAATTGAGAATTATTTCTCTTATTACAACGAATTAAATTGTTTTTCCTAAGAAAATCAAAAACTGGTTCGCCGGGGTGTCCAAGTCTATGATGCCAAGTTGAAGGAGAAATAGCAGCTAGAGAGAGTTGACTAATGTCATTTGATGCGGAAGAGTTGGAAAAAGGATAGAGGTCCCCCACACTATTGCACCTCGCTAGAGTTGTCCCCGAATGAAGGTCCTTCACAGAAAAACCGAGAGGGTCAAACTCAACAGACACAGAATTATCACAGGCAAATTTCCTAACAGAAATTAAATTCTTGATAATATTAGGAACATGTAAGACATTTTTGAGGTGAAAAGGAGGATTAGGTGAGGGAGTGGTAGTAGTGCCATAGCCATGAATTGGAATACGTTTGCCATCACCAACTAAAATAAATTGAGGAGTGCTCAAATTAAACAATTTAGAGAGATTACCCGAGTCACGAGTCATATGAGAAGTTGCACCCGTGTCCATGTACCATCCATTGTCCGGAGCTTGGAGACTCATTGAACTGTAGGCTTGACCCAAATCTGTCGGTGACATGAGGGGACCATAGCCGGAGTGGGTCGGGGCTGCATAGTAGGCCTGCTGCTGTTGTTGGGCTGGACGTGCTCCCAAAATTGAGGGAGTGGGCTGACTGGACCCACGGTACTGCTGGGCTGGCCCAGTTGGATATGGGCAGGGTGGTGAAGCCCACTGCCCATACCCAGGCTGCTGCTGCCAGGTGGGCTGGGCCCCCCACTGCGGTGCAGGCTGTTGGAATTGGACCGTAGAATTAGGCCCAGAATGCTGCTGGGTCGTGGATTGCTGCTGCTTGGTGTTATTTTGCTTTCCACGGCCCTTGCCCTTGAAGTTGTTCCCTTTGCTTTTCCCAGAAGAACCACGGCCTCGACCCCCGCCGCGAGATGAATCCGACGACTGCTGGGATGGTGATTGGGTGTTGACTGTAGATGAGGATTGAGCAACAAGAGCGTGTTGCCCATTTTCCCGTTGTTTATTCTTTCGGGTTTCTTCCAACAAGAACATTGATCGAGCTTTGTTAAAACTCGGTGTTGGCTCGGATTGGGAAACAATAGCGGCTACGGTGTCATATTCACCCTCGGTGAGTCCCGCGATTAGTTGCATCACCATCTTGCGATCCGAAACCGGGCAATCAACGTTGGATAATTGATCGGCAAGGAGTTTGATTTCTTTGCAATATTCGGCCATGTTTGCAAAATTTTCAAGCTTGATGGTGGAGAACTGCTCTTCCAAGTAAACGGCCCTAGTATGCTTGTTGTCATGAAATACTTCCTCAAGACGGGTCCATAACGCAAGAGCCGTGGCACCCGGTTTCATGATTGTGTTAACAAGGTCCTTGGAGATGGTGCTATAGATCCATTGCTTCACAATTGCATCAAGTCTCTTCCATGTGTCATCATCAACGTCCGTGGGACGAGAAACCTTCGCATCAATGTGATCAGTCACGTTAAAGGCACAAGCTTGAATTTGAAAAAGTTCAACCCATGTAGCATATTGTGCATCATCATGATCAAGGGTCACGTTGATAAGTTGTTTGATGTTATGTCCTACAAAAGCAGGATGGAAGGGGGTTTGCTTGGAAGGAGGGGGAGGAGGAGGTGGGGTGATGTTGTCTTCACCGGCCATTGAAGGAGGTGGTGTGCGGCTGAGAGGTGGACGGCTATGGAGGCTTTCTCATTAATTGAATATATATAGGATTTACAACATAATCATGAGATAACCTAAATTACACAAAGATATATTTTACAGAATATTAACAAGATAATATAAACATATTATCTAACATTTTCAAAATACAAAGACTACCAGGGTATGAGTATGTGTGGATGAATAATTATTTCAAAAAGTCAAAACGAGACAACTAAAAAAAGACTAACAGAGTAAGCATTAGGATTTAAGATAATGAAGAGAAAATTACCTGAAAGACCCTTAGAGCTAGCAAAGAAAGCAGCTTTTGAGAAGACACATTGTTTACAAGTAGCAGAAGCAGATGAAAAGAAGAGGAAGAAGAAACAGAGTAAAACACCCATTTTCATATACACAGATTTGTTAGTGAGATATTGTAATTAGGGTGGTGATGATGCTTGTTATATAGTGCACATTCTTTAGCTGGACAAATACAAACAAAATACGCAAAGCGCGGGAAAATTAATCACCAACTTAATTGCTTAAAGCATGATTACATGATTAAGTAGTATAAGTAAGTGATTTAAGCATGGTAACATGCAAGTGATTTAAAACTAACTAGCCTTTTGGCCCGTGCAATGCACGGCTTGTTCATAGAAAATTGCATTGAGAGATGAGTGAGGAAATACCGATAAATAATTATGAGTGTAATATGTAACTGATAACATAAATAAAGAGATAAAAAATTTGGGACTTTAATTTAAAATGAGACTTAATAGAAAGAAGATGGAGGGACTAAAATCAAAGAGAGAAAATAAAAAGGTTGAATTAAAGAGGGGAGATGAAGATAAAGTGTTTAATGAAAGAGTTAAGAACAATAAAAAATTTAAAACGACATGTGGCATATTGAGTTGAAGAAGATGATAGGGAAGTGTAATAGAATGATGACATATGTCTTTTTTGGTTTTTTTTTTAAATACTAAGTATAGATTAGTATTTAAAACAATGGGCCTTTGATTGCATTGCCTAAGTTCATACCATTAATGGGTATGCATGATGCATGTGGGCAATGTGTGTAATCTGTAATGTCTAAAGTATATTTATGTGTTAGTTTTCTTGGTCTATACTCCTTTCTTCCGTAGAGTCCGTACCCTATTTTTGCGATAGTATGGTACATGGGTACATCTACTGTGAATTAATATTTGGCACATGATCCACATTAGATTGACTGGAACACGATTACGATCATTTCAAATTGAATCTATTATTAATTTGTTACTTGAAAGGATTCTTCTTCATTAATTACCATTGATCACCGACGCTTGGGCGGAATAGCTACACGTGAGTACTTGACAGTCTCAAATTAGTCTACCTTAGTAAGAACTATGAACTATAGTATCGGGTACTCCCTATACTGGTATCCTAAACAGATAAAGAAAAGGTCCAAGATCTCAAAATCCACATAAAAATGAAGTTCTATTTCTCACTTTTGAAAGATTATTTTTGCTATACATATTTGCAATCAATATACTAGCACTCATATGTATGATTTGTATCCCTTTCTTTTTTTTTTTTTTTTAAAGCCAAAAAATATAAACAATGGAGTAGCTTTCTGCCTCAGCTTGCTTTCTCTGAGAGAACAGAAATAATTTCATCCCGTGCTTTATCGAGAGCAGCTGATAAATTCTCAGGCTTCCTTCCGCCAGCTTGTGCGAAATTAGGTCTTCCACCACCACCTCCACCGCATAACTTGGCAATAGGTCCAATGAATTTCCCAGCTTGAATCCCCAAATTAACAACTCCTGGTGTAAATGCAGCAATTAAACTGACCTTTCCTGCACCAGGAGAAGATCCCAAGATCACAGCTGCAGGATCTTCCATATGTTCTATCAAAAACTCAGCCGCACTCTTGAGTGAATCAGCATCTGTGTCATCCATAGACTCGACAATTACCCTGTATTTAGCATGAGGAGAAACATGAAGTTGTGATCAAAATAATCCTGATGAAGTTTTATGAATTAATTCTGGTAAACTGGAACTATGTGATGTACTCTGTACCTGACAATCTGGGAGTCCCCTACAGTAAAGGCTTTATCAAGGATGGCTGATGCTTTATATACAGCAGCTTTTGCACGAGCAGCTGAGACTTCGTTTCTTGTCTGTCGCAACTCTTCTAACAGGGCTTCTACCCTTGGTGTAACTTCTTCGGCTTTGACCTTCATTAACCAAATGCTAACAATTTGAGTAAATATTCAGAAATAACAGGATCAACTTTTATATTTATTTCTTTTTGCCCCCAGACTTTTGGGGGTGCAGTGAGGTAAAGGAACTCCACCACCAAAGTGTCTCTGTTGGGGTTTGATTCCTTTATTACAAGGTCATTAGGAACAAACCCGACACTAGACCAAACCTTGCTTGGCTGAGGAATCATTTACAGAAGAGTTGGATTAGACCATGCCATAGACAACATTCATACAAGAGTAGCCAACTAGCCATAAGTCCATAACGGCACATGTTTATGATAATACTGGTTCATGTAATAGGAGTAATGTGAGTGCAACTGATATCTACAGACCCACAATTTGGCCTTTCCAAGTCAAAAGGAAAAAAATTCCTTATATTAAGGAAACACATAGTCACATACTTCAGAAAATTTCTGGACTTGAAAATTGAGCAAATTTTCCAAGTCGAAGCAATAAAGAAGCAAATGAACTATGGATTTTAAAATTTTGCAGTAAAGATCAGTAAACGTACTTTGAGGGTAGAACATAAATTCTTCATATAGTTGTCCCTGGTTAAGATGTATTCAATGAAGGCATCGCCAGCAACAGCTTCAATACGTCGAATGCCAGATGCAACTGCCTGTTCTGAGATTATTTTGAAGCCACGTATTTCAGACGTGTTGCTCACATGAGTGCCACCACAGAGTTCCAAGGATACACCAGGGACTTCTACAACACGTACCTAGGCACAAAATAGTTCAAGAAAAATGCATAAGCCATTTCCTTTTTCTTTTGCATATTGAGATTTCTACACCTCAAACATACAATTGGGAGAAACAGAGGAAATATCAAAACTTCACTTTCACGAATATACACAAATATTTACTTCTGAAAGTTTTGCATAATACCTAGCCAAACAAACTTTGATTACAAGGGGGAATAGAATCTGACCTGTTCTCCATATTTTTCTCCAAACATTGCAATAGCCCCAGCACTTTTTGCATCATCTAGTGCCATCACT
This sequence comes from Chenopodium album, assembly GCF_948465745.1. Classification (NCBI taxonomy): domain Eukaryota; kingdom Viridiplantae; phylum Streptophyta; class Magnoliopsida; order Caryophyllales; family Amaranthaceae; genus Chenopodium; species Chenopodium album. The sequence goes on along the minus strand of NC_137842.1, from coordinate 70,993,705 downwards.
TTAGTTTGAAGCAGTGTAGCATCCCCAATCCATTCATTAATGAGCCCTTCAATTTCAAGAATTTCATTGTCTGTAATTGGTCGATGGAAGTTGAAGTCAAACCTTAGACGGTCGAAGGCCACCAAAGAACCAGCTTGTGATGTCTCCTGCCCAACGACTTTCTTGAGAGCAGATTGTAGCAAATGAGTAGCAGTATGATGAACCTGGACAAATCGTAAACCCTTACTAAGATTAAAAACTTTACATCAACGGGTTAAGCAAGGTAAAACAAAATGGTTAAGCAAGTTTTAAGACACAATTTTACTATGGTAAAATTCAGTTATCAGCACATAATCCTCACCCTTCATCCTCCATTACTCACTCTCCTATCACCACATTTCCTGCTCTGGGCCCTCTAAACAATGTCTTTCTATGTAAATATAATAACATTACTCGGACTGAAATACATACCTCAGCCCTCTGCCTGAGTTTGGGATCAACTGCAGCCTCCACTAATTGCCCAACCTCTAAAGCACCCTCTGTTATAATTCCCTTATGAACAAATATGCTACCAGAAATTTTCTGGACATCTTTCACCTGCACAATACCATTTGGTTGACTATCAGCACTGCTGACATAGAGAAACCCGTGGTCTCCTATTTGGCCACCTGATTCAGCATAAAACGGAGTTCTATCCAACAAGACTTCTACTTCATTTCCTTCATTAATCTGCTCTACAGGCCTTCCATTTACCAGCAAGCCTTCCACCTTTGCCCTTGCAGAAAGGGTCTCATACCCCAGAAATTCTGTCTCTGGAATGGTTTCTGCTAGATCTGCATCATTTCCAACTGCAAGTCTAACTGTATTATGAGCAGACTGGGATTGCTGCCTTTGGTTTTCCATTTCAACATCAAATTCGTTCATCTCTACTTGGATACCAAGCTCTTGTGCAACTTCTACAGTTATCTCCACAGGAAATCCATAAGTATCATACAAAAGAAATGCATCTTTCCCAGATAAACAAGGTGTACATCCATTTGTACTGCCATTTGATAATGCTTCTTTTAATTTCTGGTCAAGTAACTTTTCTCCTCTCTCCAATGTCTGCACAAACCGTAGTTCTTCCCTTTTTAACTCCTCAAGAATACGAGGAGCCTGGCCCCTCACATCTGGGTCTATTTCATAGCTTAGGTCTATAACTTTCTGCGCTATAACTGGCAAGAATGCTCCTTCAAGGTTTCCTTTACCATCACCCTTTATGCCAAGCAATCTTCCTGTACGAACAGTTCTCCTAATAAGACGACGTACTACATAACCTCTTCCAATATTCGATGGTACAACACCGTCTGATATAAGATATACGACAGCACGCATATGATCTCCAATTATCTGAAAAATGAGCAAGCTTTCAGATGAAAAACAAGTTTTAAAGGACAAGGATCACTGTTTTTTATTTTATTTTTTTATTTTTTTTATTTTTTTTTTTCCCTCTGCAAACACATACAGCCACCACTTACTTTAAGTTTTGTCTTCGTGGATTCATCAGCAACAGAATAGGAAACATTCGCCAATTCTGAAGCCTTCTCTATTATTGGATAAATCAAGTCTGTTTCATAATTATTGGGAACCTGCAGGGAACAGATGACTCAAAACCATGCAAGGTAATAACCACCCTAAAAATAGGCATATGGTAGTGTATGTCTACTACATGCTTTAAAAGCAGATTAGCAAACATATTTCATTTTCTATAGAAAAGGAGGCTGCTAACCACCAAATCTACTTCATTCATAGGAGAGAAGTCATTGATCTGCCTTTACCTTCTGAAGTATACAAGCCAACCTTTCTAGACCAAGACCAGTATCTATATTTTTTTGTTTCAGTGGCTCAAGCGATCCATCTTCTGTCCTGTTGTACTGCATGAAAACCAAGTTGTAAAATTCAAGGAATCTTGTATCATCTCCTAGATCCTGCATAGAACAGCATAGTCAACAGACAATATCTGTCATGAATGTGGTTTATCTTCATCAACAAAAAGTGACGAAAAGAGCATGAATTAGAGCAAAGAAACAAGTAAAGATATACATACAACATCCAGACAACCTCTTTCAGGATGGAAATCATAATAAATTTCAGAACACGGACCACAGGGACCAGTCACTCCACTGGACCAAAAGTTATCTTCTTCACCCATCCTCTTTATGCGCTCTACAGGAACACCAACCTGAGCAATGGCAAGTTCATCAAGTCTTTATATCCAAGGATTTTAAATGGTCATTAAATTGTTTAAGATACACTTGAAAAGTTGAACCAAACTTCTATCAGTGGTCAGATGAGCAAGTGTGTCCAATTCATCTCTATCCAGATGGATGCTACTACTGATTTTGAAGTGAAAATATAAAAGTGAATTGGGTCTAGAAGAGTGAAGATACATAGAAATGGATCTTTAGTGAAGAATCAGCTGCAACACAGTTAAAATTTATAAATATAAATTATAATATAAAAGATTACAGCTACATGTTATGTTAACAAACATATGAACTATGAAGTAGGCAAGATAGAGAAGTAAAGAGTGCGGAAGACAATTGTTAAAATTGAAAATATAAAAACAGAAGTTAATTTTCGGACCAGCTTACCTCATCATGCCATAATGCAAAAGCTTCATCATCATCTTTATAAACACTAATCCATAATCTGTCTGCTGGCAAACCAAATCTGTTACAAGACACTTTAATAGTATCAAATCCTCGATTTTAGTTTTCCAGGTTCCATGAAAAGGTTGAGTATCATTAATAAGATTATAAGAACAAAAAATTGAATAGATCTTATTAAACTTTGAAGCTATTTATAAACAAGTTGGTACTCTACACCAGTATCAGATGAATCTTAACTGTCACAGTTTTTGTTCTTACATGTTTTCACTTCCATATACTAGTAGATTCTTCACAAGAGAAATCACTTTGCCCTATTTCTCCTTTAATGTGTGCCACTTGTAAATTTAAGATGGAGGGAGAATATCACAAAAAAGATACTTCCCATAATAAAAAGCATTCGTATTCCTGGTTTGAGCGGTAAGCTTCATAAACATCAGATGTTGTTAGTTCAACTTACTCTTTGGTTGAAAGCTCCCATGCCCATGCAATTGCATCTTTTTTAAAATAGTCTCCAAAGCTGAAATTCCCACACATTATAAACATCGTATGATGGCGAGCTGTTCGACCAACGTTTTCCACATCATTAGTACGTATGCACTTTTGAGCAGTAGTAGCTCGAGGCACTCGTCTAGGAACCTAACCAGTGTAAGTCCATGATGATAACAAAAGATTTGAGAAACTTAATTATATATGTAAATATACAGCTATGAATATTTCATGGGTGTTTGAGAACAAGATTTCTATTTTTAGGAACATCTCAAAGCATCTTTACTATTAGTCTACACAATTGAAAGAGATACGATTGATACAAAGAAAACATTTCTTTTTAGGCTGAAAACCTTCCTCAATTTCATACCATACAAAATAAAAAAAGACATGCACAGATGCAATAATGCCCTTGATCTTCTCCACAAATCTTTAGAAGGGTACAACAAGTACAAGAACAGTCGTTAAGGTAGTGATGGAGGAAGTATAAATACCATCAAGTTAATATGATACAGCAATATATGAAGTGATGATAGCATAATAATTACATGCTAAACCTCATGGATCCTTTGAATTCAGAATGCAAGGTAATGATGCAAAATAGAATACCTGCCCCAAGAAAATGGGCTTGAACTGAAGCATTCCTGCAATTGTCAAGAGGACAGTAGGATCATCGGGCACAAGAGACGAACTTGGGAGCACCTTATGATCACGGGCGGCAAAAAATTCAAGAAATCTCCGTCTTATAGAATTCCCACTATTGGGGTCATCTACAGGCTTTTCCTCCACCACTTCTTCAGTCAAAGATTGTGCAGAAGCTGAAAACTGAATAATTAAGTTTAATGTACTCATTAATGGAAACTCAGGAACAGTTACATGCATTGGTGCCAGAAAAACATACAATCAAGAACCTGATACTCTTCTGGTGAGAATTCTAGCAGCTCGTGCACGTCTGACACTTGAATGTCTTTGAGTAAATCTACTAGAGTACGGTAAACCTAGCGTCTTTACAATCAAACTCGCATAATTTCTACAATCTATTATGAGAAAAAAATAATATTAGGAATAGCGCAAGCAAAAACACAAACAATACACAATACTATATGAACATTAAAGGTGAAAAAATTAAAAGCCAATAGCAAACAATGTTTTATGTGGAAAAACTAGAAATGCAATCACAATCACTGGGGTCTAGCCCTTCCCCTAGTCCATTGAAGCGCTGAACTAGCAGAACCACCAAACCGGAACCCGGCTCTAGCCTGGTTTCGGGCTGCTTAGTGAGTTAATTCCAAGTTGGTAGCCAGCAAAACACTTCCCTAAATCAAACATATTTTTGCCAACAACATTCTTAACCTCAAACTAATCGAATTCAATGTCTTTCCTTAATTCAATAAAAAGTTTGACACTTTATTCAAGAAATTGGGCTAACCTAGAATTTGTATCCCTAAAACGGTAGAAAAATTAAGCTTCGTACAATAAACCATAACATTAGCATACAATAAACCATAAAATTAGGCAAAATTCAGTCTTTGGGATGGAATTACTAATGCTTCTCTCTCAATTGCAAATATAAATCAGTAAATTGGCAATAATTTAAACTAAAATGAAAATTAATTTTGCAGAGCAAGAGAAATTAAAAATTCAGACATTATAGTCAAAGAAATTGAGAGAGAGAAAGAAAAAATTAACCATGGGAAATGAGAATAGTGGGTTTGATCCTGGAGACCAAGCTGGAAGTGGGTAGAAGCGCATGGTTCGCCATTGTTACCTCTCTCTCTACTTTCTCTCTCTAGTTTGAGAGCTGAACAATGCCCAAATTTTAACAGTTGGGTAGAGACAGTTGAGTGAGAGGGAGAAGATAAGCTCCCATACTCATGGAATATAATCCACTTGTTCACTAATTACACCTATAGCTATCAATTCGGGTAAACGGGTCGGGTAAGAGTGGGTCTGGTCGACTCAAGTCGGGTCAACTAAGATTAATTCCATAACCTATGCGGGTCGGGTTTGGGTTGGGTCATGTTTGAGTCGGGTCATATTTCTTATCGGGTTTGGGTCAGGTTACATTCGAGTCGAGTGAACAATAGGTCGGATTTAATTCGGGTTTTTAAAAAACGGGTTAGGGTAATTCCCGGGTTCGAGTCGAGTTCGGTTCGAGTCAATAATTTACGGGTTAGAATCAGGTTGGGTCATTCTCGAGTTTGAGTCGGGTTCAGTTCAAGTCAATAATTTGAGGATTATAATCAGGTCGGGTCATTTTCGGGTTCAAATCCGGTTCGGTTCAAGTCAATAATTTGCGGGTTATAATCAGGTTGGGTCATTTCCAAGTCGGGTCATTCTCGGATTCAAGTCGGGTTATGTTCAATTCAATAATTTGTAGGTTATAATCAGGTCAGGTCATTTCCAAGTCAGATCATATTCGGGTTCAACTAACTATAAATAGTTTATTATCATTTTTATCAAGCTAATTATTTCCTTTGACTATAATATACGAAGTATATGGCAATATACTAGGGAACTATAGTCTATAATTTAGGAAGATAATTATCTCCTTTGACCATACAACAAATATATACTATATTTAACTCTTAAATTTGAGGATGATGCTCCTTTCTTTTGCTGCCTGGACCGACTTGGTCTCCCAAGACAAAATGCTTTGATCAACAATAATAAGGCGGTCTAAATTGCATTTAAGGTGATTGAAATCGGGTTAGGAACAGTTTGGGTTGAATTTAGGTCGGGTCAATAACAAGTCGTGTTATTTTTTAGTCGGGTTAGTAACAAATCGGGTTGAATTTTTGGGTCGGGTAAAATTCAGGTCGGGTCAATAACAAGTCGGGTTGAATTTGGGTTAGGTCAATAACAAGTCGGGTTGATTTCAGGTCGGTTTGTATCAGGTTGGGTTAAATTCGGGTCGGGTTAGGAACTAGATAGGTTAAATTCAGGTCAGGTTCGTAACAAGTTGGGTTAAATTTGGTTTTTGACGGGTTAAAACGGGTTTGGATCAATTTCGATTCAAGTCGGGTGCGGTGCAAGTTAATTAAATTGGCCGTTTAAAAGCAATTGAACGGTTCCACACACCCAATTGGACTCCCGGAGTATATTAGGGACCATGGTAAACATTTCAGTAATTTTTATTTCTGAGCGAAAAAAAAGTCAAAAACTTCCAAAATTGAAGGCTATATCCACGCTTTTTGAGAAATTTTGGAGGTTTCGGGCCCGGTGTTGAAAAGTCTTGAAATTCTATGGGATACATCTCGGGGTCATATAATGCCGTTTGGAACCATATATGATCATTATTTGTTGTCATAAATGTTCGTGCTAGGCTTGAATTAATGAAATCGGTGCAAGTTGTAAACCGGTAATTTGGTCGTTTAAAGGCAAATTAGATGGTTCCACCTACCCAATTGGACTCCCGGAGGGTATTAGGGACCATGGTAAACATTTCGGCAATTTTTTTTTTCAGGGCGAAAAAAAATCAAAAAATTTCAAAATTGAAGGCTTATATCCATGCTTTTTAAGAAATTTTGGAGGTTTCGGGGCCCGGTGTTGAAAAGTATTAATATTTTAGGGGATACATCTCGGGGTCATATAATGCCGTTTGGAACCATAAATGATCATTATATGTTGACATAAATGTTCGTAGTAGGCTAGAGTTAATGAAATCCGTGCAATTTGTAAACCGGTAATTAAATTGGCCGTTTAAAGGCAAATTGAATGGTTCTACCAACCCAATTAGACTCCCAAAGGGTATTAGGGACCATGAAAATCATTTCGGCAATTTTTATTTCCGGGCGAAAAAAAGTAAAAAAATTCCAAAATTGAAGACTAATATCCACGCTTTTTGAGAAATTTTGGAGGTTTCGGGACTCGGTGTCGAAAAGTCTTGAAATTTTAGGGGATACATCTCGGGGTCATATAATGCTGTTTGGAACCATATATGATCATTATTTGTTGTCATAAATGTTCGTGGTAGGCTTGAATTATTGAAATCGGTGCAATTCGTAAACCGGTAAATTGGTTGTTTAAAGACAAATTGGATGGTTCCACCCAACCAATGGGACTCCCGGATGGTATTAGGGACCATGGTAAAAATTTCGGCAATTTTTATTTTCGGGCGAAAAAATTAAAAGTCAAAAATACCAAAATTGAAGACTAATATCCACGCTTTTTGAGAAATTTTGGAGGATTCGGGGCCTGGTGTTGAAAAGTCTTGAAAGTGTAGGGGATACATCTCGGGGTCATATAATGTTGTTTGGAACCATATATGATCATTATTTGTTGTTATAAATGTTCGTGGCAGGCTTGAGTTAATGAAATCTGTGCAAGTTATAAACCGGTAAATAGGCCGTCTAAAGACAAATCGGATGGTTCCACCCACCCAATTGGACTCCTGAGGGGTATTAGGGACCATGGTAAACATTTCGGCAATTATTATTTTCGGGCGAAAAAAGTCTAAAAATTACAATATTAAAGTCTAATATCTATGCTTTTTGAGAAATTTTATAGATTTCGGGGCCCGGTATCGAAAAGCCTTGAGATTCTAGGGAATACATCTCGGAGTCATATAATGTTCTTTGGAACCATATATGATCACTATTTGTTGTCATTAATGTTCATGGTAAGCTTGAGTTAATGAAATCGGTGCAAGTTGTAAACCGGTAAATTGGTCGTTTAAAGGCAAATTGGATGGTTCTACCCAGCCAATTGGACTCCCAAAGAGTATTAGGGACCATTGTAAACATTTCGGCAATTTTTATTTATGGGTGAAAACAAGTCAAAAAATTCCAAATTTGAAGGCTAAAATCCACGCTTTTTGAGAAATTTTGGATGTTTCGGGTAGAGCTGTCAATTCGGGTAAACTGGTTGGGTTTGGTTCGGGTCAATTCGAATTGATTCCATAACCTATGCACGTCGGGTTTGGGTTGGGTCATGCTTGATTCGTGTCACGTCGTGTTATACTTCTTATCGGGTTTGGGTTGGGTTTAGGTTGGGTTAATAACAGGTTTGGTTACATTCGGGTCGGGTGAACAATAGGTCGGGTTTAATTCGGGTTTTCACGGGTTAAAACATGTTAGGGTAATTCTCGGGTTCGAGTCGGGTTCGGTTCAATTCAATAATTTTCGGGTTAGAATTAGGTCGGGTCATTCTCGGGTTTGAGTCGGGTTCGGTTCAAGTCAATAATTTGCGGGTTATAATCAGGTCGGGTCATTTTCAAGTCGGGTTCATTTCAAGTCAATAACTTGCGGGTTATAATCAGGTTGGGTCATTTCCAAGTCGGGTCATTCTCGGAGTCAAGTCGGGTTATGTTCAAGTCAAGGTGGGGTCATTTCCAAGTCAAGTCATATTCTAGTTCAACTAACTATAAATTAATAATTATCATTTTTATCAAGCTAATTATTTCCTTTGACTATAATATATATGGCAATATACTAGGGAATTTAGTTTATAATTTAGGAAGATAATTATCTCATTTAACCATACAACAAATATGTACTATATTTAACTCTTAAATTTGAGGATGATGCTCCTTTCTTTTGCTGGCCTGAACCGACTTGGTCTCCCTAGACAAAATGCTTTGATCAACAATAAAAAGGTGGTCTAAATTGCATTTAAGGTGATTTGAAATCGGGTCGGGAACAATTTGGGTTGAATTTAAGTCGGCTCAATAACAAGTCGTGTTGATTTCAAGTCGGGTTAGTAACAGATCGGGTTGAATTTTTGGGTTGAGTTAGTAATAGGTCTGGTAAAATTCGGGTTGGGTTAATAACAAGTCGGGTTGAATTTGGGTTAGGTCAATAACAAGTCGGGTTGATTTCAGGTCGGGTTGAATTCAGGTCAAATTAGTAACAAGTCGGGTTAAATTCGGGTTTTGACGGATTAAAACGGGTTTGGGTCAATTTCGATTCAAGTCGAGTTTGGTTCAGGTCCATAATTTACGGGTTACATTCAGGTCGGGTCATCTCCAGAACAGTTCATATTCGGGTTCGGGTCTCACATACTAGGGTCAATTCGGGTCTAGGATTGGTTTCAGGTCGGGTTTGGGTCACCATTTTTTCGGGTTCAGATGGGTCGGTTAATAATCGGGTTTGAGTCGGTATTTCGGATCGGGTCAACTTTTGATAGCTCTAATTACAACTTACAAATATTTTTACAGTGTAATGCTATATGCAGCCCTTTAATATACTTCCTTTTTTTAGTGTTAATCTAGGAATTTATTAACAATTCACGAGTAAATCGGTTAATAAATGTTAAGCATATGCTAAGCAAACCTTCACATATCTAGCTGGAAAAAAAATGTTAAGCATATGTTAAGCAAACCTTCATTTTTTGGAGCTGGAATAATGTAGATCATGATTTATAAAAATTTGGCCACAAGATTATACTTTAATTTAATAAAAATACTACAAGTATAATAGAATTCCTAATAAAGGAAATATTCTCTAATCCTCAAGTAAATAAGCTTTATTAAAACGCTTCTGATTCTATGTATGAAATTTATCAAAAATGGTTCATTGATGAGTAGAAGTACTTGGATCAATTACAATTTGATAATACAAATTACAAATGTATGGATTATATAAGATCTCCTAATTAGTGGATGAAAAACAAGTAAGGCTGTAACATTATCAGAAGAAAATGCAGAATTCTACTGCAAGGGTTTGTTTTGTTTCACACAAATGACATGAACACAATGATACAGAAATAAAGGGCACATTTCCTTCTTCCAATTCTATCTATTCTTTTCTGATGAACCACATATTGTTCGTGCAGCCGTGCTATTGTAAAGACATAGGAGACATATAGGCCTAAACTTGCACGAAAAAAATGCTGTTTCATTGCATTATTGGTAGTTTTAGTTCGAAACATATGCTAAGCAAACCTTCACATATCTACATTATTCCACATGTTTTTGCTCCAAAAAATCAGCTTCTTAGAAGTCAAGTACAAAATGAGTGTCCTTTGGTCAATCACCTAAATAAGTGTAGTATATAACTTAAACTATTTCGCGTTGTTTTCTTGTGTTTTTAAGCATTTTAATTCCCTCTCTTTCTGCCTCAGTAAGCTAAAATCATGGTAATTAGTACCAAGAAATTGTTCAAGTTGACAAGAAAGTGGCAAAATAAGGCTGCACCTAAGGGAAGAGTTACATGGCCTAAAAGAGCAGTGGCTGAAAAAGGTCATTTTGTCGCGTATACTATTGATGGAAAACGGTTTATGATCCCCTTGTCATATCTGAAGAGCGAGGTGTTTAGAGAGCTATTTCGGATGGCAGAAGAAGAGTTTGGGGTGCCTAGTGATGGACCCATCACTCTACCTTGTGATTCAGTTTTCATGGAGTATGCAATGTTTATTGTTAGAAACCATGCATTTGTTGATCTTAAAGACGCGCTCCTTTCCTTAGCTGATTTCTGCTGCTCATCTTTGGGATTATATCAAGGATCTTAATCATCAAAATTTGTGAAAATGTAGCTGTCTGACAACTTTTTTTTTAACTTGTATGAATTATGTACTAGAAATCATTGTAAATTCAAGAAAAAGTTCATAGATAAATCAAATCGAAGTATATTTATTTCATTTCATGAGCATACAAATGGTAATTTACTACTGCAGTCATATTTCATATACAGTAGCATAACTTTTGAAGTTTTGATGATTCTGAAAACTAACAGAAAATGAAAAACTCCCTGTCTACCTCTAGTGGTTTCTAGAAACTAGTTTTCTAAAGAACAGAAAACTGAAAACTCGCAACAATAAAGAACACTCCCTTAAATTAGATAAACGAGTTATGTGTGATCCACCTATAAAACTGATGATAAATCAACAGATATCTTTCTACTGTATTAAACAATACAGAAAAATACTATATTTTATCAGGTACTTTGTGGTACGCCTCAAGTATATGGTACAGAAAATCCGTCCTGCAGTACAGACTTTCATTCCTTAGGATAACTGGATAAGTTAAGGCTATATATGATGGTGCCAGTTGTTTAGCCAATATTCACACAATTTTAACAACCTTATACCATATGGAACACGGCGAGTTTAGCTACATCTGTCAACAAAGATTTAATGATCCAAACACTACTCCATGTTAGCTTGTTTTTATGTTGGATAGTAGGCAAAAATTCTGGGTAGCTTGATAAGATACAAGACATTACACTTCAACAATCTATCTGATAAATTAGCTCAAATGATAAACTTCTTGCCTTCATACTACCAAGCACATACCAACTAATTAAATGCAGATGTTTAGTTTCCATTTGCATCAGAAAACAGCATAATTATGCAGATTAGATATTAGATAAAAGAAAAAGCAGAACCATTGGATTTATGATTCAATAATCTAATCGAGTGGCTTAGAAGAGGTTTATGTTTATTATCAAGAGACAAACGTGGGCTACATGTTTTGGGATCATCCAAAGAAACATAAACCTAATCGCGTGGCTTTGCTTCCAATTCATAAGAACAAGGCTGTCACCAATGAAGTGATCTGTCTTTAGCTTGGAGCTATAAAACTTGCTCATTTCCTCAACATTTTCCAACCAACTCAATTGCTAAATTCCTCATACTCATCAATTTCCTCATCTTCGAAAAAAATCTCTTCTTGAACTCTAAAAAGTTAAAACTCAAAATGATTAGTACAAAGAAGCTCCTCAAGATGGCAAAAAAGTGGCAAAAGATAGCAGCAGCCAGCAGGAAGAGGATCTCCTGGCCGAAACCACCAACTGATAAAGGCCACTTTGTCGTCTACACAACTGATGGAAGAAGATTTACCATTCCTTTAGCTTATCTCAAGAGCGAGCTTTTCATAGAGCTCCTTAGAATAGCCGAGGAAGAATATGGAGTTACAAGTTCAGGGCCAATTACACTGCCTTGCGATTCAAAATTCATGGAGTATGCGATCTCTATGATTCAAAGACGTGTAGCTGAGGATTTAGAGAAGGCATTGATCATGTCGTTAGCAAGCTGTAAATACTCGCCGATGTTACATGATCAACATCAAGAACAAACAAATTCAAATTTGTTGATTTGCAGTTTCTAGATTACAATTTTGTTTCCCCTTGTATAGAACATACCTTGATTATACAAACTTGGAAAATTAATGAAAGAAGTTATTCAATCATTTATACCAAACAATTTTGCCTTTATATGAATGTTCTCCCCTTGTCTTAAATCTAATTCTTGGCACAATACAAACTGCAAAATGATCATAGAAATACAGTACATGCTTCTTACAGATTTTTTAAATCTATGTTGAAAGGTTTAAGAATCATACTTCCTATATCATAGCTTATCATTTCCAAATGCTTTTGTTTCAAGTTGAACATATTAACCCAACAAAAAACTAGGCAACCATAAATGATGCTATATTTATCAGGCATACATATATGGTTCCTTTCTAACAATTTCTTGGTATAACATAGGTGAATACTCACCCTCCGAGTCCCATATAATTTTGCACACTAATCTTTCGCGTTTGTCCAAAACTACTTTCGTACACAACAATTATTAATTTTATTTCAATGTACAATTTGATTTTCCTAGGCACCAGAGATGTCATTGCAGTAGTGATTTTAAACATATCAGATAAAAAACATTTTAAGAAAAAATTGTTGCTTAATCAACTAAAAGCCTGTGATTTTGCCAAGATACCCTAAAGTCTTTGAGAGTTGATAATTATTCCTTGGACATAGATTGGTCATAGTCCGGTTAACTAAATGGCAAAGCCGCGTGCTGTATCTAACTGACAACATTAAATCTCAGCTTGTAATACAGGAACTAAGGGTAATACCGGGAACTGAGATACCCCTTAATCATTATACTAAGTCCAGGCAAGGCCTAAAGGCAAAATCCTCTGTTCCAGGAACCGTAAATTACTTGCAGTATATACCAGGAAGCATGAAAATATTAAGAAGGGTTCACTGCTAAAATAACAAGGCCAAATGATTGGAACTTTCATAGAAATTTCATTAACTATCTCAGTAAAATTGTACAACTATATGTTATCTACAAAAAGATTGAGGAGAAGTTTCTAGAAACTACAGATAACTAATTGTTGATTAGTCTGATCTTGGTGGTCATTTGACAATGAAGAGTATCTACAAGTGGCTAAGGACATGATTAGTGCCTGCTCCAACTCCTCAGCAACGTGTCTTTGGATCATAGAGATCGCGTACTCCATGAAATTTGAATCACAAGGCAACGTAATTGGCCCTGAACTTGTTACTCCAAACTCTTCCTCTGCCATTTTTAAGAGCTCTATGAACATCTCACTCTTAAGATAATTCAAAGGAATCATAAACCGTTTATTTTCACTTGTATAAACAACAAAGTGACCCTTCTCAGCCACTGCTCTTGACCAAGAAATTCTCCTTCTTCCGGCAGCTGCTAATCTTTGCCATTTCCTTGCCATTTTGATAAGCTTCTTAGTACTAATCATTTTGAAGGCTATAAGATCAGTAAAGAATTTTTCGAAGATGAGAAAGTAGATTGGAATGTTATAATGATGAATGATTTTGCTATGCTTGGATGAGAATGAAGACTTTGGAGAATGATCAAGTTTTATAGCTCCAAGCTAAAGACATATCACTTCGACGTGGGACTACCTTGTTTAAAATCATTGAAAGCAAGCTCATGTGGTTATTCATGTGGCTTTGTCTGATTTACTTTTCTTTTTGACAGATTACAGATCATACAGGCCTAATATGTTGCTCATAGATACAAGCCTCTTCGCAACCATTTGATTGAATATCGTGTAAACTTCCTGCTAATGAACCGCCAAGTACTCACCAGCTAATTAAATGCAGATGTTTCTGTTTCCTCATCCATCAAAGAACAGAACAATAACACAGATTAGATATTAGTGGAGCAAAATAAATAACCATTACACACTTGTAAAGTTGTAAAACGATAATCTATTTGAATGGCTAACAACAGGTGTATATTAATTATAAAAAAACATCTTTGGACTACATGTTTTGTGATCATTCATAGTAACATAAACTTAATTAATCGCGTGGCTTTGCTTCCAAATGATGTGAACAAGGCTGTCACTGATGAAGTGATTTGTCTTTTCATTGAAGCTATAAAACTTGCCTATTCTCTCAGCAATTTTCAACCAACTCAATTGCTAAATTCCTCATACACACCTGTTTCCTCATCTTCGAAAAAAACTCTTCTTGCACTCTACAAAGTTAAACCTCAAAATGATTAGTACAAAGAAACTCCTCAAGATGGCAAAAAAGTGGCAAAAGATTGCAGCTGCAAGCAGGAAGAGGATATCCTGGCCGCGTCCAGTGGCTGATAAGGGCCACTTTGTCGTCTACTCAACAGATGGAAGACGATTTACCATTCCTTTAGCTTATCTCAAGAACGAACTTTTCATAGAGCTTCTTAGAATAGCCGAGGAAGAATTTGGAGTTACAAGTTCAGGGCCAATTACTCTGCCTTGTGATTCGAAATTCATGGAGTACGCGATCTCTATGATTCAGAGATGTGTAACTGAAGATTTAGAAAAGGCGCTGATCATGTCATTAACTAGCTGCAGATACTCATCATTGTCACAAGATCAACATCAAGAACAAACAAATTCAAAATTGTTGATTTGTAGTTTTTAGAATATAAATTTTTTTACCCTTTTGTATAGATGATACCTTGATTATATAATTTTACTTAGAAAATTAATGAGATCAAACATTCAAATCAAACAAATTTGCCATTATATGATTGTGCCTTTCTCTTAAATTTTAATTCAAATCAAATAAACTGCATTATGATCACAGATATACAGCTTACACCCATTTTTCTTTTCCTTATTAAAAATTTCTTGCAAAGAGTAAAACATATTCACACATCATAACCAATTGTTGGACTAAATGTTTCTAACTATAGTGAAGAGTTCGAGTAACATACGTATATATATTCGGTCTAGTGATAGGGTTGATGGAAAATTTTTACATTGTATATTTGCCTTTTACATTATTGAAAGAGCCTATGATTAAATTATCAATCACTAGCCATATGCTTTTGTTTCATATTGAACATATTAACCCTACATATAACTAGGCAACTATAAATTATGTTTATTGTATCTGGCCATACAAATATGGTTCCTTTCGGCCAGCTATAACATAGGTGAATACTCATACTCCTTTTTCCATTTTGTATCTGTACTTAACTTTCGCGTTTGTCCCAAATTACTTTCACAGTCAGATGTTTTTACTTTTTTGCAGTAGCAAATGCAAACATATCAGCTAAAACAAAGTTTAAGATAGCTGTTATTTACTTTATTTTACAGTAAAATGTTTGTTATTTAGCTTAAAAGCCAGTGATTTTGCCAAGATACCCTTGACTCTTTGAGAGTAGATAGTTTTGCCTTCTCTAGGACATCTATTGTTCATTGCTTGCTGAACCAACTGTCAAAGCCGCGTGCTCTAACTACTTGCAACATCAGATCTAAGTCAATAGGTTTGTAATACATCTTATAAGGTAAATTCCTCTGTTCAAGGAACTGTAAATTACCTGCAGTTTATAACATGTAGCATGAAAAGATAGAGAAGAGTGCACTGTTAAAATGAAGGCCATCTGATTCAAATTTCCGCTAGATTTTCATTAACTTTCTCAGTAAGATTGTACAACTATACACTTTCTACAAAAAGTTCTAGGAAAATTTTCTAGAAACTACAGATATATAATTGTTGATTATTTTGATCTTGTTGGTCATTTGACAATGATGAATATCTACAAGTGGCTAAGGACGTGATTAGTGCCTGCTTCAAGTCCTCAGCGACATGTCTTTGGATCATGGAGATCGCGTACTCCATGAAATTTGAATCGCAAGGCAGTGTAATTGGCCCTGAACTTGTTACTCCAAATTCTTCCTCTGCCATTTTTAACAGCTCTATGAACATCTCACTCTTAAGATAATTCAAAGGAATCATGAACCGTTTATTGTCATTTGTATAAACAACAAAGTGACCCTTCTCAGCCACTGCTCTTGACCAAGAAATTCTCCTTCTTCCGGCAGCTGCTAATCTTTGCCATTTTCTTGCCATTTTGATAAGCTTCTTAGTACTAATCATTTTGTAGGTTATAAGATCAGGAGAGAATTTTTCGAAGATGAGAAAGTAGATATGAATGTAATGATGAATGATGATATAGCAATGTTTGGATGAGAAGGCTTTGGAGGATGATCAAGTTTTATAGCTCCAAGCTAAAGACATATCACTTCGTCGTGGGACTGTCTTGCTTTCATTCATCGAAAACAAGTTCATGTGGTTGTTCATGTGGCCTTGTCTGATTTAATTTCCATCTGGCAACCATTTTGACAAATCCCAGATCATACAGGCCTACTATGTTGCTCATAGATACCAGCCTCTTCGCAACCAATTGATTGATTATTGTGAAATCATATCCTGCTAACATAACGCCAAGTACTCACCAGCTAATTAAATGCAGATGTTTTAGTTTCCACATCCATCAAAGAACAAAACAATTAAACAGATTAGATATTAGGTGTGGAAAAATCAGAACCATCACACACTTGTAATACAGTAATCTAATTGAGTGGGTGAAAATAGGCTTATATTAATTGTTAAAAAACATCTTTGGACTACATGTTTTGGGATCATTCAAAGCAACATAAAGTTAATCGCGTGGTTATGCTTCCTAATAATGTAAACAAGTAAAGCACCAATGAAGTGATATGTCTTCAGGTTGAAGCTATAAAACTTGACCACTTCCTCTACTCTTTCCATCCAAGTCAAACTTTAAAATTCTCATCAAATTCAAACAACTTATCAACTTTGCGAAATTCTCTTCTTTCACTCTTAAAACACAACAACATGATCAGCACAAAGAAACTTATCAAGATGGCACGAAAGTGGCAAAAGATAGCAGCTGCCAGCAGGAAGAGGATCTCTTGGTCACATCCTGTGGCGAATGAGGGTCACTTTGTTGTCTACACAGAAGATGGAAGACGATACATGATTCCTTTGGCATATTTGAAGAGCGAAATATTCATAGAGCTCCTTAAAATAGCCGAGGAAGAATTTGGAGTTACAAGTTCAGGGCCAATTACATTGCCTTGCGATTCACATTTTATGGATTATGTGATCTCTATGATCCAAAGATGTGTAGCAGATGACTTGAAGAAGGCGTTGATCATGTCCTTAACTAGCTGCAGATACTCATCATTGTCACATGAACATCAAGTACGAAATCCACAAATGTTTTTATGTAGTTTCTAGGAAAAAAAAAGTAGTTTTGTTACTCCTTTTTTGTACAAAATACATACAGTAGAAATTTTTAAGTGGGACTAGAATGTTAATAAAATTTCAGAAAGAAGATAATCAGAAAATTTTAGTCTCTCCATTGTGCAAGTGTTTTTTTACTTACTGTTTCTTATATTGTTGTTTGATATGCATGAATTGCGAATAAACAAATGGAATAATTAACATACAATATTTGGGATTCTCATATACCATCGCCCCCTAAATAATACGTCATACTTCTATTTTGAACCATCTCAAAATGGTAGATTCCTATCTATCTCATTAGACGACTGTAAATTACGACTTTCAAAGAAAAGTTACATACGTATTGTAGAGATGTAAACATGTTAACAGTGATGGATAGATGTGGTAAATTAACTTAATTCATGAACCACCCAAAGGAGTGGTGAGCAAATTTAACAGTGACAGAACATTTGGATTTTCCTAACTTGAAATTAAAGTAGCTATATAAATTAAAGTAACTTTCACCTGTTTGTGCTAGGCTTGAATTAATGAAATCGGTGCAAGTTGTAAACAGGTAATTTGGTCGTTTAAAGGCAAATTGGATGGTTCCACCTACTACCCAATTGGACTCTCGGAGGGTATTAGGGACCATGGTAAACATTTCGGCAATTTTTATTTCAGGGCAAAAAAAAATCAAAAAATTTCAAAATTGAAGGCTAATATCAACGCTTTTTAAGAAATTTTGGAGATTTCGGGCCCGGTGTAGAAAAGTATTAATATGTTAGAGGATACATCTCGGGGTCATATAATGCCGTTTGGAACCATATATGATCATTATATGTTGACATAAATGTTCGTAGTTGGCTATAGAGATAATGAAATCCGTGCAATTTGTAAACCGGTAATTAAATTGGCCGTTTAAAGGCAAATTGAATGGTTCTACCAACCCAATTGGACTCCAGAAGGGTATTAGGGACCATGAAAACCATTTCGGCAATTTTTATTTCCGGGCAGAAAAAATTCAAAAAAATCCAAAATTGAAGACTAATATCCACGCTTTTTGAGAAATTTTGGAGGTTTCGGGACCCGGTGTCGAAAAGTCTTGAAATTTTAGAGATACATCTCGAGGTCATATAATGCTGTTTGGAACCATATATGATCATTATTTGTTGTCATAAATGTTCGTGGTAGACTTGAATTATTGAAATCGGTGCAAGTTGTAAACCGGTAAATTGGTTGTTTAAAGGCAAATTGGACGGTTCCACCCACCCAATGGGACTCCCGAACGTTATTAGGGACCATGGTAAACATTTCGGAAATTTTTATTTCCGGGCGAAAAAAAAGTCAAAAATTCCAAAATTAAAGACTAATATCCACGGTTTTTGAGAAATTTTGGAGGATTCGAGGCCCGGTGTCGAAAAGTCTTGAAATTCTAGGGTATACATGTTGGGTTCAATTAATGCCGTTTGGAAACATATATGATCATAATTTGTTGTTATAAATGTTCGTGGTAGGCTTGAGTTAATAAAATCGGTGCAAGTTATAAACCGGTAAATAGGCCGTTTAAAGATAAATTGGATGATTCCACCCACCCAATTAGACTCGTGAAGGATATTAGGGACCATGGTAAACATTTCGGTAATTATTATTTTCGGGCGAAAAAAGTCTAAAAATTACAATATTAAAGTTTAATATCTACACTTTTTGAGAAATTTTGTAGATTTCGGAGCTCGGTATTGAAAAGCCTTGAGATTCTAGGTAATACATCTCGGGGTCATATAATGTCCTTTGGAATCATATATGATCACTATTTGTTGTCATAAATGTTCATGGTAAGCTTGAGTTAATGAAATCGGTGCAAGTTGTAAACCGGTAAATTGGTCGTTTAAAGGCAAATTGGATGGTTCCACCCAGCCAATTGGGATCTCGGAGAGTATTGGGGACCATGGTAAACATTTCGGCAATTTTTATTTCCGGGCGAAAAAAAATTCATAAAATTCCAAAATTGAAGGCTAATATCCAAGCTTTTTGAGAAATTTTGGAGGTTTCAGGGCCTCGTGTCAAAAAGTCTTGAAATTATATGGGATACATCTCGGGGTCATATAATGCCGTTTGGAATCATATATGATCATTATTTGTTGTCATAAATGTTCATGCTAGGCTTGAATTTATGAAATCGGTGCAATTTGTAAACCGGTAATTTGGTCGTTAAAAGGCAAATTGGATGGTTCCACCTACCCAATTGGACTCCCGGAGGGTATTAAGGACCATGGTAAACATTTCGGCAATTTTTATTTCAAGGCGAAAAAAATCAAAAAATTTCAAAATTGAAGGCTAATATCCACGCTTTTTAAGAAATTTTGGAGGTTTCGGGGCCCGTTGTAGAAAAGTATTAATATTTTAGGGGATACATCTCGAGGTCATATAATGTCGTTTGGAACCATATATGATCATTATATGTTGACATAAATGTTTGTTGTAGGCTAGAGTTAATGAAATCCGTGCAATTTGTAAACCGGTAATTAAATTGGCCGTTTAAAGCCAAATTGAATGGTTCTACCTACCCAATTGGACTCCCGAAGGGTATTAGGGACCATGAAAAGCATTTCGACAATTTTTATTTCCGCTCGAAAAAAGTAAAAAAAAAAATCCAAAATTGAAGACAAACATCCACACTTTTTGAGAAATTTTGGAGGTTTCGGGATCCGGTGTCGAAAAGTCTTGAAATTTTAGGGGATACATCTCGGGGTCATATAATGCTGTTTGGAACCTTATATGATCATTATTTGTTGTCATAAATGTTCGTGGTAGGCTTGAATTATTGAAATCGGTGTAAGTTGTAAACCGGTAAATTAGTTGTTTAAATGCAAATTGGATGGTTCCACCCACCCAATGGGACTCCCGGACGGTATTAGGAACCATGGTAAACATTTTGGCAATTTTTATTTTCGGGCGACAAAAAGTCAAAAATTCCAAAATTGAATACTAATATCCACGTTTTTTGAGAAATTTTGGAGGATTCGGGGCCCGGTGTCAAAAAGTCTTGAAATTCTACGGGATACATCTCGGGGTCATTTAATGCCATTTGGAATCACATATGATCATTATTTGTTGTTATAAATGTTCGTGGTATGCTTGAGTTAATAAAATCAGTGCAAGTTATAAACCAATAAATAGGCGATTTAAAGACAAATTGGATGGTTCCACCCACCAATTGGACTCCTGAAGGGTATTAGGG
The DNA here is from genome assembly GCF_948465745.1 of Chenopodium album. Lineage (NCBI taxonomy): Eukaryota > Viridiplantae > Streptophyta > Magnoliopsida > Caryophyllales > Amaranthaceae > Chenopodium > Chenopodium album. The sequence goes on along the minus strand of NC_137842.1, from coordinate 70,973,111 downwards.
ATCATGGTAAACATTTCGGCAATTATTATCTACACTTTTTGAGAAATTTTGTAGATTTCGGGGAAAAGCCTTGAGATTCTAGGGAATACATCTCGGGGTCATATAATGTCATTTGGAACCATATATGATGACTATTTGTTGTCGTTATAAATGTTCGTGGTAAGCTTGAGTTAATGAAATCGGTGCAAGTTGTAAACCGGTAAATTGGTCGTTTAAAGGTAAATTGGATGGTTCCACCCAGCCAATTGGACTCTCGGAGAGTATTGGGGACCATGGTAAACATTTCGGCAATTTTTATTTCCGGGCGAAAAAAAAAATTTATAAAATTCCAAAATTGAAGGCTAATATCCAAACTTTTTGAAAAATTTTGGAGGTTTCAGGGCCCCGTGTCGAAAAGTCTTGAAATTCTATGGGATACATCTCGGGGTCATATAATGCCGTTTGGAACCATATATGATCATTATTTGTTGTCATAAATGTTCGTGATAGGCTTGAATTTATGAAATCGGTGCAAGTTGTAAACCGGTAATTTGGTCGTTAAAAGGCAAATTGGATGGTTCCACCTACCCAATTGGACTCCCGGAGGGTATTAGAGATCATGGTAAACATTTCGGCAATTTTTATTTCAGGGCGAAAAAAAATCAAAAAATTTCAAAATTGAAGGCTAATATCTACGCTTTTTAAGAAATTTTGGAGGTTTCGGGGCCCGGTGTTGTAATCCCCCGTATTTTTAAATATTTTATAAATGAAATTTTATTTTATTTATAATATTTATTTGTACTTTTCCGGAATTTAATTACAAAAGTTTCAAATTATTAATATTGGTCAAAAATCATTTTAGCACAAACTATTTTATGAACCTATGTTCTACAATTCATGATCATACAAACAAAGCCTAGTCCATTTCATTTACCTAATTAGCCCAATAATTTTATGAGGCCCAATCTTCTTACTTACCCTACAACATTCTCTCCTATAAATACACCATTAATCCCCAAAAATTTCCCACACCAAAAGGTTAGTCTTATTTTCTCTCTCCTTTGTTTTATTAATTTGTATAATTATAATTATTGATTTATGGATTTTGATTTTATTGTTTGAAAGTAATTTAATTAGTATCAAGTTGTATTTTGATGACTAAACTTTATAATTTCAGATTTTATAAGTATCATAATTTTCAGATTTTGTAAATTTTATAACCTAGGGTTTTTAATTATTGAAAATCATGATTTTAGAGTTTTTATGAACAATTGATTTAGGGCTTTTATAGTAATGATGTTTTGAAATTTTGGTGATTATAACTAATGATTAGTTTAAATTAATTCCAGATTATTTTGAACATGTAAATTCGTGTTTTAGTTTTTAGATTTTCGTTCGTTAATATTAATCCCGTTTTAATCCCGATCAGATTCTGAACTCATCCGATTTTGATGAAAAAATAGTGTTTTCCATGTGGAAACAACGTTTTAAGAAAGACTCACTACCTTTGGTAGTGAGAACCACCCTCTCGTGGCCAAATTCAGCCTCTAAATATGATTTTCGGGCAGTTTTTGATTTTAACGAAGTTTTTTTTTACTTAAGATATTATCCTTGAGTTTGATTAATAAAATTAATTATGTTTAAAGTTAATTAAACATAAATATATGTTTTTATTGAAGTTTTAAGTGTTGGAAATAATTTCTAAGTACTACTTTTAATGTTTTATAAAGAGGGTTTAATCACCCATTAAAAAGGGAGATTTTTAGGGGTTTTTATATAATTTTCAGATTTTTATTAGACTTTGAACTTGCTGTAATTTCATGTATAAGAGTGTATTTTAAGGTTTTTATGAAGAAAATTTAAAGAACTATATATAAGCCTTTAATTTTAACTAAAGGGAAGGTTTTAAAGTGTTGTTTGATTTGGATTTTGAAGGTTTTAAAGTAAGTTAGTATTGCTGTAAATTTGATTGATTGGGTATTGATTGAGATGTTATTATTTGGCTTAGGAGAGGAGTTTATTGAATGTGATTTCTAGTTAGTAAAGTGGCATACCAATTCGTTTGCTCAAGGTACGTACAAGTTACGAAACTTTCTTTTAGGTGCATGTTTAAGGACGACAGATCGAGAACTTAGTATCATGTATAGGGATGACTGAGTTAAATTGTTTGGTTATACATTGTGAATTTCGTATAACGTGCACTATTTTATATTGCAAGTATTATTTGTGCTCTAATTATGCAAGGTGCGCTTAGAGGCAAAGGTATATTATTGGTGTAATGATTAATTTATTACTCATTCATGATTATGCAAGCAGGATGAGTAAAGGAAGAATTTAAGTCTTCTAAGACGAGGTTAAGGTTTTGGGGTGCCTTATGCACTCAAGGTGTTTATACACCGAGGTTGTAAAGGAATAAATAATAAATGTTGCTTGCCACTAATAAATCAAGAATTGAAATTGAAAAGTTGTTTTACTTGATTGAATTGATATTGGATTGATTGTATTGTTATCCATATGAGTCATCACCAAGTCTAAACCTGTAAATCACGTAAAGTGCAAGATGGATGAGCAATAAAACTCTGGATTGGTGCACTTCTGGAGTAATGACAATCAGGGGTTGGGGTACATGGGGTATTAGCCGTGTACTTTTCTCGAGGCCGTCTGATCTACGAGTCTCTTATTTCAAATATTTTTCAAAACTAGGAGTTAGGTGAGATCTCATACTAACTACGGTCACGAAGTCGCGCCCGTGGTCGTTGGATGTTTATTGATGTTTCCGAAAGGAGGCATGGGGTTTTTCTTTTATTGATGTTCCAAATGGAGCATGGGTTGGACAACCTTGTCTATTGCGTAATCCAATGAATAAAAATAATGATTTACCTATTATTAATTAATGGAGTCTTAGTAATATAAATAGTTGAGTCGTGTGTTGAGTCTATAATTTAATGATGCATGATGATTGATTATTAGTAGCATGTTATGGATTTCTTAATTTATTTTGCAGCTTGTATGTACTCAGCTTTGCTGATTGCGTGCTTTGTGTGTCTTTCTTTGGTCATGGCCTTCGCCTTTCAATGACCCTGTGACGATCCAATTTTTACACTTGTAATATTGGGGAGCAGAATTACCACAGGTTCTTACACATGTAGCATTCATCAGGGTTGTGGGATCTTGAGTAGAGAGTTGATTGTTTGCATTTTATTTCTTTTGCAAGTTTGAATTTATTTTAATTCGATTTTATTTGACACTAATTCTTTTGGGTTTGAATTTATTCGAACACTGGAATTAATCACTTACTACTTTTATTGGGTTTTGAATAAGGGCCTTAATGGTTCCAAGTTGTATGACTTAATTTGGTTTCATTCGTTGGTTTTGAAACTTATTTATAACTGATTTAGTTTTTCCGCTGCTATTTTCTGATAAAGCCTTAACGTTTGAACACGTGGCGGTAGCACGCCAGTAATTCTCTTGAATGTTGTTCAGGGTCCTCACAAGTTTAAAGAGAGAATTATTGGGGTGTTACAGGTGTAGAAAAGTATTCATATTTTAGGGGATACATCTCGAGGTCATATAATGCCGTTTGGAACCATATATGATCATTATATGTTGGCATAAATGTTCGTTGTAGGCTAGAGTTAATGAAATCCGTGCAATTTGTAAACCGGTAATTAAATTGGCCGTTTAAAGCCAAATTGAATGGTTCCACCTACCCAATTGGACTCCCGAAGGGTATTAGGGACCATGAAAACCATTTCGGCAATTTTTATTTCCGTTCGAAAAAAGTAAAAAAATTCCAAAATTGAAGACTAATATCCACGCTTTTTGAGAAGTTTTGGAGGTTTCAGGACTCGGTGTTAAAAAGTCTTGAAATTTTAGGGGATACATCTCGGGGTCATATAATGCTGTTTGGAACCATATATGATCATTATTTGTTGTCATAAATGTTCGTGCTAGGCTTGAATTAATGAAATCGGTGCAAGTTGTAAACCGGTAATTTGGTTGTTTAAAGGCAAATTGGATGGTTCCACCTACCCAATTGGACTTCCGGAGGGTATTAGGGACCATGGTAAACATTTTGACAATTTTTATTTTTGGGCAAAAAAAAATCAAAAAATTTCAAAAGTGAAGGCTAATATCCACGCTTTTAAAATTTTTTTTGAGGTTTCGGGGCCCGGTGTAGAAAAATATTAATATTTTAGGGGATACATCTCGGCGTCATATAATGTCGTTTGGAACTATATATGATCATTATATGTTGACATAAATGTTCGTTGTAGGATAGAGTTAATGAAATTCGTGTAATTTGTAAACCGGTAATTAAATTGGCCGTTTAAAGGCAAATTGAATGGTTCTACCTACTCAATTGGACTCCCGAAGGGTATTAGGGACCATGAAAACCATTTCGGCAATTTTTATTTCCGCTCGAAAAAAGTCAAAAAATTCAAAAATTTAAGGCTAATATCCACGCTTTTTGAGAAAATTTTGAGGTTTCGGGACCCGGGTTCGAAAAGTCTTGAAATTTTAGGGGATACATCTCGTGGTCATATAGTGCTGTTTGGAATCATATATGATCATTATTTGCTGTCATAAATGTTCGTGGTAGGCTTTAATTATTGAAATCGGTGTAAGTTGTAAACCGGTAAATTAGTTGTTTAAATGCAAATTGGATGGTTCCACCCACCCAATGGGACTCCCGGACGGTATTAGGAACCATGGTAAACATTTCGGCAATTTTTATTTCCGGGCGACAAAAAGTCAAAAATTTCAAAATTGAATACAAATATACCCTTGACTCTTATTAGCTTAGAAGCCAGTGATTTTGTTATTTAACTTAAAAGCCAGTGATTTTGCCAAGATACCCTTGACTCTTTGAGAGTAGATAGTTTTGCCTTCTCTAGGACATCTATTGTTCATTGCTTGCTGAACCAACTGTCAAAGCCGCCTGCTCTAACTAAATTGCAACATCAGATCTCAGTCAATAGGTTTGTAATACATCTTATAAGGTAAATTCCTCTGTTCAAGAAACTGTAAATTACCTGCAGTTTATACCATGCAGCATGATAAGATAGAGAAGAGTGCACTGCTAAAATAAAAGCCATCTGATTCAAATTTCTGCTAGATTTTCATTAACTTTCTCAGTAAGATTGTACAACTATACATTTTCTACAAAAAGTTCTAGGGAAATTTTCTAGAAACTACAGATATATAATTGTTGATTATTTTGATCTTGTTGGTCATTTGACAATGATGAGTATCTACAAGTGGCTAAGGACATGATTAGTGCCTGCTTCAAGTCCTCAGCGACATGTCTTTGGATCATGGAGATCGCGTACTCCATGAAATTTGAATCGCAAGGCAGTGTAATTGGCCCTGAACTTGTTACTCCAAATTCTTCCTCTGCCATTTTTAAGAGCTCTATGAACATCTCACTCTTAAGATAATTCAAAGGAATCATGAACCGTTTATTGTCATTTGTATAAACAACAAAGTGACCCTTCTCAGCCACTGCTCTTGACCAAGAAATTCTTTTTCTTCCGGCAGCTGCTAATCTTTGCCATTTTCTTGCCATTTTGATAAGCTTCTTAGTACTAATCATTTTTTTTTCGAGGGATATAAGATCAGGAGAGAATTTTTTGAAGATGAGAAAGTAGATAGAATTGTAATGATGAATGATTTAGCAATGTTTGGATGAGAAGACTTTGGAGAATGATCAAGTTTTATAGCTCCAAGCTAAAGACATATCACTTCGTCGTGGGACTGCCTTGCTTTCATTCATCGAAAGCAAGTTCATGTGGTTGTTCATGTGGCCTTGTCTGATATACTTTCCATCTGGCAACCATTTTGACAAATCCCAGATCATACAGGCCTACTATGTTGCTCAAACCAGCCTCTTCGCAACCAATTGATCAATTATTGTGAAATCATATCCTGTACTCACCAGCTAATTAAATGCAGATGTTTTAGTTTCCACATCCATCATAGAACAAAACAATTAAACAGATTAGATATTAGGCGTGGAAAAATCAGAACCATCACACACTTGTAATACAGTAATCTAATTGAGTGGGTGATAATAGGCTTATATTAATTATTAAAAAACATCTTTGGACTACATGTTTGGGGATCATCCAAAGCAACATAAAGTTAATCGCGTGGTTATGCTTCCTAATAATGTAAACAAGTAAAGCACCAATGAAGTGATATGTCTTCAGGTTGAAGCTATAAAAGTTGACCACTTCCTCTACTCTTTCCATCCAAGTCAAACTTTAAAATTCTCATCAAATTCAACTAACTTATCAACTTTGCGAAATTCTCTTCTTTCACTCTTAAAACACAACAACATGATCAGCACAAAGAAACTTATCAAGATGGCACGAAAGTGGCAAAAGATAGCAGCTGCCAGCAGGAAGAAGATCTCTTGGTCACATCCTGTGGCAAATGAGGGTCACTTTGCTGTCTACACAGCAGATGGAAGACGATACATGATTCCTTTGGCATATTTGAAGAGTGAAATTTTCATAGAGCTCCTTAAAATAGCCGAGGAAGAATTTGGAGTTACAAGTTCAGGGCCAATTACATTGCCTTGTGATTCACATTTTATGGATTATGTGATTTCTATGATCAAAAGATGTGTAGCAGATGACTTGAAGAAGGCGTTGATCATGTCCTTAACTAGCTGCAGATACTCATCATTGTCACATGAACATCAAGAACGAAATCCACAAATGTTTTTATGTAGTTTCTAGGAAAAAAGAAGAAGTTTTGTTACTCCTTTTTTGTACAAAATACATACAGTAGAATTTTTAAGTAGGACTAGAATGTTAATAAAATTTCAGAAAGAAGATAATCAGAAAATTTTAGTCTCCGTTGTGCAAGTGTTTTTTTACTGACTGTTTCTTATATTGTTGTTTGATATGCATGAATTGCGAATAAACAAATGGAATAATTAACATACAATATTTGGGATTCTAATATACCATCGGCCCTTAAATAATATGTCATATTTCTATTTTGAACCATCTCAAAATGGTAGATTCCTATCTATCTCATTAGACGGATGTAAATTACGACTTTCAAAGAAAAGTTACATAAGTATTGTAGAGATGTAAACATGTTAACAGTGATGGATAGATGTGATAAATTAACTTAATTCATGAACCACCCAAAGGAATGGTGAGCAAATTTAACAGTGACAGAACATTTGGATTTTCCTAACTTGAAATTAAAGTAGCTATATAATTTAAAGTAACTTTCACCTGTCATCACATGCTTATGCTTCATATTGAACCCTACTCACAACATAACAACCATAAATTAAAGGTGTATGTCTATATCAGTTTGATCTGCATTGGTCCTTCAGAATCTCATTGCAGCTGGAATTGCTGAAAGATGTTTATGACTCGACCTTTCGAAGAGATGATCAACTTGACTTCAACTTTCAACTATTGAAAAACAAGCTTATTAGTCCTACTAAGAAGCAACTTGCATAAATTATCAGGTGACATATTTGGCCTACATTATCTGAGACCTGAAATCTGTCAAAACGTTTGCAATATTGAACAGTAAATCAGACAAACCCACCTGAATATCCTGTTAATAAGTATATCCACATGAACTTGCCTCCAAAGAATGAATACAAGGCAGTCCCACCATGACGCGATATGCCTTTAGCTTGGAGCTATAAAACTCGATCATTCTTCAAAGCCTTTCTCAACCCATCACACCTAACTTCAATTCCTCTTTACATTCCAAAGCCTTTCTCAGCAGCTTAAACAAACTTTCTTCTACTTTTTCTTTCTGAAAAGGGAAAACCAACAAAATGATCAGTACAAAGAAACTTGTCAACATGGCAAGGAAATGGCAAAGACTAGCAGCTGCAGGCAGAAAGAGAATTTCTTGGCCAAGACCAGTGGCCGAGAAAGGTCACTTTGTTGTTTACACAAGTGATAAAAAACGGTTTATGATTCCTTTGGCATATCTTAACAGCGAGATTTTCAGAGAGCTCTTCAGAATAGCCGAAGAAGAATTTGGAGTGTCAAGTTCAGGGCCAATCATGCTGCCTTGTGATTCAGTTTTCATGGAGTACGCGATCTCTATGATCCAAAGACATGTAGCTGAGGACTTAGAGAAGGCATTGATCATGTCCTTGGATAATTGCAGATACTCATCATTGTCACATGAGAATCAACAACATATTAGTCAACAATTGCTTATCTGCAGTTTCTAGAATTTTTTATTTTTTTTTTTTAATTTTGGTAGCAGATATGTACAATACAATTTTGCCTGAACAGATAATACAAATTCTTATATTATTTCATATTAATTGTTCCACTTTCCTAACGATCTGCCCTTAAATTCTCCTGTACCTCTTCACTTCATAGAGCATGGTTTATAACTTTAAATTGCAAATGATCAACAAAGGAATAGCCTACATTCTCTGGTAGTTTTGGTCAACTACTTCTAAAGGTCCAATGGTCATAAGCATATACTGATAATTAACAAGTAGCTTAAATTAGAAAGAAATCAGAATTAGTTACCTATGTTTATACAAGACATACGCTCTACAAAGGGATGAAACTGAGACGAGATTTAGTCCTAAGTCTTGGGTTTCACCTTATAAGACCTTTGCAAATTCTTCAAACAAGACATACAATTTTTTTACAATGGAAAGCGATTTTATCTTTTTGCAATATGTCCTAATGTATACACCCTTTATTACCTGGGTAATTTAGATGTAAACAATCATGATCATTACTGTACCAAGGATGTTCTTTCAGTTGATAAATTGTTTCAGTCCTTCAAATTAGATCAGAACACACGAAGCTCTCTGAAAAACAAATTGCAGGATATTTCTTTGTGAATACTGAGCAATTTCCGGTTAATACCATGTACAATTTAAGTAAAATATAGAGAAGGGCATATGATTGCAATAGGAAAACTGTTTGGATCAAAAGAATTTTCTCTGAACTTTTTTCATCAACTTTCTAAGTAAATTTACACTATGTATATGTTCAACAAATACAAAAGAGGAAACAAAATTTTTCTAGAAACTACATACAAACATTTGTGGGTTAGTTTGTTCTTGATGTTCATGTGACAATGAGTATTTGCAGCTAACTAAGGATGTAATTAATGCTTTCTCCAATTCCTTGGCTACACATCTTTGGACCATAGAGATGGTGTATTCCATAAATTTCGAATCACATGGCAGCCTAATTGGCCCTGAACTTGTTACTCCATACTCTTCCTCGGCAATTCTGAAGAGCTCTATGAATATCTCACTCTTGAGATATGTCAAAGGTATCATAAACCTTTTTCCATCTGCTGTGTAGACAACAAAATGACCCTCATTAGCCATTAGTTGCGGCCAAGAGATCCTCTTCCTGCTGGCGGCTGCTATCTTTCGCCATTTTCTTGCCATCTTGAGAAGCTTCTTTGTACTGATCATGTTGTGGGTTTTAAGAGTGGTGGAAAGAAAGAATTTTTTTATGAGAAAAAAAATTATAATCAAAGAGATCGAAGATATAGCTGTTTACTTGGCTGTTTACTTGTTGGAAAGAGCTGAGGAAATGCTCAAGTTTTATAGCTTCAAACTGATGACAGATAACTTCATTGATGACAGCCTTGTTCTCAACAGTTGGAAACAGAACCACGCGGTAATAAAGTTTGTGTTGCATTGGGTGACCCCAAAACAATGTAGCCCAAAGATGTCTCTTGATAATATATACGAGCCTCTTCTCAAGTGCTCAACCACTCAATCAATCTGCATTATAATGTTGTCCTCTGATGCATACGGAGGCCCAAACATCTGCATTTAATTAGTTGGCGAGTACATGGAAAGTATTGAAGAAGGTTGTTTACAGTATAATCAAATTAGTGGTTGCCAAGAGACTCTTTCAATTATCAAGCAACATGTTTGGCCTATATGTTCTAAGCTCAGTCATATAATATAGAATTGTCTGAAGGAAAAGTATACCAGACAAGGCCACCTGAATATTAACATGACTGCTTCGAAAGATAGAAAACAAGGCTGATAATGATGAAGTGATATGTCTTCAGGTTGGAGCTATAAAACTTGATCATTTTCCGAAAGCATTCTCCAACTAAACACAGCTTAATCCCTCATTACAATTCAAATCAATTTCTCATCTTTAAAAAACTTCCTACTTTCTTCACTTAAAAAAACTCCTCAGTATGATCAGTACTAAGAAGCTCATTAAAATGGTGAGGAAGTGGCAAAAATTAACAGCTGCAAGGAGAAGAAGGATTTCCTGGTCAAGACAAGTGACTGAAAAGGGTCACTTTGTCGTCTATACAAGCGATGAAAAACGGTTCATGATTCCTCTGACATACCTCAAGAGCGAGATATTCACAGAGCTCCTAAAAATGGCAGAGGAAGAGTTTGGAGTAGTAAGTTCAGGGCCAATTATGTTGCCGTGTGATTCAATTTTCATGGAGTACGCAATCTCCATGATTCAAAGGAATGTTGCAGAAGACTTGGAGAAGGCATTAATCATGTCCTTAGCCACCTGTAGACACTCATCATTGTCAAATAATTCTCAAGTACAAACTAACCAACAATTGTTCATCTGTAGTTTTTAGACACATTTCCTAGCTTTTTTTTTTTGTAGAAAGTATACAGTTGTACAAATTTACCAAGAGAAAGTTAATGAAATATCTAGCAAAATTTCATATCAAACAGTTTGGTTATTTTAGCAACATTTTTTCTAGGCACATGGTAACTGCAAATGATCAACAATATCACACCTAAAAGAAAGAAACATATAAGCACTTACAGGGAAGGAGGTTTTAATGCAGCAAATATGAACTAAATAAGAAATTACTGTCTAATAACAATATTGTAGCAGATGTTCAATGTTTTAATTATCAACCATGCAGCATCTACATGAGAGTTGATCTTCAATCAAGAATGATACCAAACAATCAACAACATTCTTCACCTTAAGGAATATAATTGGCATTCATCTCACCATAATTCAAAATTCATGTCTTAAAATCATTCTTGTACAAAGACCTACAATTTGAATTTAGTAATTTACAGACCAGCTGGTAGATCTATAGTACATTTCAAAATCAGAAAAATTAGATGCATATGAATAACACAGTCAGCATATATGTTGACATGAAGTATAACAACAGCAGCCCTCATTCCATGTCAGATATAGCTTTACATTATGATATATAACAGAAGTAATCTTAGTTTCGTAGGTTTGCAGTGTATCTTATATGGAATAAAAAGATCAATGCCTAGTATACTATAACCATGCAGATTAATTAGATATCGTCCCCAAATAAAAGTCTCACTTCACCCTTGTCTCTAAATAAAAGTCTCATTTCAACTTTTATCAACTTATTTTCTCACTTTTAATCAACTAAACCCCTCTACCTCTTTTTTTTTTTTTTTTTTTTTTTTTAATTATCATTAAAACAAAATTACCTTTAATCAACCAAACCCCACTCGACAATTTTTATTTGAGGACAGTCGCAGAGGGAGTATAATATACAAAGCAATTGAAGATAACAGAGGAAAAAAAAAAAAAAGAGGCAACAGTGTACAACCACCAATCTAAACACACTAAAAATTTAATCGAGTGGCTGGAGAGGCTTACATCAATAATATCTTGAGACATCTTTGGACTACATGTTTTGAGATAAGCAGATAATTCAAAGCAACAAGACCATAGCCACATGGTTTAGCATCCAAATTATGAGAACAAGTCTAGCCACCAATAATTTAAAATATCTACAAGTTCAAGCTATAAAACCTAACCATTTCCATAACTCATCCCAACTAAGAACTGCTAAATTCCTTGTTTAATTAGATTTCAAAACCTTCTCATCTTCGAAAATTTTCTCATTTACTTCTCAAAATTCCCAACATGATCAGCACAAAGAAGCTTATCAAGATGGCAAAAAAGTGGCAAAAAATAGCAGCCGCTAGCAGGAAGAGGATCTCCTGGCCACGACAAGTGGCTAATGAGGGTCATTTCGTAGTCTACACAATTGATGGTAGACGATTTATGATTCCTTTAACATATTTGAAGAGCGAGCTTTTCATAGAGCTCCTCAGAATAGCCGAGGAAGAGTTTGGAGTTACAAGTTCGGGGCCAATTACACTGCCTTGTGATTCAAAATTTATGGAGTATGCAATCTCTATGATTCAAAGAAGTGTAGCAGACGACTTGAAGAATGCAGTAATCATGTCCTTAGCTAACTGCAGTTACTCATCACAGTCACAAATATGTCGAGAACAAACTAATCCACAGTTGTATGTATGTAGTTTCTAGGGGAATAAATTTTTTTTCTGTTTCCCTTTATGTACAAAACATATACTAATACTTCAATTATTCATAGAAATTAAAGGTGATGAAGATCCAGAAAAATTGTTCAATTTTAACAGTTTTGCCGTGGGATTAATTTCCCCCCTTCACTTCATTGTGGCATTTTACAGAAATTACCCGACAATTGTAGGAAATTTACACAAAGTATATTTTCAATCTATTAGAAGGGTCACAGAAAAATGCATATCCTCATGGTGGTCATACTAACTTGCATGGAAAAAAAAATAATAATAAAAAAAAAGAAAAAAAAGAAAAAAAAAGAAAGAAAGAAAAGTAAAGAAAACAAAAAGAAGAATAATTCAAGCAACATAGGTATGACCTACCCAAGGATTAATAGACAACATAAAAAGACATTTGCATTTTCCATAATTGAATGACTTTAATTTATAACATGCACATGCTTGTGCTTTGAGTTGAACCACCCTATCTACACACTACACCACAGGAAAAAGAAAAAAAAAACCTAAAAATATGATAGGGAATTTTATATAATTTTACAGTTCCTATCACATAGCAGGCTCAGCTCAAGTTCTATACAATTATGAATAAAAAGTTTATGCACCATTAAATTGCATAAAACAAAGACAAGTTTCACCAAATATTCATAATTGAAGTCCATGCCAGCTAGAATATGAGTAAGCTCAACATCTTTTGCTTGGTTAGCTCAAAGTATACATCCCTTTTAGATTTTATATTTACAACTATTTACAGCAGCATATCAATGGGTCGAATCATCAGACAAATTCCACAGCCACGACAATAGGGTATTCAAAATGCTTTGGGTGTCAAATAGACCTATTTTCCCACAGAAATCTACTAGAGGCTATGCCACAAATACTTCGTATGAATCAACTTATCCAAAACAAATGAAAATTCACCCAAAATTATTCTATAATCTACATTATTGCCAGCCAGCCCATTTGTTTGCAGCCTTTATCAAGTGACAACTTTGGCCAACATGTTCCAAGATCTGTCAAAATGAATACCAAATAGTAATGTAAACTAGACATGCCCACCTGAATATCCACATGAACTTGCATCTGAAGAATGAAAACAAGCAGTCCCACGTCGAAAGTGATGTCTTTATCTTGATGCTATAAAAACTAGATCATTTCCGAAAGACTTCACAACCAATCACTCTTCAGTTTCTCGTCAAAATCCTCCAAATACATTTCTCGTCTTCAAACAGTTCTCCTTCCTACACTTGTGAATCAACAATATGATTAGTACTAAGAAGCTTATCAAAATGGCAAGAAAATGGCAAAAAATAGCCGCTGCCAGCAGAAAGAGGATCTCTAGATCAAGATATGTGGCTGATAAGGGTCACTTTGTTGTTTACACCAGTGATAAAAAACGGTTTATGATCCCTTTAGACTACCTGGAGAGTGAGATCTTCAGAGAGCTCTTCAGAATCGCTGAAGAAGAGTTTGGAGTAGCAAGTTCAGGGCCAATTATGCTACCTTGTGATTCAAACTTAATGGAGTATGCAATCTCCATGATTCAAAGACATGTAGCTGAAGACTTGGAGAAGGCATTGATCATGTCCTTGGCTAACTGCAAATACTCATCATTGTTACAACAACATCAACAACAAAGCTATCAACAATTACTTATTTGTAGTTTCTAGAAACCAATTTTGTTCTGTATTAATTTTGTAACAAACATGTACAATTTTACCTAGATAGATAATGAGAATTCTTAGATAAGTTATTCAAATTCATTGTTTTAACATTGACAACATCCTTCTTTCTTAGGCTCGTTATGGTGCATGGAACAAATTCTAACAAGGACAACAACAACTACTGCCTAGTAAATCCAAGGGAATATCATTTTGTGAAAACCAATTTTAGGTAGTGATCAATACCATATCAGCTACTATAGGTGATTGCAAGCCAATAGCAATAATTTTTTGCAGAATACACAAGAGGATTGCAAGCCAATAGCAATAATTTTTGCAGAATACACAAGAACCTGAAAAAAAAAAAAAAACAAATTCCAAGTCTAGAGTACTATCTCCAAGACTATACCAACTTAATTATTTGGAATCCACGCCAACAGGGTCAATAGCTAGGCAAATATGAAGTACATATAGCAAGAGTACAAAACATGAATATTGTTTAAAGAAAAGCACCTTTAATGAATACTACTTCCAGGGATGTATCAATAATTTTCCTTGACACTCTCTTGTGCTTTACTTGAAGGGGGAAAAAACTCACTAATAAATCTCCCACTTACAATGACCTAGGGACTCATTTGTGTATACCACTTCTTTCCCAGATATCAAATATCTGTAGAGTTTCTGTTCTTCATAAATAGGTGAATGAACTAGGTTATCTTTTTTTTTTTTTTTTTTTTTTTTTTTTTTTTTTTTTTTTTTGAAAGAGTGAATGAACTAGTTAGATAAATTGAATCAAGTTAATAATCTGCTCGTAAAACTTTCAGGTAATCTGTTGGCATTTTCCACCTGCAATGACATTCTCGGTTCCCTGGCACATCTTATTTTGAAATTCTACTTATGAAGTACTAGGCCCCGTTTGGTTTGATGTAAAAAGTTTTATGGAAAATGATAGTTTCCATATTTTCTCATTTTTCTTTGTTTGGTTTGTGAAGGGGTGGAAAACAATTTTCCCAATGTTGGAAAATTATATCCTTTAAGGTGGAAAATATTTTCCTTTATGAAACAAGGGAAACTACATTTTCCTTCCCTCATTCTTACCTCATTTTTTACTTTCCGCTCCTCCATCCTCACATTTCCACCCCTGTTTTAAATTTCACTATAACTTTTCTTGATAGAACCAAACAAAAGAAAACTAATTTGCAATTATGGTTTTTTCTTGAAAATATGTTTTTCATGAAAACTAATTTTCATTGAAAGTATTTTACATCAAACCAAACGGGATCTTATATAGCACTAAGGTTATCTTTAATAGTCCTAATGTTTGACAAACTTGAAATCATACAGCTTGAATTTGACAAAGTTTTGTGGCCAAAAAGTGTAGATATAGCAACATTTATGATTGTTTCTTGTTTAGCTGTAAGTAGGGTTCAAATTGAACCAAAGCATGTGACAAGTACTTGAAATATTATTATCCAACATGCAAATGTCCTATATACATTCCTGTCAACCCAGCTACTGGACCATGCATACACAGTTAATCTAATTTACTTATGTTGCTCGAACTATTACATGATTCGAAACATGACCCCTTCAATTAGAAAAATATACATAGGCTATTCCTTTGTGACCATATTGATCAATATTATGCAACATGAATAAGTAAAAGAGAAGGTAACATTGATACAACGGAAAAGTTGTTTGATTTGAATGATTTCATTCTAAACTTTCATTAATTTCTACAAAAAATTTCTGTTTCATGCCTACAATAATTTTCTATAATCTACATTATATACGAAAGAGGACATAATTTTTCTAGAAACTGCAAATAAGTATGTGTGGCTTAGTTTGTTCTTGATGCTCATGTGACAATGATGAGTGTCTGCAGCTGCCTAATGACATGATCAATGCCTTTTCTAAATCTACAGCTACACGTCTTTGGATCATAGAAATCATGTATTCCATGAAAATCGAATCACAAGGCACTGTAATTGGCCCTGAACTTGTTAACCCAAACTCTTCCTCAGCTATTCTGAAAAGCTCTATGAAAATCTCACTCTTGAGATAAGCCAAAGGAATGGTAAATCGTTTTCCATCTGTTGTGTAGACAACAAAGTGACCCTCATCAGCCAGTGGTTTCGGCCAGGAGATCCTCTTCCTGCTGGCAGCTGCTATCTTTTGCCACTTTCTTGCCATCTTGAGGAGCTTCTTTGTACTAATCATATTGATTTTTTGAGTGTAAGAAGAGATTTTTTTTTCAAAGATGAGGAAACAGATGAGTATGAAGAGTATGAAGTATTAAGCAATTGAGTTGGTTGGAAAGTGTTGAGGGAATGGGCAGATTTATAGCTTCAA
The DNA here is from genome assembly GCF_948465745.1 of Chenopodium album. Classification (NCBI taxonomy): domain Eukaryota; kingdom Viridiplantae; phylum Streptophyta; class Magnoliopsida; order Caryophyllales; family Amaranthaceae; genus Chenopodium; species Chenopodium album. Next base: position 70,956,800 of record NC_137842.1, on the reverse strand, counting down.
GCTGAAGACAAATCACTTCATTGGTGACAGCATTGTTTTCAATATTTTGAAGCAAAACCATGTGATTAGGTTTTTGTTGCTTTGGATGATCCAAAATCATGTAGCCCAAATATGTCTCTTGATAATTAATATGAACCTCTTCTAAGCCAGTCAATTAGATTATAGAATCATAATTTGAATGGTTCTGCTTTTTCTTTCATCCAATATCTAATATGCATAATTGTGCTGTTCTCTGATGCATATGCCAACTAAACATCTGCATTTAATTATTTGGTAAGTGCTTGGTAGTGTGAATACATGATGAGCCCAAACAAAGCAGTATCCACTCTCAACTACTATCATCGATAATCTAATTAATTTGCTGTCAAGAGGCTTATATCAATCATCAAATTACATCTTTGGTCCTACGTATTTCGAAATTTGTTAGAATGAATGCCAAATAGAAAAGTAGCCCAGACACAGCCATGAATATCCACATGAACTTGCTTCAAAAGAATGAAAACATGGGTGACCCACATTGAAATGAATTGTCTCTAGTTTGGAGCTATAAAACTTGATCATTCTCCAAAGTATTTCTCAACCAAACTGCTAATTTTCTCATAACATTCCAATCTTCTTACTGTCAATAAATTCTCTACTTAAAATTCTTTAGCAGAATACCCAAAAAAAATGATCAGTACTAAGAAGCTTATCAAAATGGCAAAGAAATGGCAAAGATTAGCAGCTGCCAACAGGAGGAGGATTTCTTGGTCAAAATCAGTGGTAGAGAAGGGTCATTTTGTTGTTTACTCAAGTGATAAGAGGCGATTTGTAATTCCTTTGGCATACCTTAACAACGAGATTTTCAGAGAGCTCTTTAGAATTGCCGAGGAAGAGTTTGGAGTGTCAAGTACGGGGCCAATCATGTTGCCTTGTGACTCGAGTTTCTTGGAGTACGCGATCTCCATGATCCAAAGACACATGACTGAGGACTTGGAGAGGGCATTGATCATGTCCTTCGCAAATTGCAGATACTCATCTTTGTCAAATGACCAACAAGAACAAACCGGTCAACAATTGTTTATCTGTAGTTTCTAGAAAATTTTCCTCTTTTTGTAGATACGAATAGTTGTACAGAATTACTGAGATATTAATAGAAATTTTATGCGTTCAAATCAAACAATCTGGTCAGTTTAGCACAGTCCCTTTATCTTTTCATGGTATAAAAAGAAAATGATATTGCTTAATAAAAACAAAACAAAAACTTACAGGAAAGGAAGCTGTTTAATTGAAGTGGTAAAGTTTAACTGAATGACAGATGATTTCTGCATCATACATCCTCCTTTCTGTGCTTCTAACTGCAATGCAAAAGCATTTACATATGTTATACTGATTACTAATAAACTTAGCAATCGACACAAATTATTCTCTATAGAAATATTTGGCATCCGACTGAGTCAGCTTATTATAGAATCATCGAATGAAGAAAAAATATTCAATGAAAAAGAAAGCAGTTTCCAATTACAAGAACATCAAATAGTACTAGGCTTAACAAATGAACTAACAATACAGTTAAGCAGTGACCTAGTTCTGGTCAAATCAAGCAGTACATGACATTATAACAGCGGCTTTCATTTAGTAATTGTTCAGCACACCTTACATGACACAGAAAGCCTGTCCTAAAAACTATGAAGTTACAGCAACCAATAGGCAAATGCAGTCAAAAAATTTGTTATTTGTGACCTTGCAGAAAATCAGTATAGAAAAATGCAAGTATATTATTAAATTTTAAAAAAGAAAATTAAAGGTCATTAGTTGATATATATATTTCAAAAATAAAAATTCACCCTTAAGTCCATTTGGATCTCCGGATGTCAAACAACCAAGACTAAAGTTTGTTAATAGGTGATACATGTCATCCAGCATATATAACTTCAGAAATCAGAACTCTTCAGAAAATAATGGAAAAAAACCTATCCATTATCTTAATTGTAATACAAATCTGCTATCATAGCGGGTGAGATGTGAGAGCATAATAAAGGGATGAATTCATTGTTAGCCTTAAGTATTAGTACTGCTATCTTAATTGTATAATGCAGCACAGATGGATACTATGAGGTAGTATGCAGACTCTACGGTACCAAGTATTAGTACTGCAATCCTAGAATTTTAGTCCTGCTGTCATATCAGAATACCAGATCTAGTAGCTGACCTTTCAAACATTTGGCAATGCTCGCCTACATGAACCACAGGATTGACAATACTAATTACTATCATATTGAAAACAAAGCCAAGTTTCGCCGTATGCACCATCACTGCCATGATAGTCCAAGCAATCCATGTTACTTTGTTCCTTAATCATCTATATAATGCTCCACCTTGTAGTGGTTTAGAGAAGTTCCGTCTTGGATTATATATTGCATGTTCCATATTGTAGTAGTTGAAAGGAAGAATTGGCCTACATGGAGTCATGGAGTGGTTCACACTTGGCCAACATGTTCTCAAATCATTCTAATGATAGCTCTAAGCCAAACAAAGTAAACATGCCCACCTGAAGTTTCACATGGTTCTGTTTTTTTGAAGAAATGATATGCCCTTGGATTGGAGCTATAAAAATCCAACACAGCCTCATTCCTTCAACAAGCACTACAACATCTTCAAAAAATTTATTTCCTTCAACCAGACATTAGCGCTTCCTTACATAATTTTCTGATTCAGAAACACCAGGTCTTTCTCTTCCACTGTTACAGAAAACACAACATGATAAGTACCAAGAAGCTTATTCAACTGGCACGAAAGTGGCAAAAGATGGCAGTCGCTAGTAGAAGAAGAATTTCCTGGCCAAGAACACTGGCTGATAAAGGCCATTTTGTTGTCTATACAACAGATGGTAGGCGGTTTATGATACCCTTGACATGCCTTAAGAGTGAGATTTTCAGAGAGCTCTTGAGAATGGCAGAGGAAGAGTTTGGGGTTACAAGTACAGGACCAATTACGCTTCCTTGTGATTCGAGTTTCATGGAGTATGCAATCTCTATGATCCAGCAACATGCAGCTGAAGAATTGGAGAAGGCACTTATTACATCCTTAGTAAGCTGTAGATACTTATCATTGTCATATGAACATCAAACACAAACCACACAACAATTGCTTGTCAGTAGTTTCTAATTAAGACAATTTCCTTTCTCCTTTTTTTGTATAGGACAATACTATGTAATTATACCTAGATAGAGTTTATGGAACTTCCTGCGGATATTATTAAAAACAACAGTCTCGCAATATTAGCAATTTGTTCTTGTTTACCTTATTACAGGAACTGTCATTGATTAACAAAGAATGGAATAGGCTAAAATTTTAATCAGAAGAGACCAAAAAATATCTGGAATAAAAGGTAGTTTGAAAGAAATTGAAGTGGTGAACTGAATTAAACTTTTATAAGTTATTACAAACAAACTTTCAAGCAATCCCTTCAGTTCATTATAGTTAACAGCAGTAGAGTAGCAAGGACATAAAGATTTGAGTTGTGACCTTGCATAGAAGCAGTTAATAGAACATGTATACTATAATCAGACTACATAAAAAATGACATCTACTACTTACTGAAGTATAAGCTCAGTCTTAGAACTTACAGGCAGACCAGACTCTATCAGAGTAATAGTTACCCATCCAGCTAGCCAACTTTGAACTTTAATAATCGATGGTATTATGCTCTCACATCTCACCCGCTATGATAGTATACTTATGATTAGAGCAGTCAAAAGTTAACCCGACCCGAAATATCGACTCAAACCCGATTATTAACCGACCCATCTGAACCCGAAAAAATGGTGACCCAAACCCGACCTGACCCGACTTGAAACCAACCCTAGACACAAGTTGACTCGAGTATGTAAGACCCGAACCCGAATATGAACTGACCTGGAGATGACCCGACCCGAATGTAACCCGTAAATTATTGACATGAACCGAACCCGACTTGAACCAAAATTAAACCAAACCCGTTTTAACCCGTCAAAACCCGAATTTAACCCGACTTGTTACTAACCTAACCTGAATTCAACCCGACCCGCTCCTAACCCGACCCAAATTTAACCCAACCTGACTTGTTATTGACCTGACCCAAATTCAACCCGACTTGTTATTGACCAGACCCGAATTTTACCGGACCTATTACTAACCCGACCAAAAAATCAACCCGATCTGTTACAAACCCGACTCGAAATCAACACGACTTGTTATTGACCCGACCTAAATTCAACCTCAAATTTAAGAGTTAAATATAGTATATATTTGTTGTATGGTCAAAGGAGATAATTATCTTCCTAAATTATAAACTATAGTTCCCTAGTATATTGTCATATATATTATAGTCAAAGAAAATAATTAGCTTGATAAAAATGATAATTATCTATTTATAGTTAGTTGAACTCGAATATGACCTGACTTGGAAATGACCCTACCTCATTATTTAACCTGCAAATTATTGAATTGAACATAACCCGACTTAACACCGAGAATGACCCGACTTAGAAATGACCCAACCTGATTGTAACCCGCAAAATATTGATTTGAACCCGAGCATGACCCAACCTGATTATGACCCGCAAATTATTAACTTGAACCGAATCTGACTCAAACCCGAGAATGACCCAACCTGATTCTAACCCGCAAATTATTGACTTGAACCGAACTCGAATCGAACCCGAGAATTACCCTAACCCGTTTTAACCCGAATTAAACCCGACCTATTGTTCACCCGACCCAAATGTAACCCGACCTGTTATTAACCCGACCCAAAACCAAAAGAAGTATGACCCGACATGACACGACTCAAGCATGACCCAACCCAAACCCGACTGGCACAGGTTATGGAATTAATCCGAATTGACCCAACCCGAGTTGACGCGACCCAAACCCGACCCGTTTACCCGAAGTGAAAGTTCTACCCGAAACCACCAAAATTTCTCAAAAGACGTTGATATTAGCCTTCAATTTTGGAATTTTTTAACTTTTTTTCACCCGTAAATAAAAATTTCCAAAATGTTTACAATGGTCCCTAATATCCTCCGGAGTCCAATTGGCTGGGTGGAACCATCCAATTTTCCTTTAAACGACCAATTTACCGGTTTACAATTTGCACCAATTTCATTAACTTAAACTAACCACAAACACTTATGACAACATATAATGATCATATATGGATCCAAACGGCATTATATGACCCCGAGATGTATCCCGTTAAATCTCAATGCTTTTCGGCACCGGGCCCCGAATCATTAGAAATTTCTCAAAAAGCATGGATGTTAGCCTTCAATTTTGGAAATTTTTGATTTTTTTTCGTCCGAAAATAAAAATGCCGAAATGTTTACCATAATCCCTAATACCGTCCGGGAGTCCCATTGGGTGGGTGGAACCATCCAATTTGCATTTAAACAACCATTTACCGGTTTACAACTTGCACCGATTTCAATAATTCAAGCCTACCACGAACATTTATGACAACAAATAATGATCATATATGGTTCCAAATAACATTATATGATCCCGAGATGTATCCCCTAAAATTTCAAGACTTTTCGACACTAGGCCTTGAAAACTCCAAAAATTCTCAAAAAGCGTGGATATAGCCTTCAATTTTTGAATTTTTTGACTTTTTTTTTCCAGAAATAAAAATTGCCGAAATGTTTACCATGGTCTCAAATACACTCCCGGAATCCAATTGGGTGGGTGGAACCATCCAGTTTGCCTTTAAACGACCAATTTACCAGTTTACAACTTGCGCCGATTTCATTAACTCAAGCCTACAACACACATTTATGACAACATATAATGATCATATATGGTTCCAAACAACATTATATCAACCCGAGATGTATCCCTTAAAATCTAAAGGCTTTTCGACACCGGGCCCCAAAACCGCAAAAATTTTCTAAAAAACTTGGATATTAGCCTTTAATTTTGGAATATTTTTACTTTTTTTTCTCGGAAATGAAAATTTCCTAAATGTTTACCATGGTCCCTAATATCCTCCGGAAGTCCAATTGGGTGGGTTGAACCATCCTATTTACCTTTAAACAGTCAATTTACCGGTTTACAGCTTGCACCGATTAAATTAACTCAAGCCTACTACGAACATTTATGACAACATATAATGATTATATATGGTTCCAAACGACGTTATATAACCTTGAGATGTATTCCCTTAAATCTCAAAACTTTTCGACACCGAGCCTCGAAAAATCCCAAATTTCCCAAAAAGCATAGATTTCAATTTTGGAATTTTTACACTTTTTTTCACCCGAAAAAAAAAAAAAAAAAAAAAAAAAAAAAAAAAAAAAAAAAAAAAAAATTTGCCGAAATTTTTACCATGGTCCCTAATTCCCTCCGGGAGTCCAATTGGGTGAGTGGAACCAAGTAATTTGCTTTTAAACGACTAGTTTACCGATTTACAACTTGCACCAATTTCAATAAATCAAGCCTATCAGAGCACTCACACTAGTGAGCAAAAAAAAATTTGCTCATTCTCTCTCTAGTCACTTTCTCTCTCTTGTCAACCATGAGCATTTTTTGTGAGCAACTTTTATCCCACTAGTGAGCAAAAAAAAAAAATGCTCATCAATCTCTCTTCTACTTTTTCACATACCCCACCAACATTTCTCTCTCTTACACATCACCATATTATTATTAATTATGTTTTGGTTAAATGAAGTTTTAGTGCTACTAATTACAATTATACTATTATTTAACTTAATACAATTATTAAATATTAATTAATAATATTGAAATTTTAATCGCTAAACAATTATAAATTATAAATCTCACTAGAAATGGGAGTAAGAATAATATAGTGTTTTTGTGATTTTTGAAATTATACCAAAATATATCAAAATGGATCTCTATTTGTAGAGAAAAAAAATATATAACCGTTGATGAATTTATTTATTTTTTTAAATTATAAATCTTCCAAAATAGCCGTTAATTACCGTTTAAAAACGGTAATATTTGCTGATTGGAAGAAGAAGCTGACAAGGACATTGGAGAGTTGATGGGCCCCACGTAGTTACTGTTCATCCTCAAATTTGCTCATAGGATGAGCAAAATTAGAAATGCTCATGAGCATTTTTCAATATGCTCATTGATGGGGAACCATTTTTAACAAATTTGCTCACCATTTTTGCTCATGAGCAAAAAAATGCTCACTGATGTGAGTGCTCTCACGAACATTTATGACAACATATATTAATCATATATAGTTTCAAACGGCATTATATGACCCCAGATGTATCCCCTAAAATCTCATTTCATTTCGACACTAGCCTGGAACCTTCGAAAATTCTCAAAAAACATGGATATTAGCCTTCAATTTCGGAATTTTTTTACTTTTTTTCGCCCGGAAATAAAAATTGCCAAAATGTTTACCATGCTCCCTAATACCCTCCGGAAGTCCAATTGGGTGTGTAGAACCATTCTATTTGCCTTTAAACGGCCAATTAAACGGTGTACAACTTGCACTAATTTAATTAACTCAAGCTTACTACGAACATTAATAACAACATATAATGATCATATATGATTCCAAACGGCATTATATGACCCTGAGATGTATCCCCTTCAATCTCAAAACTTTTCGACACCGGGCCTCGAAACAACTCAAATTTCTCAAAAAGCGAGGATTTCAATTTTGGAATTTTTTACTTTTTTCGCCCGAAAATAAAAATTGCTGAAATGTTTACCATGATCGTTAATACCAGCCGAAGTCCAATTGAGTGGGTGGAACCAACCAATTTGGCTTTAAACGACCAGTTTACAGGTTTATAACTTGCACAAATTTCATTAACTCAAGCCTAATACAAACATTTATAACAACAAATAATGGTCATATATGGTTCCAAACGGCATTATATGACCCAGATATATCCCACAGAATTTCAAGACTTTTCAACACTAGGCCCCAAAACCTCCAAAATTTCTTAAAAAGTGTGGATATTAGCCTTCAATTTTGTAATTTTGTGACTTTTTTTTGTCCGGAAATAAAAATTGCCGAAATGTTTACAATGGTCTCTAATACCCTCTAGGAGTCCAAATAGTTAGGTGGAATCATCCAATTTGTCCTTTAAACGGTCAATTTACCGATTTAAAACTTGCACTAATTTCATTGATTCAAGCCTACCACGAACATTTAAGACAACATATTATGATCATATATGGTTCCAAACGCCATTATATGACACCGAGATGTATACCCTAAAATCTTAAGCCTATTTGGCACTGGGCCCCGAAACCTCAAAAATTTCTCAAAAACCGTGGATATTAGCCTTTAATTTTGGAATTTTTTTTACTTTTTTCGCCCGAAAATAAAAATTGCCAAAAATATCTACCTTGGTCCCTAATACCCTCTGGGAGCCCAATTGGCTTAGTGGAATTATCCAATTTGCCTTTAAACGGCCAAATTACCGATTTACAACATGTACTGATTTGATTAACTCAAGCCTGCCTCGAACATTTATAACAACATATAATGATTATTTATGGTTCCAAACGGCATTATATGACCCTGAGATGTATCCCCTAAAATCTAAAGACTTTTCGACGCCGGGCCCCAAAACCTAAAAAATTTCTCTAAAAACGTGTATATTAGCCTTTAATTTTGGAATTTTTTTACTTTTCTTCGGCTAGAAATAAAAATGGCCAAAATGTTTACCATGGTCCCTAAAACCCTCCATGAGTCCAATTGGGAGGGTGAAACAATTCTATTTGTCTTTAAACGGTCAATTTACTGGTTTACAACTTGCACCGATTAAATTAACTTAACCTTACAACGAACATTTATGACATCATATAATAATCATATATGGTTCCAAACGACATTATATGACCCCGAGATGTATCCCCTTAAATCTCAAAACTTTTCAAAACCGGGCCTCGAAACATCCAATTTGGCTTTAAACGACCAATTTACAGGTTTTTTAACTTGCACTGATTTCATTAACTAAGTCTACCTCGAACATTTATGACAACAAATAATGATCATATATGGTTCCAAACGACATTATATGACCCCGAGAGTTATTCCCTAGAATTTCAAACCTTTTCGATACAGAGGCCCGAAACCTCCAAAATTTCTCAAAAAACGTGGATATTAGCCTTCAACTTCGGAATTTTTTTACTTTTTTTTTCGCCCGAAAATAAAAATTGCAGAAATGTTTACCATGGTCTCTAATACTCTCCGGGAGTCAAATTGAGTGTGTGGAACCACTCAATTTGCTTTTAAAACGGCCAATTTACCGGCTTACAACTTGCACCGATTTGCCGGTTTACAACGGCCAATTAAATTAACTTGCACCGAACCCAACTTGAACCGAAATTGACCAAAACCCGATTTAACCCGTCAAAACCCAAATTTTACTCGACTTGTTACGAACCTGGCCTGAATTCGACCCGACCCTAATTTAACCCAACTTGTTACAAACTCGACTCGAAATCGACCCGACTTGTTATTGAACTTACCCAAATTCAACCTGACTTGTTATTGACCTGACCCGAATTTTACCATACCTATTACTTACCCAACCCAAAAATTCAACCCGATTTGTTACTAACCTGACTCGAAATTAACATGACTTGTTATTGACTAGGGGTGTTCAAATCCGGGTACCCGGGATTTCGGGTACCCGGAAATGCGGGTACCCAAGGTTTCGGGTAGTCAAATACTCAGCCCATGACCCGACCCGAGAAATCTGGGTACCCGTTAATGGGTACCAGAAATTCCCGGGTCGGGTCAGAGGGTACTCGAATAAAAGTAAAAAAAAAAAAAATTAAATAAATAAATAAAGTTTAATATTTGCATTTGAAAGCATTAAAAAAAAAAAAAAATACTCTTGTACACAAATTGAAGATAATTAAGATTCAACTAAGGAATTAAAAGAAATTGAGAACATAAAATTTAGATACAAGCATACAACCACAAATAATATACTTCTTATAGAGATAAAATAGAAAAACACTTTAAACATTCACAAATGAAGAATCATTGAGAATTTATGTCAATTGGATCTTAGCAAATTTGAGCAAAATATTAGAGAAATCATAAGATTTCTAACATTAATAAGAGTTAAATTATCAAATTGAACTTGACAAGGATCTTTCTTGGAGGATGAATAGGCCCGCAAGTCCACAACTAAAGCTCGGCTATGGCTTATCTCCGACTATTTCCAGCAACTAAAGCTCGGCCGCGCGGTTTCCAGCAAGCCTATCTCCGACGATGCGTGCAGTGGTTCGATTTTTTGGGTTGATGAAGGCTTTGCTCTTGATGTTTGCAATGAAATTGTTTATTTGCAATAGGTGAGTGAAGGAGAGAGAAAGATGAATGAAGGAGAGAGAGAGAGGTGGGTGCTTGAAGGAGAGAGAGAGAGGTGGGTGCTGCTTAAAGGAGAGAGAAAGGTGGGTGCTTGAAGGAGAGAGAGTGAGTGACGACTGTGCATAAAACCCTAATTTTCTAGCAATATATATATATTATATATAAAAAAAATAAATAAATAAATAAAAAAAAAAAGCTTAGCGGGTCAGCGGGTACCCGTCAAACACAAAAAGGGCGGCCAATGACCCGACCCGCTAAATCTCAGTTTTACTGGGTCGGGTACCCGACCCGCTAATTTTGAAAAAAACAACAAAAATAACCGCTAAAATCTGTCGGGTTAGCGGGTCAACCGGGTCGGGTATTTTTGAACACCCCTATTATGGACCCGACCTAAATTCAACCCAAATTGTTCCTGACCCGATTTCAAATCAACTTAAATGCAATTTAGACCACCTTATTATTGTTGATCAAAGCATTTTGTCTTGGGGGACCAAGTCGGTTCTCGCCAGCAAAAGAAAGGAGCACCATCCTCAAATTTAAGAGTTAAATATAATACATATTTGTTGTATGGTCAAGGAGATAATTATCTTCCTAAATTGTAGACTATAATTCCCTAGTATATTGCCATGTATATTATAGTCAAAAGAAATAATTAGCTTGATAAAAATGATAATTATCTATTTATAGTTAGTTGAACCTGAATATGAACTGACTTAGAAAGGACCCGACCTGATTGTAACCTGCAAATTAATGACTTGAACATAACCCGACTTGAATCCGAGAATGACCCGACTTGGAAATGACCCATCCTGATTATAACCCGTAAATTATTGACTTGAACCCGAGAATGACCCGACTAGAAAATGACCCGACTAGAAAATGACCCGACCTGATTATAATCCGCAAATTATTGACTTGAATCGAACCCGACTCAAACCCGAGATTGACCCGACATGATTCTAACCCGCAAATTATTGACTTGAACCGAACCCGACTCGAACCCGAGAATTACCCTAACCCATTTTAACCCGTGAAAACCCGAATTAAACCCGACCTATTGTTCACCCGACTCGAATGTAACCCGACCTGTTATTAACCTGACCCAAACCCGATAAGAAGCATGACCCGACGTGACCTGACTCAAGCATGACCCAACCCAAACCCGACCCGCATAAGTTATATTATTAATCTGAATTGACCCGACTCACTCTTTACCCGATCAAAACCCAACCCGTTTACCCGAATTGACAGCTCTACTTATGATAGCAGATTTGTATAATTGTTCGTCTAATGTCAATTTGGAGGAGGATGAGATTAATACACTCTTTGCTGCTATGATTTTTTATGTTAACCTTGGGAGATGAGGGTTATTTCTACATCATTCTTCCCTTAATTTTAATCACCAAACAAAAACATTAAGTAACAATGAAAACAGCAGCTTGTCATAACAGGACAAGGAAGAACCAAGAGCAGCAAAACATCTGGGTAGAATAGGATGACTAGTATTCTTGTAAGTATTGAATGAGGAAGATTGGACGAAACAGGTGTAAAGATTTACCAGTTTAAGAGCAACGGATCCTTAAATGATGATCAACTTATGAGAAGCAGGTTTAAAGCATAGTACGGACGTGATGAGCTTCAGTTTGGCAAATGGGCAGAACAAGCCATCAAGAAGGTTTGCTGACAAGAGGCAGTAATCAATAGTTGCTATAAGGAACACCAAACAAGGACAGTCGTAGAAAAGAATGACTTCCAAATTTCTCTACTCTGCACTTATCATATTTACGATGTTAACTTGCTAGTCTAGAGTCATGACTATCAATACAATGGCCTACATTGCAGTACAGTTGCAAAAAGAATCCATGCAAGATTGCAAGCACGACCTGACGAGAGGGTGGGGAGAGGGGGGGTGGGGGACGGGAAAATCTACAGGCTATCTTTGTTTTGTCAAAACAATTTACTTATGTGGCTCTCAAGGAATTTCCAACTTACCTACACTTTGGGGTTTAATATGCCAACTCACAACAGCTTAATAGTATCTCACAAGGGAGTTCAAGCAAAACCAAATCCAACATGCCCACCTGCTTAACAGGATTTCTAGGACCAACATCCACGTGGTCTTGCTTCCAAAAAAATACAAGCACCATTAAAATCATGTCATTTGCTAAGAGCTATAAAGCCTTGCTACTTCTCAAAAATCCCTCAAACCAAACTACTTGTCCAAGTATCTACCTCCTTCTAATTCATATTTCAATCTCACACTCTCGGTCTTTCAAACTTCAGAAAACATGATCAGTTCAAAGAAACTGATAAAAATGGCAAGAAAGTGGCAAAAGCTAGCAGCAGCTAGCAGAAAGAGAATATCATGGCCAGCATCAAAAGTTGCGGATAAGGGTCATTTCATCGTTTACACAATAGATGGTGAAAGATTTATGATTCCCTTATCGTTTCTCAAGAGCGATTTTGTTACACAGCTCTTTCAAATGGCAGAAGAAGAGTTTGGATTGACAAGTGATGGGCCTATTACATTACCATGTGATTCTACTTTCATGAAGTACGCCATCTCTATTCTCCAAAGAAATACAGCCAAGGATTTTGAGAAAGCACTGATCTTGTCCTTGAGTAATACCTGCCACTCAACATCATTGTCGTGTTTACAGCAACAGCAGAATAGCCAGCATTTATTAATTCACAGCTTCTAGACTAGTTAGGAGAACAAAATGTATATGTTTTGCCATTTTGTATACCAAAAATGAGATACCTAGATGTTAATTAGATGTAAAGAGGATTCTGTTTAACATACTATTGCTTTTGGAACATCTCTATTTGTTTTTTGTTGCTAATTCTTACCCCCAACCCTCTGCTTCTCCCGGAAGAAAAAAAAAAAACTAATCACATGTCTTGAAAAAATGCATCCAAAATACAACCTTAACAATGTCAACTGAACATACAGGACATTAGTGACTCCAGTACACAGCATTCCTGACATGGTCTCTCGAAGGGTAGCTTACAATCAAGATATTCAAATGTGCTCCTGATATTTTACTTTAAACTGAAACCAGAGCCGACAGAAAATAATGGTTGCAATATAAGGAAAACATTTCACAAAAGCCTCCAAACACCGCAAAAGTGTTCATAATTTACTAAAAAACATCCTTAGATGAAGCCATTGCTCTACAGTTGCCTGACTATATTGTCCTACGTAATTACTATATACAAAGTAGTTTGTATTGTTCTCAGTCTTCACTAATGCTACCACTTACAAACCTCGTTATCTTTATATCCCTCACATCCGAAATTTGCTTATCCAGTCCTAGACATCATCTCTCTGTTTCTGTAAGCACGTGGCTTTTCTAAGGATGGCAGTCAACGATTAATTCCTGTTTTCTCAGAGGATGAACTATGGTACAACTTGTACAAGATGATTATTCTCTATGGGTACACATCTTCACATTAAAGGATCTACTAAAGTATGTAATCAAACTAAAATCTGAATATCCTGATGTTCAGTTGCAGCAAGTAAATTTCCACATAATTAGAATATATCAAATCGAAGTTATATAATTTAATAAAACCTTTACCCCAACAAATAATACACCATCTATTGGAAGAAAAAAAAAATGATGAATCTAACTTCTGGTTTAGGACTCAAGGTCAGCATGAGGGGCCTTGATCAGCTGGCAACGATTATCATGTACTTGTGAAGCTACGGACCCTTGAGGTTCCAACAAACACCACACAACAAAAACAGGAGACATCATTTATACGTAATCTCAATAAAGAGAGGATAAAGTTGAACTCTCTTTAGTTATCCACAACCACAATTTAGTAGCTAACAAGCAACCATCTAAATAATGATTTAATTAAAAAGGACCCGTATGGCCTAAGTGGTTTAGACTCTTGATGACAACTGCTCTTCAGATGCTTGCTTCAGAGTGAACTAAATCCAGACACACCCACCTGCTTAATTGACAGAGACACGGAGTTGCAATTCTAACAACCATTCATAACTCACAAGTGGCTAGCACTAAAACGTACTAATGCTTTAATCAGTACAAGGTAATATTATTTGGCCTACATGGATTAGAAACTTGATGGCAACTACTCTTAAGGGTAATAAGCTAAAGCAAGACATAACCACCTGCTTGAAAGAGTGGTATGGACCCATCTCCACATGCTTTTGTAATCAAGAATTAGCATGTTACAAGAAACAATAGAGCCGTATGTCTTTGGGTTGGAGCTATAAAAGCTCGCGCACTTCTCATAGTTTCCTCAAATCAAATACAAACTTCCTCATCCGTTTCTAGTTTTCTACATCCTTAAACTCCATATTTCAATCCACCTCTAATTTTCTCAAGATCTAAAACATGATTAGTACAAAGAAGCTCATCACCATGGCAAGAAAATGGAAGAAACTAGCAGCAGCCAGCAGACGAAGGATTTCATGGCCAAAACCAGCAGTGGCCAAGGGTCATTTTGTAATATATACAACAGATGGAAGACGGTTTATGATTCCCTTGGTATATCTTCAGAGTGAGATAGTTAGAGAGCTGCTTAAGATGGCAGAAGAGGAGTTTGGACTCATAAGTGAAGGGCCTCTAACATTACCTTGTGATTCGACTTTTATGGAATATGCCATGTCTATTCTCCAAAGACATGCAAATGAGGATTTGGAGAGAGCAGTTATCATATCCTTGGACAGTTGCCGCTCCTCATCATCATCATCAAATATGCAGCAAGGATACAACAATAATCAATTTTTAATCTCTAGCTTCTAGGAAGGCACGAGGGAAATTATTACAATTTCCTGAATAGTCTATGATTAGTGTTTAGAATACAATACAGATGTAACAGAAAATTTTGTTCATAATCAAATAGTTAGCCTTTGGATAACATTTTCTTGTGTTTGTCACTTTTGCCTCTCCCTATAGTAGAATCAACCTATTGAAAAAGAAATAAATTCTTGATTGCAAAGTAAAAATAAATAAAAAATAAAAAAATAAAAAAAAATCCTACCATAAAAACAAACTATCACATACAGGAGTAAAAGGCCAGTCAAAAGGAGTACAAAGTAACAAAACAAAAGGAAAAAAAAAAAAAAAAAAAGAAGAAAAAATATAGGAATTTACAAGAGAAACTCCATTAAAATTTAAAATTGAATGTCCATTAGTAGCCAGAAGGGGAGTAAAAAGAACCACAAGCAGAATTTAACAGTAAAATGAATTTGAGAAGAAATTAGCCAGCCTATACCCAATTTTCAAATCAAGAGACCCAAAATTTCATTCAAGAGCCTATTCTCTTTCAATAATCAGAAACTATCTTTGTATATACTCTAGCATAATCATCTCATTCCATTAGTTTTGCTCAATACATTAGTAATTCATTCACGCTAAATCTTTACCAACGATATTATGTTGATATATCATCCAAGCAATGCTGCAGGCACTTCAAAACAAAAGGTGAAGATAAGTGTTTCATGCTAAACCAAGAGAAGATAGCATCAATATAACTTGCTTCCTCAACAATAAACTTAAGTTTGATGTCTTATGTTTCAAGCCTTCAAGGAAGACCAATGGCATCATCAATGTCTTAGGTGCGCAGAGTGGAAAAATAGAATATTCAGATATTCTTAGAAAAGAGCATACGTTTATAAGGACATAGGGTTGCACCAATCATCATGCTTATACACCATATTTTTTTATCATTCAACCCATTTCACTCCTATTTCAGAGTTATCCATCACAATAATAAACCTTCTGTGTGATAATACTATGCACTAATTTTTAAAATCACATCAAAATTCTAAGTCTAACAATATGATCCCACAAGAGAAGGCTCTTTCACCATCTTTTACACCTAGTTTGGATTCTGTCAGGTTAGCAATACTATTTTTGCTACATAAACATTTACTTCCCACCACTAGATAGATTAACCTTTAATCGACTCATAATTGCGACAACTTGGTTGCAGTTGTTTTTTTGGTCACTTAACAAGTTAACAAAGACAGGAGATAACAATTTCAGATCGGACAAACTTAAATATTTCTTGTCCAGCACAAATGCATACTTGTTCTCGGCAATCTCAAGAAATCCACAATCTAGAGGCTCTTTTGGCCACCACAGGTTAGAAACTTTATGAAACTACTCACCAAAATATTGGCTTCAGGGCAAACAAATAATCTAGACATGCCCACCTGCTTGGACAAGTTCCTGGGTCCAACATCCACATGGTTTGGCTACCAAGACTTTGCAAATGACACGATAGAGGTCATAATCTTTGGCTAGGGGCTATAAAAACCTTGCCTTTTGTAATTTCCTTAAACCAAAAATACCAACACAGACCAATTCTTATCCAATTTCTTAAATCCCAAAAGTCCTGTATATTTCTTAAGATTCAAAATCATGATTAGTACTAAGAAACTCCTCGAAATGGCAAGAAAGTGGCAGAAGCTAGCAGCAGACAGCAGAAGAAGGATCTCCTGGCAGAGAACAAAAGTAGCCAATAAGGGTCACTTTGTCATCTACACAACAGATGGAAGACGGTTCATGATTCCCTTGACGTATCTCAAAAGTGAGATACTCACAGAGCTCTTTAGAATGGCAGAAGAAGAGTTTGGACTGTCAAGTGATGGACCTATCACATTACCATGTGATTCAATTTTCATGGAACATGCTATTTCTATTCTCCAAAGACAAGGAAATGAAGATTTAGAGAAAGCACTAATTCTGTCTTTGGTTAGCTATCACTCTTCATTGTCATTATCAGATTTAAAACAAGAGAACACCAAGCAGCAATTACTTATCTGTAGCTTCTAGATAGAAAACAAACAAATTCTTAAATTGTACATAGATCAAGTCACTAATGTCAAATGTAACCAAATATTTTATTCATAATCAAACAATTTTGCACTCGGAATCTCGTGATTATACTTGTAGTTCCCCCACCCCCTCCTTCAATATAGTTGCATACAAATCAGCTATTCCAATATCTAGCATGATGGAAGGAAAGAAGGATTAAAAATAATAATAAAAAAAGAGTACAAAATAGATGAAGTCCAATAAAATATTTCCAAAGGAAAAAAGGTCTTTACAAACTTTGGTATCTTAACTCATCAGTCTCAACAGAAGCAATTTGGATGTTTTATAAGAAGCTAATGTTCGTTGGAATCCTTCCTCACAGAAATACTTCACATGCAAGAAAACGAAGAGAGGGGGGAAGGCTGAGGGAAAAAGGAAACATCAATCTAAAAACTTCAAGATAAAATACCTTAACAAAATGAACTTTCACCATCAGTATCAGGAGTAATAAAATCCACAGAAACTTCGTCGATGAACATATTCACTGTTTTGAATTGTGACCCATTATGTTGTTTTAAAACATCAGCTTAATCATCGATCAAGTCAATGGATAGCTTTTATTGTTGTTGATCTAATTATATAGCAGTATTAATTTAATCACACTGAGATTTGTGTAAGGATTTCGTAATAGTCCAAGCATTTCAGACAGAGGAACTACCATATTCTTCTCCTTTTCAGTGTGGTAGGCTGGTAGGAGGCAAAAAAAAACCTTGAAAAGAAATTCCAGAACAATCTCTTCTAGGTACATCCCATGAGCCCCAATAAGTGTTAATATGGACATACATAGGCTAACGAAGATGCACCTTAGCCCTGTAGCCGTGAGCAACAGCATACAGTACCTAAATTACACTTGGGAAAAAATAAGAAGTAAAAACCCCACATGCCTCAATTTGATGTAATTTGTGTGGTTCTCATATAACTTCCCAATGATAATCACTTTTAAGTACTCAATTTGTCTAGTAACCACTTGACATCAATAAATCAGCCAAGTCCTAAGTGTGCTTTTGGCTTTACAACCATGGTTTACCACTTTACCAACCATAAGAAAGGAGACAATTCTACAGATTAGTAATCATCTTATCCCTTTACTCTTAAACTAGCACAAAATCTAGTGGCTTAAGAAACTAAACTGTCTAGGTTCACTATTTAAGAAGATATATCGCTTCTTGGGTTGACATGTGTGGTAGAGTTTCATGCCAACTACCTTCAAGACTTCAAAAAGATAGCTTTAGAGAAAAATATTATTTGGCATGAGAACATGCATGGTAGATTGCTTTGGCCCAGCATTCACATGGCTTTGTTATGGAACATAAGAGGCAACATAAACATCCAGCATTTGACTAGAGAAAATAAAATCTTGGACACTTGCCACAATTCCTTTGAACCCAACACAAACAAGTTCCTTATTCTAGTTCTAGCATCAAGAATATGACCATTACTAAGAAGCTCATCATAAGACCAAGGCTATCAGCAATAGCAGGAGCAGAATTTCTTGTTCACGAACAGCAATTACTAACAAAGGTCACTTCTTTGTTTACAACATGGAGGTGAAACAATAAAGGACCCTTATATCAAATGTTATAAAACATGGGAAGTGTTCAGTGAGGAACCTATCAAACTGCCTTGTGATTTTATCCAAGAAGATGTATACAAACAGAGCTTTTCAATGTGATATTCGTCAAATTATAATAAACTTGAAGTACTTCATCAATGATGAAACTCTAGAAGTTAGGCAAAAATTCCATCTTATTCCAAGAATTACCTATTTTTCCTTCGAAAAAAATAGTGTTTAATGTAAGGTTTTTATCTAGAATTCTCCTATTTTCATACAAGGGATTGTGCCAATATCTGACCTGGATATGAATGAGATAACAAAGGCCGGTACTTTAATTAATCTAATAACTATGAATAGATAGAGCTACCCAGTCATTTTGATTGCTTAATTCAATAATATTACCATA
The DNA here is from genome assembly GCF_948465745.1 of Chenopodium album. NCBI lineage: Eukaryota > Viridiplantae > Streptophyta > Magnoliopsida > Caryophyllales > Amaranthaceae > Chenopodium > Chenopodium album. The sequence continues at coordinate 70,937,646 of NC_137842.1, read as the reverse complement.
GGATATCCTGATGAGATCAGAGGGTCCAGTATGTCATACAACAACTTAGCAATTAGCATCAATAAGTCCTTCATTATCTAGTGGCTTGCAAGAGACTTAATAAGATAGCTTCTATATAATATAGGTAAAACTTTGATCAATACTCCATAATTGACAAATGTCCTTCATATGCAGGCTTCTAATAAACTTTAAATCAGACATGTCCACTAGCTTGGCAGAGCTTTCTTGAGACAACATCCACATGGTTTTGAAAGCAAGGAGGCAGTGTAAAGTGATTGACAGTAAATCCCTTTTCATTGACAAGGGTCTATAAAAGGCTAGCCACCTCCCCTGATTCTCTCAAACAAACTTAAAATCAAATCTAACACTCCAAACTTCATAGCTCTTTCCCTCTGTTTTCCAAGAGTTTAAAACATGATTAGTACTAAGAAGCTTATCAGTATGGCAAAGAAGTGGCAAAAGCTAGCAGCAGCCAGCAGAAAAAGGATTTCCTGGCTGAAATCAGAGACTGAAAAGGGTCACTTTGTCGTCTATACAATGGATGGAAGACGATTTGTGATTCCCTTAAAGTATCTTCAGAGTGAAATTCTTAGAGAGTTATTGAAAATGGCCGAAGAAGAGTTTGGAGTGACAAGTGATGGCCCGATTAGATTGCCATGCGATTCAAGATTTATGGAGTATGCTATCTCTATTCTCCAAAGATATGAAGCTACAGACTTGCAGAAAGCCCTCCTCTTATCGATGGATAGTTGTTGCTCTTCCTCATTATCATACTCCCAACAAGAGCAGACTAACCAACAATTACTAATATGTAGCTTCTAAGGAGAAAAGAATAAAAAAATTCCCGAGTTTGTATATGTTAGCATATTTATCCCTAGATTGGCTAGATAGATGTAAAATGTAACAAAAAACTGTTAATGATTATTGATTAAAAATATCTGTTTACAACATTGATTTTTGTGGTTATCCCTCGAATCCCTTCCCTCCACCCCCATCCCACAAACGAAAAAAAAAAAATTAACAACCAAGATTTTGCAAAGTACAAGCTCAAAATAAACCAGCCTAAAATATTGAAAGAGAAAGTAAGGCAAATATTTTGTCCATGTCAGTTGTCAACAGACTTGAAATACATGATACCGCAATTCATACACACATTATGCATCATTCAGCTGTGAAGCCTGTTGCATTTGAGAACGAATTCAACATGATATGAATCATAATTCCATTTTACAAACACTCAACAATAGCTTAAATAAGGTAACTATCCACAATGTTCCCTTCCACACATGCCATGTTCCATTAGACATTTTTATCCAAGATATAGACAGGCTAACAGAACCTTCAGCTCCATGTAATGGAACAAAACTGCTTCTATTGTAGCAACTCTACAAGATACCCAATATTATAGTTTATCCATTATGCATGCTGTAATTATAGAACATTTGTTTGAAAACCTGTTGATCATCCGTTCAAGAGCCTGGTATACTACCCATATAACTACTTTATAACAACCAACTGCATTTCAATTTTACCAAGACCTAGTAAGCTCTAGCTTTTCTCTCCCAATCTTTCTACATTTATATCCTCCCATACCAAGAGATCCCATATGTCAGCCTTAAGTAAAACTCCTTCTTTTATCAGAAATTGTATTCAATTTATAAAGTATCTGAAGAACTAAATTAAACTATGATCTAGAGGGTCACTAACTGCAATTTTATAAAGGTTCAAGACGGGATAGAGCAGTACACACTCTCACATTCCACCCCCGAGATGGAGGGGTTTAATTCTCATCCATTAGTATATCAGAATCCCCTCACTTCCGCCCCCCATCCAAGCATCCATAGAATAAAAGTACCTCTACTATCCCTCGAGTTTAATCCCCTCCCATGGTAGCCCAAGCCATACACATTCAACTTTCTTTCTCCTTGCCCCAAATAAAAAAAATAATAAAAAAAATAAAAAAAAAAAAAAAGGAAAAGTTCAATATTAACAACCTCATTATGTGTCGTTGACAATTAGCTTAGTCGATTAAAAACTCATTATCATCAGGTTTTACCAAAGAACTCATAGAGTCATAGCACATTCGGTCTACATCATTTGCCCATTACCTCCCTCTTTACATCCATCAAGATAATAATAGACGAGTCAATTATCCTACCTTCAACACAACATTCCAAACCCTTAATCCTGAATTTTTTATTTGTTAATTTTTTTAAAGGAAAAAAGAAATCTCCCAAGAATTTTCATCAATATTTTACCTAGCAAATTTGATATATCCCGTTCATTAGCCCGTATACATTCAGGTACACAATAAAGATATAGCCTTATGACTTATGTACGTATAGAGTCACATAAGGTAAAGGCAGCACATTTGGAACCAAATTCTGGGTTTTGATTTTGAACATAGTAGTATTTAAAGAACATTAGTCAATAGATATATTAAATTACAAATCAAACCCACATCTTGAAGCTAATCTAGGAAAAATTAAGATTAACCCAACTAATAAAGATTGTTAGACCAACAAAAGAACATAGAATTGACTAACCAAATAGAATAAAGAACAAGAATAAGTTGGCATTTTGATTTCTTTCAAAGGAAGCAAATGCGTGCCTTTAAATTAAAAGGGTTTTTCAAATTTGTAATTTTTAATACGATAAAAATATACTATATAATCAACCGCCATTGGAGTCAATAGAGGTATAATATCTAAGTTTGTCAACAAAATTAAATTAAAATAAGGAAAATGTGAGTACCTGCAGAAATTAGGTTGACCCTTGTCTAATCTATGATTGTTTAGTTTCATCAATGGCTGCTCCATGACTCCTTGATTACATCACAATTTCACAACCAACGATCTCATTAGACCAAAACTACTCTCAAAACCCAGGAAATTAATTACTGCGTAACGAAGGGAAATCGAATCAAGTAAAACTGTAAAAATGGAAAGGAAAGAGAAAATCTAAAAAATTGGCACAAGAAAATATGGGAATTGAAAAAAATTTAGATGTTTCGTTGAAACAAAAAAATTAATAAATCAATGGAATAGGAGGGAGTAGAAAATCTCATGAATTTTCACTTCTCTATATGGAGTAGAAATTTAATTATCTAGTTCTTTCTAGGTAAATAGAAATTTCTCCTAAAAAAAATTAAAAAAAAAAAAAAAAAAGGTAAATAGAAATTCCTTAAAAATATCATACACCCGAGATTTATTTTCTTATTTAATCAATAAATAAGCAAATAATATTTTACTTATTTGTTTATTGAATGAGCTTAACCGTTCCTCAAAAAAAAAAAAAAAAAAAAAAGAATGAGCTAATGACCGAGTGTATAGGCTCTCCCCGTCAAAAAAAAAAAGTGTATAGGCCTTGAATTTCGTGTGAAAATTTACTTTCCACATTTTAAACCAAACAATTATAGAAAAAATGAAATTTAAAGTAGTAAGCAATTTAATTCCCACAAATTCATATGAGTTTCTACTCTTGTATAAATCATATATTACCTTTATCTCCGTAATTATCACAAGGGCAAAAGTGTAAATTTTTCAATATAAATGGACAAAACCCTTTAAAATCGCTATTTACCCTGTGATAAACAAAACTATTCATCATGGAGTTTATGAAATACTTTGAAATTAAAAACAAGTCAAATTTTAAAAAAAAAAAATTTATTTTGGGTTTTTTTTTTTTTTTTTTTTTTTTTTTTTTTTTTTTTTTTTTTTTTTTTGTCATTCACCTAATAAGAAAAACAAATTGATTTGTAATTGAGTCATACATCTTTTTTTTTTTTTTAAGTGTCCCATTGATATTGACCTACTTTGACCATTGTTTGTGAATCATACATAAAGATAAATAATGTAATGATTGTAATCATGTAGACATTTGTGAAAATCGTGTTAATCAATAGATTTTTAATATACTCTTGTTTTAATTAATACAGTTTAGTACTTAATTCATAATCAAAGATATTATTGGTCAAAGTTTTATATCAGTATATGTGCCAAGTTTCAATGAGCCACTTCAAAAAAACAGAGGGAGTGTTGTACAATTCATGATGGTCTGATTTGTGTAAAACAAGATATCAATGAATAAAATCTTGCACTTCCAAATTTTTTGTTCATTTATCAGTAAAGGCATGATATAGTTAGTGGTGAGATTTTCATAACTTTCATAAGGAGTAATTTTCATCATTGCTATCTTAAGGGTACTCACATCCAAATCTTAATATAATCTCAATTATTTACCAATATACGTACAACTCAATTCAAAGGTTGCCAAATTTCTGCTCATAAAACAATATGTCATGTGACGGATATGTCACGTACTCATTGAATACATGTGCACCCAAAATAATAGACTCATTGTATACATACATGAAAGTTTGAGACCATGAGTTTATAGATCACTCCACCCACCTAATGGATCGAGCCCAAGGTGAACATTGCTCATAAATCATAACCAATAATTAGCTTTCGGCTTGTAACCCCCCAACACCCTAATTAAGGCCCCAATCCAACAAAGAATAACACATAAACATTAAACAATGCTAAAGTTTTAGTGACAAAGGAAAGTGGCTTCTTTCACAAAGTTCCCTGTAATTATGGATTTGCCAAATTATAAGGGAAACTTTTTCACCAACAAATATAACAAAATAAAAAAGGATGGTACCAAATTATTAAACAAATAAGAGATAATAATGTGGCAGCCAATTTTGTAGTCCTCACTATACTTTGACAACCGCCAAGGAAATACCAGGTCAACCTATATCTTTATCTCACATTCTCACCAACCTGCTTTGACTTTTCTACTCCCTCTTTATCAATAATTTATACTCTCGTATTTTTATTCCACTACTTTCTTTCCTTTTCACTCTTTTTTTTCTTATTATCCAACATTAATTACTAACGTACCTACTTATATCTCCCAAGTCATAACAGAATTCCTTTATTTAGATATATGACACATCTATTTTTAAATAAAAATAAGTCGGGATAAATTGTTTCACATTGAAAATATAAAAAACTACAATATCAGGGTGGATGATGAGAATTATTGATCCCAAAATCTCTTAAATTTAGGAGGAGGGCTTTAAGCCTTTAACCAACTTACTTATCCCTCGATCTCACTAATAATTAGAATATCAACCTATGTCATTAATTAGTACTCATATTGATCTAATGGTAAGTATTGTATGGCTATATCTCCTAATCTTGAGGCTTTGGGATCAATCCTTTTGGGGCGAGGATCCTCTTACCCTTCTTCCCTTATTATACTTCTTAAATTAGAAAGTGTACACTTAATCTTTTAGGATGCTTTATTTTTTATTTGTTTGTTGCGTTTGACTTATAGAGGCAAACCTTTTGCTGGTCAGAGAATTTACATTTCAATACTAACAAATTAAGGACTTAAGGTTAGTACTACACTATGCATGCTCCATATAAAACTTGTAGTATAAAACTTGTACTACTTTTGGACCATAAAATACATTTTTTGGAAGCATATATATATGCCCACTATACAATAAACGAAGTATTACTTTAGTAGAAGTCTTAAATTATATTTAATTTTAACTAATCTCATATCAACATAACTAAAATGCTTGATTAAATTCACACACGTATAATTCAACTTCAACAACATAAAAAATAATCAACAAATATACGGTCAATCGGTCATACGTGTACATACAGTCCAATATTATAATGAAGCAAGCTAGCTGTTCCCATTAACATTAACCGAATCATCCAGGAAACGCCAAATAATAATTAGATAATATCAACTAGGTAATTCATATAATTACAAAATAATAAAAATCTCTTAACTTTAATTATACTTGTATTATTCTCACAGTCACACCAAACCCCATTTAGAAAGAAAGAGGAAATGTTGAATAATAACTTAACTATTACACCTACTCATCAATCCACTCTTCATGCATGGCCCATTTATTCTCAATTATTTATTTTCCTACTTGTACATAATATAATGTCATATACTATATATATGTAACACTCCTCTAAAGGTTTAAAATTATAACACAACGTAAAGTTTAGCAAACAACTAACAACGCAAAAATGAGTGAAGCTAGGGAGATATACTCAGCCCCTCTAACACCTAGATCAGGCACGGCCACACCAAAATCGGGCACGGTCACACCCATGACACCACCAATATCCGCCCCGCCATCACAGTTTCATTCCCCGTCTTTATCCCGGTCACCTCTCCTTTCATTTAATGAGAACGTCGAGCCTATAAATGGTCTTAATAATAATAATAATAATGGGACTAATAAAACCCCTAAAGGGTCTAGGCCTAGGACGCCGGTCCAATTCATTAGTCCATTGGCTAGTCCACTTAGAAGGGCTATAACCCCTTTGGCTAGCCCCTTGAGGAGAGCCATAACGCCGATAGCTAGCCCGATTAGGAAGGCGATTAGCATGACTAAGCTTGATCCTCAAGATGCTTGGCTTCCTATTACGGAGTCTAGGAATGGAAATGCGTTTTATGCTGCTTTTCATACGCTTTGTTCTGGGATTGGAATTCAGGCTCTTGTTCTTCCAGTTGCTTTTACTGTCCTTGGTTGGTAAGTTATAATCCCTAATCTTCCCTACATATAGTATATACATCTATATTTGTTTTTTTCAAATTTCTTACAATATTTTGAACCGTCCAATTTTATGTGAATACGTGAATGAATTGATCCCGTTTAAACTCTCTATCTTATGTCTTAAATTCATAATAATCAGTAAGTTTATACATTTGTTTTTTACCATATAAATGTTTTAGTGTTTCAGATATTTTAAAAAAAAATTATCTTTTTTACTAGGTATAGAAATTTGAATTTTAGAGACGGATGAAAGTGTTTAATTAAATGTGGTAATTGCGTAAGAAAAAATATGCATGCATGTGATGCTTCTACCTACATAAAACATTTTTATTGGAATATAAATCCATGACAAAATTAGGTAAATTTGCTTTTTTTTCTTTTGGTATGTGATCGTTGGGCAGAATAACTTGACTTTTATTTTGTCTTCTTCAAATAATTTATTTCAAACTATGTTGACACTCTAGCTTTGGTCAAACCACCCCACTACTATTCCCACCCACCCAAAATCATAGTGAGGTCATTGCTTGTTCATACCTTTGTTAATTGTTATTGTACGAAATTACTCCTTCTGTTTCATTTTACTTACACTTAAATATATTGGTATGTAATTGTTTGACTTGCTTGTTTCGACTTCTAAATCTAATTTAAACTTGGTGGGTGCAGGACATGGGGAATCATCTGTTTAACATTAGCCTTCCTATGGCAACTTTACACCCTCTATCTACTAGTACAACTCCACGAATCAACGGAGACGGGTGTTCGTTACAGTCGTTACTTCACGCTATGTATTGCAGCTTTTGGTACGTAACTAACCAAGAACGAACAACCTTGCTTGAACTTATACGTGATCAATGTAATAAAAATTTAAATCAAATTAAAGATAATGTGACTAATGTTATCTTAATTGGAATTGGTTGACAGGTGAAAAAGCAGGCAAGCTAATGGCAATGTTCCCATACATGTACTTATCAGCTGGCACGTGCGTGCTTCTGATTAGTATAGCGGGGTCCACGTGCAAAATATTCTTCCAAATAGTTTGTGGCCAAGATTGTACGGCTAAGCCCTTAACCTTAACGGAGTGGTACTTGGTGTTCACTTGTGCTGCCGTGGTGTTGTCTCAACTACCAAACATGAACTCCATTGCCGGTGTTTCTTTGATTGGCGCCATCACCGCCGTGGCTTACATCACCATAATATGGGCCGTGTCCGTCGCTAAGCATGCTCTACCCGGAGTATCCTATGAGCCGGTCCGATCTGCTTCCACTATTAAGAATGTGTTTAGTGTCCTTAATGCACTTGGGATTATTGCTTTCGCTTTTAGAGGCCACAATCTCATACTCGAAATTCAGGTAATAATTTATCATGTTAACAATGTACTTATTATTTACATATGTTTGATTTCTAAATTATTTACATCATTTAAAGGTGTAACGCGTACACATTTTAGAACACTAGTAGTAGTGTAGCAGATATAAGGTGGTTAATGAAACAAATATATATCAACTCAATTATTTACCCTAATCGAAGATATTATTGTTATGAGCAAGTTGCCAAGTAGCTAAGCAAGGTGCATGTTTATAATGAAACTCTATCTCTAAATGGACCGTCCTGTTTCAATTTATGACTTTGACCTATTCTTAAGCCAATTTAGAAAATCAATCAATATAATAGAATTAAATGCCATTTGAAATATAGGAAAAATCTTTAGTAGGTTGTTGGTGTGGTGGCTTGGTTGGTACCCCTTTGTGGGCTACTTTGTGTTTAAAAATTGACATAAAATTTGACTTTTAGTGTGTTACACTACTACAGTGGTTTGGTGAGCGTATGAAATGGAGAAAAGTAGTCTTCAAAAGAGTCTTTATTTTGTCATTTTTCATTGCTAGTCGCATCATTTTTTTTTTAACATTAAATCTTCAATTCATTGTTTCTTGGTAGGTGTCTTTCAATTGTTCAAAGTCGGTTTTATGGGCTAATTCAAATGATGTTATCGTGTATTACATCATGTTGTTAGTGTATCAACGTCTATATGTTATTAGTTTTTGCTTACTTTATGTCACATTGTGTTAGTTAATTAGATTCTTAAGAGTCTTAGACTCAATTTACTTTAACAATCTAGCTTAATCCATGTCTTTATCAATCTCTTTAATAGAACGACACGTAAAACAAAAATAAATAAAGACAAGTTGGTAGGCGGCTCTAATTTTATGTAAAAGTAAATAAAACTAACTGAATATGATATACGGGTACAAATTAGATCATGGACACATGTGCACGATGTAAGTTTAAGTTTAACTTAATGTCTAAAGTATGAAACATGACTAATAGTATGAATGATTCAATTGCTATCATTTCAGGCAACAATGCCTTCAAGCGAGAAACACCCATCAAGGGTACCAATGTGGAAGGGTGTCCAATCAGCTTATGTTCTAATTGCAATGTGCTTGTATCCTCTTGCAATTGGGGGATTTTGGGCTTATGGAAACAAGGTAATTACTAATATTTCTATTAAAAAAAATAATTATGTTATTATAGTTAATATGTTTTCGTGTTATGATTGATAAAAATGTACTAATATTTGTTATAATTGTATTGTATGTAGATACCACAAGATGGAGGCATGCTAACAGCCTTGTATCAATTCCATGGACGTGACACATCCCAATTCATCCTAGGCCTAACAAGTTTATTCGTGATTGTTAACGCCCTAAGTTCGTTCCAAATCTATGGTATGCCAATGTTTGATGACATTGAGTCCAAGTACACAATGAGAAAAAAGAAGCCATGTCCGTGGTGGCTACGAGCCATATTCCGAGCACTATGTGGGTTCCTATGCTTCTTCTTCGCGGTTGCATTCCCCTTCGTTGCAAGCTTTGCTGGACTTATTGGAGGGATTGCCTTGCCCTTAACCTTAGCCTACCCTTGTTTTATTTGGATCGTTTTGAAAAAGCCTAAAGCTTATGGTCCAATGTGGTGTCTAAATTGGGGATTAGGGGTCTTAGGGATGGTACTTAGTGTATTAATGATTGCTGCTGGTATTTACGTTGTTATTGCTAATGGGGTTGAATTTCATTTTTTCAAGCCTCACTAATATAATTAACAAAAATATAACGTAACGCATACGAAGTATGTAATAATAAGTAATAATAAGGTTGTGTATGTATAATATAAAGTATTTTTTGTAGGTTGGGGTTAGGTGGAAAAAAAAGGTTGCAAATGGTAAAATGATGACAAGTTTGTAACGATGTGGATTACGTTTAATGTTTCTAGCTAACATGTGAAGTGAATCAACGTGTTCCTTTACATGATGAGTGATAATTAAGTTTCATTTTAGGATGTATAATTAGTGTTTGTAATTTCAAGGTTGATATTAATTTCAATTTATTAATTATTTGGAGAAATTATTGTGGACTACTTTACCATTGATTGACTCTTTGCACAAATACCTTAATTCTTTTAAAACACTTGCTTGTTTTGAGTTTTGACCTGATGACCTCTTCCTTACCTTGTTTGTGAAAAATATTTCTATCGATTTGTACTGTACTGTCACGGCTCCACGGCATAGTTCGCATGATTTTTCCGCCATCAGACATGCATGTTCGTTAAAGCAACAAATTATTCTAGCGTAGAGCCTGACAAAAACTCGTTTTACTAAATATTTTGAAGAGTTTCTTTTATGATAAATTTTCTAAATATTGCACAACTCTTAGGAATCGTGTTAACAATTTTCGCTCCAAAGAGATCGAAATAGTTCCATCCACACGTAGCAACGTTACAAGACATGCAAAAATTGTTGTTTCATTATTCCAACACCAATTTTCACCCTTAATTAGTTACTGTAATTCAATAATGACTCTTCAACCTAATTTCGAATTTGTGTAGCAAATTCATGATACACTATAATGAAATGATGAAGACATTTAACTGATAATATACATTTAGGGAGCTATGATGTTAATTTGTTTTCTATGGGTTGTACGGAGTATCATCTAAAACATGCTACTAATTGTTTTACTGCCAATCAGACAAACATAGAGATCATAATTAATTATGCTAATAAGTTTTTGTAACCGCCTATAATTCTTCTCTTGTATCCTTTCTACATTACATATATATACACCATGTACATAAAAACGTATCAATAATCTTATTGCACTGCCTCAGGTCCAAAACTCGCGAAATGGTTATGTATGTTCCAATCTTATACTTATCAGGAGGAACATGTACAATGCTTGTTATCACTGGTGGTTCAACATTGAAACTCTTGTACGAATTGATTTGTTCCGAAAGCTCTAATTGTCCAAAAATTTTAAGCACAAATGAATGGTTCTTAATATTTGTTTGTTTGGCATTTTTACTAGCGCAACACCCTAACTTAAAGGAACTATTGCTTCCATAGTACTAATCTCCCTTCTATGGATTATATCCATTGCCAAAGGCAGAGTTGAAAACGTGTCATATAATCCCATATTTGAAGAATTGGAAGATAATTTGAGTGTATTTTTAAGCACTTTTTTTTGCAATGGAGATGATTGCTCTTTCGTTTCGAGGTCATAACCTTGTCCTTGAGATTCAGGTAGATATAACAAGCTCTTAATCTTACTTATTTACATCTCATAATCTTACTAGACATTAGTTTTATGCAGGGGACATTGCCTACAAACTCGAAAATTCCACCTCATATAACAACGTGGAAAGCAGTAAAAAATCTCTTATTGTATGATGTTTTTGTGTGTCTTCCCACTAGCCATTGTTGGATATTGGGCTTATGGAAACAAGATAACAAGGACAGGGATCACATACACACTGGGAGCATTTCACAAAGATAGCGCGTCAACAACAATGCTAGGATTGATTCTAGTGTTTGTATTAGCACACCAGCTATGCGCGTACCAAATATATGCCATGGCAAGCTTTGACAACATAGAGTTTCGATATATCCTAGCGAAGAACAGGCCATGTCCCTCTTGGCTCCGGAGTGCATTTAGGTTTTTATATTGTTTCGCCGGGAACTTGTCTTTAGCAATAACATTCCCCTTCTTACCAAGCCTAGGATCGATTGTAGGAGCAATTGGCCTGCTTGTAACATTTTCTTACCCTTGTTTCATGAATGTTTGTATTAAGAAACCCAAGGTTTGGGGGCCTATGTTTTTGCTTAATTTGGGACTTGGTTGTTTAGGTGTAGTGTTGAGTAACTTATACGGAGTACTTCATTATTGTAGCAATATGGGAAATTTCTAGGGAAGGCCTAACTGCCAATTTTTTCAATGTAAAATGGTAAAACATTATTGTAACAGAAATTCTAGTAATTACAAAGGACCTGTTCACTTCAACGTAATATCAGTTCAATTTTTAGCTCCAATCAGTTCACTTCAATTCAGCTCACTTCAGTAAATGAACAGGCCCTAACTAATATTCCTTTTTTTTTTGCTGTTTAGAGAGACTCAAGGACAGTTAGGCAGGTGATGAGAGTCGATCCACAGGATCTCTAACAATCAGAAAGGAAACTCTAATTACTTAACTTATCCTTCACTCTCCCATTTGATATGTGGTTGTAGTAGTGTACTAGTGTTAAAAAAAATTGAAGTTGTCCATTAGTGCGTCATTTGAACAGAAGTTTAGAGTTTTGGTTTCCACTAAACTTCTGTTCATAAAACCTGGTCTTTTCATCTATTTATGGAAACCCCTTTTTTTTAGCAATAACACAATACCTCCATTTTGTACTCCGTATATTTGTTTGAGATAGGCGTCCTTAATACATACAAGTACATCTCTATGTTACTATTGTGTGAGAATGTGACATCATAAAATAAATAGAAGGCTCTAGTTTCCATTTTTATATATGTAACACATGTGAATTAGAATTAATGAGTCAATTGATTTTGACAGCTAATTATAAGCTAGCTAAGTATTTACTTCTATAAATACATTCATTTGGTATGCAAAACAAAGGAAACTAAATCAAACATATTAGCAAAAAAAAATGAGTACTAGTAATAGAATTATTCCAATTCATAGATTGGAAGAATTCCAAAATAATGGTGATTTCAATTCCGAAAACAACAATTTATCAATGGAATTTGAAGAGGATAGTAATCCAATTGAGGCATGGCTTCCTATCACAGAATCGAGGAATGGTAACATATGGTCGTGTGTGTTCCATTTAGTATCATCAGGACTTGGAATGCAAGCTCTTATGCTCCCCGTTGCTTTTGCTACTCTTGGATGGTATGATTTATTTCCCCTTCTCATAAGTTTGTCATCGTCTAGAATTTATTGTCACGTTTGTAGACTAATTTAAAGTAACTGTGAATATCACAACTAATTTGATACGTATACATGCAATTAATTTATTTTCCCATTTCACTAATTTGTTGCTTAATTAATTGTGAACCATAAACACATTATTCATTTTTTCTTACAAAGAAATACTCCTTAGAGCACCCACAATGGGGTATATGATCCTCATCCTTTTTATGTTTTTTGTGAAGTTAGAGGATGAGGATTGTTGTAGAACCTTTTAAGAGGATCCTCAATTAAAGAGGATGATGGTGGATCCTCTATAGATGGAGGATGAAGGTGCATTGGCTCAAGAGCCAAGTTTTGGGTGGAATTGTGGGGTGGGTGACACGTGAGGAGAGATAAGGGATTTTTTTTTTATAAAAAAAAACATAAACATGCACCTATAATTATTTGACACTTGGCAATGCTATTTTTGTAAAAAGTAGGAGAGAAAAGAGGAGGATGAGAAAGAGGATCTTTAATTGATGTGGGGAAAATAGAAGATGAAAAATAGTTAAAAGGATGAAGTTAGTGGAAAGTTGGGTATATGAAAGAGAAAATAAGGTGTCAAAACAAGAAGAAAAGATAGAGTATATTAGAGGATGAGGATTGGGATGTTATTGCCCATGCTCTTAGTCCTTAACAATGTACGGAGTATTATGCTTGTACAACCGTACTACGGAATAGAAGCAATTTCATTGGTCATTTACTCTTTTTATTTTTTTTTCTTTTTTTCTTTTTTTTATTTGTAGATCTAAATGAGTACTTCGTAAAAAAAAAGAAAAGAAATACGTAACATTTGTTGTACTATACGTCTGTACTACTCTCTCTATATACTATTATATTGGTATTTGTAATACTGTATGTATTATATATTGCTCCGTATAAAAAATTGTTCAACTAAGTTCTCATACGTTGAAATTCAGTTCAGTTCAGCTCCTAATTTCCTTCTCTTATAAAATATTCATTTCAGTTCAGTTCAGCTCTTAATTTCCTTCTCTTATAAAATATTCATTTCAGTTTAGTTTAGTTTAGTTTAGGGCCTGTTCCGATTGACTGAACTCAGCTGAACTGAACTGAACTGAACTGAGCTGAACTGAACTGAACTGAACTTATTAATTAGTGATTTTTAACTACGAATTAGTGATCTTTGATTATTTATTACTATACATATGTGTATATACAAATGTACATATTATTAATAATAATATTATTGTTATTATTATTATTATTATTATTAATTATTATTATTATTATTATTATTATTATTATTATTATTATTATTTATTGATTATTATTATTATTATTATTATTATTATTATTATTATTATTATTATTATTATTATTATTATTATTATTATTATTGTTATTGTTATTATTATTATTATTTATTGATGATTATTATTATTATTTATTACTTATTTATTATTATTATTATTGTTATTATTATTATTATTATTATTGTTGTTGTTGTTGTTGTTGTTGTTGTTGTTGTTGTTGTTGTTGTTGTTGTTGTTGTTGTTGTCGTCGTCGTTGTAATAAGAGCTTAAAAGAATGAAATTTGGCTTTATATCATTAGCAATATCATTAGACGTAAATTAAGAGCTAATCTGAACTGAACTGAACTGAATTGAATTTCAACGGAAGAGAACATGCCCTTAGTTTAGCTGAGTTCAATCAATGAGAACAAGCCCTAATTAATTCTTCTAATAATGCAACTTAACACTTGTTGTCTTCTGACTCATAATTCCATAATTAAAAATTCAAAGCACATTGTTTTCTATTTTTGTACTCCAAATAATGACTACCGACGTATCAAAGAAATCATGACTTAATAAGTCCTAGCGTCACCATGGTTACATCATTCAAATCATCATCATCACCAGAAGGCCAGGTTCCAAGAATAAAGAAATTATTACTTATTTGTTAGGTTCTATTTTACTTGACTTATTTCATCTACCACACTTATCAACACGTAATTCCAACATTAATGTCTTAAAATCTTGATGAGTAAAAATTAGATATTGGTATACTATTTACTTAGATATTTTTTTAAAAAAAAGTGATGCTAAAGTTATGTTTTATCTTATATATAAATCACAAAAGACAGTTAAATAAGTGAAAGTGAATAGTGCAAAAGTCACAATAATTAAAGTATAAAACGGCAAAGAAAATATAAATTAATAAAAAGAAAAATGAACAAAATTGATGCTAAAATTTCCCACCACATACTTTCATCGAATCAAGTTGGCATTTTT
The DNA here is from genome assembly GCF_948465745.1 of Chenopodium album. Taxonomy (NCBI): domain Eukaryota; kingdom Viridiplantae; phylum Streptophyta; class Magnoliopsida; order Caryophyllales; family Amaranthaceae; genus Chenopodium; species Chenopodium album. The sequence goes on along the minus strand of NC_137842.1, from coordinate 70,922,505 downwards.
AGTTTGTCACTATTAATAGAACAAGATATCCTAAAATGACATTAATTAATAGTATCAAGCTATCAACTAGAAAATTTAATTACCACTTTCATTTATTTATTTATTTATTTATTCTACTTTAAGATATGATTTTAAGAGTGTATATATATTAAGAGAATATAATGATTTTTTTAGAGAATATGATAGGTTTTTTTTTTTTTTTTTTTTTTTTTCAATTCATTCATTTCAAAACACACTTAAAATTAGTCAAATTTTATGAGTATGAAAGAGAATAATTATTTATAGTGGACGAGATTGGCAAGCCCCATGAATAAATGAGAATATGGCCCTTTATTAAAAGGATGGACGGACCATGTAAATTCGTCTACTATCAACAAGTTTTGGTTTAGTGAAAAGGTTTACATTTCACGACCATGAAAGTGTGAAATCAAAACTTAAGTCGTGTTGACTTATAAAAAGCTTAAACCTTTTTACTAATAAAAAAATATAAAAATAATAATAATAATATATTTATTTATTTATTTATTTTAAAAAAAGGGGACAATGTAGGTCCGTCAAATATTGGTTATTAGTCTATCAGCAACCTTATATTTCGGCATACTACCATAAATCCATTATATAAAGCAACCATGCCAACCAAGAAAGAAGATATAAAAAAAAAAAAAAATAGGAAGAATTTTCCTCTAAAATAAACAAATACTAGTAAAATATTAAGAAAAAACAATGGAAATTCCAAAATGGCATACAACATTAGAGCAACTAATGCAAGAAGAAATAGAAAGAGATAGACAAAGTGTAAAGTCGTCGTCAAGGTCAATAGATATTTTTCCTATCTCCATAATTAATTATGAGAGTAGTAGTAGGAGCATTAGGATTAATCCCGTGGAAGACGACGACGAACTCGATTTCGATGATCATAATAGGTTACATGACAACATAGTTTTCGTGTCGGGAAGAAAGGAATTGGTAGGAGAAGTAAGTAAAAATCCGGAAGCAGAAGCATGGCTTCCTATAACAGAATCAAGAAATGGAAATTTGTGTTTTTGCATCTTTCATTTGCTTTCTTCTGGCCTTGGACTTCAGTCTCTTGCTCTTCCTGTGGCTTTTACTACTCTTGGATGGTAATTACTAACTTTATATACTTCATTTTCTTTTTCTTTACCAAAATTACGAGTATGAAAAATATTTGTCTGAAATAAGTCGAAATAAGTTGAGCATAAGCATAGCATAACATTGTACTCAATTACTCATATATAGTTGGTTGTGTTTTTGCATCATTGCATGTTACACAAATTATGGCTTGAAATGGGCATGCAATTTGATGGTATATGGTGTGTACCATCACCTAATTAGATCCGTCCTAACATAATAATTACTACCTTTGTTTTATAGTATTTGTAACGGATAGACATTTTTTACTCACACTTTATATCAAATCGTTAAAATAATATAAAATAGAGGTATTATTTTTTTTAAAAAAATAATAGAGGAATAATCGTCTCTTGGAATTGTTTCTACTGGGTTAGATACGAGTCTTTTCGTTTGCTTTACACTTTTTCATTGAAATATTAGTTATTTGATGGTTAGTGGCTGATTAAATATATTCCTAAAGTTTAAGCATTAGAAACATCCCTAACTTTACTTTTAATTTAAGTCTATTATTATGGGTATGGAATTTTGATCGATTAAACATTGAAAAACAAATTAAGCTTTTTGACACATTCAATTTCAGAGATACTATTTATAAATGCGTAAACAGTACAAGTTCATGGTATTTGGAATTTGGTTTCCTGTTTGACAAGAGCAGAGAAATCCTCGCCTGTTACCGTGTTACGATCTATTGAGTTATAACTTGCCTTTGGTTTACATTAATATTTGACCCAAAGTCAACCATAGTTTCCTCAATAGAATTACATGCACTTTTACCAGCGACCAAATTTATTGATCCATGCACATATTTCTACGGTTCTACCCTTACCAAATTAATGCAATGAAGTCATCCAATGAGTATGTCACATGAAAAAACCAAATGCCTGTAAATAAAAAATTTATATATCCAGGCAGTCAAAGTAAACGTAAGCGTAATTAATAGAGTATCTAAATCGATCATGGGTTTCAACCAATAATTTAAGATTTTGGTTGAAATAATCCTTTAATATGGTATCGGAGCAAGTGTGACACAAGATCAATAGTTCGAATCTTATAAGAGAAATTATTTTTTTTGACAATTTTTTCTAAATTAATTTGTCTTCAGGGCTTGGGGAATCACATGGTTGTCAATTGCATTCATATGGCAACTTTACACCATATGGCTTCTTACCCAACTGCATGAATCCCCCTCCGGCTTTCGCTATAGCCGATACCTCCAATTGGCTATGGCCGCATTTGGTTAGTCCATTCCTCATTTCCCCGTTTTCATATTCCCTCCGTCTTTAAATAATATACCACATTTCTATTTTATATCGTAATAGTATAAAGTAATAGTTGATATGATGGAGAGTAATTTATAACTAAATTTTGTTTTTATTATTTTGTATGTGAATGAAGGTCCTAAGCTGGGGAAATTGCTAGCTCTATTACCAGTAATGTACCTGTCAGGAGGAACATGTGTAACACTTCTTATAACTGGTGGTGGCACAATGCAACATTTATATCATATATTATGTGAAAATGACAATATTTGTCATGCAAAATCACTAACTACTGTAGAATGGTACATGGTATTCATATGTTTGGCCATTGTTATAGCCCAACTTCCTAACTTGAACTCAGTGGCTTGGGTGTCACTAGTTAGCGCGATTTCAGCTGTAGTTTACTGCACTATTATCTGGATTATGTCTATCAGCAATGGTAGACCTTCAGGAACAAAATACAGCCTTTCTGCAAGGGGTTCGGAATCGGAAATGAAATCATTTACAAATGTTCTCTCTGCTCTTGGGATTATTGCCTTTTCTTTCAGAGGTCATAATCTTGTGCTTGAGATACAGGTATGAATTGTGAGCAATATGTCCTGGTTTTTATGTTTCAATAATATTAATGTTACAGTTTCTTAGACTCACTACTTCATTAGTCATGTGTCCTTAAATAATAGGACACGTATTTCTATTAAAATATATATATATATATATACTTTACAAGTCCGTATTATACTTATTATCTATCTAACTTCCATTAAGTCAATATGCATACTTTATATTACTCCGTACTTCCACTATAATAAACTCACGATGAAGTTTACAAATTAATGTAACGATTGTGATGTTTCAGGGAACACTTCCACCAAGTTTAAAAGATCCAACCCACAAAATAATGTGGAAAGGAGTGAAAATAACATATGCATTGATAGCATTGTGTCTTTTTCCCTTAGCAATTGGTGGATATTGGGCATATGGAACCTTGGTAATTAACTATGCACTTGTTAACTTTACTAAAAATTTAAATTTTCTCAAAAAAAAGAAAAAAAACAATGTTTTAATAGCATATTTGTATTTCAGATGCCAAATACAGGGATGTTGAAAGCATTTGCACAATTTCATGGAAATCACAGCTCAAGGTTGAAGCTAGCCATAATATACTTCTTCCTCATCATAAACAGCTTGTGTTCATTTCAAGTTTACGCGATGCCAGTTTTTGACAACTTTGAGTTACGCTATGTGAGCATACAGAAAAAGCCCTGCACCTGGTGGATAAGAGCAGGGTTAAGGGTATTTTTCGGAGGGCTGGTTTTTTTCATAGCAGTTGCTGTTCCTTTCTTGCCCGTCCTAGCACCACTAATCGGAGGGATTGCACTGCCAGTTACCTTTGCCTACCCGTGTTTCATGTGGATTATTATCAAGAAACCAAGTAAATTCAGCACAATGTGGTTTCTTAACTTGGTTCTAGGCAGTTTAGGCATTCTGTTAAGCGTATTATTAATCGTTGCAGCTATATATAATCTTGTAACCAAGGGCCTTTCTGCCAATTTTTTCCATCCTAAACCATAATAGTCAAAGAGAAATTGTAACATACATTTAACTTTGATTAAAATTTTCTATCAAAATCTTTTCATAGTTGAATGATGTAGTACTGTATTATATAGAACTTAGTACTGAAAGTATTATAAACAAGAAAGATCTAGGAACTTGAAGCATTGTATCCTCCTTTCAAGGTCATTTTTACATACCCAGTATGTCCTGTATTCTCAATCTCAAGGCCACACCAAATCAGCAGCAGGCACATGGGTTAACTTAATACGCTGCAGACTCGCCAAACCGACCATTCAAGCTTAACTTTGGTCGATGGACCGACATTTTAGCAGATTCATCCCCTCTCACAAAACATCAGGCAAACAATGCAAAAAAATATTCACTACTTGGATTTTGCACAAAAATAAATGCAGAAATTTTAATTACTTAATTTGTAAGATCAAGTGCCAAGCTAAGTAGTTTAACTTGTCATCAGGTGATCCTCTTCTTCTATAAAAGGCCAACCAATTACAAAGTATAATCACCAACAAAAAAAATTACATTCATCTCAAAAGGAAAAATCCCAAGTATAATCTCTATTACAACTACATAATAAGCTTAGAATAATTTTGTTTCGGGTTTATTATTACCAACCAGCAGTATGTCAGACCAATTTGAAAATGAGACCACTGAGGTCAATGCTAAGGATCGCGGTCTCTTTGATTGCTTTAAAAAGAAGGAAGAGAACCCAAAAGAGAAGGTAGACAAGGCAGAGGAAGAAAAGGTCTATCTAAACAGTAGCAGCTCTAGCTCGGTAAGAACTTTACTATGTTGGAAATAAATTTTCATTATGCAAAGATTCATTTTAACAGAATGATCTAACTGTTCTTATTTGTAACATGGAATCTTATAGTCGGAGGAAGAAGTGGAGGAAGATGGAGTGAAAATAAAGAGGAAGAAGAAGAAGAAGGGCCTAACAGACAAGATCAAGGAAAAGCTACCAGGTCACAAAGATGAAGCTGCTGCCATTCCAGTAAGTGATTACGATAACCATCATCAGCCTACAACTGTAACTGCAGAGGCAACACACCCGGAGGAAAAGAAGGGTTTTCTTGAAATGATCAAAGAGAAGTTGCCGGGGCATCACAAGGATGACGCTGTTGCAGCTGCACCAGCTTCTGCGGCTCCTCAACCTCCAGTTGTGGCTCACTGTGGGTCTGATGGGCAATGTGGGGGGTCACATGAAGCCCAGGAGAAGAAAGGATTCTTAGAGAAGATCAAAGATAAGCTTCCCGGTGGACATAAGGATAGCGAAGAAGTCAAGAAAGACCATTAGTTGATCATCCTCTTGGTACTTTGCTGGTACTAATGTATTATTGTTATGTCCTAGTGTCAGTTAAGTGTTAAGCTTTAGTATTCTGCAATTTCAATATTATCCCAGCTTTGTGTAATTTGGTTTCACTGTTTTATATCGTTAGGTCTTTCTTTTGAATTCCAGCTTCAGCCATTGTATTTTCCCCTTGCAAACCCTGTATTCTCTGAGTTTTTCAATGCTTGAGATTATGATTTTACTTATTTCCATTTTCTAAGGTGTGTATAAAATTTGGCAAAAACTCTCACATCAAACATCAAATAACCTGATGCACCGTGTTGTATCTTTAAGAATCAGATATGAGTGGACTCTTAGACACTTATTTTGGACCAAAAACATACGTAGTAATGTAGTATGATGCACTTCATATTATGAAATGTTCTAAAACATGCAGAACGCAATTTTGCCAACAACACAAAATTTGGAGGTTCTGATGCTAGAATTTCCATGTCCATAAGAGAAACTTGGGGAAGAGGCGGTCTACCAGGTCCTGTAGTAACCAAACCTAAATAAACTCCTAGGAAAACATTTAACCACTTAAAGGTACTACAACAAATTTGATTGAAGAAAAGGAATTCCCACCTTAGTAATAGTAGCAGAATCTGAATAATTTAGCTCATTTAAAAATAGACCGGTTTGTTGAGCTTTGAAATTATGTAGCAACCATTGGATTCCAAAAGCAGGTCTCTGAGGCTCTGGAACAAAACAGAATGAGATTGAAGACGAGTCTGATCGTTCAAATCCATGGTTTCCTCCAAAACCTTATAAACAAAGCAATTGTTCAGCCAGTATGGACTGCATGACTGCTACTCAAATCTTTTTTCTTAGGAGGGGCAACAACCTGATGTTCCCTTTCTATACTTTGAGAGTGGCAGATCTGGACACGGCTAGGACAGGCCGTGGCCAACTTATCAGTCCCATTTTGGCCTGGGGCATCAGTCATCAAGCCTGGCTGCCATTGAGCCAACCCAAACCCGAAAAAATGAACTGGCCAAATCAGGTAGAAAACAAAACCAGCCAAAAAATTCTGCTCAAATAAGGCCAGGCCATACTGAAAACTCTACTTGCATAAGAAGTATACTGATGCTCATCTACAAAAAGATGCAACTAAAAAATCTCAAGGATCCAATGATCCAAATACTCAATCCAATAACATATGCTTTCAGCAATGTCATATAATTCCTTGAAAACAAAGCTTTGTTTAAGTACAATCCCAAAACCAACAACAAAAAAAAGTTAGTATATACTTTCTCTTCCTAAGCTACAAACCAAATGATCAGCAAACTTTGAGCTTAGTTAATCATATAAATGATGGCTTTTGCCAACATTAAATCTAGTCTTAATTCCTGATCTGCTGTTAATGTTTTCATAACTATAGGCTCGAACTAACATTCACTCATCGAAAACACAGGAATGTAACAGATTCTTGGGTTTGCCAAGACGGGTGCTATCTAACGTGACAGGGCATCTGATATGCTTATAGAACTTGGACTTAACCAGTCTCCCTAGAATGTAAGCCCTTGATCGCAGAGTAAATGTTAAATTCAACCCGACATTCACTTTTTTGTCATGCAAGTTGTTACCTTTCATTGCATCGGATACAACTGACATTCCGCCATAGAGAGGGATCTGATGTCCATGCACAACTGTAGTTATGTTGGAATGACTCTTCCTTTTCTGGTAGAACTTCTTCATCTAAAAAATTCATATTCAGTTTAGCATCAATTCAACAACTAAACAAAAGCAAGTCAAGAATACCTCCCACAACATCAATCCGAAATTAAATTAATCACAAAAGTATATTGTTCCAAGGAAATCAACATAGATGTATCACCATTAGGCCTTCTTAAATTTTTTCCTTGGGAAGTATACTAAAATTTTATCAATACTCAATTTCCCATTTACAAGGGCATACACTATAAAAATGATAGTATTACCTCGAAACACATAAATATAGACTCAATCTTCAAGGTTTGTCTAAGAATATGAAGGATGTTCACATGTATATTATTTAATACATCCTCATCAAAAATCAGCCTTCCTTAGCTGTGAAACTTAAGTTACAACTATGGACGATTTTACAGTAGTCGTTTGAAAAATGACTATCGTATTATAAACTTTATAATCATGAAAACATTATGGTAGTCATATTTCAAATGACTACTGTAAAATTTTCATACAACTATGGAAACAAAACCGGTGCAATTTCGAAATTTTTTTACACTACTGAAGAAGTCCAAGGTCACAGTCTCACAGCTAATAGTGAAGAAGCTTGCTTCAAAATTGAAGAAACATGCAACCATACCCAATTACTCATAACTAAGCCATCACATTAAACATGACATTGACATATATCTATACAACACAAGGCCCTAGTATTTGTCACGTATACCTATACAATTAGACTATTAAATTGCAATTAATTCCTTAACCCTATGGATCACAAAAGTCAAACAATAAGCCAACAAGCATATTTAGGAAATAATGCTTATGCATAGGGCAACTAATCAATACATTCAAACATGTGATAAAGATACTAGAATACTTGGTATGTTCATAACAACGCAATGGCTAATATGTTAGTCACCTAACGAGTACCCGTGAATGAGGACAAATACCTGACCAGAAGCAACTTTGAGTTGATAGTAGTAGAGTTCAAAAGGGGTGGAAGTGACGTGGACTCCAAAAAATGTGGCGGGATTCTTGTAAGAAATCCTGACCGTCGAATTAAGAGACAGCATATCTGTCGGAACTCCTGTGCCGTCCATTCCTGCTTGTATTGTGTAATCCAGGAACACCATGTTCTACATTATTTCAAACAGAATTAATAAATAATTCATTAGTCTTCAAATTTTGAGTATTTTACCAAAAAAACATTCTTTCAAAAAATGATTTTTAAAAAATGTTTCCGTTTAATCCATGACATGAGCATGTGGGAAAAAGAGTCAAACCCATGAGGTCATGTGGTGGGCCTAATAAGTGCGAGTTCTCATAGGACGAGACACCGAGTTAACTCAGTGAACTCGAACCTAAAAAAAAGAACTCGGTTGTTATATTCTGACTAAAACAAATTAAAAGAGCCCAACTTTAAACGAAAGTGATCAGTGTCCTGCAACTGGTGGGTGCTAGTGTGCTACTACGTCTGTAACCTCCTTTAAAGCTATGAAATTATATGCGGAAATGACTAGTTTAACCCTCAATAATCCTTCCAAACAAAATCATCACAATAGCTCACGAGTTGACTCAGTGAGTCTCACATGTTTGACTTAGTCAACCCCCTCGTCATACTAACCAAAAAATATGGAAAAAAAAAAAAAAGAAAATTAATTCAAATTCCCAAGGTTTCACTTTTCAGAACTACCCATGCTCCTACGATAGACTTTAGGTATCTTGCCAATGTCACATTTAATTCATCCATTTTTGCAGTAGTTCCATTTCATATTATAACTTCCGCAACAAAGGAATATTTGGTAGTTGATAGTCTTGATACATTTTTATTTATTTCGCTATGTATGAAAATTTTAATTGATACATTTTATAATGAAATGTGATTTTATTAGAATCATTTCACACGTACTCACTGATTTTTTATAAAAAGATACAATAATTTACGTGTGATTCATTAAATCAAAACCAAAAAGAGAAATATTCAACTAAATAATGAGAAGTACATTCAATATGTACAAGACCCATTGTAATTTGCAAATTAAAATAACTTATTAGAACCCAAACATTAGGTTAATGAAACCACCGAGTTGACTCAGTGAGTCATCCGAGTCAAAATCAAGAAAACAGGGGATATGCAGAAACAGAGGAAACTTAGAAAGAAAGACTGACCTTGACGAGAATATGAGGGTGAAAAGACTTAGCAGCCCCCCAAAGAATCAAAGAAAACACACTAAACAACCCAATAAACGAAACCATAAAACACCCCACATAAAACCTCCAACTGGGCCCACCATCCTCCTCATCTTCCTCCTCCTCACAATCTCTCTCCTCATCGCCGGCGCCGCCGTAATCCAACCGGAGTCCGCCGTAAATCCGGCGCCACCCACTTCCGGCACGGCGGTGATAATGCTGTTTAAGGGAAGTAGAAGAGAACAGTCTAGAAGTAGAAGATTCTCGAGAATGGTGAATTGGAGAACAATGGTAGTTTCTTGTAGGAGAAGTAGGTGGGCTTAGTGTTGCGTAAGATAGTTTGTCGAGGTCTTGTTGTGAATAAGATGGACTTTCAACGTAGTAGACTGCTCTTCTTGAGGGTGATCTTGGTGGGCTTACTGTTGCCATGCTTGTTACATCTGAATCTGTTTTCGCATGCATTTTTTTAGAAATTATTTGGTGGGTTTTTGTTTGATAATTGTTGAAGATGATGCAAGAATGAAGGAAAATGGAAGAGAGGATTATAAATGTAAGAGAGAGAAGTGTGTTTTAAGTGTTCCTAGATATAGGATGGTATTTGGGGGAACGATTATGGATGGTTTAATGCCTCTGCTACAATCTGCTTTTTATGTTATTATTTTTATTATTATATTATTAATTACTCGTATTATTTTACCCCTCTGTCTCAAATTACTTGCTTTTTACTTGTTTATGATTTTATGCAAGTAAAATGAGTAAATGAAAAAAATGAGCAAGAGAGTTTGGAACTTAACTCGAGAAAAATAAAAAGGTTTCTATAAATGTAGATAGGACTAGAGGTGTCAAAACCCCGTTTGACCTGACTCAATTTGAAACTGATTTGAAAAATATTTGATTTACATTTGGATCCGTATTAACTATTGACACATTAATTTAACATGACTCAAGTTTAAAAAGAGACCTGACTCAATCTTATCGAACATGATTCGAATATTTAAATCGACACCTTTAGATAGGATAAGTAAATTTGGTATTTTGGAGAAAAAAGAGACTATAGTAAAATAGGATGGATGATTAGGTGAATTGGACAATAGGAATTGAAGAGGGTGATTGGAGAGGGTAAATGGGGTGTTGTGATCAGAGTTCTTCTTTTATGTTAACAGTGTCTGCTGGAATTTAGTACTCCCTCCGTCCCTAAATTACATTCCTCCTTTCTATTTTTGGTATTTCAAAATTACATTCCTCCTTTCTATTTTTGGTAAGTTTTTTTTAGTAAATCAACTCTCTTTTTCTGTTTTATATTTAATGCTTTCTCACTCATACTTACCTAATCTCACTCATAATCTTTGTGCCAAATTACAATGAATATGATTGGTTAAAAATTTTCAATTAGGAGCATGTGATTGGTCCTTTTTTTTTTGCAAAGGATTGATGACATGTCATGAGTAATAACTAATATATCTTTGTACTTCTCATTGCATTATCTAATCATTGTTATTTGTCTTATTCTTCCCTCCTTAATTCCCGTGTAAATTTCCAAAGAGGAATGTAATTTAGGGACGGAGGGAGTAGCAGTTTTGGTTAAATGGTTTGGTGTTTGTTTGTATGTATGTAAATTTTGGTTTGATTGTTTTGGTTGTTGCTTATTTTTGGCATTCTACGCGCTTTGTTTCTTACTAGTAGTAGTTAGTTTCCCTGTAAAACTAATGTCCGTGACAAATGACATTAACTAAACAAATAAAAAACAATAAAAATGCAAAATCTTGAGAGCTGATTTGATGTTTTGATATCTTTAGTTACTGATTTGAGATCAATTCATTTGTTAAATATGAACTTTAATTCATACTTTAATTATATGGATCATGGAAATATGGAATCAAAGAATAATCTTCAATTTGAAGGAATTGTAGGTACCTAGAGATTATAAACTTATGTATAGTTCTAACTTAATAATGGATGTGATTTTGGATAGGATTTTGTACAGCAACAAACAGCTTTCTGTTTCCTTCTTCAAAATTTCAAATACATAGGTTCTTTTTATTTGCAAAATTAATCTCCGTGATAAATAATTTCATTCATTACGTATTGATTTTACTTAAAATCACTATTTCAAATAGCAGTTTACACTGTCTTACACATTCATCACGAAGATAAACTTGTATGTTCTCATTTTAGGCTAGCTACTTAGCTAGTAGTGATTCAATATTCATTAATGTATGAAAGCAATTTTGCATAAAAGTTTAATAGGCTAGCTCTTGACAGTCTGGCACCATCTTTCTGATAAGCCTGGACCAAAAACTTGAATGCTGTGGCCCGTGGATCAGGTGTGTTGGTGGACCACTGATAAGTAGTTTATTGGGGTTTGGGTTTCTGAGTTTGATGTACACTACTCATACTGGGCCCTATTAGTTTTGGGGGCCCAAATCGTACGGATTGAAGTCCTTCTTATATTAAGTTGGATTTGAGTGAGTATATATTGTACATAACAGTCCAAGTAAGTATCAGCAACTTTTGCTTTGATTTGGAGAGCAAAGAGAATTATTTATTGTCATAAATAAATGCAACAATTGTACGTGCATTACCGTTAGGCCCTTTGGGCTTTAATAGAATTTTGACATTAAGTTTAGGCCCAGGATAGTTATATATACAGAGTACAATATACGAAGTACATATCATCATCGATTTTCTTCGACAAACTACGTACCAAACAAAGGTGGCGAAGTGGTCAGGGAAGAGCCAATAGCTGGTTCCTACAGGCGTCTGTACGGTGCAACGTACAGTCGTTTTGTAGGAAATAACATAATATATAAAAGTAATGAACATATAGTTATAGTGAAAAGAACATACTAAAATGTAATGAAAATATACCTAGAGTAAAAATAACATACTATCAAAATGTAATAAACATATACGTAGAGTGAAAAGAACATATTTGCACCAAAAAAATAAATGAAAAGAACATATGTTTACGTTCATTGATTAGTCAGTGTAATGTACTTTATTTGCAACCTAATGTTCATTGCCTAATGTGAAATGTTTATTGAATTTTGTCTTCAAATTAGGGTGGTTATATATAGATAAAGTTTATTATATAATATTTTCATGTTCTTTATTAATATTACAGATGTTCTTTAGATATGAAAAAAAAATATATAAAATTGAATGTTCATTACAAAACAACTATATGTTCTTTACAAAATAACTGTATGCTCTTTACAAAATAGTTACATGTTCTTTTTGCGTTTTTTGGCTGTACCAAGCAAGGTACAGCCGCCTGTACCTTAAAATTTTCAGGGAAGAGCACCCTTCCTTGACACAGGCAACAGAATGTGCACTTTATACGAAGTAGAGCTGTTAAATTGGGTGTGCAAGTGAGAATCAGTTGAATCATAAGGAACATTGAAATAAGTTCAGTTCAGCTCGATAAATATGAACATGTCTTATATCCTAACCATCCCCCACTCCTTGATCCTAAAATATCAAATTCTATTTACTTTTGCTTGGATCAAAAAAATGAAAATTTGACTTGGGCGGGCCTATCTCGATTGGATAGACTTGCCGTCAAGATCCCTTCGAAGATCAAAATCCCCAAAAAAATCACTTAGAATAATTAAATACGAGAATTTGCAAATAGTTCCAATTTTATCAAATGTCTCCGAAGAGACGAGAATTATTTGCTAATAGTTTATGAGCATGTCTATCAATAAGTTAATTAATTCATGAACTAATGTAGATTTTAGAACATTACAATTAAAAGGGAATGAGAGAAATACGTACTATGCACCTTATAACAAAAATAAATTAAATATAATGATCAAACAATCCTAATTACAATCCTAATTACAATACTTTGAGCATATATATATCTATACCTTAGGATTAATAACAAAGATGATTAAATATAACGCGTTAATAATAAGACGAATAATCAAAAGTTATAAGTGAGTGAAGTGATTTCCAGTGGAGTGGAGAGAATGAAATGATGAAAAAAATGGATAGGAAATGAGCTGGAAATTAATAAAAAGCAAAATAGACGCACATGAATACCGGGTATTACGACAATAATCACGGAAGCCCATTTAATTTACCAAACAATTAGAGGCTGACCGACCCACTTCACTACAGCCTCACTCTACACGGTTCCGCCCACAAAATTTACTCCATTTCTCCCATTTATTTTACTCATACTAAACAATTCTATACCTTTTTTTTTTTTTTTTTTTTTTTTTTTTACCCGATCAAATCTTACACAGGTCAATCTAATTCAGATTAGCAAGCAAGATATCTTAAGAAGGGAAAAAAGTTGGGAGAGTCCCGACTCCCAAAGTGCCCATTGTTGAGTAATACCACTAGACTAATTATTACTTGAGACATCTATCTGGTTGATGGATTCGGGTTGACAAACAATACCCTATTTACAACTACGAGTACAGTTTTATCCCACAACCTTGTGAAAAACAAGGTCTACCTGGTCTAACCTGTTTAGACGTTTGTTTTTCATAATCAATGCCACAAATGATTTCATGAGTACATAATTATAATTTATAAACCTTGTTATATTGAACTTTAACTTATTTTTCAAAGAAAATAAACAAACTATAGGAGTACCAAAGTAGGGTCTGTTTACTTCAACTTAATTTCAGCTCAATCCAGTTCAGTTCAGCACCAATCAATTCAATTCAGTTCAGCTCCTAATTTCTTTCTCTCATAAAATATTCATTTTAGCTCTATTCAGTTCAATTCAGTTCAACTCCACTACAATCAGTTCAGTAAATGTGAACAGACACGTACTCCATATTACATTTTGAGTGATTTATTACTTCGTATTATTATGATGGAACTGCTAGCTAAATTATCTACATTAGTAATTTAATCAGTCATTTAATCTATTCTCATAAAACACGTCTTATAATAAATATATATACAAAGTATGAATTTTCGACAATACTTTTGGTAAATGTATAGATTTTTTTTTTTTATTATTATTATTATTAAAGATATAATTGAGTAATTGACTACATAGTTCATTTCATTTTCTTTTGATATATTGAATAATAATATACTCTTGTATACACACACATGTATACACACACATATACACTACATAGAAATAATAAATAAAATACAACTAAAACCCTCTTTCGGTTACCCGCCCTACCATACTACTCATCTCCATTTAAAAGCCCTTCAATTCATTCTGTTTCCCATACCCCTAACCCAAAACTACATACACTACTACTATTATTATTATTATTATTATTATTATTATTATTATTATTATTATTATTATTATTATTTTCTTTACACCTAAGGAAATAAAAATAAAACCACACCACAACCCATTAATTTTATTATGTTATAAATTTATAATATAAAGTTTCATGAAACATACATTCAATTCATACACAACACAAATTAAACACCATTATTTTTGTAACAACATATAGTAGTAAATAACAATATGTCTCAAAATAATTGTTTGCTTTCCTGCATTGCTTTGATTTCTCTCTTATACTTTGCTGCTGCTGATAGTCCTTATAGGTTCTTCGACTGGCATGTCACCTATGGCCATGTCTATCCTCTTGGGGTTCGACAACGGGTTCGTTCATCTCTTCCTTCCCTTTGGCCTCCACCTCTTAGCTGTTTTTAAAAACCCAAGTCAAGGGATTTTTGCAAAACTCTTTCTTAAATTTTCTACTGCTTTAATTCTCAATTATCAATTAGTGTTGTTTTTAAGGGTGTGAATGTTAGAAAAATAACGTACATTATGATATTATTGAAAGTAAAGATGAATTTTTTAATTAGATAATTTGTTGAGATTTAAACTTTCATAATCTGTTAATTTATTTATTTGATGATGATTTGGTTGATTAAAAAATGCAGGGGATACTAATCAACAAGCAATTCCCAGGTCCAGATATAATTTCAGTGACAAATGATAATCTTATTATCAACGTATTTAATCACTTGGATGAGCCCTTTCTCATTTCTTGGTTTGTTATTCTCTCTCTCGAATTTTTATTTAATTTGTCAAACCAGATTAATAATAATTTTATTATATTAGTGAAATTATAGTATGCTTCATACTAGCCAAAAAAATGTACGTGTATTGGTATATGTTATAATAAGGGTGCAATTTAATTGGCCTAGCTAACATGCCGTAATATAACATCTAATAACTCAATTTAAAAGGCGTGATTTTTTTAGTTGTTTGATCAAATAGTACCACTAAAAAGTTGTTGAACCAAGTTTACATCTTGTAGGGAATTTTAAGGGGGCAAGCAATTCATATTGTTTGAAATGGTTAAATCAAGCTCTATTGTAGTTTGTTCTTGGTCACGTAAATTTGAAGAAATTAATTCAAAAAATTCTCAATTCAATGTAACTAGTTTTGGACATTCGGTTTATATTTGAAGATATTAGTTTTAAAATTTTCAGTATGAGCCTGTTTTACAATACTTACATCTTTATTGTGAATTTGAATTTGGTGTTGAATTTAATTTTCATTTTTTTTAAAAAAAAAAAAAGTGAATTTCAGATCTAAATTATACTCATAATAATCACATATAGAGTTTAGGCATTCCTACATAATGGCATAAAACAATTTACTTAAGGTTATGATAATTGTTAGAAATATGAGATCTTAGAAATTAGGAAAAAAAATATCACTAATGATATTATTTACCAAATCAATCCTATTATCAATATGGAAATGTAATATATTTTCCTCATATCAAAGATATAATGTTTCTTTCTTAATAAATAAATACTTTATGCCAAAAAGTAACATTAATAATGTTAAACACCAATAATTAAAAGTAACTTTGTTATTCTTATGTGAGATGTTGAAATTTTGTCTATTAACCAATGTTTTAAAAAATTTGAACTTACTCCCTCTTGTTGACCAAAGAGGAAATCTAATTAAAGACAAAAGGAAATAATTAAAAGTAAGTCTTTAAATAAGTTAAGTACTCAATTTAGCTTTAAAATAAGGTCCTAGTTGTCCCCAACAAAATTTCCGTCAATGGAAAAAACGTGAGTGGTATAATCATGAGTGCACTCAACTTGCATAAAGCAAGGCAGCTAAGCTATACTATTTCTTTTTCATCTAAAAAGCAATTTAAAGGGTAAATATTATTATTGGAGACACATAAAGTTTATATGTAAAACTATATTGTTATATAAATTTATGAGTAATATTCAAGTAGTATTTATTGATATTGCTTTTTCCTCTATGTATTATTAGAGGTAGGTCGATATAAAGTAAATAGGTGGCACAATTATATCAAGCATGCAATATATAGTTTCTACACAATTCGTATATAGCTACTAATGCTAATGTGCAACGTATGATGATGTATAATTATTTTGCAAAATTAGATTGAAGAAAAAAAATTAGAGGTAAATTAAAAACGAAAAAATTGTTTTTTTGTAACCAATTAATCATCTAGGGTGAGAATAGTTTAGGCTGTTTATACTTCTTATTCAGGTTCATACTCAATTTTTAAGTGTAATTTTGTTTGGTTATCTTGTAATTAATTATTAAAGCTTTGCTAATAATTCTAAGTCAATGCTTACTCTAATTTAGTGTTGTTATAAGATTATTTTATACACTTAAAAGTTCATTCTTCATCTACACATAAGTTCATTCTTCATCTACACGTAACATGTGTAAGAGAATTTTTGTGATACCAGCTTGAACTATATCCATTTTATTTTAATTAAAACAAAAACTTAATACTCATATATTTAAAAGGAAATATCCCAATGACATTTTAGCTGAGAAAATATTAGCCTCCTCGTAAATTACATTGTAATATTATATGAACCTAAATATAATATGCAAAATAGAGAAAAATACTTAACTAGCAAAAAATAAAAATAAAAATAAAAATAAAAAATAAAAAATAAAAATAAAAAAATCATGATATGTGCATGAATATTATTTAAACGGTGCGTGCACGTCAAAAAAAATTGACAGTTTGAAACAAATTGCTTACCACCGCAAAGTTACTACAAACCTTAACCGCCAATCTTTATTATCAAGGAAGTTACTAGCTGAAACAAACTAGGTACGTGCAATCTCTGACTTCATGTATTAGCACAAAAGTCATGACTTCATGTAAATTAAACATTAATTAAATCAATTAACACAATTGTTAGTATGGTACAACCATACAAATATCCTTATTATTACGTTATTAACATCGATCCTATAGGAACATCTTTAATTCTTTATTATTGAATCGATCACATTATAAAGCTCATTCATAATATTCGATGGATTGAATGCACGAATATAAGTTATTTTTACGGACATTTGATGATGTAGGGATGGGATCCAACAAAGGAAGAATTCATTTGAAGATGGAGTGTATGGAACTACATGTCCAATTCCTCCAGGACAGAATTTTACCTACAAATTACAAGTAAAAGATCAAATTGGAAGTTACTTCTACTTCCCTTCTACAGCCTTTCACAAGGCTGCTGGTGGGTTTGGAGGAATTAGGGTTCTTAGCAGGCCTCTCATTCCTGTTCCCTTCCCTCCCCCTGCTGACGACTTTACTGTTCTCATCGGTGATTGGTACAAAACTAACCACAAGGTATATTTATGACTCTACCATTCTCGATTATTTCTAAACATTTTTGCTTTTATTATTAGACCTCAATCTACGTATACAATTTAGTAGCGTTAAATTATTTAATTTAAACTGTCGTGTTATTAGTAATTTAGTAGCGTTAAATTATTTAATTTAAGCTATCGTGTTATTAGTTCTAAATGATTGTTATAGCGACATTTCGACTCCCAATGTGGAGAAAGTTGCTTGGATACATCAATTTAGGGGTAGCTACTAATGTACTATGATTGCAGAAATTGAAGACAATTTTGGACAATGGAAAGAGGCTTCACTTCCCTGATGGGGTTCATATCAATGGTCGACGTGCAAACGATGCAGTTTTCACAGTCGAAAAGGGTACAAAATGTTAACCAAACTGATTAATATGTCTTCATGTGTTATTTTAGGAAATATATTTAATGCTTATGCGCAACCCTTTTTACAAAAATTGGCAGGTAAGACATACAGGTTTCGGATATCAAATGTTGGTCTGCAAAACACACTCAACATTAGATTTCAAGATCATAAGATGAAGCTAGTAGAAGTGGAGGGGACTCACACCATGCAACAACTCTATTCATCATTGGATATTCATGTTGGTCAATCTTACTCCGTCTTGGTCACAGCAGATCAGGAGGTCAAAGACTACTACATCGCGGTATCAACCAGGTTCAATGATGTGATCCATACAACCACCGGGATCCTCCACTATCAAGGCTCCAACCACGCTGTATCCGGCCCTCCTCCTGGTGGACCCACCACCGAAATCGGTTGGTCCCTTGCACAAGCACGTACAATAAGGTAGTATAAACTAATGCATATCATTCTCATCTACAGAGTATTTTAGTACTATGTAGTACGTACTTATAAACTTGGAATTTCTCTATTTTCTTTGATCTAGTCATGAACTAATATATATGAAATCCTATGATTACTAGGACTAACCTAACAGCAAGTGGACCGAGGCCGAATCCACAAGGATCCTACCATTATGGAGAAATCCCATTGAGCAGAACAATCAGGCTAATGAGCTCTGCAGCTCAAGTGAATGGAAAACAAAGATATGCTGTCAATAGTGTTTCTTTTGTTCCAGCAGATACTCCCCTTAAGCTAGCAGACTACTTCAACATTCAAGGCGTGTTTCGTGTCGATAGCATACCTGATCACCCTACGGGAAAAAAAATGTACCTTGACACAGGAGTGATGGGCGCTGACTACAGAACATTTATAGAGATTGTATTTGAGAACAAAGAGAACATTGTTCAAACTTGGCACCTTGATGGCTACAACTTCTTCGTCGTTGGGTAAGCAAGTTTTTAAACCACCATTAACAAGTCTTTTTAAACAAATCAGGCTAAAAATGGCAACTTACAACAAACAAAATTTTAACAGTTTTCTTGACTAGTATGTTATACATTTGCTCATTAGTAATAATTCATACCTTCTGTTTATGTATTTGAACCTCTTCTAACCTTGCCTGTGGTGACTCATATTGTTGAATGTATGGCAGGATGGATGGCGGAAAATGGTCAGCAGAGAAGCGCGGACAGTACAACCTACATGATGCAATATCGCGTTGCACAGTACAGGTAAGACAGTTAATGCCATTAAGTTAAACAAACACAATTCACCTTTGGGCATTTTTTAATGGTCCATTTTACTCTCTTGTAGGTATATCCAAGATCCTGGACCGCGGTGTATTTATCATTGGACAATGTTGGCATGTGGAATGTAAGGACTCAATTCTGGGCACGACAATACCTCGGAGAACAATTTTATTTGAGAGTTTATACGCCTACGCGTTCACTCAGGGACGAATACCAGATACCTGATAACGCCCTTCTCTGTGGTAGGGCTAGCAAGTGATCTGTTGTACTTGCCATGGAGATAAATTCATTGTGCATGATCTACCAGACAAGGGGCAAGAAGCGTGAATTGACCCCTTCTTGGGGTCTTAATTCTTTAAGTAACTCAAGGATTGAATTTGTTTTTAAGAAAAAATGGTAAACAACTTGAATGCCAAGTTAATGAATGTGTTGTATTTATTCTTCTATTTCATTGCTCTTGAAACTTCAATCTGATCTTACAATTCTTCCTAAAGTCCGTTTGTTTAGCGGTTATAAATTATGGAAATTGTAATAAATTTAAGTGTAATTTTGTAAGGAACTTCATGGTTATTAGTCTCATCACCATGTCAACAGAACTCCATCTTCAAACCTTTGTATTTTTTTCATAAATCTCCATATTAGATCTAATTATAGACTAGCACTACCCTGGGTATTGGCATGAGAATTTCTTCACAAACTTTGTATGATCACTATCTTTAGTCCTTACCACATACCAAATGAGGTGTTAAGTTTTGTTCAACATGTTCGAGAGTACACGGACAATGATTAATCCAAACCTGCTCCACCCCAAAGGGCAATAATCTAGCTAAATGATGAGCTATAATATTACTGTCACGTTTTACATGAGTCCCCAAAGATGTTAACTTAGCTTTAGCTTCTTTTCATACTTCGTATATATCTGGCCATGTACTCTGTTAATGTACATTTATTTTTCTTATATTTTGATGTTGAAATCTATATCATTTGAGTTACTTTTTTGTTCAAATGAAAAAGTAACTTAATGATAAATCATTAGTTACTTTAAACTTCTTTGTATATTCTTTATGACTACGTAAACAATTTTGAATTTCATTCCTGTTCGAGTTAGTACAGTTAGTTATAATCAGTCCGCAATGCAAGAACCGGGCCTAAAAGTAAGATCTTGAATGATCTTCACACTTTCATAGAAGTTTGAGCATCAAATTTGGCATTCACATTATAAAAGCCTCAAATGTCAACACTCTAGCTATGGTACACAGTAGAAGATTAAGTTAACAGCCTGATCCAATCATGAAACACAGTGTAACTACGACAAAATGAGGGGAGAGGGGGGTTCCAAAGAGGAGGAAGCTTTATTACTACAGGCACACCATATGCACACAGATTCTTGGAGAGCCTTGAAAGAAATGATCAGATTTGCATCTAGTAGTCAAGGAATAGATTACTCATACAGAGAATGTGCCGCAGTTATTGATAGTGTTCAATGCCAGTGTAATTCCACAGTTACAGCCTCCTTATCACACATCATTCTTCAACCTGTTCAGGACACAGAATTTGACATAGTCAGCAACAAAATATACAGGCATATGTAAGATGTCGAGTTTGCAACTTTGCAACAATGGTGCAAGTAGCTAAATAAAGTTTTTTGTAACCAAAAACAGAAAAACCAAATATTAAGTTTTGTGCTAATAATTTTTTATTGCAGTTACACACAATTGGTAACAATACCTAGTTCAGGCTAGCTGCTAGCTCTGCTTTTCAAGTATCCTGCATTTTCCCCCAATTCATGCCTTGTACAGCTTGAGCTTCTATTTTACCATCTACATAGAGCGAACCCTAAGGCAATCATCCTGCATCTTCACCCACTTAAAACACTCCCTACCCATCAAACGCAAACTGTCATTTTGCCTCTCACTTACACTATGTTTAGATAGAGAGAAATGGAGGGAAAGGAAGAGGAGAAAAGGAAGGATGCATCATTCTTAATTTTTAAATCTGAGGGAAGGGGAAGGATCCATTTTCCTTCTCCCTCCCCTCACCTCCCTTTTCCTTCCCCTCCCTTTCCCTTCAGTATTGTTATCCAAACATAGTGTTATAAAACAGCCCCCTGAGTCCAAACCTAGAACTCCTAAAAGGGAGAAATATTCAGCCAGTCACAAAAGGGGCAACCTCATAACCTCCCAACTTACACTTCAAGCTTCAGAATCAATGACCATGTATCACTTACACCATGTCATGGAATCTGTATCAATTGCATGAAGATAACCCCATCCCCAAAGACCCTAATCTACAGAATAGAACTTTACGAATATATTTTAACACTATTGAGTGAACACTACTTTAGCATCAAACAAGTCACAAATATGTAGGATGTGAAAAAGATAATCACAAAGATCAAGGGATGCATAACATTCATCAAATACAGCCCCAGAAACAGATTTTAAATCAGTATAACATAATCTTCCAGCAAAACTACAGAATTGCTTCCTCATGACCGAAATACTGGATGACCATAAACTAGACTAATAATTCCAATAACACAGTGGCTTGGTACATGCATAATAAATTAACAATGCATCAGTAGACAGTAGTACTACTTTTAAGCTTTAAGGCATCTTAATTCTCCCTTACTGAATTTTGATTTTTAACGAGCATATACATGTGCCTTCAAATACAGAGTATCTCAGTGCTGCATATGGCTTCAAAGAAAGAAAAAACAATTCATAATCCCATCAAGTTATATTTTCATAGATCTCTGACAAAAAATTTCACCCACACTACTCTTCTGTCTTCAAATAAATTACACTTCTAAGAAGATTCAATACCATAAGTGAAATATTTATAGCATCAGCATCAAAAGAGTACACTACACATGCAGTACCACATCCAAACAGGTTAACTACTCCAAATACTAGTAGCTCAAAGTAGCAAACTTGCAAATACTACTATATCAATCAATCAAAGCCTTAATCCCATAAGTGGGGTCGACTACATGAACCAAAAGTGATTATTCTGTATAGTCATCCACAAAAATCTTCCTCCTCCATCCCTTACGATCAAATACTAGAAGCTCAAAGCAGCAAACTTGCAAATACTACAGTACTATACAAGTAACAAAAACATAGAAGATAATTCTACAGAGGTAAACTAATGACATAATTGCTTACTCTGTTGAGAGGGTTGTCAGGAGATTTCTTCCACAGTTTCCATATCATTTCCTTATACTGAGTGTGTGTCAGACCTGGTTTGTCAGCCTTCAGCCTTGGTAATTCAGCTTCTTCAAAAGCCTATGAAGTCATGAACACATACAGCCTTCAGAAAATAAACATACACATTTAATAAAATAGAAAAAGACTTGACAAACAAAAGAATAACACTGAGAATGAAGCACTCAGCGCTAAACCACAACCAAACACAAGTTGTAGGAGCTTTTGATAAAGTAGCAATCGGCTAACAAATATATACCAAATACATGTATACAACCATCTAGTCAAACTAGCTAACCGCTAATTGTCAAACAAGGACTGTGACTAGAGGGCTCACAAAGAATATAAGATGAAGGTTTTGTGATAGGAACAAGAAATTGTGATAGGAACAAGAAAGAGCATCTCCTTCCAAAATACATGGGCAAGTAGGCAATGAAGTTACCAATCACAATTGTGTAATTACTTGGCATTCACCTAAAATGCACCCTCTATACAAATTATCACAATTAGCCCATCAAACTATTGAATACATGCACTTTATTTAACCATTCAAGCAGTTAATCATCCACCACTACAATCTTTTGTTACACCACCAATATAAACACACTCCCTTTGCTCTTAGTTGTCATACCCACCTTTTGTTTTACTCGTTTCTACTTCATTCTACATTAACAAACACAATATACCATCTTATGCCTCGTTGCCGCATAATTTATCCACATTCTTCTTACACACACCCACTTCCTACCCCCTTTTCCTTACACATGAACACACTCAATTTCTTAGTTTGCATTTCCCAATTAGTAGAACAAAAGGAAACAAGAGAGTACAGAGCATAACACAACCATCGTTAACAATGTCCCTGTAACATTGAAGTATCAATTCACCTGTGCTAAATCATAACAATCAATATCAACAGTATTCACCCAAAATCAACTAACACTAATAATTCCTGCAAAACCCTAAGCATAAGAATTAAACAGAACACTATAAATACTACGAGCATTAATTTAGGAATACACGACAAAATCACACGACGATCAGCATAATAAATTACCTTAAAAGAAGCTTTGAGTCTCTTCTCAGGATGCTTATCAACAGGCAAAGTATCAGCAACAGAAATCTGAGCAAGAGCTTCTTCAACAGTATGAGCCTCAATCAAATCACCTTCTCTATTCCTATTCTCAACCAACACAATCTTCTCATACTCATCTTCACCCGCCATTCTACTCTGCTTCTTCTTGGCCTCCTCCGCCTTCCGCCGCATCTCCTCCTCCTCTTTCTCCTTCCTCCGCCGCAACTCCGCCTCCGTCACCTTCGTCGGCGTCGCCCCCATAACCCTATTCGCCTTCTTATCAAGCTTCTTCAGGGACTTCTCAATTTCTTGCTCCTCTTGCTCGGCTAATCGGCGCGCCTCGGCTTTCTTAGCGGCGGCTTCGGCGCGTTTCTGCTCTTCTTCCTCGCGTTTCTTAGCGGCTCTGGATTTGGAGCCTTCGGCTTCGCGCCAGTACTGGTCTTCCTTTTGCTTGGCTTCTTGAGCCTTCTTCTCGGCTTCTGCGGCGGCTTTTCGAGCTTTGGCGTCCTCGGCTTTGCTGTTGACACCCATCTTCTTCGGCATCTTTGAAGGTTTGATTGATTGTGAAATTGGGATTCTGGGTTTTTTTTATTTTCTGGAGTTTGGATGAATTGATGAATGAATTTGGGGTTGAATTTGAGGAGAGAGAAAGCGGTTGAATTGAGTGGACAATTGTGTTCGCGTATGTTGTTGCGTACAAATGGTGAATTTTTTGGGCTTACGTTACCTTGTGTTTTTGCCAAAGGAGCTTTTGAGAATACTTGGCCCAATTCAAATACAGTCCTTGTCAAATTTAAAATAAAAAATAAATAAATAAATTTTGATCAATAGTATCTTTGATTATTAAGACGAATCTAACAATTACACACATGATTATATCTGATTTCATGTACAATATAATTTCACGGCTTGTGTGCGACATTAGAATTTTACTACTACGACATTAGAACAATGATATACTCGTGTATAACATTGTTCTTATTCTTCCAAAAAATAAACTTATTCTAGTCCTATATACAAGTAGCTATTTGTATACTAAAAGCAAACGTTTGGCACACAGTATCTAAATTGCAATTGTTAATGTTATTTGATTCAGTTTCAACATTCTGCAGCATATGATCTAAAGCCAGATTACCAGGTGAGATGTGTTCTTTTACAAAGCCAACATTGAATTATTTTGTGGGGTAAAATTAAAATGAATAATTGTACATAGCCTTATAATCTCTATATATATTATTAATGTTAAGTAGTTGTATGAAATTTAATTATTCCATAGATAATTTGTAATCTAGTCTTAAGCAGTTAAGCTCATTATTGGGCGCATTCAACTTTTAAGAAGTAAAGTATCATCATCAGAAATTCAAAACTGACTTCCCTAAAAATGAATCATGTCCATAATTATTTTTAATAGCTCATGGTTGAGGCATTGTTAGGGCTGTGTACAATATATATTGTACTCCGTAGTACTATTGAGACGCGCTATTGATTCATATGATTACAGCATATGATCTTAATGAAGAATAAAAGTATATTAAGCACCATAATATGGCATTAGCTGAATATAAATGAGCCTATGATGAACATGTACATCTTGTGAGTTGTGATAGCTTTTTAATGATACTATGCTACTGTAACATATAACTGTAATTTCTGATGTTAGGCAATCAAAAAGTTCTACATCTCTGTCCTCCATACTGACCCTGATGCCATTTCTTCAACCTCCGCCTCTTTTCCCGCCCTCCGACGTCCCTATAACTCAACTTCACCCCCACCCATTTTGCTTCTCCGGTTATCTCCTGTCGAGACACTGTTCGATATCAGGGATGTCATCAAACTCTGTAAAAGAATCTAGAGGCACACGAAACAAAGGCTGTCATTGAATAGCCAGTGCATGCTGAAGCTGTTAAATAACACCATCCTCGAAAGCCTCTCTTTCTAGTCTACATGCATGCAGAAAGCTATAGTTTACTTGGGTGACATGCAACTTTCTTCTGAGAAACTTCTCTCAGTAAATCAGTTGACTAAGTAATTAATGTGACATTTATATACCTAAGTAGTTTACTGAGCAAGACAACATTTTTTGGTATTCGAAGTATGCATGCAAATTATGAGTAACTAAGTTTATCATAGACATATAAGACATTTGTCATCATGCAGCTAAGGTCCATTAAAAGAGTAAATTTTTGATAAATAGTTTGAACGATCCAGGCAATATATCAACCATCATACATGAAAGTTATAATAACGTAAAATCAAGTAACATACTCCAAAATTTTGGCAAGAGATGAAAGTAGTTATAATCATAGCAGTAGTGCTGTTGATTGCACAAGCAGCAATCACAGAAGCAAATAACAGTAATAGTATCCTACAGCAAAAACCATCTATAGCAGATGATGAGAAGAGAAGCAGAATCCGTAGTACAAGTAGGAGAAGAAGAAGCAGATCAAGACTAAGAGGAAGGATAAGAAGTAGAGGAACAAGTCGAGGTGGTAGACTGAGAAGAGGCCGCAATTGTGACCCTTTATACGGTTACTTGTTTGATATGTGTGGGAGATGGCCTTTTCCTACTTCCCCTTCCCCTGATAATCCTTTTCTCCATACACCATCATCACCACCACCATTTTCACCTTCTCCCCAACCGCCTCCAACTGTGCTTCCTCCACCGCCATTTCTCTTACCACCATCACTACCGCCTCCTGCCCCACTTATCTTCCCTCCTCCACCAGCACCATTACTGTTACCACCACCACCAGTAATTCTACCTGCACCACCTGTAATAGTACCTCCACCACCAGTACTACCTCCCGCACCTGTAGTACTGCCTCCCGCACCTGTAGTATTACCTCCAGCACCTGTAGTAATACCTCCTGCACCTGTAATACTTCCTCAACCACCTGTGATACCACTGCCACCTTTATATTCCCCACCACCACCTCCACTTGTTCCTTCACCACCACCTCCATCATTCTTTTTTCCCACCACCAGTGTTTGGCTTCACTCCGCCTCCTCCATTGGTCTCGATTCTTCCACCGGAGTTTGGAATTCCACCTTTCTTCACACCACCTACAACACCATCAGCGCTCCCCTTTCCACCACCGATAGTTGAATCCCCACCAATGACACCGCCTATATTATTTCCTCCACCATTCTTGCCACCATCTCCACCACCAGTGTTTCAGCTTCCACCCTCACCACCGTCATCAGTTCCATCTTCGCCGATAGGGTTTGCATTTCCTCCATGGATACCACTACAAACTCCACCACCACCATCTCTTGGAGATATATACCAGCCATCACCAATACCATGGCTTCCATGGTCGCCATTACCATGGCCAGCACCTTCTGTTGGAGAAATCAACCAGCCACCAATAACATTGCCATGGGAAGCTCCTCCTGCTAACAATGGTAATGGCAATATTGATCAGCCACCAACATGGCCATGGCTAACACCTCCGGATGATGGTAGTAGTAATCGTGGTGATTTCGGTATGACGCCGCCATTTGTTGATCCATGGCTATCTCCTCCAGCATCACAATATGGGGATTATCCGCCAATTTGGATGGCTCCTAGCGAGCCAGACCAGTTTTTCTCACCACCTCTTGTACCAGTACCCACTTAATCTTTTACATTTTATAGATGCAATGTCAGCTGAATTTCCATTGATTTTGTCAAATGTTCTTGTCAAATATTTACTCCTTTTTTTTAATTAGTTGCAACATTTTTATTTTCAAGTTTGATAGTTGATACTGCATAACTATTACTTCCTCTACTTCTTTATAGTTGCAACACACACTTTATCACGATATTTAAGAAAAGTGATCTCACATGATATAATACATTTAAAATGGAGTTAAGATTATTAGAAGTATAATCAAGTGGGTCATAGCTTTAAATAAAGGTAATTGTACAATCTTCATCAAAGAAAACCTTCCTTTTATAGTGTGTTGCAACTATTGTTTTTATGGTGTGTTGCAACAATTGTGACATTTCCATTTTAGAAAAATATTGTTGTTATAAAGAAACGAAGGAAGTATTTCTTAAATATAAATCGCTAAAGATAAGCCACAACTCACAAGATAGGCATTCCTTAAAACTAGCGTTATAATTTATTGGCAATACAGTAAGTCAGAAATAGAGCTAGTTGCCAATTCCACAAACTAAAGTTTTTAATGTGGACTTTTACTTAGAAAAGGCACACAATACAAGGATTTCCTCATTCATTGGGTCTGTATATTTTCAATCTCTCATCGCCTACAACCGCAGTAGGGAGGCTACACGGTTGGCATTTCTATCCAAAATAACATAATAAATTTCGTTCTAGCGCCTTTGTCTATGCCTTATTGCCAGTTGCTTGTGCTACTGTGTAAAACCATACCTATTGAATTCCCAACTTCAGAGAGCTACATAATCCTAATCAATTCTCATATTAATTTTGGTTCAAAGTATTCTATAATTGCCTAGAATTTTATTTTTCCTTATAAATAGAACAGTGAAGAAGCAAAGTTTTAGCACAGCCCCAAAGTTTTCAATTATGAAAAGAAATATACTAATAATAATATTTCTAGCATTACTTTTGATCTCCCAGACATTCACAGAGGCTAGAACACATAAACATAACAAAGAGCCAAAGAAGAGAACACCTAGTGGTAAAAGTAAGAAAGGCAGAGGTAAGAGTGTTCATCATCATAAATCAAAGGGCAGTAAGACCAATGAAAACACTAGTTGTGATCCCTTGTACCAGTATCTTTTTGGTAGTTGTGGAAAATGACCATTTGCTCGATCTTCATCTAATAACCCATTTTTGCCAAGACAAAGGCCTTCACCGCCAGTGTCACCACCATTAACCCCCATAACTCCATCTCCTCCTATAATGCCACCTCTCGTACCATCTCCACCACCTCCATCGGTGACTCCTTCACCATTTGTATTACCACCTCCTCCTCCTTTAGTACCTTCTCCGCCACCACCCTTAGTAGCTCCATCTTCACCTACACAACCATCACCACCTTCATTATTGTCACCACCACTACCACTTGTTCTCTCCCCGCCACTTCCATTAACACCATCTTCGCCAACACCACCTGATATCTCAACATTAACTCCACCACCGGCACCTATATTTCCACCACAATTTGCATCACCACCACCCCAGCCAATAATCATTTCACCGCCACTTGCATCACCTCCACCAACAATCATTCCACCTCCACTTGCATCACCACCGCCAACAATCATTCCACCACCACTTGCATCACCACCGGTAGCACCAATCCTTCTATCACCTCCACCTGCACCGGTACTACCAATTTCATCACCACCACCAACACCAATCCCTTTTTCTCCACCACCTACACCAATACTACCATTGGCATCCCCTCCACCACCGACACCAACAATACCATTTGCTTCACCTCCACCATCACCAACGGTACCTATTGCTTCACCTCCGCCGGCACCAACGGTACCTATTGCATCACCTCCGCCGGCACCAACGGTACCTATTGCATCACCTCCGCCGGCACCGACGGTACCAATTTCATCACCACCACCGGCACCGACGGTACCGATTTCATCACCACCGCCGGCACCAACAGTACCGATTTCATCACCACCGCCGGCACCAACAGTACCGATATCATCACCTCCGCCGGCACCAACAGTACCAATATCATCACCACCGCCGGCACCAACAGTACCAATATCATCACCACCGCCAACACCAATCACACCATCTTTGTCACCACCACCAGCACCAACAGTACCAATATCATCACCACCGCCAACACCAATCACACCATCTTTGTCACCACCACCAGCACCAACAGTACCAATTTCTTCACCACCACCTACACCAATACCTCCTTTAGCCTCACCACCACCAGTGGATCCGGTTTTATCACCACCACCACCACCAATTGCACCATCTTTATCACCGCCACCAACACCAGTACCAACTGTTTCACCACCACCAACCCCCATTCCAAATACACCTCCAGCACCCATTCCTACACCAACCACATCCATTCCCTAGCTATTTTTACACCTCCATTGAACCCCATACCATAACACCAATCATTTATGCGTAGATATAAACCCTTCTAGTCTTCCAAACCCAACACTAGTCTAAACCCCGTGCCTATATCAACCCCTTCACTTCCATAAATTTCTTAAAATCACTAGACTACTCAATGTCAATCTAAGAAAGGAACTAAAAATAGCTATTCATGGATTCATGTCATGGTCACCCATATGATCAACCAGCCCCTAAGTCATCTCCACCATTCACTTACTCGATTAAGATTGCACAAATCTTTACAGTGCTAAAGGCTATAGCAGCAACAGCCTCTTCTAGTGATGTACGTTTCAATTTTAGTTTGCAGCTTTTTAATTATTGTACCAAAAAATGGATGCATTAGAGCATTCATAGACGAATATGATTGTTTATATATATACATATTAGTAGTTCAATTCTCTTGTTCAACTAATTTTCTATAACCTACATCGTTAATACAAAGCTAGCAACCTGGCAATTTACTCCCTGCTAAGGTTCATAACTCATAACTCATCGAAAATCCTAAAAGTAACTTCAAATGGAAATCAAGAAATTGAAAGGTTTGTGTATAAAGAGGCCAAAAAGGTGGAGTCATTAGGCAAATGCAACCATGTAACTCTCTCTTTTCCAATTTAATTTACACTCTATCTTATTTGACAATTAGTTGTTCAATCTTCGTTGCAATTATACAAAATGACATTTAGGAACACAAATATCCAATGTGAGAGTAACAAACTTCCACCTCTCAACTCACAATCAAATAAATAACCTAACTAAAGAAAACCAAAGCTTAACACTAACTCTATTTTCGCCTTTTCGACATTGAATCCTTTAGAGGGGGATTGTAACTCTACATTGTAGAGTTGAGATAATCACAACCCTCCATAATTATATAGTTACCCATGATACATATATACCAAAATTAGACCATTAAGGTTTTACCCTTTCTGTATAATTGAAGCTACAATCATCCTCCATTGTCAATTTTCCAAGCAAGAAACAACTGATAGCTAGTAATTCTCCATTACCAATTAACCAAAACAGAAACAATTGAATGCAAGAAATCCTCCATTACCAATTAACCAGAACAGAAACAATTGAAAGCGAGTAATCCGGACCCATTATCAATAAACCAAGGCAGAATCAATTGAAAATAGGTAATGAACAGTTTGTGAATTCCTATTTACATTGTTATTAATTTAGCACACTCAAGAACAACAACAATAGCCCTCAATCAATTAAGCACTAAAATTTAATCTGGTTGAAATTGACATGCCAAGAAAAAAAAAAAAAAAAACCTGATTAAGGAATTAAATAATGATCTGCAAGCTTATCGATGGTCGCCGGAAAATTGTGGAGTCCTTGAGTAGAAGTGGTGGAAAGAGAGCATAAGAAAAAATAAAGTGAGAAGAGTAGAGGAAAGAGTGGGTTCGATCCCAATACCTTTCCCTACCACCAAACTACCATATCCCACTACGTTAACTCGAGTCGGGTTGACCTATGAGTGATTTCGGTTATATGGGCTTATTTAAGATATTTGGGCTTGAGAATAATTGGACTTTGACCAATGACCTTGGTTTATAATCTTGTATGATAGTATTAAGTTAGCCACTTAGAATCAATCGTTCTTTAGCCAAATATTGCTAATTTGCAATTGTAATAACTAAATGAAAATTAAAGTACAACCAAAATGTTTGTAATTTTTGAAGTAGGGAGTAA
Organism: Chenopodium album; assembly: GCF_948465745.1. Taxonomy (NCBI): domain Eukaryota; kingdom Viridiplantae; phylum Streptophyta; class Magnoliopsida; order Caryophyllales; family Amaranthaceae; genus Chenopodium; species Chenopodium album. The sequence goes on along the minus strand of NC_137842.1, from coordinate 70,891,053 downwards.
ATGTTTTACGTTAGAATGTGAGACGTGATCCAAGTCCATGATATAGTACTCCGACACTCCGCATGGTATAACTCATGTACTTCAGTACAATTTTGATACTTACCTAACTTGCCTCATGACTGGCTTATGATAGAAATTTGTTCGGAATAAAATTAAATAGCACATGTATGAGTCATATGGCGTACTCAAACTTTTTGTATGCCAAAATCAACATTTAACATAAAAACTCCTAAATTGTCCAAGTAAAAAAGATCACATGGTATCTCTCTCTTTACCTCCACCATTCGTCATATTATATTCCCCGCCCTTCTAGCTTCCCCCATCTTATCTATTTCTCATGGGAGACCTCCATCGATCATAACCCTAAAACTTTTAGCCTGTGTTACAAGAAAGTACATTATCGAGACTAACTTCCTTGAAGTTTATTTTATCCTTGTACAGTTGTAGTGTTGTACTGACGTATCCACTCTCACTAACACGACCATATCTAAAAAAAAAACTTTAATCTTGACTCAAACCTTATCCGGTTATACCCATAGAAGGATTGAACTACCTTGTCCAATAATACCTTGACCCGATCAAAGTTTAATATCAGGTTTGAACAGTTTATATGTGCCCAAATTTTTGACCGGCCCGATTGGCCTGAAATAGTGAGTTTGGACACGATTTTACCAAAACCCGACCCATGATCCTAATAATCACCTCTAACTCTCTAAGTCTAATATTCATGGCAGTTTGCTAACTCGTAAAAAGCAGTTAGCAATAACTGAATAATTTATCATGCACTGAGGTTGTTATTTGTTAGGACTGTTAGGACTATGTACGATTAATATTGAAGTAGTGAGACGCGTAAATGCGTAATTGATGCTAATGCAAACAAGAACTAATAATACGAAGTATGTATTAGTATTAAACAAAACACCTTAATACGGTATTAGCTGTGTGTAAACAAGCTTATTTATATTAGTATAATTTTTTGGCGTAATAATATAGATTATCTTGTGAAAGCTTTAACTTAATTTGATAATATGCTAGCTAACAGCTAACTAATTATTTATGATTATCTCATAATTTGACATTTGATCGACTAGAAATCATGTTTAATAGAATTTCATTGATTTTTTAGATATATACTAATACATCTTATTAGTTAGGCTAGAAAATCTTGTCATAAAAACTAAAATAAATAGTTGGTTAGACGCAATTTCCAGCAAATCAATGTGTTTTTTTTTCCTAACCCCTTCGTCCCTATCCCTAAGACGGAGTACAAATTAATACTCCCTTTGTTCGTAAATTCCGCACTAAAACCAATTGGCAATAATAGGAGTAACTCCTCTACCTTATAAAGTGGAACCACCTATCCTCTTTTTCCAGTGTGGGACATTCACAAGTGGGCTACAATGGGTTTTAACAATTAGGCTCCGTTCTCTTCACCTTAATTTTTCTGAACTAAAATTATTTTTACGGAACTGAAATTATTTTTGCTGAACTTAAATTATTTGAACTAAAATTATTTTTGCTGAACTGAAATTAATTTTACTTAATATTATTTTTTTAAGGTGAAAAGAACAGGGTCTTACTCGTAATTGTTTGTTAAGTTATCATACACTGCACCAAAAAATTTCAATCAGTTGTTAGGGTAAAACTTTGTTACGGATCAATGCGTAGTCTAGATACACAAGTTTCTGTTAGATGCATGGGGGTTCAGATTTCTATTCGACTTTAGGTGAAATACCTACATTTGAGTATAATACATAGCTTTTTGATTAAAAAAAAAAAATCGTTTTGATCTATTGGTATATCATGAAAATAAATAAACAACTAAACTTGGTGAACCCACAAGATACCATGATTAATTGTGAGAATAAAGAAATAAGCGTGCATAAGTTGATCCACTCTTTACGTCAGTTTACTATCATAGGCGCATGAAATCAAGATTTTGCCTTAAGATCCTATAACAATAACCCTTTAAAGCACAATTAGGAGCATATTATAAACTAATACTCCACTAGTACAATACTCCACTGTGTTTATATACAAATGTAGCATAAGTGCACTTTTTTTTACATACTCCACATAATAGCTACTGCGGAGTATGGTGATGTTCTTTTGAGCTATTCTGCTTTGATGAGTCCTATTTTGCTCTATTGAGCATTAATAATCTGTTTTGCTAATACCTGTTCTACTTAGTTGAAGGATATGTTCTCTTCAGCTTAATTTCAGTTCAGTTTAGTTACAAATGTCCTTCTCTCATAAACAGTTTAGTTCAACTCAATTCAGTAAATCATATTAGACTCGAAGTCTGCTCTTGTTATGCTTGTAAGCTCAAAAGAACAAGGCTTATGCATCTTAAAATTTTAGGGATATACCAGTAGTTGACATCTATATAGAATATGAAGTATTCCTTAGGAGTATTAATTACAGTGGTACTAGTAGTAGAGATTAGAATAATGAGAAGGGGTAATTAATGCAATAATCCCATTCTCCAAAAACTATGATTAGCTCGTAAAACAGCGTACATTTGCTGATTACCATGTGAAGTGTAAATTAATTAGTCGTAGAAAAAAAAAAAAAAAAAAAAAAAAAGGAAAGATGGTAGTCTAGAGCAGAGTGTACAACAGTTGAGATGAGATGGCGCAATCATGCACATGTATCATTAACAAGCGAGCAGGAGGCAGTAGGCAGTCATCATAAATTAAAAGACTTTATGTTGCTGCTATTAACGGCCTTGATACATCCAACTCGTCACCCTCTACAGATTAAATCGTGTGCTTAAACTTGCTTTTCACCCTTTTGTGAATTGTCAACTTTTTTTTTTTTTTTTTTTTAACCAACATGTGGTATGATGTTAAAATGTACTGCAATGAATCAATGGGTAATGAGTTAGGTCCTGTTCTCGTCGGATTATTTTCAATAGGCAAGGTTTATATACGAGTGTTTCAAAGCTTAAATTAGGGTCTGTTCTTATTGACTGAACTGAACTGAACTGAGCTGAATTGGGCTGAACTGAAATGAACTGAACTGAAATGAATATTTTATAAGAGAAGAAAATTAGGAGCTGAACTGAACTGAACTGAATTGAATTTCAACGTAAAAGAACAGACCCTTAGTGTAAATTTTGGTTGTATATCTTAATTTTATAAAATTATTATTGAGTTATTGTCCTTATTGACAATGAAAATTTCACAACATGCAATCTTTTTTCTTTGAAAAAACAAGATGAGCAATGATCCATTTGGATCATTTCACAAAAAGACTAGGCTAACCTATGTACTTTCTCACTTTTCTTCATCCCAATGGATTCTACCACTAGTTATAGCTTTACCTTTGTTAATTTTTAAACACAAACCGCACCAAAAAAAATTCAAACAAGGAATCAATTGAAAATATCGAAATGGATCAATGAATTTGGTGGCTTCAAAAACAAAAAAAAAAAAAAAAAAAAAAAATATGGATGAAAGAATCATAACCAATCACAAACCAAAACGTGGATATTAAATAAAATCCTAGCTTTACCTTTTTTTACTACCAAAAATAAATAAAGTAAATAATTTGATATGTATTTACTGAATTAGGGTAAAGAAATCAATGAGATGCTCCAAAATTTTCAAACCCAAAAAAGCTTCCCAATTTCACTAAAATGGCATTATTCCAATTCAGAAAACACGCAATCAAAATCCTACAATACCTTAAAAAAAAAATCTCCCTCATATGTGAAAATGATTTGATTCTCTCTGTCCATAATTTTAGCAGGTTTTTTTAGCTCAAATGTCGAAAACAGTCATTATTATGGGTTCGAAGAAATTTTGTACTTTCTATTTCAAGACTTTTTGTGTGAATTTCTTAAAGGGCACAAAATTTATGAAAATAATTTGACCAACAGAGGAAATTTAATTTAAAATTGCACTCAAAATGAAATAAATGGGTAATTACTTCTAATCAATTCGTGCAACTCCCTATTTAATTTCTTGATTAATTTGGTCAATACTATTAATAGTCCTTTCTTCTAAATACACGCCCCTAGAATATAAATTAGGTGGTGATTATGATTATTCCTTTCAAAATAACGTACTCAGTGCAGAGTACTACTCCGTATGTATGTGATTATCATAACGGAGTACTCGTATTACCTACTTTGAAAACAAGTTTTAAAATGACGCTTTATACTTGGAGCATGTTTGAGTATTTTTCTTTTTCTTTTTTTTTTTTTTTTTTTTTTGGAATGGAAATAAATTCAATTAGGAAAATAATAAACATGGTCCTAAGGGCTATGTATAAGAAGCTAAAAAAGGAAATGTTAATGATAATTAACATTTGTTACACTAATCTGTGCGTGATTTGGTCATGAACTTTCAACTTAATTCCATTTTCGAAAGTATATTTAATGCTTATATATAACCCTAAGGGCTACATATATCATTACCCTTCAATTAAATCATTAGTCGTTTAGGGTCTGTTCACATTTACTTAATTTCAATTCAGTTTAGCTCCAATCAGTTCAGTTCAGCTCCTAATTTCTCTCTCTCATAAAATATTCATTTCAGGTCAGTTCCGTTCAGTTCAGCTCCAATTAGTTAAGTTCAGTAAATATGAACAAGCCCTTAGTCTTACTGAGTTACCAAGTGTTTGGTTAGAATGTTTGGATAACAATTACAATAATGTAGAGGTAATGGTTTCCACCAACTTGTTACCTCTCTAAAACCTCAATTAATAATTATCCTGCACCTATTTCAAACAAAAAAAAAAGAGTTAGGTAAAAAAAAAAAAAAAAAAAAAAAAGATTTTCCCTCCCGATTTTAGGTAAGTCTGGATCGATTCTCACCTCGACCTTATGATTCTCTAAACACCCAAACAAAAATAAAATAAAATAATGAAAATGTAAGAGTTCAAAAAGACTTTTTTTCTCCCTCTTGTTTGTTTCGTTCCGTGCACTTATTTAATTTGTTACTCATAAAAATCAATCAATTTTGTACGTAGTAGGTCATTTTCTTACTTGATCATTAGTATTTGGGGTATTTGATTGGGAAACATGTTTGCAGGTCATTTTCTTCCTCGATCATTAGTATTTGCGGTATTTGATTGGGAAACCTGTTCGCATTTACAACTTACAAGTATGTATGCGTGATATCAATATCAAATAAGTTCAGTTCAGATCTAATAAGTTCAGTTCAGTTCAGCTCTAATAAGTTCATCAGTTCAGTTTAACTCAGCTCAATTTAGTCAATCAGAACATGTCTTTAGTTTGGTTGGTTTACAACAAATCAAGTCAAAATTTTAGTCACAATTCAAAAGTCACAAGACTTGTGTATCTACTACGATGCTCAGAAGTAGACATATCGTAACTCCTCCATACGTTCATACTTCAACAATTCAATGCTTCATATCATAATGCCATAATTAGGCCATAGTTGCTACTTGCTAGAATACTAGTCTATACTCCATAGTTCTATACTATACAGTTAACAAAGAAAAACGTTACGCTATCATCATGTCGTTACTTTATTATCATTCGTTACCCCTTGTTCTTCTTCCTCCCTCTAAAAAATCATTAAAAATAAAGGAATTCCACCGGCCCACATCCCCATGCATGCACTGTAATGGTGGGCTCCATACCATGCCTAGCTAATACTAATTCTAATTCTAATCCTAATAGGGTTTCTCTAAACATAATTAATTGTTACTTTAGTCAAACTAATAAACTCGTAATTGTCTTTTGCTAATTTTAATTATTTTCCAAATAGAGCTAATAAGAAAACTACAATAAAAATGCTTGATCTCATCATTTTAATAGTAGGAGATAATAAAATGTCGTAAAAGTTGTAATACGGCCGGTTTCAGCTTAATTAAAAAGTACCAGGAATAAACTTAAATTAATTATGCAAATAAAGGATTTTGCTGACATTTGTTATTGGTTTAATAATTGGGTTTTTCTACTCTTGTTCCCGAATTCCAAGGCCAGTTTAATCGACCATATAAAGTTATACTATTACCTTATCATCGGCATCAATTTTTTGTGCCTATTTCTGGGCCATACGTTGTTTTATTGCTTTCTTCTTTGTCTGCTTTTTTTTCTTCTTTGTTAGAGCTAGCGCCATTGTGATTTGAGCTTATCTTGCCAATTTCCCCATTTTTTGGTAAGAAAAATAAAAAGATTGTGACATCAAACTAATTCAGAGGGATATGGTAAACAGTAGTCCAACAATTATAAATGACTTTTAGGCTACGGTATGTGTCATAAGTTAACACGTTCTCAATAGTAAATACAATGTAATTAGTCCGAATCAAGTATATACGATCTCATGGGACGAGCCTATAGTCACATAATATGATCAATTTTAGTGCACCAAAAAATCATATGATCAATTTTACCTTAAGCCCTTAGATACATTGTAGCTAGGTGTAAATTATGTCAATCAATTCCAAATAGAGGAAACTAAGTTAGTTGTAAACTTGTGCAATGTACAATTTTTGCTTTGTTTTGAAAGTGATTATATAAACGTAATTTCATAAAATGACTATACATATGACCATATATTTGAGTATATAGCTTCCTATTCATGGTTTAGAAATCTCCATGACAGTGCTGTTATGAGCTGGTACAATATTTGATTTTACTTTGTATTAATTTAAACAAATCTATTCCATTTATGTTGTAAATCTAAACAGATAATATTTATGATAGTGAATCATTAAATAGAAATAGAATGAGTTCAATGAATATGTTTGTATACCATAGTATGAAATATGATCATATACCAAGTACTATAGTATGAAATTAACACAAAGGATTAAGGCTCATTATAATTGATAACTTTTCGTGTTCAAAGGATTTCAAAGAGCCAACCCTTTAATAAATACAAAAAAACCAGATTAAAACATTTGGCTCTTTAAGTTCCTCATTTTTTTAATGTTTTTTGGAAGTGAGGAGCTGAATTTAGCTGAACTAAAATGAATATTTTATAAGAGAAGGAAATTAGGAGTTGAACTGGACTTATTAGAGTTGAACTAAACTGGAAATAATCAAATGAAAACAGGCTTTGAGTATCCTCAATTTGACGACATTATGTTAGGTTAGGATAAAACATAATGTCCAATTTTTTTTTTTTTTCACAAGAGTTTAAAAACTTAAAATAGTACTCCTATTGTAAACAAAACAAAAAAAAATTTACTCACCCAAAAAAAAAAAAAGAGAAAAAACAAGAAAAAAAAGTGAAAAAGCCCTTATCAAAAACCAAGAGGAAACCACAGTGTCTGTGTCGGGCACCTTAAGCATCTTTCTTTCTCTCTCCTCTTGTCATATTATTACGAATACTCCGTAAAAAAAAACCACATTCTCTCTCTTTCTTCTCTTTCTCTCTCTGGTCCCCACTTTCACTTTCTCTCTCTTCCTCCATTATCACTCCTTCATCCTTCCGCAACAACAACAACAACCATCAACATTCCCTCTCTTTCAATCCACAATGCAATAACAGATCTCCACCATTCAACCCTTCATTCCCAGATTCAATCTTCATCAATGGGTAGTGTTTCTTCAGAAGACGATCAATACGACCAACAAAGCGATAGAGGTGGTGGTAGCTACTGTTTGAGTGCAGATGTTAGTGAATCTGAAAGTTCTAGTAGTTTCTCTCTCCTTTGTTTTGACCCTGATGCTGCTCCTTCTACCTCCACCTCTTCCCCTGCTCTCCGACACCCCGGAAACTTCAACTTCGCCGCTACTCATTTCGCTTTTCCGGTTATCTCCGGTAGAGACGCCGTTCTTTGGGATGACATCAAACTCCCTCAATCCAACGACTCTGATTTTTCCGGTAAATATTTATAATATATACCCACATTCCCTTTTTTTGGATCTCTGTTTTTATTTTATTTTTTGTATAAAATTTTTACTATAGTAGTATAATGACATTTCTAATTTTGTGTTTTGGGTTGCTTTTTTTGGGAGAAAATTCAGTTTAATGTGTCGGCTATAATTTTATTTATTTATTTTTCAAAAAATTGGATATATCTATGGCGAAATTTCTGCGAATGGAGACTGATTGGATTTATCATAATAATGTCATTTTCTTCTTATTTTTTTGTCTAATTTGGTTTTTTTTTTTTGGGGTCAGTGAAAAAATGGTGACCTTGTATTATAAATCTGTGGCTTAATCTATGGGTAATTACTAATAAGTCAAAGTATTGATAAATTGTGTTTATTTCCATTTTTGAGCATCTGTTATGATTATTTTTTTTCATTATATTGACTGTTTCTATGTATATCTGAAAAAATTAAATAATAATTTGTGGGTTTTTTTTGGGTTTTGTGTTTGTTGATGTGTACAGAGGTAGAGTTGATGAAGGAGAGATTTGCAAAGTTGTTGTTGGGAGAGGACATGTCTGGTGGTGGAAAGGGAGTTTGTACTGCTCTTGCTATCTCAAATGCAATTACCAATCTTGCTGGTATAATTACTTACATTCTATACTTTGTTTTATTTGACATTTTTTGATATTTTTGTTGTCTAGTACTATTTTGGTGAATTTTTAGTCTGATTTTGGTTTGTTTGTTGAATTGGGTAGCTACTGTATTTGGGGAGTTATGGAGATTAGAGCCGTTGGCGTCGCAGAGGAAGAAGATGTGGTGCAGAGAAATGGAGTGGTTGTTATGTGTGAGTGACTCGATTGTTGAATTAGTCCCGTCGATACAAGAGTTTCCTGGTGGGGGTTCGTTTGAGGTCATGGCAACGAGGCCGAGGTCGGATTTGTATGTGAATCTGCCTGCTCTTAAGAAACTGGATGCAATGTTGCTTAGTATGCTTGAAGGGTTTAAGGAGACTGAGTTTTCGTATGCTGACCGAGAGAGTGATGATCGGGATCCTCTTAAAACAGCGGTGTCTAATGGTCGGCCTTCTGTTAGACAGGAGGAGAAGTGGTGGTTGCCTTGTCCGAAAGTTCCGCCTCGTGGGTTGTCTGAGGATGCTAGGAAGAGGTTGCAGCAGTGTAGGGATTGTACTAATCAGATTCTCAAGGCTGCTATGGCTATTAATACCAGTGTCATTGCTGAGATGGAGATTCCTGATGTTTATTTGGAGTCTTTGCCTAAGGTGAGAAGCTTATTACTACCATTGTTGCCTGATATAGGTGTAATGATGCTTGTATATATGTATTTAAATCTTCATTGTCATTCAGTTGGCTGCTGCAACTAAATTTGAATACACAAGCACTAAACTGTTCCCTTGATCAGTCCAGTACAATGTGTATTTATACCTTGTGCTTGTATTTCGTCTGAGTGAAAGTTATTGCTTTTATTGGTAGTGATATCAGTCTGTAGAGTTTTGTAAATTTACCCTCCTTTGTCTGTTTTTCTGTGACCGAGAAGTGGTATTAATTCTGCTGCTAGAATCTGTGCTCTTGTCGTCCAAATTTGAATGTTATTGTCCAACATTTCCTGTCTTTTTCTATGCAATTTGGTTTTCTGTGAGATTGATGCGTCCTGTGTAGCAATGTGTTTACTGATTAATAAACCTTGCCTTGGCAGAACGGAAAAGATTGTCTAGGAGAGGTCATATACCGCTATGTAACTGCTGAGCTGTTCACACCTGATTGCCTACTTGATTGCCTTGACTTGTCTTCGGAACATCAAATCCTGGAAGTTGCCAATAGGATCGAGGCATCGGTTCATGTCTGGAGATTGAAAGATCAGAAAAGACTTGCAGGTCAGTCTAGAAGTAAACGAGCAACTTGGGGTGGCAAGGTCAAAGGTCTTGTATCCGATAATGACAAGAATCAAGTTCTTGCACGACGTGCTGAAACGCTTTTGAGGTTCCTGAAGCTTCGGTTCCCTGTACTTCCACAAACAGCTCTAGATATGAGCAAGATACAGTTTAACAAGGTACTTTGTCGATGCCCCATAATTTGCTGCATCATTGCTAATTACCCCAGATGTAATATCGTATTGTTGTTCCTACTTGGATTTAAAATTCATACTTAAACAAAGTGATGAAAGTTTTTGCCATGTGATTGCTGGAAGGCATGCATTTCTTATATTGAAAGTACTCAAAATTTTGCATTTATGTCGTGCAGGATGTTGGGCAAGCAATACTAGAAAGCTACTCAAGAGTTTTGGAGAGCTTAGCATTTAACATTATGGCTAGAATAGACGATTTATTATTTGTGGATGATGCTGTTAAACAATCAGCTTCAGAGTCCAAATCTCTTTTCTGTAGAGGAGGTTTTGGTGGTCTCCCGATCCAAAAACGCATGTCACCTAGCCCCTTCTCTATTCAACATACTCCTTATGGCTCACCATTTGCTACCCCAAGCTTCTGTTTCTCCCCTGCTGCTGGAGGAAGCCCTAGATCACTCTCCACCCTCAGCAAAATGAACCTTAAAGCAGGAGAAGAGGATGTGAAAGCTGATAAAATACTGTCAGAAGAATTTGAGAGGATCTGGGCACATCCAGGGAATCTGAGTGCGAGGAAAGCACCTGGAGATGCTCCTGAGAGAGACTGATGACGACAATACCTAAGAGGACAGCTTCCCAGAACAGCTAAATATAACTTCTTCTTTGTAAATTCTCTAGCAACAGACCATCTGTGCAGTAAGTTTCTTGTTAGTTTAAACTTTAAATTAGGTTAGTTACAATATTCGCTACTCTGTACTAGGTTTTTGAGGAGGATTTAGTATATGTTAGGACCTATTTTTAGCAAGTCTTTCTTAAAAATGTTTATGTTTACAGCTCTTTTGTTGGCAATCATTAGTAGACGGATAGAGTGGGAATAGTAAGATGGTAAGAGACGGGGGTGTATCATAGTCATGGATTAGTAGTTTAGTACTTTCTATATTTGCCAGGAAACCTGAGATTATATGTAAAGGAGGGCTCTTTAATTTCCTAATCAAATGCGCTTTGATTACTCTTTTTTTTATAAGTAGTTTTCATTTTTCATCACACAAGTTCCATTTGGTGAATTTGGTAAGGGTGCAGAGCTATTTGGTTTAGTAATCGATCAATTTAAGCCAATGTGGTTGCTGTTGGAGTCATATTCCAGATTTAAGTTGATTAGTTTATCACGATACAATCTTGTTTGGTCAGCTAGGGTCAATTTTGATATGAGTTATGTAATAACGGATTATTCAGATTGGGCAATCAAGTACGAGTCTATCTGTCATGTAAAACATATGATACAACCATTAGCCGCATTGATCTTTTGCATTGGCTTAAAACATGTCATGTAAATATGTAATATGGATATACAGTTTCAGTAAGTTTGTTTAGGTAGTGCAAGCCTTTGTAATGATCTTTACAAGCAATTTTGTTGCTTCTGCTATTTCTAAATTCCTATTTCTTGTTAGCACTGTCTTATGGATTTACACTCCCTTGTCAGTACTCAGAGTCACTGTCTTATGGTACAGATTGAAATTCACTATGATCCCAATATCTCCAATAGCACTAAGCTTAGCCAAATATGTAGTACAGACTACCTTCTTGTACAACATATCAATGAAATCAATTTAGACTCATCTATTCACGCGTTGATAAGTGGTTTTAGAGATGAAACGTCACTTGACTCGTGTACAGGTTCTACTTGGAGTTGGGTTCAGTCTATCAAGTCAGGTTTAAATTTATTAATAAGATGAGGTTTATCCTACACATTCGACAGCCATTGAGGACATGTAGGAGGAAGTTATAAATCGAGTAGATAGATTCCAGCCGAAAAGCTGTATGTTTGGGCGGATATGGATTCAATAATATATGTTACATGTGTCTATGGGAGTTATGAATTGAGTTGCCTTTATTTTTCTTAAAACGTCACAACTTCAAGATATAGTCAATTCGTCCCAAGCTATTAATTGTACCGAATTTAATTTTTCTCAAGCTTTTGTATCTGTTCTGAAGCCGTTTTACTTGGACCAAATGGATGTCTTAAGCTAAACGCCTAAAACTAGAACTAATCATGTATGGTCAGGTTTGGTTGGCCCAGTTTTTGTTGATAATTTCGTTTTTTGCTGAACAAACTGTATTTTTAGTTTCACCTTTGCAATCCTAGACCCCATCTTCCAAAGTTCCAACTGTCTACTTAATGCCTTAGGGTGGTACTGGCCACTTTTTGGACCACGGCTCTAGCCTTATGAGTTATGACCTGCTCTAGCTGAAGCAGGGAAGTGTTATTGTGCTTACCATTAAAACTGGAAATGGTACCAAAACTGTCATAATTGCTACATTGGCTGATCATTTGAATATTATAGGCGATGAGCGGAGGCAAATGGGCTATGTTTTTACTCACTTTTGTTAGTTAGTCGGTATATATGGTGCGGTAATGTAACAGCTAATAAATCTATCAGCAAACATCTAGTCAATTATTTGAAGGTGTAAAGAGACTATCATAACCCATAAGCTTCATTGTAATTCATGAATTGTGTTACATTTGATCGATTAACAAAAAAGTAACGTAACATCTTCGGAAAACTTTAATTCTTAGCCTTGTTTCTCCCATACACAGTAACAGTTTCCATGCGTCACAATTTTGTAATTTGGCGGAACAAAATTGCCCGTTGCCATACTTGACCCAATCTTCACTATGATCCTATCGCCTACCATTGCCACATATAGATCAGGATCAGAGGCGAGTATATTCACGTTACTTGTTTCAGATATCGCGTTCCTTGTTCTTATGGATGTCAATGCTATAATTTCTTCCTTTAATCCCCAATCAAAGAAATGATCATAGAACTGCAACATAAAAAATAAGTGTTAATTAGTGAAAATATAGTCACTTAGTTTTTTAACTACGAAATTATACTACCTCTGTTTGGATTTAGTTACTTACTATGCATGGAATTCCTGGATGGGTGAGAATATAAGCATATCCTTGCATAACTTTATCAGACGGAAAAGCCCAAAGCTTCTGACTTGAACCTGTATCATGATTATCTAAGAAAGTAACAGCATTTTTCGGTGAAATTCCAATAAGTCCACTAGGCCTTCCATAAGGATCCTTCATCCTCCACCACTGCCCTTGTACCGCGTACTGAAGTATCCCTTTGGTGGTGAAATCAAACGCGGTCACCACTCCTCCACCAGAGGCTTCCACCCATCGAGCCAACTCACTTCTATGCGCGTCCTGGTTATAGTCAGGTGCACCATTAAGATAAGTAATCGAGTCCCACAACTCTCCTACAGCAAAATCAGGCTGTGTTCGTTCTATGTACAACTTTGTTATGCTAGGAGAATATCCCTTAACAAAATCAAGCCTCCAACCATCAAAGCCAATTTCGGCTTTGAGCCAATTCATCCAATCTATAAGCTCCTTTTGTACTCTTGGATTAAGATGATCAATGTCAGGGGCAGCAGCGTAACCATCCCCGGTATCAGGGTTACCGGAACCATCAGAGTATTGTGTGTCGTCTCTGCAGATAGCCCAAGGACCCCAATCTAAACGATCATCTGGAGTTCCTCCTTCGAACATGCAGTATATACCTCTTCCATCTTGTTTTTCAGCAGTTCTGTGATTGATGACTATGTCTGCAACACATTTGATCCCTTTTTGGTGGAAATTGCTGATTAGTGTCTTCAGTGCTATTTGATTACCATATTTTGATGCATCGAGATCGTATAATCTTCCAGGCAAATACCCTGAAATAATTATAAATGTTATTAGTAATTAATTAAGAAAAGTATTTGATTACTCGATAATTGATTAGGTTGTCCTTATTTTTTTTTTTTTTGCCAAATGCGCGCGCAAACACACACATAGAGGAAAACAAAAAAAACGTTTGTCTTGTCAATTGTGTTGCAGTGTATTTAATTTATGCCCTATGTCATCAAATAGGCAGAAAGTAAAAGGAAGTCAACTGTTAAAGACAATATTATCTTTTGAATAATTAAATTTTAAGGAATGTGAATTAAAAATATTTTGCTAATACTCTTTAATCGTTTGTCACGTCACATTTTGCTAGTACGGAGTATATTTTAATTACGTCATCAACAAGAGTATTAATTTCGGACAAAGAAAGTTGTAAAAAAAACTAAATTTACCTTGGGGTGAAACGGAATGGCTTGGCGGAGGAAGCCACACATGAGTTACTCCAGCTCTAGCCAAATCATCAATTGAGTTGCTTAAAAAGCTATATAAACTTCCTTGCTTATTGCATGAATCCCAATTGAATCCCTGATAACAATGGAGAATTAGTTTAGAAAAAAAATTCGAAGTTAAAAACCAAAATGTAACACAAACTATATATAAGATTAAGACATAATTCTCCTAAGACGGATTTTTAAAAAAAATTCATCAACTTAAGATTGTTAATATAATGTCACATTATCACTAATCAGATACAAAAATAATTCCTTTAGCATTGTTTTTTTATCAAGTCTTGTTAACACTACATGTAGTGTAATACACCAAATATGAAATACCCTAAGAGAAAGTTGGATAGATCGATAGATAGACTCAGAGTGTATGTGATCTCTAATAACCTCCAAGCCTCCAACAAATTAAGTAGTTAGAATTATACACAGGAAAGCTTGTCGAATAATAAAAATGTAGATTGATGTCTATCTAGTACGGAGTAGTAAATATGCTTATTTGGTTTGATAAGTGTTTAACATACCTGAAACAACAAAGTAGGAGTAGCAAGATTGAGTAAAAGAGAGAAGGACAAGAAAAGGAAGGCAAAAGAGAGAGAATTGAAGCATTTGATCTTCATCTTTAGAAATACTTGTAATATAAGTAGAAAGCTAGCTAGTATTTGCATGAATGTACGTATACCAAATAAAGGGTATTTATAGCCACAAAATTGTACTGTATAAGGTTAACGTATAATGAATTTATTTTAAAGATAAGATTTGAAAACGTTATTCGGTGCAAACAAATTAAGTTGATAAACTCTGGTGGTCAGATTAGCCGCATTGATTGACAAATTGCTTGCACCGTGATTATAATAATTCTTCACTCTAAGGTTTTTACAATAATAATTATAGATTTAGATGTACTCTGTATGTTTGTATAAAGTATGTATCAAAATTGACAATGTATGTATAATATGTATGTTGTACATTACTTAAGTGTATTCATATTGTATTCTTGTACCAAAAACTAAATGGGTCTTTCTAGATGATTAAAATAAGAATATGTATTTTAACTAGTTACATATATAAATACACGTCTCTATTCAAAAAAAAAATAAAAAAAAAAATAAAAATAAATAAATACACGTCTCCTGGCCTTCACTAACTCAAAGCCATCAAGGGTCTTTATGTGATTAATTAGAGAATGTATGTAATTTTAAACAATATTATATGACTTCGAGAAACATCTCCAACCATCTCACTTGAGTTTTCGATATAAAATTCCAAATCTTCAAATATGATATTAAAGGACAAATTATACTATTATTATCTTCAATTTTTGACAATTTTCAGCGATTCTGGAACCAAAAAAAAAAAGAAAATAAAGTGTTTCTAACGTCCTCACAAGACCTCAAAAGGTCATTTGAGTGATTGAAATCATCTACTTTACCTTTAAACTATCAATTTAACAAGTTGTGTACACATATATAACTAATTACTATAAAGGTCCTATCAGCTATCAAAACACCGTACCACATAACTAATTATATATATGGTCCTAGAGAAATATATTTATGTAATAGATAAATGAAACTTTATGATAAAAAGCATACAGTATAAGTTATAATGGGGTAATATAGATAAAGGAAATGACAAGGCAATCACCAAAACAGGTCATGCTGACTGCTGAGGCAGATTAATGATGTATAACAGGATTATCCGCATGCATGCGCTGCAACTGCTCACGATGAAACCGCGCGCGATTTTTCTCATACTCTGGCTTTGGTTGCCACTTTGATGGCATTTAATACGCAGTCATTCAATCTGTTGGATAAATATAAGGTCGCCAAAAAACCTACGAGTAACCATAATCGGTTTTGTCTGAGTCCAAAGAATTTAGTATACGGAAATAAATGTGAGAGATGTGTGGATGTCAACTAACTTAGTTAATTAAAGTGTTTACATGATACTATGTATCCAAATAGTGAATCTGATTAAACTATATGTATGTTCATGTGATATGACTCATATGATCGAGCATCATATATCGACAAGCAAGAATGTAAAATACCTCTCTCGTCATGTTTTATTTGGAGCCCGGAGAAAAATAATAATTAGAAACTAGTTTACACATAACACGTCATCTAAAAGACTAAAACGTAAATACGAAGTACATACAACATAGTTATAGTAGATAAATCAACCTTATTTTATTTAAATCTTTAGACCAAAAATCATCCTCCCTCCGTCCCTAAATTACATTCCTCTTTCTCTCTATTATGTACTATTTCTCTCAAAATTTAAGTCTATTATATAAACCACAATCACCTTATCATAATAAAGCTATCAGTTATCAGTTATCATCAAATTATTGGGATTGACAAACTCAAAATGTATCTCAGCGTCAAATTTATGTCTTCCATCCCTATCCCAAAAGATCCCATATCAACAAGCTCTTTATGATCTTATCTTCCACGCACTTTGCTACGATCATTCATCGATGTGTTCATTGTTCTATTAATTATTCAAGATGTCTAATATAAGAAATTTTGACTATCCTTGGTAATATAATAAGGAAAACTTTTGTATACACCCGATTTTCAGTAATTTACTGTACATCGGGTACACTTTTGTCAGATTTAGTGTCACTTTTGTCAAATTTATCAATAAAGCATAAATAACTCTTATATATGTCACGGTAACTTTTGTGCGTTTTAGTGTAACTTTTGCACATTTTATTGTCACTTTATAACGGATATTCAGTAATTTACTGAACATCCGTTTTATTTTTGTGATATAATAATATATATACCACGTACAAGAATAAACTAACATTATCATGTTAGATTATTTTGGGGTTCAAGCAGCAGCCCACATCTTTGTTAGGATTAATTTCGCTATACTTAAGTAGTGGGGGCTCATATTATTGTCTCTTTCTCGGCTGTCCACTAATTTTATGTAAATCTTTTGAGTTATTAATTAAATACTCTTCATTAAAAAAAAATAATTAATAATAATAAGATAGGCATTAGCTTAGCTCTAGGTCCACCAGTTAACCGCTAAATTCTGGAAAATAGTCTGTTGAATTGTTTGTCATTCAAGTTTCATTATCCATGCATGCATGCACGAGTCAGCAGATTTTGCATGGCTATAAATGATCATATAAATTACGTAGTAGTTTACAGAGAAATAAAATAAATATATATCAATAATGTAGCCATTTTGTATGCATTATTAATTATTTTCCTTATCAGAAGGGAATTTTATGTGTATGAATTTCCTTGAAGTTGTAAACCCTAGCTAGTTGTACTGCTGCATGGTTTGCTAGTGTTATGATGAATTTATTATTGGTTTTACAGAACTGCAAACCGCTAACTAACCCAAGCTAAGCTAGTCTATGCTATGTTTGTGCCACGACGACACCAGTTCAAGCCACGCTCTCTCTGCAATTTGCTACGAAATTGGGAACGCTATACTTATGTTTTGTATAAAATACACATTTAGACGAATTTAATCAAAGTTATCATGATAATGATAAAGATAATATACACACTGTGTACATTTTAGAATATACATTAGTAACATTTCATCATAACAATAATGCATATACATATTTACTCGTAACATTTTGACATTACTAGACTATTACGTAAAAAAATATCACACCAAATTAATTGTTGTTAAGTTAATCTAAACGTGTATTTTTGAAAATTTTACATTAGTATAAATAAATAACTAATCTTCAAATTAATGCATTCGCAAGCTTGTAATTCAATCACATTTTATTGTAAGTATTGAGAAATAGAGAAAGTTAAACTTCTAATTCCGGAAATTAGAGTGGTGGCTGACCACTAAACTTCTAATTCCGGAAATTATTCAATCAATACAATCAAACTTACAAAATTGGATCGAGCAATTTAAAGCCTTTGAAGTAATTAATGGACTGGTTGCATATATTGTGTATGTAATAACAACAAATTCATAGTACCTTGTCAGCAGTCAAACAAAAGTAGCAAACAACACAATTTGAGACACTGATCTGATAATAAAAGGCCATTTATTATACTGCCATTATTTTTCTTAGTAAAAATCAAACATGACATCATAGGTCATACAATGTATAACAATAATGAGGAGGCTAAGCTAAGCATAACCTTCAAATGAGAAATAATTTGTAACAAGTCACTAATTCATCATGATTTTGAATAAACCATGGTACAAATTTCTTGAAATTATTCTTTAATATCTATATATATTTGTGTATTTCATTCTTAATTGTATATGCATTGAGCATATGCTTGTTTAGTTAGGATCGATCATTGCTTCTCCCAAACACAATAGTCTTTTCCATATGTGGAAACTTTAAAGTTTGCAGGAATAAGATTGCCAAGATCGAATCTTGTTCCAGTCTTAACAATAATCTTTCCATCGATCATTGCTACATATAAGTCTGCATCCGAGGCCATTATATTCACACTGCTTGTCTCACTTATCGCGTTCCTTTCTCTAATCAAAGTTAGCTTTATAATTTCTTCCTTCAAACCCCACTCGATGAAATGGTCATAGAACTGCAAAACAAAATATCTCATTAAAAAAAGGCACAGGTACACCTGAATGTATAATAGACATACATAGTAATTAATATGGTATGTATCTTTGAACGAAAACACATAGAAGTACTTACGATGGATGGAATTCCGGGGTGTGTCAAAATATAGGCATATCCTTGCATAACTTTGTCTGCAGGGAAAGGCCATAACTTTTGGCTAGATCCAGTGTCATGATTATCAATGAAAGTAACAGCATTTTTCGGCATAATACCAATTAGTCCACTAGGCCTACCACTAGAATCTTTCATTCTCCACCATTCTCCTTGAACAGCAGCACCAAGAACACCTTTAGTAGTAAAATCAAATGCAGAAACAACACCACCACCAGCAGCTTGAACCCACCCTGCTAGCTCATTTCTCGGTCCGTCTTGGTTGTAATCAGGCTTACCATCTGGATCATAGTTAATTGAGTCCCACAACTCTCCAACAGCAAAATCTGGTGAAGTCTTTTCCATATAAATTTTTGTAATACTAGGTGCATACCCCTTAACAAAGTCAAATCTCCAACCATCAAAACCGATTTCGGCCTTAAGCCAATTCATCCAATCTACCAACTCCTTTTGTACTCTTGGGTTAAGATGGTCAATGTCAGGGGCAGCACCATAGCCAGCACCGGTGTCTAAATTCCCGCTACCATCGGAAAACTGAGTGTCGTCCCTACATATAGCCCAAGGACCCCAATCGAGGCGGTCATCAGACGTTCCGCCCTCGAAAATGCAGTATACTCCTCTTCCATCTTGTTTATCTGCGCACCTATGGTTTATGACAATATCAGCAACACATTTGATTCCTTTTTGGTGGAATGCACTAACCAAGCTCTTCAACTCTGCCTCTTTTCCGTATTTGGATGCGTCTATATCATATAATCTTCCAGGCAAATATCCTGAAAATCAATTAATTAATATAGATAAAACATTAGATGAGATGTACAAGTATTATTAGAGTATGTTTTGGTACGTTGAAGCACTAATTATTAAACATGAAACATTAATCACTTGATTATATTGTGCAAAATGTGACTCTAATTTATTTGTGAAAACTAAGAATGGATTTGTATTAATTATGATCAAAATCGAGTTTTTTTTAGATGTATTGTAGTATGTCCAAACAAGATGATTAATTTATGTTTGTATACTTTGAAAATATTGTTACAACACGTTCTAATAGCATCAATTTTATTTAATAAACATGACATTCGAAAATTAAAGTATTGTATGAAATTTAAATTAGAAATTTTACGATATATTTGAAGGAAAATGATGGCTTAAGACTTAAGAGTGTAGAAAGGGTGTTACATACACAATGGTACGTATGTTCAACCCTAAACAAAAAATTTTGTGGACCTTTAATTTTTGCATTTTTAATAAAATTTAATTCCACGTGAGGATAAGAAAAAATAAATAAATAAAATTATACTGCAAAACATGATCACTGTATGATTG
The DNA here is from genome assembly GCF_948465745.1 of Chenopodium album. Classification (NCBI taxonomy): domain Eukaryota; kingdom Viridiplantae; phylum Streptophyta; class Magnoliopsida; order Caryophyllales; family Amaranthaceae; genus Chenopodium; species Chenopodium album. Next base: position 70,870,957 of record NC_137842.1, on the reverse strand, counting down.
TATACCTTGAGGAGAAACTGAGTGAGATGGAGGAGGAAGCCAGACATGGGTGACTCCTGCTCTAGCCAAGTCGTCGATCGAGTTTTTGAGGTAATTATACAGCCCTCCTGGCTTATTGCATGAATCCCAATTGAAACCCTAACCACATTGATGAATTACAAAACTAGTTAGGAAACCACATTGTATTTGTATGTTTAATCAAGAAACTTAATTGAGCAAAGAAGACTACCCTACATTTTTTTAATTAATTTACTCATATCATCCTAATGACAATGCAAGTCAAAAACGCATTTTGCTAATATAAATTATACTCGTATATATAACGAAAGGACAAGAGGATAGGAAAATTTATACATTATTAGTAGCTTTTACGACTTATTTTATTGATCACTAATATTTTTTATGCAATGTTTGGATCATTTATATAGAAAAACTTCCATTTCTTTAAAATTTGAATCGTTCAACTAACTTAAGGAAATCATACATAAGCAAGCTATATATATATACCTGAAACAATAAGGTAGGAGAAACAAAGTTAAAGAGAAGAGAAAATGAGAAAAAGAGGCAACAAAGAGTGACACTATTCATCAAGCTCTTCATTTTCACTCTAATTTATTTTATATTGCAATTTTGCTTATCACAAAATAAGATATGAAATATAGAACAACCAAAAGAGGTATATATAGGAGAAAAATTGCATGGGAAAAATAATAAAAATATGAATATAATGTAACCAATTATTATATAAAAGTTGGTTGATAGATAATACGTAGCCGCATAGTCACATACCTTGACGGTTGCTTGTGGTAGTGATAAAGCAAGTTGTTTTACTGGCTGTATGTTATCCAATATAACAGGCCACTTGTAATAGTTGTAATGTTGAAATTAAATTGGTTACTTGAATTATTTGTTGATACTAAATTATGGGAAATTTTTCATCGTTTTGTACCTATGTGTAGAGATTGATGGCTTTATTAGAGAAATGATCAAGTATGCATGGTACGTTACTAAGCTAGTATATCACCATTCTGTGTGTTCTTATGCTATACACTATACACACTATACAGGAACGGCCTTCGTCCCGCCATAATTGTTTCTTTATTTTAATTTACTTGAACACATTTAGATGATTCATTCTTTATTTATATAATTGTTTATTAATATATATATATATATATATATATATATATATATATATATATATATATAAAAGAGGTATTTACGACAATACATATAGTACAATATAAAGGAGATCGACCTAACTAACCTAAAACTCTTTAAAGATAAACATAATAAATATACAATATTAATATAAACCAACTGACTTCTAATACATTTTGAATATATAAATTAGGACTAATCCAACAATTCTTTTATAATAACTTTTTTTTTGATAATTTTACGGATGGAGAAGTTAAAAAAAAGTATATAAATAATGCAAAATGTCAGAATGGATAAGATATTGTAGCTTATAAGGAGTAATGATGCAAATGCAATATCTCATATCAATTATCAAACCATAAGTGAGTTCCTGTAAGATTTTTTAATTATTTTAATTTCAATAAAAAGATTATATGTAGTTAAGTATAATCAGATAATTAATCAAGGATTTGGTTCAAAATCATGGAAAACAAGTGGAGTAGTAAAATACTTGATCTTTTAATTAAACCACGATGAATATTGAATATGTATATTTGAACCACTTATTATGATTGAGTCAAAATTGGTCTGTTGAATTTGTATGGCAAATTGGTGCGGTGCAATGGTGCATCACCCATTTATCATAAGCTAAACTAATTCCTTCTCCCAATAGGATTGCTTCACTCTTCTAGAATTGCTAAACTTTGTTGCTTGCTACTTGCTCCTTAATTGCTAGCTAGTCTGATCTATTTTATGATGCAATTGTTATTGTTGGATATGGATCACAATAACTTCTATAACGGCCATCGAAAATATAATAAATTACTCGAACAATCATCAACATGGATCCTTTACAGATCAAATTCTACTTGTATCGATAAGTGGAATGCAATGAATAGATCTCCATCTAAGGTTGCTATATGTGCTTCATTTGATTTACTCCATCTAAGGTTGTATCTAGAGCTGTAAATTCGGGTAAACGGGTTGGGTTTGGGTTGGGTAAGAGTGGGTTGGGTCAACTTGGGTCGGTTCAATTCAAATTAATTCTATAACCTATGTCCTATGCGAGTCGGGTTTGGGTTGGTCATGCTTGAGTCGGGTCACGCCGGGTCATACTTCTTATCGGGTTTAGGTTGGGTTAATAATAGGTCGGGTTACATTCGGGTCGGTGATTTGAAATCAGGTCAAGAACAATTTGGGTTGAATTTAGGTTGGGTAAATAACAAGTTGTGTTAATTTTGAGTCGGGTTAGTAAAAGATCGGGTTGAATTTTTGGGTTGGGTAAGTAATAGGTATGGTAAAATTCGGGTCGGGTCAATAACAAGTCGGGTTGAATTTGGGTCAGGTCAATACCAAGTCGGGTTGATTTTGGGTCGGGTTTGTAACAGGTTGGGTAAAATTCGGGTCGGGTTAGGAACGGGTCGGGTTGAATTCGGGTCAGGTTAGTAACAAGTCGGGTTAAATTTGGATTTTGACGGATAAAAATGAGTTTGGGTCAATTTCAGTTCAAGTCGGGTTCGGTGCAAATTAATTAAATTAGCCGTTGTAAACTGGTAAATCAGTGTAAGTTGTAAACCGGTAAATTGGCCGTTTAAAAGCAAATTGGATGGTTCCATACACCCAGTTGGACTCCCAAAGGTTATTAGGGACCATGGTGAACATTTCGGAAATTTTTATTTACGGGCGAAAAAAGTCAAAAAATTCCAAAATTGAAGGCTAATATCCACGCTTTTTGGGAAATTTTGGAGGTTTTAAGGCCCGGTGTCGAAAAGTATTGAATTTCTATGAGATACATATCTGGGTCATATAATGCCGTTTGGAACCATATATGATCATTATTTGTTGTCATAAATGTTCGTGGTAGGCTTGAATTAATGAAATCGGTGCAAGTTGTAAACTGGTAAATTGGTCGTTTAAAGGCAAATTGGATGGTCCCACCCACTCTATTAGACTCCCGGAGAGTATAAGGGACCATAGTAAATATTTCTGCAATTTTTATTTACGGGCAAAAAAAATAAAAAAAAACTCAAAATTGAAGACTAATATCCACGCTTTTTGAGAAATTTTGGAGGTTTCAGGGCCCGGTGTAAAAAAGTATTCATATTTTAGGGGATACATCTCGGGGTCATATAATGCCTTTTGGAACCATATGTGATCGTTATATGTTGTCATAAATGTTCGTATTAGGCTTGAGTTAATGAAATCCGTGCACGCAAGTTGTAAACCGGTAATTAAACTGGTCGTTTAAAGGCAAATTGGATGGTTGCACCAACCCAATTGGACTCCTGGAGGGTATTAGGGACCATGGTAAACATTTCAGCTATTTTTATTTTCGGGCGAAAAAAAGTCAAAAAATTCCAAAATTGAAGGCTAATATCCACGCTTTTTGAGAAATTTTGGTGGTTTCAAGGCCCGGTGTCGAAAAGTCTTAAAGTTCTATGGGATACATATCAGGCTCATATAATGCCGTTTGAAACCATATATGATCATTATTTGTTGTCATAAATGTTCGTGGTAGGCTTGAATTAATGAATCGGTGCAAGTTGTAAACTGGTTAATTGGTCGTTTAAAGACAAATTGGATGATTCAACCCACTTAATTGAACTTTCGGAGAGTATAAGGGACCATGGTAAATATTTCGGCAATTTTTACTTACGGGCGAAAAAAAATAAAAAAAACTCAAAATTGAAGACTAATATCCACGCTTTTTGAGAAATTTTAGAGGTTTCAGGGCTCGGTGTAGAAAAGTATTCATATTTTAGGGGATACATCTCGGGGTCATATAATGCCTTTTGGAACCATATGTGATCGTTATATGTTGTCATAAATGTTCGTATTAGGCTTGGGTTAATGAAATCCGTGCACGCAAGTTGTAAACCGGTAATTAAATTGGTCGTTTAAAGGCAAATTGAATGGTTGCACCAACCCAATTGGACTCCCGGAGGGTATTAAGGACCATGGTAAACATTTCAACAATTTTTATTTCCGGGCGAAAAAAAGTAAAAAAATTCCAAAATTGAAGGCTAATATCCACGCTTTTTGAGAAATTTTGGTGGTTTCAAGGCCCGGTGTTGAAAAGTCTTAAAGTTCTATGGGATACATATTGGGTTCATATAATGCCGTTTGGAACCATATATGATCATTATTTGTTGTCATAAATGTTCGTGGTAGGCTTGAATTAATGAAATCGGTGCAAGTTGTAAACTGGTAAATTGGTCGTTTATAGGCAAATTGGATGGTTCCACCCACTCAATTGGACTCTCAGAGAGTATAAGGGATCATGGTAAATATTTCAGCAATTTTTATTTACAGGCGAAAAAAAAATTCAAAAAAACTCAAAATAGAAGACTAATATCCATGCTTTTTGAGAAATTTTGGAGGTTTCAGGGCCCGGTGTAGAAAAGTATTCATATTTTAGGGGATACATCTCGGGGTCATATAATGCCTTTTGGAACCATATGTGATCGTTATATGTTGTCATAAATGTTCTTAGTAGGCTTGAGTTAATGAAATCCGTGCACGCAAGTTGTAAACCGGTAATTAAATTGGTCTTTTAAAGGCAAATTGGATGGTTACACCAACCCAATTGAACTCCCGGAGGGTATTGGGGACCATGGTAAACATTTTAGCTATTTTTATTTCCGGGCGAAAAAAAGTCAAAAAATTCCAAAATTGAAGGCTAATATCCACGTTTTTTGAGAAATTTTGGTGGTTTCAAGGCCCGGTGTCGAAAAGCCTTAAAGTTCTATGGGATACATATCGGGCTCATATAATGCCGTTTGGAACCATATATGATCATTATTTGTTGTCATAAATGTTCGTGGTAGGCTTGAATTAATGAAATCGGTGCAAGTTGTAACCTGGTGAATTGGTCGTTTAAAGGCAAATTGGATGGTTCCACCCACTCAATTGGACTCTCGGAGAGTATAAGGGACCATGGTAAATATTTCGGCAATTTTTATTTACGGGCGAAAAAAAAACAAAAAAACTCAAAATGGAAGACTAATATCCACGCTTTTTGAGAAATTTTGGAGGTTTCAGGGCCCGGTGTAGAAAAGTATTCATATTTTAGGGGGTATATCTCGGGGTCATATAATGCCTTTTTAAACCATATGTGATCGTTATATGTGACGGTCAAAGAGTAACACTTAAAATAACACTGAGGTAGTATCGACAAGCATAATAAAAAAAGCAGGTCAGTACTCCGACTTTAATTTACGGAGTACAGTAATACTGTAGCTAAAAAAAAGTTGGGTTGCCAGGGACTAGCGTATTGCTTACTCCAACTTTGGGCCATCTGAAATTTCGAACGTAAAACCAATATACATAATACGGGCCTCAAACCAAGTTGATGTACAGAATATCTTTGTATGGGCTAGCCCACAAGCTTCATGATGATTTTTTTTTTCTTTTTTTTTTTTTTTTTTTTGAGTCAAAGTTGAATTTTTTTGTTCAAAATTCATTTTTAACGAGATTAAGCACGATATCCTGTATTTGTCACAATGTCTACTTTTATAATATTTCCTCTGTTTCCTAAATATTGCAAATATTGCAACATGGGGATGGAACAAGAATTTTAAGAAGATGAGAAAGATAAAGAGGAATAAAGATAGAGACTCATGTGTTGAGGTGAAAGAAAGAGAGAAATCATGTGCAAATAGTGAAATATTGTACGGAGTTACTTTATAAGATGGTAATTGTTGAAATATTTGTGGATAGGACGTGTAATTTTTTTTAAATAATATTTAATTAAATATATTAATGGTTAAAGTTGTACATCAGCAAATATATACGCAAACTCAAGTGATGCATTTAAAAATACTCGTATGGAGGAAGCATTTTTTTTTTTTTTTCCAAAGTGCGACAAATAGTCTTTACTCACATGTATCATGCATATTATATCTCTAACAATATTTGATTGAAATCTAATTTACTAGCCAATTTCTCGGACTTATCGGCCAACAATGGCAGACCAGAAATTCAAACAATAATTTTAATTGATGTGGCAATGGTAATAAGTTATACAGAATTGTTTAAAACATCATCGCAAACTGATCAAGGTTACCATTTAAGACTCGTAAATTGTACTTGTCTAATTGAAGAAAACAGTTCATAAATGTATCACAATATTTAAATTTAAATACTAAGTATGGGTTGTGAATAAAAGTAAAAGTAAACAAAAATTGGGCATATTTTATAAAATTAAAGTTAGAATAATCCAATAAACATAGTCTAGATTAGAAAATAATGTCAGTCAAAATCACACAACTAGATATACTGCATGCTTATTAGTAATGCATTTATTCGTCAAATTTAGACGGGTTAGATTTTCTAATTAACGTACGTAATTATCTCACTTGGACTTCTTTGTCGACAATGAATCTATATTTGCGTACGTTAATAAATTCTATGAAGTCCTTAGTTTTTAATTAAAAGTACAATTATTATCTTACAAAGTTGATGGGATTATGTACTTAGTCATATTATTAAAAACTTGTTTGACAATAATATGTTAAATCGTATGACTTGGAAAATTTATTTAATATTGTACACCTTTTAATCACCTTGAATAATAATGGTTTCAAAAAAGTACAAAGTATTAATATAAACAAAAATTATTTTTATATACTCGTGACTTCTTACTTCCGGCCTCTCTCCGCCATTGACTTAGATTAGGATTTGTTCAATTCATGTCATAATCTACTTTTATACTTCGTATAATTTATTAGAATTTGAAAAAAAAAAAAAATGATACTCTCTCCAATCTGTCAATTTAACCAAAACAATAATAATGATGTATTGCTAATCAGTAGCTAACACCTTCGTAGATTAAGCAAGGCAAGGCAACGCTAGGACAAGCCAAGGTATTGTAACAAGACCAAGCCAAGGCAATACATTTAAGACACTATAAAGAAGGGTAGGCCAAACATGAATATGACATGGTTTCGAGCACCAAGTAGGCCTCCCGGGATTTTTTTGACAGCACCTGAAGAAATTTGGTGCATAATCTTATCGGGTTCAAAAGTATGTGCTCTTCACTGGCTGATTTTATGATTAATACACAAAATCAAACTGTTTAAAGAAATAAATTTTGAGACCCGGTGTATAAAACTCAAAGGATAGAATATTAATGATGTTTGAAATCATATATGACCCCTGCTAGCTAGTTAATCACATAAAGGCTTATGGTGGCCTTTGGTTAATTAATAAAGAGAAACATATACATAAATGACTAACTTGACAGTTTAAAGACAAAGTGGTTAGTTGATTCCAACCACATAAGTGACCTCCCAAGATGTTATGGGATATATGGAAAGTACCTCAACCTCTTTCCTTTCCGAGTTCAAAAAAGTCAAAAATCGTCTAAAACTAAAGGTTATATTTAACGTTTTCAAACCAATTTAAATTAGGAAAATTTTCATAAAATTAGAATTAACATGTGGGGCTTTCTCTGAAGTCATATAAGCTGGTTTGAAGTCATAACAAGCCTGGCCTACTAATCTGTTTATATAGGATCGAGATCGATGAGTTGGACTCAATTACGTGAGTATGGTATTACGGAACAATTATATGTTGCATTGATATTGAAAAGTTTCAAAAGATAATGGTTTCAATCACCAACTTGACATCCCAGGTTTAATTTCTTATAATGATATCAAGATTGAGCTCTCAATTATACCCAATATTACTCACCCATTCAATCATTACTTACCATGACATACCATTGTATTGTTGATTCATGCATGTATTACTTGGGTTGCTTATATTATATTATTATTATATTATATTGTTGTTTAATTTATTGTTACTCAATACCAATACTTTGTTAAAATAGTTTTGTAATTGTGACTTATTATATGCATGCCCTCAATCTTTAGTACCCAACTTATCCAAGATCTCATTAGCATAAGTTGAAATAATTGTGGCTAGATATGCCTAATTGCCTATATAGTTTACAGCTCATTATCATAGCTAACAACAAAGTCCATACACGATGATCTCACTTTGATTTTTTTAATTTTTTTTCAAATTAAATTAAAGTTCATGCATTTTGACCATATAATAAACATTTTCATTAACTTATTTTCCAGCAAGTACTATAGTCAAAAGTGGCTCCAAGTCTGCGCTTTTATTTACAAGAATTTCTAATAACGTTTACTACACATGCATAAATAACATGAATGATAAATGGTCTGGGAAAAAAATAGTTATGACTGATCATTAATAGTTGGACTTGACTATTATTTCATTGTAAACTTATATAGTACGGAGTAATACAGAGTTATATATTTTTAATTAATTATACAATTAATTAAAGAAGAAAGGATTAAAAAAAAATAAAAAATTGCACAACGAAAGGGTAAAAAAATGAAAAATCTAGAATTATGAAGATTGAAAACTTCATGTCATACGAGCCAATGTAACCCAACTTGGTGGAGGCCAAGAAAATAGCTTAGAATCTTCCAAATATTCTTCCAACCGCCCAAAAATGCCCTTTTCAAAATCAAAAACACCAATTTCATCACTTTTCCACTCAAAATCATCCAATTTGTCCAAATCTCCCACTTTAATTTCCGAATAACATGAATCTTTATTGTCTAAGTTCTTAAAATGAAAGTATATGCAATTACCTTTGCAACCTTTTAAACCAATAGCGGAAAATGAAGAATGGTTGCTCAAAAAAATTGCATGCTCCTCTAAATCCTTAACCAAATCCCATTTTTGTTTCTCCTTGTCGAGTTTGAAAATCTCAACCCCGTGTACCTTTATCAATTTAGGAGTGATATCGGTATACAGGTCTACCATTAACAGGTCATCAGCTACTTTTACCAGACATTTTTTATCTCCGCCAATAATAGCATTTTTTAGCAATGTTACTGTGACGGAAGAACCAATAACCTTAATGGCTACGGTCCTACCCGAGTTGGTAACAGCATAAAATGTACCATCGAACTCTACTACATCCACGTAGTGCAACGACCAATCATTAACAAATATGCTCCGATCATCGTAACCTAAAGTGTAATCATCCAAAAACGTCCATGATTCGATTTTGGACCGGTACATGAGTAACTTACCCGTGTTATGTGTACACAAAATAACGTAATCGTTAACATTATTAGAATTAAGGAAGGTAACAGCTACCTTTTGATGCTCCATGTTGTAGTAATCCATGTTTTCTGTACTAGGATTATTACTAACGTTACGTAACACATACTCACAACCCAACTCCTTGATTTTAATGTTGGTTAGATCCAACTTCCTAGGAAGATTTGGAGCTAACTGTTTGATGAGGGTCCTAGAGAAAGGATTGAACAAATGGACCGCCCCGGGGTTGTGCTCCTCGGTCTTGATGAGCCACCCGGGGCCATCATGGTCGTCGAAAGAGGGTGAAAGATGGGTATATGTGTGTTTGGTGAGTCGGAGGTCACAATGATGGACGTTAGAGTTTAGGAATTTTATAGGAGGGAAAAATATGGGTAGTGTTTTGGGGATGGCAGACCGCCACGTGGAACAAACGGAACGGAAATGACGAGTGTCGGACGGGGTGTCAAAGCCGGTGGCAACGAGATCGAGGAGCTCCGGAGGGAGATCAGACCAATATGCCATGGCTTAATTAGCTAGGTAGAAGGTGTTTAGGGTTTTGGAAGTAGAAGGTGTGTATTGAGTTGAATAGAAATGTGCTTAAATTGTTGTAGTATTTAAATGGAATCAAGAAAATGTGACAGCCCACCTTTTGAGAAAATAATACAAGTGTTTAATAATAATTAAATAATCAAAGCTAAAAAGGAGGGCGAATCTGAAGTAATAGTCAATAGTAGTACTAGCTAGTAGTATTGTCAACAATATTATGTCCTAACTTCCTAATCAATATTACGCAATTGCATGTAGAATAGGACAAAGGTTTTGATCCAATGCATATTTGAAAATTGTTTAGAAAGTGCAGTGGTCACTTTCCGAAATTAGCTAGGCAAAATCCTTTATACAACTATCACTTACTTTTAGTACGAGTTTTATTTTATTTTAGAAAAAATCATAGGGGGTGTTTGGAAACCAGCTTTTTAGCTGGTTTTTGGCTTCTTCAAGTTGATCAAATAGTCAAAAAATATGTTTGGCTATTGGGTTTTTTAACTAGCTGAAAAGCTGGCTTTAAAGCCAGAAGCAAAAAGCTGGTTGGAGCAGCTTTTGGCTTGTTGACATAATTAACTTTTGATTAATAATAATTAGTCATAATAAAAGATAATTAGTAATTAATATTTAATACTTAATAATAATTAAGTAATAATTAGTAATTAGTAATTAGCAATTAATAATTAATAATAATTACTCCCTTCGTCTCTAAAAGAACAACGCGTTTGGGTTAATTTCGCGGGTATTAAGAAAGTTAAATAAAAAGAAGTAAAAGTATATTGGAAAGAAGTAATTTATTTCAGATTCAACAAAATAAAAAAAGATACTATAAAATTATATTTTAATTTAATATTGACAAAATGATCCTACGTATAAAAAACAGATGCTATAAAATTATTGACAGCAAATAAACCTCGATTTCATTTAACAATTGCTTCCATTACAATGGAACCCAGAAAACTCCTTCAATTAAATAACATCTCACAAGAAACAAAACCAAAGACAACATACAAATCAATCTATTAATCTAAACGATTTACCCTTTCAATTCAATCTTTATAAAAACCTCATTTTTACCCAAAAATCATCTATTTCAAAATCAAACAATGAAAACCCTAAATTATCAAAATCATCAAACTAGGAATTTTAAACAAAATAATTCAGCAACTAACAAGATTACCGGCGAATATTTGTAACTGATTGACGAAATTGATATCCACACTTTAATAATTTCTTCACAATTCTTCCCTTAATATTCAAATTGGATGTGTTCTTCGCCAAGGAATTTTGGGGGAAAAGAGGAAATTTTGGGGGAGAAGATGGGAAATTTTGATGCTTAATTGGGAAATTAATGGTGTATTATCCATTAATTGTTGCCGCCCACTGAAAATTTTGCCGCTCACCTTCCTCACATTGGCGCCTAGGCTGAAAATTTTGGCGCTCATCTTTCCCTCTTCTTTTTTTCCTTTCCCTTTTCTTTTTTTAGTTTCCATTATTACATTGATGAGTTGGCGTTTTTTTATTGGTGGTGTACAAAAGGAATCTTGTACACTTAGTGTACCCCTAGCCTTTCCCCTGGTGGGGATTTAAGGTACACTAAGTGTACAAAAGGAATCTTGTACACAAGCTTCCCATTGGTTGATTGGGAATATTCTTTTTTTGTGGGCCACCTTCATTTTCATTTGAATTTCAAACTTGTTTTTTAAATTTCAACTTTTGAATTTCAAATTTATCAATCTTTTCACCTACCCAAATTAATGTAGTATATAATCCCCAAAAAAAAAAGTCAGATTTTTTCACCTCATTTTTTTCTCTCTCCTAATGTTTCCCCTCTAATTTATCTGTGTAAATAACGAATGAAAAACAATATACAAATCTGATTTTCTTAATATCTTCATTGAATAATTTGACCCCGGTGCTATACGGACTGATTTGTCCGGTGAAGCTCTGGACGCCGTTGGTCAATTTTTTGTAATCTTCCTGTCGATTCCGGCCGTACTCGCGGCGGCTTACAATTATTAAAATGAATTGTAGTGATAATATATATGAAGAATAAACTAATTTGAATAAATGTTTGGTGGATGTGTAAAGAACAAAAATAAATTTAGATTTATTTGCTGCAAATAAATAAGTTTGGTTAAAGTTGATGTTTTACAATTTTCGTATAAATTGTAGCAGAAAAATGATTTAATGTTTGCTGGTACGGAGATTGAAATTTGACTAAAAAAAAGTATTTGCAATTGTAATTGACAGCAAAGTTTTGTCGGAACGCTCATACATACGTTGTAATAAATAAATTTAATGTTAATAATTAGAAAAATTATCTATAATCAATAATTAATGTTAATAATTAGAAAAATTTGCAAATTGCAACCATTTAAAGTTCATATTTTGCAAATTGCAGCCATTTATTTTTTTTTTGCAAATTGCAGCCAAAAAGTTCGTATAAATTGTAAATTGCAGCCCGATTCAATTTTTTCATCGATTTACATGTTAAAAAAAATCTTTGGTTAAGGTTTTAGGGGTCATTTTAGTTCTTAGGGGCCGAATTGAGCTCAGAATTAGCAAAAAAAAATAACGTAAGTGTCTCATATTTACAGTTTTCCACAAATCGATACATTTTTGTTGCGCAAAACAAGATACTTGCGTTATTTTTTTGCTGATTCCGAGCTCAATTCAGACCTCTAAGGCCTAAAATGGCCCCTAAAACCTTAATCGAAGATTTTTCAACTTGTAAACCGATGAAAAAGTTAAATCGGGCTGTAATTTACAATTTATATGAACTTTTGGGCTGCAATTTGCAAATTTTTTTTTAAATGGCTGCAATTTGCAAAATACGAATTTTAAATGGCTGCAATTTGCAAATTTTCCTAATAATTACTAATTAGTGTTGTGTAGTTTAACAACAACTAGCACCCAACAAGCCAATTTACCAAACACTACAACTGTAGTCAAACAGCCAACTCAAAAGCCAATCTAAACAGCCAATTAAAACAGCTGACAGTCAATTGCCAAACATGGCCATAGTCGATCTTTCCAATTATGTTGCAAAAAAATTAACTTGGAACAACTAATTTTCTAAAGCTGAATTGAATCATATTTCGTAAATTAGCACAGATACAATGTATGTAATGTCATGTACTCTTTATTTCGTTCTTTCATTTTTTTTAATTAAACTTCAATTTAAACTGTCTTTAATATGTACAAGTAATATGGAATACAAGAAAAAAAATTATATGTGACCATGTTGGACTTGATGTTTAATGTATATTTGTAGTTTATAATATCAAATTTTGTAAATCTATACTAATATACTCCGTAAGATTTCATAAAATTTATACTAATGTATGAGAAGATAGATTCTCAAAAATAATGGCTCTTAAGTCATTCCGACGCACACTAAACTAGCTAAATCGACAAGATTCCTAACCTAATGCATAAATGTTCCTGCTGGATTATGCTTCCGTCAGTGTCTGAGGTCTGATAATGGTTTACCGTCCAATTGCTCACCTACACAGCCAATACAGATTAGCTAGCCCGGGGGTTATCCGGGAATAACCACTCCGATGCTAAAGTTCGTACCTTTGTGAGAAGAAAGTGAAAGAAGAGAGAGAAAGTGTTTTAGAGAGAAAGAGAGATTCTACCTTTGAAATAAGGATTTGTTTGGGTATTTATAGGAACGCAACCAAGCAGGTGCCACCTATACAGATAGGTGGCACGCCGACCTTGGTACTAGCAGGTGCTTACACGGCACTAAGCAGCTGTCCACGTGTCAGTGGGACATGCCACGTTCCGAGAAGCAGCTCTCCACGTGGTAGAGCCTAATGCCGGTAAGGACATGAATTATTCCAGGATTAACTATTTCTGTAAACTGCACGGCACTCTTTTACCGGCATATTATGATGCTACCGGTATATCCCGTACAACTAGCCCCCCAAGTGAGGACGTTAGTAAAACTGACGTGCTCAATTGCGATGGAACACGGTGGTGGTACGTACAATGCAGCATACAAGCATGCTTAGAAAACGAAAAGAAAATGTACCATTTGCCCCCCAAGTGAGCAAATGGACGGTAGTAATGTGCTCAATGAAGCAACAAGAAAAAATTTACAATTTGCCCCCAAGTGAGCAAATGGACGGTAGTAATTTGCTCAATGAAGCATGGAAAAAATGCCAACATGGTTATTGTGAATTAAATATGAAACCGAAAACAGGAGGTAAAATGATTTGTTGTTTATTTTAAAATTTATCCCCAAGGATTTGGCGGGAAAATGTAATAAAGTAATGGGGCACGTGTCAGTCATCGAAGTAGGTTAATTTTGAAAAGGTGTTGTATCACAGCCGTTGGATTGCATGCAGTAAATGTCACATCAACCGCTTCATTTGGACAGTATAAATAGCTTATTTCGCACTTTGACCCTTCATTTCCTTTGCGAAAAAAAATTCGAAAAATTTCTACTTCACTTCGCTCGTACTGCGCTTATATTTCTGCAATTCAAGGCGCAATTTGTCAAGGGTTTGTTCAGTTGTTTTGTGACGGGTGTTTGTAAACGGAGGACACTTAATTTCCGAGTTACGCTTCAAGAGTTGAGTTCAAAAAAAGAGGTAAAAAACCCAGCTTTCTTTTCGATTTCTCACTGGCTTGTGGTTAGGTAGATTTTGCATTTATTTCATTATTTGTGAATGTCTGGTTCTGGAATGCATACAAATATGAGTAAAGCCAATGAGGCTGAACTCTGTACACCCTTAACTTCTATAGAAGAAAGAGAAGCTTATTACCGTCATAAGTTTCTGGCTGACGCCGAGAAGGCTTTGCGTCCTACCAACCCCGATATTGCAGAGGACATAGAGGTTGTCGATGTTGAGCCTATTAGCGTTCAATATCATTTACGGTCAAATTTGGATTTATTTAATCAATACGGCACTAATATTGACAGGATGCCGAGAACAAAACATACAAGTTACCAACGTGAGGTTGGTGAAAGCAGTAGACCCTCTGTTGATGAAGAAATGGTTGACCCTGAGCCTGAGGTTTCGGATATCCGAGAAGAGGATATCCGGTCAGTCGAAGATAGCCTAGAACGGCAGGAAAGCGAAGGTGAAAGTATCGGTAATGAAGACGATGCAGGTGGGTCAGAAGAGGGTGAGCAGGGAGAAGGTGAAGAGGAAGAAAATGACGAGACCGACGAAGAAATTGTTACAGATTTCAACCTTGCTGCTCAAATTGCAGAAGAGGAACGTCTCGACGAGGAATATGACTCGGATCAAGATGATCCGAAGTATCTAGAACCTCAAGAAATTCCTAGCGGCTATGAAATAACTGAGGCAGTTGTGGATCCGGTATGGTTGCAGACCGCCACCGAAAAGGATTATTGCCAACATGGCAAACGCTTCTACCGTCTCCCGGACGGTTACGAACTGAGACTACCGAATAACGGTCAGACGGCTTTGGACTGTCCTGCCGGCCACATTGTTGTGTATGCAAAGCATTTAGAGTTTGGTTTACGGTTTCCACTCCATCATTATATCGAAAAAATATTCAGGGCTTGGAACGTTGCAATTGCACAGCTAACGCCTCCAACCATCCGAAATATTGTCTCTCTTGTCTGGGTTATAATTTTTATGGACTTTCCCCTTACCCTGAACTTATTTTGGAGGTTACATTGGATAAAAAGAGATAGTCAGTCGCCCGGATGGTGGTCCCTTTTTACCGCTCCCGGTAAATGTACGGTGTGGCCGAAATTGACCAGTTGCAA
Source organism: Chenopodium album (assembly GCF_948465745.1). NCBI lineage: Eukaryota > Viridiplantae > Streptophyta > Magnoliopsida > Caryophyllales > Amaranthaceae > Chenopodium > Chenopodium album. Next base: position 70,855,431 of record NC_137842.1, on the reverse strand, counting down.
GAACTGGAAGAATGAGTTTTACTTTATGAGTGTGCCTGACGATTTTACTGTCCGTAGGACGTTTCATCACCCACACAGCATGTTTGAGACCATACGGTCGAGAAAGTTAGGACCAATGGAGAAAAAGGCTTTTAAATGGTTTAATTGTACATATGTTAGGGCTGGTAAGAAGAATAAAGCCGTTCCGGGGGTGTGGTTGCCCCATTGTAATTATATACTGGGCAACGCCCCTCTTTCTCATGTCGGTCTCTGCCATACCGATGCTTTTGGTATGGATGAATTATAGTATTATATAAATTTGCTTATATTTGCCTTCACCGTATTATAAGTGTGTTGTCTGCTTATGGATGAATTTTTTTTTTTTTTTTTTTTTTTTTTTTTTACGCCCAAGCTTACCTTTACCATATCGGTTATTGACGTTTATTATCGGTTTGCCTTTCACCAGGTCTTGACAAGCTTGACTTTAGCCGATTAGGGTTGCATTCTGACGGGAGAGTGAAGCACCAGTGCCCGGATCGGCCAAAGAAGTCATACGACACCCTGCCTTCTTTCGCTACCAGAGCCTCCACTAAAAAAAGAAAAAGGCGACAGGATATGGCCCCTACCGAGCGCACTACCAAGCCCCGCACCCTAGCTATAAAAAGGGGTGGCGGGAATGCGTCTAAGAGGACTTCCGAGCCCTCCGACCGAGAGCCACAGAAGCAACAGAAAAGACACGATGGCGACACGGCCCCTCTCCGTCCGTAGGTGCAGGAATCTTGGCCGGATGGAGTCGTCAACCTAGAGGACGAGACCGAAACCCAACCGGAAAAGAAGCTGACGGTCACCCTAAGAGATCCAAAAAGTCTTGGGGTCAGCACCGAGGTTAGAACCGGCCAGATGGCCAGCATCGAAAAACCTCCAAACAAGGAGACGACAATCATCTCGGGGCGCACTGGCGGCCTAAAGCAGAATGCTTTCGTCCCGGCTGGCGTCACTGATTTTATCGAGATTCCTCACGTCAGAATCCCGGCAGAAGTCATTGACGGGCTCGCTGTGCCCTCTGGTGCTGCCGGTGACCCATGGCACCCCCGGATCAACGTCAATCGCGGAGAGTCTGTTCTCTGTGACGACCCTGCGACCGGCGGAAGCATGGGGTGGAGGGTACTCAAGGACCTGGCGACGCCAGCCGACAGGCCTGTCAACCGGGCTGCTGCTCCCTGCGGTCAACTAATGAACAACATGCTCCGGGTAATATAGCATTCTTACCTGCTAGATATGTATCATATCTGTGTAACATATTTATGTTCTCTATACTGCTGTTTATATTTATTAACGGCAATGTCTGTTATCGTCTACTAGACCGTCAACTCTGCTGTCGAGGTGGTACACATGTACCAACATTATCAGCGCGTCGCCGATAATGCTGAGACCAAGCTGAAGAAAGATGACGACGCTTGTAAGCTCGTCGTCAAAGAGCGCGACAAGGTTAAATCCGACGTAAAGACTTTGCAAAAGCAAGTGTCCGAGCTAAACAGGAAGCTGACGGATCAGGAGCTGCTACAAAAGAAGGTAGCCAGCCTTGAGCAGAGCCTGAAGGACGAGAGGGATGCTAAGGCAAAGCTGGCCAGCCAAGTTGAGGAGATGGAGCGCGACAAGCCGGGAATCAGGCGCCGAGCTGTTAATCGGTTCCTGCAGACCGACCTCTATGCCAACTTGCTGGTTGACCGGTACACTGCCGGTTGGGTCTCTGCGCATCGCTGTGTGTGCAAAGCGGAGGGGTGGGATTCAACGAAATGGCAGGCTGTCGAGAAGGCCTTTAACGAGGAAAGGAACCACTCTCCTACCAACTATGAGAGTGGGTACTTTGACGAGCTCCCCCCGCATGCTGTGATAACCAACTTAGACCCACGCGAGTTGCCGGAAGCGGAGTTTGATGACGCCCTTATCAGTAGCCCTATTGCCACTCATGCTGGTAAAGATGGGTCTGCCGGTCCCTCCAGTAAAGAAGCTGAAAAAGAGCCTGTTAACACGGGTGAATCAACCAAGGAGGCCGACAAGAATTAATCAGGAGGGCAGTCATCTCTGGGCTGTAATATTCATGCTTGTCTGTATCTGTTTTATGCTTCAAACGATTATATCCGTCTGTATTATGTCACATTTTTTCTTTCAATTGTTTTGAGCATTTTATTTGCGTATGTATGTACTCGTTACAATTTATTTCTCTCATCTTTATCGTAATCTTATTTAATGATTGCCCTCCTTGATTTTTAACACGAATTTACGTTTTCGGCTTTCAAAATTACACTTCTTGGTATTTTACTTGCGATTTAAAATTTTTGGAAGACCCAAAAACGCACTCAACCTTGTTATCGGTATTTTCAAAATACATATTACCAATAATACTTTTTATTATCGGTATTTACAAGATACATCTTACCCGTAATACTTTATTATCGGTATTTCAAAGATATATCCTACCAGTAATACTCCCCGAGTTTTTCGGCAGAATTTATTTGTAAACAAATTCTGGGAAAACTCTGGAATGCCTGTGCTGAATATCGGATATAAAACACAATGAGATAAAGTATCCAACCTTTGTCAGGCTGAGCAAAGGCAGTGGATCAGACCGCACTTTCAACTCCCCTTGAGGTCCATTATCATTATTATTACATATATATATATATATATATATATATATATATATATATATATATATATATATTTTTATATATATTCCCTCACTTGAACGACCGAGTCAGCTAGCTAGGCTGTGATCAAATCGTATCGAAAGTAGGTAATACGATTATATGTATCGAAATAGATTACAATACTAGCAAGTGCCGTTAACATACGTGTGACAACATGTCATCAAATAGATACATAAAATAGAACATATTTACGTTTCACATGAAATACTTTTTTAACACACTAGCGTTCCAAACATTCTTCAGGGGAACACCTTCAAGTGTTATTATCCGATAAGACCCTTGCCTAAGTGTTTCATATATTTGGTAAGGCCCCTCCCAAGTCGCGGTGAATTTACCCTCTGCGTTCCCTTTACCAGTCGCGGCTGTTCTACGCAGAACTAAATCACCATCTTCCATGGGTCGATAATTGACGCGCCGATTATAAGCATGTCTTATTCGGTTTTTGTATGCCGCAGACTTTATGACAGCTGTCAACCTTACTTCCGGTAGAAAATCCAATTGCTGTCGAAGTAGCAAATCATTTTGACTTTCGCAGAAGTGTTGCACCCGAAAAGAAGGTAATCCCACTTCCGCCGGAAACACAGCCTCTGAGCCGAAAGCAAGGTTAAAAGGAGATTCCCCCGTTGTTTCCCTTGTTGTCGTACGATTTGCCCATAAAATTTCAGGTATCAGATCTGCCCACAAGCCTTTAGCGTCTTCTACCTTTTTCTTAATTGCCCCTAGTATCTGCTTGTTAGCGGCCTCAGCTTGGCCGTTTGACTGCGGGTGACATACCGCTGCGTACGCAAACTTGACTTTGTAGATGCTTAAAAAGTCTTTTACCGGGCTGCAATCAAATTGTGAACCGTGATCAAACACCATTGCTGTCGGCAATCCGAAACGCGTAAAGATGCTTTTCCAGATAAACTTCTTTACCTCACTCGCTGTAATCTTTGCTACCGGCTCTGCTTCTATCCATTTGGTGAAGTAGTCTATCCCCACAATCAAGAACTTACGGCCACCTGTTGCTGACGTAAACGGCCCAATGATGTCCATCCCCCACTGAGCAAATGGGATTGGGTTAAGAATGGGTGTTAAATCATTTGGAGGTTGGTTAATCACCGGGCCGTACTTCTGGCATTTGTCACATTTTTTAGCATATTCCATGGTATCCGCATTCATTGTCGGCCAATAGTAGCCCCGTTTCATTGCTTCTAAGGACATTGACCGACCCCCTGCATGATTACCGCAATCACCCTCATGTATTTCTTCTATCAGCCTTGCCGACTCATAAGCCGTTATACACCTTCGTAGCGGTAACGAAAACCCCCGCTTATACAACAAGCCTCGGAACATGATAAACCAGACACTGTCTTTCTGGACCTTTCTTGCCTCCGCCTTGTCGGCAGGAAGAACATTATGCAACTTGTAAGCCAAAATATCATCATACCATTCTCGTCCCGCAGTCGTGCAACATACGTTCTTAGGAGGTTGTTCGTCAATACTTCTTTCTTTCAAAACCTCCACCATAACTGTCCTTTCCAAGTCATTGAAGCTTGAACTTGCGAGTTTAGCCAAGGCGTCTGCCTGTGTGTTCATTGCCCGAGGAACCAACTTGATTTCAAAGTATTCTAGACCAGAAGTAACACACTTGAGTTTTGCCAAATATGCCGTCATACTTGGCTCTCGAGTTTCGTAAGTGCCGTTAAACTGATTTGCCACTAATTGAGAGTCAGTTGTCATCTCAATGCACTTTGCTTCCGCAGATATGCACAGCTGTATCCCTGCTAACGCTGCTTCGTATTCTGCCTCATTGTTCGAAGCTTTGAACTTGAACTTAACGGCATACTCGAACACATCTCCCTGGGGAGAGATCATAATTACCCCAGCCCCTGAGCCGGTTGAAGCAGATGAACCGTCAACTGATACCTTCCATGTGCCGGCATCATCCTCCTCTTCATAATATGACGTTTCGACAATGAAATCAGACAAAGCCTGGGCTTTGATTGATACCCTTGGCTTATATGTAATAACATATTCAGATAATTCAATCGCCCATTTAAGCAAACGGCCAGACGTTTCCATCTTTTGCAAAGATTTTTCTAACGGCTGGTTCGTTAAGATATCAATTGCATGCGCATCAAAGTAAGGACGCAATTTTCGTGCAGCCACAACTACTGCATACGCGATCTTCTCTATTACCGGATACCTTCTCTCGGCAGCATTTAAAACGTGGCTCACAAAGTAAATTGGCAGTTGGATCTTTTGCCTCTCTACTAGGAGCACTGCTGCTACCGTCTTTGCTGAGGCCGAGATATAAAGCTGCAACGTTTCTCCTTGTTCCGGCCTTGCGATGGTGGGTAAGGACCTCAAATGATTTTTCACAGCCTGGAACGCCTTAGATTGGTCCTTCCCCCATTCAAACAGCTTGTTTTGCCGCAAAATTACAAAGAATGGTAGGGCTTTATCAGCTGACTTGCTGATGAATCTTGTTAACGCAGCCATTCGACCGGTGAGCTTTTGTACATCCTTTATACACTTTGGTTCTGGCAAGCTAAGAATCGCCTCAATCTTATCAGGGTTAGCGTCTATACCCCTTTCGCTCACCATGAAACCGAGAAACTTTCCTGATTGGACGCCGAACACGCATTTCTCCGGGTTTAACTTCATCCGGTAGCGTCGAAGGGTTTCAAAAGTTTCTCTCAAATCAGCGACGTGATCCGTAGCCAAACGGCTTTTCACAATTGAATCGTCCACGTACACCTCTACATTCCTTCCTTTCTGGTTCGCAAATACCTTGTCGACCAGTTTCTGATATGTGGCCCCAGAATTTCTCAATCCAAACGGCATAGCCCTATAACAAAAAACTCCGGAATCGGTAATGAATGTCGCCTTGGTTCGATCCGGCTCGTATAAGCTGACCTGGTGATACCCAGAGAAAGCGTCCATGAAGCTCAGTAGCGCGTGACCGGAAGTTGAATCTACCAATCTATCTATCCTCGGCAAAGGATAGCAATCTTTCGGGCAGGCTTTGTTCAAGTCCGTGAAGTCCACGCACATTCTCCACTTCCCTGACGGCTTCTTTACCATGACCACATTCGCTAACCATTCGGGATATGTGCAGGGTTCGATAAAACCGGCCGCTAGCAATTTGTTCACCTCTGATTGAATAGCCTCCATTTTCTCTGTTGAAAAGTTCCTTTTTTTCTGTCGAACAGGTCTTGCTCTCCTGTCGACGTTGAGCTTGTGCACTATGACGTCGGGATGTATCCCGGGCATCTCGTCCGCCGAGAAAGCGAATACGTCAGCACTTTCTCGCAACAAATCCACCAAATGGCAGCGCGTGTCAACATCCATATCAGATCCCACACGCACTACCCTACCGGGCACTCCGGGCTGCAACTCGATCTCGACAGTCTCGCCTCCCGGGGAAGGACGTGGAGCAGTTACCGGCCTAGTATCAAAATTTTCCATAGCCAAGTCATGCGTGGAAGGAATTCGTTCTCGCTTGGCTGGTGTCCGTTCACCAGCTGGCTGTCGGCCTGGTTGCTTCAATGCCGACACATAACACTCCCTTGCCATAGTCTGACTACCCCGTACGCGCTCTGTTGTTCCCGCGTTGGATACATATACCATGGTTAAGTGGTACGTTGACACCACAGCTTGCATGTCATGAATTAAAGGCCTGCCGACAATGGCGTTGTAAGCGGATGGCACGTCAATCACCAAAAACTCTGCCATGACATCTCTTACTGCCGGACCCTCTCCCATTCGAACCTGAAGAACAATGCTACCTTCAGGTCGTACCGTCGATCCGTTGAAGCCTATCACAGGATAGGACACTGACGTCAAATATTCTCGGCCAATCCTCATGGCATCAAAAGCCCTAGCAAACAGGATATTTGCGGAACTTCCGCCGTCAACGAGTGTCCGTTTGATATCTGCTCCATTTACCGTCAGTATCAGCACCAACGGATCATCATGGGGGTAAACTATTCCCTTAGCATCCTCCTCCGAAAAAGATATCGAAAGCATGGAAGAAGGCTGAGGTCGTTCCTCTATGCTCAAAGCGTTCACTAGGTGTCGGTATTCCGACAAGCTCTTCTTGGCCCCGCTTACGGAACCTCCGTATACCGGCCCACCCGTGATAACGTCGATTGTTATTTTACGTCCTGTCGGATTACCTCTCTGTCTGGATGGTTCCGCGTGATTCTGCCTGTAAGTATCATCTTGCATTGACTGTTCCCCCTGCTTTCGGTACTCGGTTTGCCTAGGCTGTGAATTTTGCTGTCGGTTGGGACCTGCGTGAGTACGATATTGGGATAATCGTCCCTTCCTTATAAGGTCCTCAATGTTCTCTTTTAGCTGAACACATTCTTCGGTGTAATGACCAACATCTCTGTGAAACATGCAATATTTCTTCACGTCCCGACCCTTTGTTATCATTGATGCCGGTCGACTCCAATCTTCTCTATTCTGGTTTATTGAATATATTGCCGCTCTCGGGGTGTTTAACTGCGTATAACTACTGTAACGACCCAATCCCCTTGTCGGCCTTCCGGATCGCTGTTGGCCTTGCGGCAGCGCCCTGCTTACCCCATCCATTTGGGAATTCGAGCTATTATCACCTTGCCTTCTGGAGGGCTCTGCCGACGATATCAGACGGCTCGTTTTTAGCAGCTCCTCACTTTTTATGTATTCGTGAGCTTTGGCAAATGCTACCCCTAAGTTTGGGAAACACTTCCGCGACATATATTTTTTGAAGTCGTTGTCACCTAGCCCATTCATCAATGCCATCACGGCAATCTCTTGCTGCAATTTTGGTATAGTGTTAGCCTCATTATTGAAGCGTCTAATGAAATCTCTGAGCGACTCATCCTTTCGTTGTTGAATAGCCATGAGCTCGCCATATGTCCTTTGTCTCGCACTATTACTTATGTACTGACCTGTGAACAACTCCACTAGGGTCTCAAAGCAGTCAATTGATCCCGGCTCCAAGTTGGAGAACCAATCCGAGGCTGCGCCGGTAAGAGTCGTAGGGAAAACTTTACACCACACAGCATCGGTGTCTGTATACAGCAACATATGACTCTCAAACGCGGCCACATACCGCTTTGGATCCCCCTTACCGTCATACGTACAGGACGGCATCTTTATCTTCTCCATTTGCTGGTCGAGCACCTCTTGTGTGAACGGAGATATTCTGGGCCTGATGATTGCCCTGACTGCCCGCCTTTCCGGGCCACTAGAGATCTCATGCCGATAAGAACCTGAATCTCCCACCTGGGTTCCTTGCGTGAGTTGGCGCTCGGTTGGTGTGGTCTCTTGGCCACGGCTTCTTGACGGTTGTTGTTGTCCCGCCTGGTTGAACTGATTCTCCAAATTGACTATCAGCGGCTTTGTCGGTACCTTATCCCGTAGTCCCCCTGCCGTTAAATCGGCTTCCTTTCTTTTCTTAGACATAGCCCGCATGACCTTGGCCGTTATCTCCAGTTCCTCCGGGGTGAACCCCTCCAAGGGATCTGGGGTCACTGCTCTGCTACGGTCAGGTGTTATGGGCCTATTCATCGTGTTACCGTGAAGGAGATAAGTTTCATCTTAGACCATAATTTCTGGTACTATGGTTTTATTCGCGTTAGCATTAAGGACATTGTTATCGTACTGCCGGTTATCAACTTCTGGCACCGGTACTGAAGTTCCCTTACTTCCTTCCATGACTGTGAGAGGTCCTGTTGGACGATAGAAGTTATTACTATCCCCTCCTTCTAGCGCCAATTGTTCCTGCTGGATTATGCTTCCGTCAGTGTCTGAGGGCTGGTAATGGTTTACCGTCCAATTGCTCACCTACACAGCCAATACAGATTAGCTAGCCCGGGGGTTATCCGGGAATAACCACTCCGATGCTAAAGTTAGTACCTTTGTGAGAAGAAAGTGAAAGAAGAGAGAGAAAGTGTTTTAGAGAGAAATAGAGATTCTACCTTTGAAATAAGGATTTGTTTGGGTATTTATAGGGACGCAACCAAGCAGGTGCCACCTATACAGATAGGTGGCACGCCGACCTTGGTACTAGCAGGTGCTTACACGGCACTAAGCAGCTGTCCACGTGTCAGTGGGACATGCCACGTTCCGAGAAGCAGCTCTCCACGTGGTAGAGCCTAATGCCGGTAAGGACATGAATTATTCCAGGATTAACTATTTCTGTAAACTGCACGGCACTCTTTTACCGGCATATTATGATGCTACCGGTATATCCCGTACAATAAATAAATAGAAAAAGTCCTTATGTAAAAATAGAGTAGAAGGTTGCAAGCTTGCAACCCAACTACGTAGTACGTACTAGGATTAGACTATTTAAGCGTATTAATTATAGTAATGTCATATGCTTCTTATCGATTCGGATTAAGTAGGACCTGTACTAATTAATGTTGTGAGTGGTTATATACTAAAGGCAAGGTAAAGGCTACACATACAATTGTTGTATGTGGTCCTTATATACAATCGGCAAACCTCTACGTACTATTCTACTTTCAGCAACTACTAATTAATCTAAAACTAAAAAAAATGTCTAAAACCACCAACCAAATGTTTATACTTGTTTTCTCAAAAAAAAAAAAATATTTATACTTGTTAATCGAGATTAAATTGTCAGGATTTAGTGTTATATGCTTAGGCCGGATTAAGTGTTATATGATTATGCAATACGTACTACAGTTTAATTTTTACATTTGATAGCGTAAAGTTTAATAGTGAATATGATGCTAATTTATAAAAGTAAAACACATACTCAGCAAGTCTATTTTACCTTTAGTTTACAATAGATGTAACAATTTGACTTTTTGACTTTGTTAAAATACAACTTTGATCATTAATGTTTGTCTAGCTAGATTATCAATAAAAAATTTATAGAAAAAATATATATGTTGAAATATTTATTTAAAGTTTAAACCAATCCCACAACATCTTACGAATAGCATTATTTTTTTTGTATAAAAAAAAAAAAAAAAAAAAAAAAAAAAAAAAATTGTAGTAAGTGAATAATAATATAAAAGTCAAAAAACTTCGTACATAAAAGTCAAAATGATGCATATATTATAAATTAGAGGTATAAGTATTGAAATATAAAATTATTACTCGTATAAGCCTAAGGAGATTATCAAGTAATAAACTCAATATAAGTAAAACTTAAAAACCAAAGAGATGAGTCCAGCATAGTAAGCTTCCATATGACTATTAATTAGGTCAAGATTTCTCCTGTGCCCATCTTTTTTGAATAAAATAGCAGTCTTCGCGGGCAAAGACTAGCTGCTGCTCATTCTAACCATTTTATTTGAATTCATTATTAATTTTGTCAACAAAAAAGAACTATAGTATATACTTTTCTAGCGTGGGTGAATAATACTGTGAAATTTCATTTTATAGTCAATAGTAAGGGTCTGTTCATATTTACTTATTTTCAATTCAGTTCAGTTCAGTTAAGCTCCAATCAGTTCAGTTCAGTTCAGCTCCAATCAGTTCAGTTCAGCTCTTAATTTCCCTCTCTCATAAAATATTCATTTCAGCTTAGTTCAGTTCAGTTCAGTTCAGTTTAGCTCCAATCAGTTCAGTTCAGTTCAATTCAGCTCCAATCAGTTCAGTTCAGTTCAATTCAGCTCAGTTCAGTAAATATGAACAGGCCGTAAATTACTCATAACTTATTTTGAAAAGTAATAAGACTTATAACCATAACTTAAATAAATGGGAAATGAATGTTAGGGGAAGACCAATTACAAGTTTTGCAAAGAATGCCTATTATATTACATTTATTAATTAATTACCATATTCCCTACAAATGTACTGTGATTCCTAACAAGTACGAGGTAATTTCAAATTTATCGAGTAAGGAAACTATTTAATTCTTGATATGTTTGAACTTTGAAGTCACTAAGCATGTGTGCATTAGCATAATACGCTATAGAAGTAACGTTATGAAACAAGTAAATTGGGATGTAAAGAGTCCCTTGTGGGATTTTGATCACATGATCCTTAATTTCTTAGAAAGTTCTCGTAAAGAATTTTCTATTATCACCTTTAATACGGAATAAGAAATGATTTCCTAATTTTTTTTCTTTTTATTTTTTTTATTTTTTTTTTACCCTTTAAAAATAAAAACAAAAACAAAAGACATACGAGTATACAATAATACAAATAGTTTTTTAGGGGAGCAACCGAATAATTGAAGGTCAAGATTCAATACCGACGCCTTTAGCTAACCATGTACTGTTTGTTGACTTGTTTTGTATTTTATTGCCATCCTATCCTATAATAAATACTTCGTACTACTTATATAGAGATTTCTTCAAATAAAAATAAATATATAGAGATGGGCTGGGCTTTTAATTGGATATCAATTTTACCAAAGCCTGGAACATTAGCATGCGTCTTATTAGCTTATAAAATCTTGGGCCAAGCACTAATCATGGAGACATACCAATAACCCGTAGCCATGTATTACAAACTTGCACGTTTTAGTCAAATTTAATACTTCCTCTGTTTCTTAAAAGATGCATCACTTTTAAATTTACGGACTCAATAAAAACAGAGGAAGTACGTGCAATGTGTTCTTTACTTCTTTTGATTTATTCAACTTTTTTTTTTTTAAGAATTTTGATTTATTCACGACTATATATGATACTTCTTTTTTTTTAGTTGATAAATTTTATCTTTGAGCACTATTTACATAAGTTATTTTAGCTTGATTGATGTATGATCTATATTTGAGAATAAACAAGTATATATGCAAGGTCTTGTTAAGTTCATCTCAATTTATTGATTTTTTTAATAAAAAAAAATAAATTCTTATGGATAATTGAAAATATTAAGGTTTAAATCATGCATTAGCAAACATTACAAAAGAAATGTCACAATTACTACGGAACGAGATGATTAAATATAGAAAATTAATAAATCCGCTGCTAAAAAAATTTATAGAAGATAAAAATAGATTGAAAATTAAGATGTCCATAGAAGTGAAGTGAAAGTTTAAACAAACAAGACACTAATACATTATAATTTACTTTACAAAATTGACCCAAGAAGGAGGGGGCCAACAGAACTTTGAATTTTCAATGTTTTCTTCCAATGACTCAAACGTCCCCATCTCATAATTAAAAACACCAATTCCACCACTTTCTACGCCATCAATATCCTCTATATTCCCTTGTTTTTTCTCTGAAAAATCTCTTCCTAAATTATTCAAGAAAAAATATATGCAATTTTCCTTAAGACCATGCAAACTAGTGCTAGTAGTAGAAAATGAAGAGTAGTTGCTTAGAAATATCGAATGACCCCCTAAACATTTAAGCAAGACCCATTTTTTGTCCTCCTTATCCAATTTAAAAACATCGATTGCATAGACGTCACATGATCCTTTGTCTGAAGAGGTGTACAAGTCTACTAAAAGTAAATCATCGCCTGATTTTACCAAACATTTTTTATTCCCTCCAATGATTGACTTTACCATTAAGTCGACCTCAACCAAAATCTCATCCTCGCCGCCATACTCAATGACAACAGTTCGACCTGAATCGGTCACAGCATAGAACTTCCCTTCATATTCCGCCACATCAACATATCTCATCGACATATCATAAACGAACTCGCTCGTATCATCAAACCCAAGGGCAAAATCGTCCAAAAGCGCCCATTCTTGGGTATTAGACCGGTACATTAACAATTTACCCGTGGAATTTTGAGTAGACAAAAGGACAAAAGAGTCATTTCCTCCAATAGTAGCAAACGCTACTTTCTCATACTCCATATTGTACAAATTCATCACTCGATCATTCCCGCTAATATTACGAAGAACATACTCGTGACCAATTTCAAAGGTGTTAACATTACTAAGGTCTAAAATGTTGTGATCTAAGGGTTTAATGAAATCGCTCTTCGAAAACGGGCTCAAGAGGCGTAACACCCCTGGCTTATGTTCCTCTGTCTTGATCACCCAACATGAGTTGGGGTCAGACAAGAGAGAAATGATGTAGGTAGTTTGTCTGATGAGTCGAAGGTCAAAGTTGTGGGCTTTAGAGCCGAAGAATTTAATAGTTGGAGAGTAATAAAAATTGGCGGGTGGTTTGCCACCAACAGAGGAACGCCAATAAGAGCAAACGGAACGAAATTGGCGAGTGTTGGAGCAAGTGTTTGAGAGGTTAGAAATAAGCTCTAGGAGCTCTGAAGGGAGTTCCGACCAATCTGCCATTTAAAAAAAAACGGAGGAAGTATTTTTTTCTATGCTAGGAAAGAAAATAAGATGGAGATTTACTTAAAAGACGGATAACCTAAATCATCGTTGTGGATTTTATTTGAATTTTATAGTGAAGGTTGAGAACATATATATAGTTAGTTGGAGGAGAGTGTATGAATGGAGAATTGTGGATGTGAGAAATGATGGGACATTTGGTTGAGTACTTAAACAAATATATAGAGCTGATGTTCACAACTTCACAAGTAAGCAATTAGTTAGAAATTTCTACCAAATTTAATTTGGGATGGGTCAAGTCAATGTAGACAATAATGTTAGTTATACATTATACAAGTAATAATAGTCCCATTTTAGATGTAGTTTGGAAACTTTCAACTTTGTCAAAAATCCTACCCCCTCCGTTCCTTAATCAAATTTCTAGTTCTAACATTTATTCCTCAAATAATAGAGAAGTGGAAATGTAATTAAGGGACGGAGGGAGTAATAGTGATAATCTTAACTAGTTCACGATGACAAAAAAAAAATAAAAAAAATTGTGATATTTTAACTTAGCTATATAAAGATGACTTTCAATCAAACGTTCTGTAGCACAGTATTCAGAGACAAAAACTAGTAAGAACTTAATTTTAAACCAATGATTAATATTATTTACTGATAAAAATTATGCAATAAGACTAATTTTAACTAACTTATCAAATAGATAAACGACAAACTTTTATAGGAAAGACTTTACTACTTCGCCAAGGAAGTTAAACCAAACATCATGCCAAATATGATCACATCTCAAATTCTCAATCAATATAAAATAATTTTACCAAAAAATTTAAAAAAATTAAATAAAAAAAATCCAAATATATCTTAGATTGATTAATTGACAGTAAAAGAAAATTCAGAGGCCAATATAAAGACTGAAAATTTGAAGTCAAGGATGATTGGAACTAATTTAATTGCAAGCCAATAAGACATACCTTGATTTCCTTGCATTTAGAATTGATTTAAACATAATTTTGGTCAAAACACATGGTCATATAAACTACTGTACTGTCTTGAACATAAAGTTCCTGTCAAAAGAAAATAATTGAGCCTGGAATTTAATAAGATTATTTCGAGTAGTTAGGGCCTGTTCTGTTCCGTTGAAATTCAGTTCACTTCAGTTCAGCTCAGTTCAGTTCAGTTCAGTTCAGTTCAGTTCAGTTCAGTTCAGCTCTTAATTTATGTCTAATGATATTGCTATTGATATAAAGCCAAATTTCATTCTTTTAAACTCTTATTACAACGACAACAACAACAACAACAACAACAACAACAACAATAATAATAATAATAATAATAATAATAATATTAATAATAATAATAATAATAACAATAATAATAATTGAAATAATAATACTAATAATAATAATCAATAAATAATAATAATAATCATCAATAAATTATAATAATAATAATAACAACAACAACAACAACAACAATAATAATAATAATAATAATAATAATAATAATAATAATAATAATAATAATCAATAAATAATAATAATAATTATCAATAATTAATAATAATAATAATAACAATAATAATATTGATACAATTCATTGTTCAAATGGTTCTATTTTTTTTAAATTAAATAGTATATGTGTTTAAAATGTTTAGAGGTTTTAAGTTTTTAATATATTTTCCATACATTTTATAATATATTTTCCATAGATTTTATAATTATATAGTATATTTTTCGTAAATATTTTAATATGTACATTTGTATATACACATATGTATTGTAATAAATATCAATAAATAATCAATAAATAATCAAAGATCACTAATCCGTAGTTAACAATCACTAATTAATAAGTTAAGTTCAGTTCAGTTCAGTTCAGCTCGGTTCAGTTCAGTTCAGTTCAGTTCAGCTGAGTTCAGTCAATCGGAACAGGCCCTAGTTAAGTTTTGGTTTGATACCTTAAAAAAATCTGAAATCCAATCATTACTTATTAGTTACTCTGTATTTCATATGTTCTTTCACTTCTTTGTGAGTATTGTGACTCCCTCTACACCACATAAAATCGACATTAAATAACACTGGATATATATTTTTTTTATTCCTTATTTTTATACTTTTGCTCATTTCGCTGAACATGTTACACTTATTCCTTATTTTTATACTTTTGCTCATTTCGCTGAACATGTTACACTTGCAATTGCCAAACTATCTTGAAGGGGCCGTGTATAAATAATTATGTACTCATAAAAACAAACATCTTTAAATAATAGGTGATACGTCCCAATTTTAGTGAAATGGGTGCATGTGATTGTTAAAGTAAAACATTTGTTTGAAAATTGAAACACTAAATAGCATCTTCAAATACCATGTACTACATAATTCGTACAATTTTAGTGGAACGGGTGAATAATAGTGTTTCTCGTGTATATATCTTAATTCTTAAGTGAAAGCCATATTATATTTCACAACACTAAAACTGATGTCACTCTAACCCCCTCCCCACCATAAAAAAAAGGCACAATTATTAAAGTAGAATCAAGAAAAGAAAAACTTGTGATGCCTCAGGAATCAGGACTTTAGGCAAAGTCAATTCTTCTTTGAAAGAGAGAATGAAATTACCATGACAAACACACTGAAACGGCCCCAATTTGCCTTTGTTTCAAGGCTATGCTTACTGATTAAGTGATTAGTATAGGATGGAAAATTCATTTCGTTTCTATGAATTTTCTTTGTTTAGTTAAATTTAGAGGATGCCTCATTTTCCTCCCCATTTCCTAATTTCTTTGTATATTTGCTTCGCTCATACAAAGAAAATTAAAGGTCTTATACAAAGAAAAATGAGAGTTACATCCATTAAAATATAATCTTCATAATGAAGAGTGTTAAGAGCCTACTATCCAACTCGAAATTTTCATGAGCTAGGCACAATAAAGCTCGACTCGAGAATCTCGTGAACTTGCTCAATACATAGCTATAGAAACTAGAGCTAGGGGAAGGAAGATTGATAGATACAAATATATTTGACTAGATCTTTCACACATTATTCGCACCACCTAAGTACATTGAGGATCATATGAGTTATTTCAAATTTATTCTCATAAACATAATATCAAGGCTCGAAAAAACAAGAGAGATCAAAGAGAGGTTCAGAGATTGTAAATGAGGGATGTCGGGAAACTGGAATAGAAGATGGATGCAAATTTTAGGCAAATTAAAAAAACAAAACGTGCATAACGTTTAATGGTCCTGTGTAAAATTGAACACATAATTGCATACTAGTAGACCAAAGACTGTTACTAAAGTTGATGGATTAGAATTACGAAAAATGCTTTTCTAGTCTAGTCCAGATTAAAAAGACAGGATTTTGCTGGGTCCAAAAACAAACAAAAGAAAGAGCAGATTTTCACATTGTTTGGAAATGATAAGTATTCAGACCAGCATATTTGATACGAGTACTTGCTAGTAGTAGTGACTACTGACTAGTAAACCATCAAATCGTGAGTAAAATAACGTAACGTTATCAAGCTAAGGTTTGTTGTGTCTGAAAGGAATCGCATCCTATTCAATCATCCCTTTTTTCCCAAGCATTTACTCATGATTCTGGAAAATCTACCAATTTTTCCACGAAATTTCTTTCATGAGTATATAACAGTAGAATGAGTATTTACTATAATAGTATAATACAATAAACATTTTGTCACAGGGGGAATCACATAGACTTAGCTCGAATGGAAGGCAAATTGGCAATAAAACCTGTAAGCATTTTATTGATAATTTATTCAATTATATATGTACAATAATCGGTTACATACACAGTTCATTAATCTAGGAAACATGAAGAAGCCATTTTAGGCGAGGATGAAACGTCATGCAAATTTATTTCAGCTTGACAAAACAGGGGAGGTATTGTAGCTTGAATGTAAAGCCGTTCGGAAGATGACCACCTAGGCTCCGAACTTTCTTCAATCAAGAACATAAGTTCTCCTGTAAAAAATATGACATGACAAGGGCTTGTAAATTCTACTGCAGAGTAAACAGTAGAAGAAAGACCATCAAGTACTCATAATTCACTAAGTACCAAAAAACTTCATCAATAGCCACTGTAGGTCCCTAATGTTTGTCTAAAACCAATCCTTTGACAAATTAGTGCCGATACACAGAACACAGATGAGGCCACAACAATAACAAGCTAGGAAGTCTGGGCATCTTAGGTGCAAATTGAAATCTCATAACAGATGAGGCCACAACAATAACATGCTTCACTATGAAGAACTGTTCATTCATGTTGAAACTGGTTTGGTCAGTCAGATAATTATATTTCAAATAAATGGTCACCAAATCAAAAGAAAAAAAGGAAGTATGAAATTCACTCTTAACGTGGTAAATGGCCATATCTTATCTTAATCCTTTTACCCTATGAAGAGAAGAAGAGAGGAAGGGGCTTCTAGACAGATAAAAACCAAGTTTCTATCAAGCCTTCTCAAATTTCCATTAGTTCATGCACTAAGCTTGCTAGGTGGTGCCATTTTACCAAGTGCTCCAAGCAGTCACAAAAAACTACTCAAATTCAAGTAACATACCTCACCAATTCACCACACAGGCACACACCCTAGGAAGCCCTAGATTCATATTAAGAGCCACTTAGACAAAACAGTATAATTTGTATTCTTTTTTCAGTCCATAAACCTTAGAATAACAATTACAGTATTGCTCTTGAGTTGACAGAAAATATAAACAGATTAGAAAAAGAAAGGGAAAAAACAATAAGAATTCATACAACATAGTTTTGAGAGAGAGGGAGAAAAGCTCTGAAAAATTATTCTTGCAAGTTGCAACCACAAATTTCATCATAACACTTCCTCATCCTCTTAGCACCCTAAATCCACTCATGTTCATCCATACCTCGAAAACTAAAATTCATCTTACGGTCTTACCCACTCAAACTTATGGCTCAAGTAGGCAAAACGGCACAAACAACACTCAATGTAAACCACTTAAGCTAAAATTCCATGCCAATTATTGAAGGCAGTTGTCATTGGAAAATTTTGTTCCTTTCCTGGGTGTTTGCTTCCCTTAACTATAAATCTAGATCATTTTGGATTTAAGCAATTGTCTAATCATGAGAGGTATCTGCTATGATTTCTTGCACCTACGTGAAGATGATGGGATTGCTGAAAACCAAAAAGCATGCAATTCTTAAGAGCTTCAAATTCCTCAAACACTAATAGTCTTATGCTGTTTATGGAAAGACAGAAAGTTTATAGTATTTGATCTGTGCCTTTGAATCTTACAAACAAAAAACTTTTCTGTGATTGTAAACCTAAATTTTGCTGCTTGTGCAACTAAAAACTAAAATTATGTTAACAGCTAGAAAATTTAGTTCTTTTGTCCTGGAATTTGCACAAGGTACTAGAGGGCAATATATGTCAACGCCTGTGGCGAGCTCTATACAAATTAAAGAATTCTAGCCAAAATACTGGGAGGTGTTGCGAGAAGCTCAAAAGATAGAAATTCCTAAGTAGTTCATCTACATAAGGAAAAAGTTAGGAGGAAACTTTGTATTGGATCAAGATAAGAAGGAAAAGGCCGTTGAAACTTGAAGAAGATGTGTCCTATTGAAGGGTACTCTATAAAAGACCAGAGTTATACCTGACACGGCAAGTGGTCAAGGCCTGTCCACAGATGTGGAGTTACCTTAAAAGGTAGATAGCGAAATAAGAGTATTGATGGGTGGCAGGGTGGGTTGTTTCGGCAGCACCACATAAATTCAATACTGGGCGCAGAGTGATATGTCTACTGAGATAAAAGTTCCAAAATCCAAAGTTTTGCTCTTGGATCTGCTTAATTCATAAACATACAAGATTGACAGCCCATTATATCTAAAGGTACTCAGTAGAATGGAAAATATTGCATGATATTCTTAAGATAGGGCATATTCAGCAAAAGACAGCCGTACAACAGGGAGAGAGAGAGAAAAAAAAAAGGGAAATAATTGAATGAAATAAGCCGACTTTACAAAAACTCCGTACCTTGTGAGCTCTAAGTACTAAAGAAGGAAAACCTGAGTAAATCTAATACTCACTTTAATTACCTAAGTTCAAAATATGTTCCTTAACTCCTTTATAACCTAGGGTCAATATATATTCTTTAATAACAAATAGTCAAAATATCTTTCTTTTACTGAGTACAACATAGTATAAAAAACAGTGTTACTTAATTTCTAATCCCATCAAAGTATCAAACTAGAAAAGGCAAATTAATACATTTTGACCTAATTCACAAAGCTAAGTGGCAAATTGTGTTCCTGTATCCAATCAAGTACTATCAAATTAATAACTGTAATAAAGCTCTTTATTTTACAGACTTTAGTCAAAAATGCAAGGCCCAAATCTTTCCCTAAGAACTTCCAATCGGCTCACATTACATAATTACAGCCACCATCAAAATAGTGCATTCACCAGAAGCCTTACAGAAGCTATAGCAAAGTTTCACACTGTAAAAACTAGTCTTTTATTATTTTAAGGTGATACATATAGGAAATTGATATTGCTTATCAAACAATGTCGATCGAATTTGAGCGAAGGGGGAAAGTACCAACGAATTAAGGTGCATCTGGCATAATGTCGGTATGTATTCATCTTTTATAGCTAACAAAGTCAAAACAACAGCAATTGCTGCAGACAAAAAGAAAGAACTAGTTCTGCAAAAAGAACTCCATAGTCTACCATCACTAAGCATTGCAGGTCTGCAGGAATACAGCAGCAGAAACTTCATAGACTGCACATAAACCAATCACATAAAAAAAACCTCAACTTCTATACTATAGAGGTTGCAGATAAACAAATCACATAGAATAACCCCAACTCCGCCCTTTCCAGTTGCATCATTGAAGAGGGTTGATAGAAACTTGTGAATCGCAAAATTTGGTTTCACATAGCACATCATGGAGGGAATTTCAAAAGGGGCAATAGAAATTAAAGCATATAATGCACCAAGCTACATAAGCAAAACAGCCTTCATCAACAAATATTACATGAAACACGTACCTCTCCGGAAGGCTAAGCAATCCAAGGCGGAGGAGGCCAAAACAGGTCCGAATAAGTGATGCTAGCATCCTCCAAATTATACACACCACCGCTATGAAACTTGAAGACATCATCTTTGTCGAAATGTGATGGGTATATATCATGTGGGAAGGCAAAATATATGCAATTCCCCTTATGACACAATAAATCAGCAGCAGTTGCTGAAAATCCAGAATGCATACCCAAAAACAAGATATAGTTTCCCAAGTCTTTAACCTCAATCCACCGCATCTTTTTCCTATCCAACCTATAGACCTTGAACCACTTGGACTTTGAGGTGACATATCCATCGAAATTTTCCATATCATGAGCAAACTCCCATGGAGGAAGACCCATATATACATCCACCAACATCAACTCATCACCAACTTCTACTAAACGCTTCTTATCACCCCCACCAAAAGATGTTGCCAATAAAATCGTGGTATTATCAACAGCATCACATCCAACCAAAACAATCCTACCAGTATAATCAACAGCATAAAACTTCCCATTGAAGGCAATAATATCATCATAAGGTACGTCTATTTTATCAGATACAATATGCCATATATTATTAACAGGATTATACAATGCTAATTTCCCAGAAACATGAATAGTCAATAGAAAAAAATCATCATCATTTATTCCTGGTAAAATTGCAACCTTTTCTATAAGCAAATTCAGAAAATTACCCCTAAAGCAAATTTTATCGGTATAACGAAGGAAATACTCACAACCCAATTCACGAATTCGAATGTTCGAGAGATCCATGAGTCTTGGGAAATCTTCAGGTAGAGGGTCGATCTGGGTCCACGAAAGAGGGAAGAAAATGTGAAAAAAATTAGGGTTTTGTTCTTCGATTTTGATGACCCATGAATTGGGATTGTCATTGTGGGGTAATTCAGAAATGGGGGTTTCGGATGGAGAGAGAACGAATATGGATCGTTTGGAGAGGGAAATGCCATGGGAAGGGAGAGAGAAGGGGGTTTGTGGGCCGTTGGATTTGAGCTTGGATGGTGATGATTGGCGCCACGTGGAGCAGACGGCGCGGAAACGGAGGGCGTCAATTGGGGAATCGAGGCGGGTTAAGATTTCATCGAGGAGTTCTTTGAGAAGATCAGACCAGTCCGCCATTGATGCTCTGTTTGGAGGATTGGAGGTGCGAGAAGGAGATATTAGGAGAAGTACAAATGGACGAAACATTCAACTGTTCATGCACGGAATATAACATCAGGGGGGAATGCATTCCAGGTCGGATCCGAATGTAATCGAAAGTAAGCTACGGTAAACGGGTGGGCATCTTAAAAAAAAAAAGGAAAATGGTGAAAGAAAAAAAAACATTTTAATCGGCAAAATCAAATTCAACCAGTAAAATAATAAAAAGTAAGTTTCACGATCACACACTAAAATTAGTAACCCTAAAAAATACTCTATACTAAGACAAAAAAATACAGAGTAGTCGAGTATATGAAGAACTTCTAAATGTACTTAGTAAAATTTTTATCATTATACTCAAGCTGTCAAGTCAAGCACTAATCATTTTCCGCTCATCTCCATATACTATCTCCGTTACATATTATTTGCAACGATTTGACATAAATAAGAGAGGAAAAATGTCTAATCGTTGCAAATAATATGTAACGAAGGTAATATATCATGTTGCTATCAAAAACAAAAATTTCTAAGGGGATTATTTTCTTAGACTAATTAAATAACAAGCCCTAAGAATTTAAGTAGGGTAGATTGATAATATACTCGAATTAATACTGAACATCCTTAGAGATAGCATACGTAAATTCATAGATAGTTTGACTAGTTCAATGAGAAGTCCTAATAATTTAAGTAAAATATTTACAATTTTCTTAGACTAATTCAAAATAATAATAAAAAAAAAAATACAATCAAAGATAGAGCATTTTATTAATCAAGAAATGTCCAAATCCGCCAAAGTTATTATGCTTTGGGGAAGTGGGGAAAATTTATGTTTATGGTCAATCAATTGATTAGAAAACTCTACTCCTTTGGGTGATTACAAGATTTAAGCTATTACCATATTACATGTCATTCAATAAAATTTAAATATTAATAAAGATATGTATCATGGAAATAATGTTGTAACCCGGGACATCGCCCGGGACTAAAATTAGTTGGATCATATATTTTGAGTATAATTTATAATATTTTTCTTAAGTATAATTTATAATTAACACATCTGTTTCTATTGTCCATAATAAAGGGTACTACCTCTGTTAATTTTTATGTATAATTTTGGAATATTTTATATCTCACAAATAATACCCAAAAATTATACATAGAAATTAATAGAGGTAGTAATATTTTTTTCCGAGTTCAAAGTGTATTAGTACTCCGTTAATGAGAATTGAGAACCAAAAATATTTTTTTGTTACAAATAAAATATGGAGCTACTCCGTAGTATTTTTGAGTAACAACATTGAGCAAGTGCAAAAAAACTGAAAAACCTCCTTTCCCTATTTCAACTTCCCTCCTCCCGTCCTCCGTCTTCCCGTCAACGTCCTGCAAAATCAGCTCTCACTCTCTTTTAACAGACGATGAAGAAGCAAAGCAGCAATGGCGGAAAACCACCGGCACCGCGAAAGAAGCTACCAAAAGAGAGAGTATTCGGAGCAAACGCTGTTCAATTATCAGAAGATGAAGCAAATCAGCTAATTGGTGGAATTGTAGAAAAGGGTGTTTCTGATGATTGCTTCTCTACTCCGCCTTCTACTGCTCCTCTTCCTTCTGTTCTTCCTTTTCCTGTCGCCCGCCATCGCTCTCACGGCCCTGTATGTTCCCTTTTTATGTTGTTTGATTTTATACTATGGTTTTATATTTCCAATTTAATTCATATTTTAATCATGGGTTGATAAAGATGTGATTTTTAGCAGTACCCTTTTGATTATTATTGTTGGGTATTTCATTAAATTGATCAGTGTGATTATTTTACCAAATTTATGTAAGATGATGAACTTAGGTTTGCATTGTTATACTTGTATGTTAATGAGTTTTATTGTTTCCATTTATTGAAGTGAATGTATTAATGTTATTTGGTAGCTATAAAGAGGAACATGGTCGAGCATTGGTTGCATTCTCATTGTGGGTGTATCTTGCAAATTTTGACATGTTACTTTATAGCTAGGGTAGTGGATTGTAGTGTTTTTTAGTGTGATGGTGGATGGGTAGCTTAGGGTTATGATGGAATCCTTTCTTTACGGAAATCGAATGCTGTTTCATTTGCTCGGAATTCTCTTTGGCGGAAGTTATATGTGGATTGGTGCTGATGTAATCAAAGGTGGGATTTAGGTTTACATTTGGTGTTTAGAGTTTGGAACTCCATTTTTAGAGAAGTGCAAATTTGATCAAATTAGTGTTCAAATTCATGGCTTAACAAGGAGTTTCCGGCAATGGTCATTTTGGGAATAGTTTTGGGTCATTACATTGCAACAATTTTATCTTCTTTTGCACCTTCATATCTTAAAACCTTTGTTTTCTTATGACTTCACCTAAATAGGCATTGGAAACTTTGAAAACTTAGGGTTTATAAATGTTTGAAGAAGACAAAATGTTGGAGCTGTTGAACAATTATAATATGAAGATTTCTTGTTCATGTGCAGATGTTTATTTTTTACAGAACATGAGAAAATGGGTGGAATCTTGTATGAGTGAAGGCCTAGCTAGTAGATCAACTCAAAAACTTTAACAGGAAGCTTAAAAGATGAAAGCAATGGAGAAAAAAGATACCTTTTAGATTAGTTACATGTGTGGCATATAATGCTACCTTGTACAAGATTGGCATGCATAAAGTGATTCATTTATTAATAAAAGGAGTGAGAGCTGTGGCTGTTTTAATTACATCTCACTATTTACTGAACTTTACCATCTTCAATACACTAGTGCTCTTATTTTTTACCCTGTCTGACCAATGTATTGAGGATACCTTGTGTTGGCTTGTATAAGTTCCAGTGCATTGGCAATATGGCAGAACTCTGGTCAATGATGACTTGATGCACAAGCTATCTGCAATTATTTTTCTTTGCACACACACCCAAACACACTGACACACATATAAGACTCATAATCATGTGCATATGTGTGTGCACAAACACTAAATCAAGTATCATTACCAGTGTTCAATTATGAAATGTTACTCGCAATATGACTATGTTTACAATGAATGTTGAACAGCCTGTTATTCTTACAGCATTGGGCTCCATATGCGAGCCACTCCACAGATGTTGGTGGTGCTACTGTTGATGATGAATTTGTTGCAGAAGATGATGATCCTACGAATTATGACTCAGCAGCACAATTTGCTGAGCCTATTATAAAGAAAAAGAAAAAGGGACTGGATTTGAGTCAATGGAGGGAGCTTGTTCAAAGTACAAATGTTTCAAATTTCCCTGAACATGAAAAAAATGGCAATGCCATAGTGGGTGTGGAGAAACAAAAGATGAATGGAAATTCTAATATTAATTCTGATGAGAAAAGTATGGTAACTAATCCATCATCGGCCATAAATGGCAGCAGTATATCAACATCTTTACAGGGGGCTCCAGAGGTAACTTGTGATGCAACTAAAGTTATGAGATCCGTGGATATGATATCAAATAGGTTGAATAAATCATCAGCAGCAATAAGCAACGTCAATGCAGTTAGATCTGGACATGATCACTCCAGTGATTCCAAAGGTGATGTTGAGAGCAGCAATGTTCAGGATGGAACTCATTTAGAGATATCTCCATGTGGTGATGTTGGCATGGGATCGAGAGATTTTTCTGTACTTGATGTGCAAGGCCTAAGGAAACGACAGCCTACAACAACACAGGGACCCAGTAGCATTGGTCATGAGGAAAGGCACACGAGTATTGAAGGTCAGATTGATGCTGAGAACCAGGCTTTATTAGAAAGAATGTCTCCAGAGGAGATTGCAGAAGCACAGGCAGAAATAAGAGATAGGATAAATCCTGAATTACTTAAAATATTGAAGAAACGGGGGCTACAAAAATCAGAAAAGCTGGGCTCTAGTTGCAGTACAGGTTCTGTTGACATACCTGCTCTGGGTGTTATGCAGGCTAATAAACATTTAGCTGAAGATGAAAAGGATCCTTCTGTTTCAGAAAGTGCTGTATCTCCTCCAGTGGTTAACCCAAGTAAGCTTAACACAGAGACAAGAGCAGATGAAGGTGACAAGAGGTCATTGTCAAAGCACTCTAAATGCAGCAACTTGTGGGATATGTGGAGTAAACGAGTCGAGTCTGTAAGGACTGTTAGATTTTCTTTTGATGGTAACGTCATTGAAGGTAATTTTCTACTGGCATTTGAAACTATTGTGCTCAACTTTTAGCTGATTATGTATCTGCGGCAACTTTGTATTTTATGTTCCATAGAGTTTTGTTAGTTCTTTTCTCCATATTATTGTTTTCAATATTGGTCCATTCATTTTAATTTTAATTTGTGGTTGAGAGAAATCTACTTTATTAAGTTAGACTTTATAGGACATCATTTTTTGTATCTATTCATAATTTACTACCAGATATATTATGCCATTTTAATATATTGATTTAACCCCTGTTGTAGAGAGTTCTTTGGATCCAGCATATACTGTTGACAATGTCGGTGAACGTGATTACCTGAGAACGGAAGGGGAACCTGGTGCGGCTGGGTATACAATAAAGGAGGCTCTAGCTCTTGCAAGGAGTGTTGTAAGTTGCATTTTATGTTGCAGTTTTCAAGGAAACAGAGATTAAAAAATAATAATAATAAATAAATAAATAAATAAAAAATCTATTCATAAGTATATACTTCATGAATCTAACCAAACTTGTCAAATGTTGATGTAGGTTCCTGGACAGCGAGCTCTTGCGTTGCACCTTCTGGAGTCTGTTCTTAGTAAAGCTTTGCTCAACATGTGTGAAAGTCGAAATGATTGCTTAACAAATGTTGGTAATGGAAAGAGCCTTATTGACTGGGCGGCCATTTGGGCTTATGCACTGGGTCCAGAACCTGAGCTTGTTTTGTCTCTGAGGTAAAAACATGGATATTGGGTTATTTCCTGGGTTTATTGGTTTCTTTTTGTTATATTAGGTTGCTTATAAAGTTATAAGCCTGAAATTACTTTGTGGTCTGTTGTGGACAACTTTAACGAAACACCATACTTGTATTACAGCCAAGTGGCCATTGTCTCAGTATATTATTCTGACCCTCTACTATAACTTGCTTTATCTTCATTGGAAATGCATGCGGCACCTTAAATAGATGTGGGTTCATGTGGATTCTGGAAAACATAGGAAAGCTTGACATATTGGTGTTGAATA
The DNA here is from genome assembly GCF_948465745.1 of Chenopodium album. Classification (NCBI taxonomy): domain Eukaryota; kingdom Viridiplantae; phylum Streptophyta; class Magnoliopsida; order Caryophyllales; family Amaranthaceae; genus Chenopodium; species Chenopodium album. Next base: position 70,829,127 of record NC_137842.1, on the reverse strand, counting down.
ATTATATTTACTATGCTGACACTTTGGAAGATAAAATGTGGCATAGGTTATTGTCTGACAAGTGCATGGCTGGGGGATGGGGTTCACCAAATAAGCTGTGATGCTTCATCTCAAAAGTATCACTTGATTGAGTTTATTTACAGTGATTGAGTTTATTTACAGTCATTACAGTTGCTTGATTGAAAGCCATTAGTGTATTACTTGTATCATTAAGAAAAACAGACTTTGACACCCCTGTGAAGCTCATATTATTATACTATACAGTTCTGTATACTTTTCACAGTTGTTATGGTTCACTGTAGGGTTGGTTGGGTTGGTTGGGTTGGGTATGGGAAGGAAGGGAGGCATTGTTGTCTGATATTGACATTTAGATGAGAATTTTAAGCATTTTTCGTAGGTGTTTATTTATATGTCTGATATTCTTTCCACCCTACCAATTCCCATTCTTAAACTTAACACAAACCTATAATCTGAATGGTTGGATTTCTTTTTAAAATTTTATGTTAATTAATGGGGACACCAGGAAGGAGGAAATATAGGGGCCCGTCTCACTTTAGAAGTACAGGCAGGAGTTTCTATTTGATATCGAAAGCTTAATTCTTTGTAAATTGTTTTAATCAATCTAAAACAAGCTGTTGTCTGCTCAAAGGGAATTTGAATATCTCATTATGTGAATGTGGTGTGTAAATCTTTCCAATGTTCATCAATGTAGGTTGGCACTCGATGATAATCATTACTCTGTTGTATTAGCTTCTGCCAAAGTAATCCAATGCATCCTAGCCTGTGACGTGAATGAGAGCTTCTTCAATACATTAGAGGTATGATATGATCCCTATAATTTTATTTTATTTTTGTAATTCTATGTATATTTTTTGTATTTTATTTTTTATAATTGGTGTTCAACTTTGCTTTCTGCTTCAGAAAATGACGATGAAGAATCAATATACTGCTCCAGTATTTCGAACTAGACCTGACATCAGACATGGATTTCTTGGTGGCGGTTTTTGGAAATACAGTACTAAACCGTCCAATATTCTTCTCCCTGATGAAGAAATTATAAACGACAAGAATGAAGAACCTACTATTCAGGATGACAATGTTATTGCTGAACAGGATGTCGCTGCAGGTCTGGTCAGGATGGCGATGCTACCCAGGCTTCTTTACCTTTTAGAGGTAAGGCTAATAGCATGAAAATACCTTCATTACATTAAATACTAGATAATGGGCAGAGAAACTAAGTTTGTGTTTTAATATGGTTTTTACTGTGTTTGTTGTTTGCATTGCATTTTTAAGCTGTCGTGTTGTTCTGACATTCCTATAAAATCTAGCAAGGCAAAATACGGTCAATACTGACTACTGAGTGCTTGGACCTAAGCCATAGACTGTATGGAGTAGTAACAATTTGCTAAGTTTTTCAAATGGACTTGATCATCTTACACTATGTTAATCTGCAACTATACTCCTTGAATTTTACCTAGAAGTAATTTTTGTACATATCAATTTTGTATTTTAATATTTTAAATACTTGTATGAAAGATTCAGATGGTTAAAAATCGACTATTGGGAGAACAAATGATATTACTAAATTACTTGTTAGAATATTGTTATACAAGGTCCTATACTGAATAAAAGTGTATCCGATATACATGGAAGAAGGTTCTCTTTAAAATGTAGTTTTTTTCCCATTAGCTAGAGCTTGGAGGAATCCCCAAGGGCCTATTGTGATTCTAAATATGAAAATCAATGTAGGGAAAAGTGTCTTGAAGATTTTAAAAAAAAAAAAAAAAAAAATCAATTTTTATTCGTAATCTCAATTGTGCTAAAGAATTTTTTTTTTTTCTTTTTTTTAATTTACTGTTGTGAACATTTAACATAAATAATAATAATAATAATATTTTTACAGACTGAGCCATCGGTGGCCCTGGAGGAATGTATATTATCGATACTTGTGGCAGTTGCTAGGCATTCCCCTACATGTGCAACTGCAATCTGGAAGTGTGAAAGGCTTGTTCAGACAATTGTCAACAAATTTACAATGAAGGATGCATTGGAGCTTCAGGCTTCTAAAATTAAATCTGTGACCCTTCTAAGAGTAAGCATCATAGTCCAATTATCCTATATTCTAGTTTAATTGTAAACCATTGGCAATTTTATTTGAACAGAAGATTCATTTTTTTATTCCAATTTTTTATGATTTTTTTTTTTAAAAAAAAATTAAAAAAATTGAATTAGTGGTTCATTATTAAAAAAAAAAAAAAAAAAAAAGAACTAACTCATGTAAGTCATTGAGTTCATCTTATTTTGAAAATATGGTTCTGCTTTTAGCTGTTTTTTATTTTTTATTTTGTATGCAAGTATACTAAAGAATCATTTTATCAAGTCTTCAATGTTAATTTTTGTGAACTAAAGCCTCGATGTTTTCCGAGTTGGAGGCTCATGTACTCATTTTCAGAGCTCTACTCACTGGATAATTTCTTTTTTTTTTTTTTTGAAAAAATTATTGCCTCTTCCCCCCTCCTAACCTTTGCTTTCTGATAAAGGTTTTAGCTCAGTCAAGCAAGAATGCTTGTATAGAGTTCATCCAGGATGGATTTTTCCAAACTATGACATGGCATCTGTATCGAGTGATGCATTCAATTGATGAGTGGATTAGATCTGGGAAAGAGAAGTGTAAGCTAATGTCAGAGTTGATGGTAGAACAATTACGTTTCTGGAAGGTCTGTGTCATGCATGGCCACTGCATATCTTCTTTCACGGGCTTTTTTCCTGCTTTGTGTCTGTGGTTGAATCCTCCAACATTTGACAAACTCATAGAGGCAAATGTCTTTCATGAATTTGTTTCCATTAGTATGGAAGTGTATCTAGTTTTGGAGACATTAGCTAGAAGGCTTCCAGATCTACATTCCACAGAAGCTAGAAATCAAGAATTTCAGGAAAGTTGTGGTGCTAATTTAGAATCTTGGTGCTGGAATGATGTTGGTCCAATGGTTGATATGGCTTTAAAGTGGCTAGAGATGAAGGCTGATTCAACCTTTTCAAAGTTCTTGTACCAGCAAAATGGAGCTGATGACAATTTTGTGAATCATTCTCATGTATCCTCCTTGTTATGGGTGCTGTCTGCTGTTATGCACATGCTTAATACTGTTCTTAAAAAAGCGACTCCTGGAGATGTGCTCAAGCTCAAAGGCAACTGGCGGTTGCCAGAATTTGTAGCTAAACTTTTGCTTCAAATCATTAAAAAAGGTATTCTGAACTTTTCTGATGAAAGCAATAATGAATGTTCTGGAGATCAATGGGCACTAGGTTCTTTTGTTGAGAAGTTGTGTGATTTTAGACATCAGTCAGATTATGAGATGTCAATAGCTTCTGTGTGCTGCCTTCATGGATTACTCCGGGTAATAGTTTCCACTGATCACTTAATTCAGATTACTGGAGACAATGTTGGACCATTATATTTTCACGGATATGAGCAGATTAGAGACAACAAGTTGCTTCAGGATGGCATTTTTAAATGTTCCCTGAGTGATTGGAGAAAAGTGATTAGTGAATTTGTTAAGTTAGTCACTTCAGAATGGCACACCATTCGCCACATTGAGGCATTTGGCAGGGGAGGTCCTGCTCCTGGGGTTGGGGTGGGATGGGGTACTTTTGGTGGTGGCTTTTGGTCCTCTACTATTGCCTTGGTTCAAGCAGATTCAAGATTGCTTATCGAGTTGCTTGGAACATTTCATTCGTCTTCCAGAGATCTACTTGTGGTAGATGAGCATAATTTTATGCTGCAGAGTGTCAATTCTGCCTTGGCAGCAAGTTTAGTGGCAGGACCAGGGGATGAAATGATTATACAGAATGTATTGGATATCTTGATGGGAACCTCTGTTCTCAAATATCTTGATCAATGTATATTCCACTTTCTTCACTCTTATAAAGGAGTAGAGCCATTAAAGTTGGACTATAAAGAAAGTGACTTCATTCAATTTGGCAAGATTCTGGCTTCTCACTTCAGACATAGATGGTTGTCGGGAAAGAAAAAGAAGAAATCTGTCACAAAGGAAGGCAACAATCGTGGAACTAAAACTGTCAAACCGAGTGGCCTTTCTCTAGACACCATTCCCGAAGATATGGAAGCGTCAATAATTTCTGGGGGAAATGGCAACTCTATAATGGCTGAGTGGGCTCGGCAACGGCTGCCTCTTCCCAGTCATTGGTTGCTAAGTCCTATAGTTACAATTGGTGAGATCAAATCTAGCAAGTCTCTAAATACTTCGGGTGGAACTGATTCTGTGAAGTTTCACGAAGTTGCAAGAGCTGGGATTTTCTTCCTTCTGGGTATTGAAGCAATGGCCTCCAGGCTTTCAGATGAAGACAACTCCCCTGTTCGGAGCATACCTTTTATCTGGAAACTACATGGATTATCTGTACCGTTACTTGTAGGAATGGATGTACTTGAAGATGAAAGGAGCAGGTTTATGTATGGAGTGTTACAAAGCCTCTATGGTCAACTTCTAGATGAGTTGTGGCTCAGTAGCACCAAATTTATTGCCCTTAAGACTGGATCTTCTTCGGATGCTGACTTGTTTTCGGTTAATTGTCTGAGGTTTCAGTCTGAGATTCATGAGAACTATTCCACGTTCATTGAAACTCTTGTGGAGCAATTTGCTGCAATTTCATATGGTGATGTGATTTACGGACGACAAATTGCAATATATCTTCACAGACAGATTGATGCTTCAATTAGACTTGCCACTTGGAATGCTCTATCTAATGCCCATGTTCTTGAACTCCTACCACCTTTGATTAACTGTGTAACTCAAAGAGAAGGATATTTGGAACCTTCTGAGGTATTTTTTAATTCTTTCGACTTTTTTTTTTTTTTTTTTTTTTTACTCGTATTTATTTTACAAACTAAAAGTTAAATCACTGAAATTACTTCTTGCCTCATAATAGAAAGGCACTCCAGGTTCTGTGTGGCACTTAAGAAATTGTCTAGATTTTCAAGCATGCTCTTGATCTGCAGTAGGGCTGGAGGGCATGGGTGTTTAAAGGTGTTAATTTAAAAGAATATTCAGTATAATATGCAACTGGAACTTTGAATACTTTCCTTGGATTATTTGGTAGATTTGAGGGTAGCTTAGGAGTGTGTCCAACTGTTCATATGAAGCCAGCACTCCTGCATGTAATTGTTGTTGTATGCGAGATATGTTTATTACAATAATTTCTTATAGTTTTAAGCAAGCATACTGTAAGATGAGATGTTCATCCCCTTTAATTTTGCCCAGGATGATGAAGGTATATTGGAAGCCTATGTAAAATCCTGGACTTCTGGTTCCCTTGATAGAGCTGCAGCTCGGGACTCAATGACATATGCTATTGCTATACATCATCTATCATCATTCATTTTCAACAAATCTCGTGGAGAGAAACTGTCGCTACGAAATAAACTTGTGAAATCACTATTGAGGGATTTTTCACGCAAACAGCAACATGAGGTATTCTTTTGCTGTTTAGTTCTGTCATTATAATGAGACAATGGCATGATTCGTGAAAATATGCATTTTCATTGGTTAATTAAGATACACTGCTGCAACCTAAAAGATGATTGCTCGTGACTTTGCAACTTTTCTAGTTTTTATAGAACCAAATAAAAATGTTATGGATTTCAAAGATGTCAAAGATGTCTGCAGAACTAACTTTCTCAGAAGACTGCATAGATTTTCAAAGATTTCATCAGCATTCAAATAAGATGTCCTGTTAATTAGATTATCCCCTCCCCTTATATTTTTGTCTTTATTTGACCCCAAGAATTAGATTTTGTGCTTTCATTGAAAGCATAATCTGCCTTCTGCCATATATATAGTTGCACTTCAGTATAAATCCTATTTTACTGTATTATGAATAATAATATATTAATATATAAATTAAAAAATTAAAAAAGTTTCCGGATCATATCATTATTATGATTCCATGTTAACTGTAAACATCCTCCCATCCTGCTATTTAATTTCTTATCCAACTAGATAATCAAGTTAGGGTTTTCTCATTTTGCTGACCTACAATAATCTATTTCAGGCCATGATGTTGGATTTGGTCCAGTATGAACACTTGTGTGCCATTCAGAAGTCTGAGCAGGATGCTTCTACTGTTGTACAGATGGACTGCATTGATTCGAGGTTGGAGCTGCTGAAAGAATCATGTGAAGGAAACTCACAGCTCTTGACAATAGTGGAGAAACTCAAATCTTCCATTTTAAACAAGCAATCTGGAGTTTGAAGTAAACTACTAGATTATAAATTAGACCTTGGAAAACATGAAGGTAAAATATATCTACAGAGTCTTACTCTGTTTCCTCTCGGCTGGGATCTTCTAGAGTAACTGTAAGGCTATATAATATCATAATATGTAGTGTCACCGTAAAGAACTTTTGGTGTTACTCATATCATGTACAGGGATATCAGTTCCCGTTTGAGGTACTGCAGTTTATCTAAGAGGTCTGATGGCGAATTCTGTTCTGAAAATAGCTCATGTCAGCTATTGAACACCAGGTGATCTGAAAAGGCAAGATGCTGAAGAATAGCAAAGCAGTGGTACATTGGAGACAATTTTTTTGCTGAGACCTTGTAAATGCTAGTTGCATGAGGTACACTGATTTTGCTGGTTAAACTATTCTAATTCAAAATTCTATGTATGTACATAGCAAACAGAATTATTCGCTAATTGAGCCAAGTAATATTAGGTCTAAACCTTTTGCTTCCTTGTATGGAGCGGAGTTGATTGATTATTTCCTTCAGAGGTACTGAAATTGTTACGTCATAGTCCTAGCTGCGACAATATCTAAAACACCTATCATATGAGATACCGCCACACCACATCGATCTTAGGGTTGGAACCTTTGAGAATTGGGACTACAAGTTACATCGGATCCTTCTAAATCAAATAAAATAAATCACAATATATCTACAAAAATGTAGAGGATCCTCTTAAGAATCCCCACCTCATTTATAGCTGGCCTAATTAGAAAACTTTAGATAAAGGAGGGGAAACTAACGTGCTACTAAACCTGCTACCAATAAAGGCAATAATCCAATTAACAAAGGTCAAATAGCACAATTAATATTGCTAACTTGACTTTGTTTTCCAATATACTGTATTATGTGTTGATTGTGAATTGTGATGATCACTATAACGGCAAAAAAAGCGAAAAAAAAAAAACATGTAATATATTAGGTACAATAACCCTTCAAAATCATTGATTGAGCTAAAGTAATTAAAAAGAAGGTCGTGTATCATGCTCTAATTATCTTGTCCCCCCCTCTTCCTTAAAATAAGTTTTTATATTAGAAGGAAACGTCAGCTAGATTTTTTTTGTAATTTGAGAATAAAAATTGATTACCAACAATTAGTTAATTAAAATTTTGAGTGGTTTATTACGTGAATGACTAACATAATTTTTCATATGTTACTCATAGCTTGTACTTCATAAATAATTTTGCTAATGTTTTGACCTATAACTAGTATGTTGGTGAAGAGAACGGAAACATTATTTTACTTTTTTTTTTCAAAATAAAAATTAACAAATAAAAAGGTGGAGAAAGAAGAAAGAAACAATTTACTTGATAACTTCTATTTTTTTTTTTTTTTTTTTAAAAAAAAAAATTTTTTAAAAAAAAAAACAAATTTAGTCTAAATTCAACAAATACATAAAGATATAATAATATGAGATTTTGTTAGAACCATCTCAAAATATATTTTCGTAATATCAATTTTTCATACCCGTATATTTATTTATAAAGCTGTCCGAAATTGGACCCAGCTTAATGAATATGAACCCCTTGGGCCTTCCCCTCCCACTACTCCACTAGGCCACTATGAGTTGATGAATCGGTCATAGTGTCGTGCACCAGGCAGACAGGCATTATGACCAATTAATAAATGTGTGGTATGATCCCAACTTAAATAGGGATCTCGGTGTTAATGCGGACCTAGCTACTTATTAATAGCTAAAAGTGTTCGTCGCTGTGCAACACAGAAGCCTGGTTTCTCTGATACTGCAGTTGCAATTTTCTAGCCTCACACTCTCGACGACCTCGATCTTGATCTCAATCTATTCATTAATTATTTGTCAACCACTTTCGCCGGATAATACCGGTGATAAGTTGTTATTATTGCTGAGACCCCATATAGGTTGAAGCAATCCTTTCTTTATTTTCTTTTTATTTGATTCAATATCTGTAGGTATCGTATGACTTTCAATTAATGAAATGTATTTGCTATTCAAAAAAGAAAAAAGTTGATAATCATAAGTTGGTTGTACGTTGGAATGGTGGTTAAACTTTATACTAATGAATAGATGTGATCTAGTTTATGACTTATGAGTTCAAATATTGGTGCTTAAACATAGTTATTTGTATAATTACAGTGGATATATAATATTATATATACAAAAGACGTATATATAAATCACTTATAATTTATTCGATCTATTATTATTTTAATTTTGTTGTACTGAAATAATAATATAATATTATATATACAAAGATGTATATATAAATCACTTATAATTTGTTCGATCTATCATTATTTTAATTTTGTTGTACTGAAATAATAATTATTGAATTTAAATTAATTTTACTGAATAGAGCCTAGTGGAGTGGTATACATCATATTACATGATACAATTACTCGTCATAATTATATACTTCCTCCGTCTCTTAATTAGATTCCTACTTATGACAAAAATCGCGGAACAGAAGAAGGGCAACAAATGCCTGGCATAGGCGGCATTATATAAAGCCTTCAACTATATATGCTTGGTATTAGATGCGAATAGAAATAAAATACAAACAGAAAACAAAAATGGAAAAAATAATACTGAGTGATGTAATAACTAATGGTGAGCATAATAATGAAAAAGAAGATGAGGAAGAGGCACAAGCAAGTGTAGATATTTGGAGATATGTGTTTGGTTTCACTGAGATGGCAATTGTCAAATGTGCTATCGATCTCGGTATAGCCGACGCGTTACATAAAAATGGTGGCTCTATGTCACTCACCGAGCTAGCCTCTTCCCTTAAATGTCCACCATCCTCCTTGTACCGCGTCATGAGGTTCTTGGCTCACCGGAAAATTTTTAAGCTAAGCCAAACAAGCCAAAGCACGTTAGTTTTCGCCGAAACACCCCTTTCTAGACGTTTGTTAAGTCAAGGGAAAAATAGCATGGCTGCCTTTATACAACTAGAGTGCAGCCCGGTTATGCTAGCCCCTTGGCTTTGTCTAAACAATCGCGTTCAAGAGAAAGGTGAGTCGGCATTTGATGCAGCCAATGGAGAAGATGTGTGGAGTTATGCAAGTAATAATATTGCTCATAGTAAGCTTATCAATGATGCTATGGCTTGTGATGCTAGGGTTGTAGTGCCTCGAATTATCAAGGAGTGGCCTAGTTTGTTCGACGGTGTTTCTACCGTTGTTGATGTTGGGGGAGGAGATGGAACCGCCTCGTCTATGCTTGTTGAGGGTTTTCCTTGGATTCAAGGCATTAACTTTGATCTTCCTCATGTTGCATCTGAAGGACTCCCTTGTGAGCGGGTGCAACATGTAGGTGGAAACATGTTTGAGAGTATTCCAAAAGCCGATGTTGCATTCATCATGGTAAATTCTTTATTTTGCACGTTCATGCGTAATTTTATATGGAATTGTTTGAAAAATACTTATTATGTCTTATAAAATTATCTGAACTCGTTTTGTCTAAAATAAGTTAAATTATTATGAACCGACAAAGACAAAAATATAAGCTCACAAGGGACACCCTTTTACATTTACAACTCTATTGGTTGAACACCATACTTTGTTTTACATTCACTAACCAACCCACTCAAAACAAATAATCTTTAACTAATAATGTGTATTAATCATGTGATTTTATTGATTATGTAATATAGTGGGTGTTGCATGATTGGGGGGATGACGAGTGCATCCAAATTCTGAAAAACTGCAAGGAAGCCATAGCAAAGGATAAAGGGAAGGTGATCATTGTAGAGTCTGTTATTGAAGAAGATGCAAAAGATAAGTTTGAAGATGCAAGATTAATGCTAGATATGGTGATGTTGGCTCACACAACTAATGGCAAAGAGAGGACCTTCAAAGAATGGAGTTGCTTGCTTAATAAGGCGGGTTTTGGCCATTTCGATGTCAACCCTATTGAAGCCGTTCAATCTGTCATTGTAGCTTATCCTTGACTTACAATGCGAGCATATCTTCTTTCATTTCGCTATTCATTGTGTGTGGTTGATACCATCAAAATTCTGCTTGTTATGGTTTGTTTTAAATTTCTACATGTACTACATCAACTGAACTCAACTCATGTGATGCACTAGATTATGTTGTTTGACTAAAGTTAATAATTTCATCTATATTGAAGATAGCTACTACTTACATTTGCTATTGAACCTCTCATAATACGTTTTAGATTGTCGATTTAAGACTTATTTATGTAGTTTTAAATTTTAATTTATCGACATAATGGCCTGAAGAAACATAAAATACCAATCTGTCAAGCTTGTGGGCTGTGTTTTTTTTGCAAAGACATCGAGTGTGCATGAACTCGGGAGAAAGGGGAACACGGAACAGCTCTGGACATCTCCTCAATAACTTATCCCACATCGAAATTTTACAAAATAAATGATTGTAGAAATAGTATATAAGAAACAATATTTCCTCATTATAAACCTATCTTTGCGCTTGGGGCAATGACGCAGCTAGTGAGGTAATAACCGAGGCGCGTCAATTGCTGGTTGAAAACTATTTCCAAACCCCCTCTTCGGCCTGGGCTTGACCTTGGCCGTCGAGAATTTCTGGAAGGGCTCCCTTTCGAGGGTAAAGCCCTACAAACCCTAAGTTTAATTTTTCAGTTTATTTTATATATTTAAGTACTGTAAAACTGAAATTAAGTCATTTGGTCCAATTGAATTGCTCGAATAATTTGCTCTCTGCTGTTCGTGATTCATGGATTCAAATTATTAAAAGTATCAATTTCATATGCAGTGATAATTAATGGGGATTTCATATCAGATACACACAGACAAGGAAATAAATGCTAGTCCCACAGCGATAAAATAGTTTAATACCTAGTTGCAAGATAAGCCACATCTTCTTTCCACTGGTTTCTCAGGCAAATTATACAAAACTAAATCTTGACAGTTAAATTTGGTATCATATCACAATTACATTTATTAGAGTGCCCTTTGAATTTATAAATACAATCACTTGGAAGTTTGTGCCACATGCTACATGAATTATGGATTTATTACTACACATAACCCATTATTGTCTTTGTATCTCATTTCATAAGATGAACCATTCTCTTTTAATAACATCTTCTATGACTAATGAATTCTCGTGGTAAATTCGATTAGGCAGTAATAATTTTAGAGCTCATAATTAATAGTTTTGTGCGGAAGAAATTTCTGGTTAGGAAGGAAGATTAACGCCAAAAGATTTTAATAAATGACTAAATTGATACTCCGTATATGATACCTATATTCTTACATTGATCTGAACACTAACTAGCGTATAACTGTCCAAAATAGAAATTAATATGATTCGGAGTATGAGACTACGAGAGTGATGAGATCAAATTAGGCCCTTCTTAATTGAGGTTCAAAGTATTTTACAGTCGAGTTAGAGAGCTATCACAAATTTCTATTACCATATGGTGGGCAGTGGATCTGCCGGAGTCATCATCAGGCTTTATCCAAACAGATTTTACATCCTTAAAGATTTCTTCTTATCAGACTATCATTGAAACATAATAAAAGTTGGCACTTCTCTTTTGATAAGGAAAAAAAAAACCGTAGTAGATTTGTTATTAATATCTAAAGGATGTTAATCTTATAGGAATCTAAATAACATCATTTATGGGAGCTGGTGGTGTTGGGGTCTAGTTTACCGAGGAGCGAAATATCCTGCTCAAAATGCATTATTATACAAACGAGTCCCACATCGAATAAATATCAATAAACAAGATGAAACACAGTATAAATACTTGCACCACTACCTTGTGAAACTTACGCAGCCACGCAGTGAGCACAGAGCGAACTATTCTTTCGCCTTTTACTAAAGAATACCGTGTGCTCGCTGCATTGAGTGGCATACGTTTATTTTTGGAGGGAGTTCCAATAGGAACTTCCCATTAAATCTAGTTAAATTCAACCAGTTTAATTTGGGTTTAGATTAGATCACTGTTTAATAAGATTTAAGTGCAGTCCTTATTGTTTAATATCTTTAGTTTGTAATAAAAAAATTAAAATTAATATAATGCACATTATTACTTAATAAGACTTGATTATGGTATATTTAAGGTCAAATTTGATATTCGGAGTATATTTAAGGTCAAATTTGATATTCAGATTAGACCATATCAAATAAGCACCAAACAAGCCCTTAATCTCTATCTTGTTTGCCTATTCATCTTTTTATGGTCTCCAAAAGGTGTTTCAAAACATATGATTTTTTATGGTCTCCAAAAGGTGTTTCAAAACATATGATTTTTTATGGTCTCCAAAAGGTGTTTCAAAACATATGACTTTAAATCATATACGTTTAAATTATAAAAATGTGATATTGATAAAACAAGAAGTCGAACATAATTAATGGAAATTTATAGTCATAGTTTAACCCAATTATTTTCGATGGGGAAATAAAATGAGGAGTACTTGACATGGTCATGGGATATTATCAATTTTATAAACTTGGTGATATTTAGAACGGACAAAATATATTGGATTTTGATTAATATGACTACATTGTTTACTTTAATACAATAACTTTACTCCTAATAATGTGTAAAATATTGTTGGACTAGTTTCAATTTATATTTTAAAAATACTAGTACAATTATTCATTTATTTAACAATGTTATAATTGACATTTGACATATACTTTGTATATAGTACAAAAATTAATGGTCATTTGTATTTGACATAGTGAAAAGGTCAAATTTATTTGTGAAATTGAGGTAATAATATTGGATGATAACATTTTATCAAAAAATATAATAATTTGGTTTTGGTGTAATGGAGTGAATACTATAATGCATGAAAGATAAAATAGTGAACTATATATGCTAAAAATAGATTAATTAAATACAAACATTTCAAAACGGATCAAATGAAAAATGTGATTTTTGTATATGAATTAACCATAAGGGCAGTATAAGGGCTTGTTCACATTTTACTTAATTTCAATTCAGTTCAGTTTAGTTCAGCTCCTAATTTCCATCTTTCGAAAAATATTCATTTCAATTCAGTTCAGCTCCAATCAGTTCAATTCGGTTCAATTCAGCTCAAAATCGGCTCAGTTCAGCTCAATTCACTAAATATAAACAGGCCCTAAGTTACAAATTAAATGACAATGGGGAAATTTGAATCTATAGCCTATTGTACCCAAACCATTGATCTATATGGTGATTATTGTGAAATAGAGGTAGTATTTAAATGTCTATATTTTACAATTTTACGTTGATAATAATAAATTAAAGATCTAAACATATATAAAGCGTTCTTTATCAAATATACACTACACTACACGTCATTCAATGAGAAATACAAAGTATGTACTACCTCCGTTAATAGTTATCTGCAACTTTGGGGTATTATTTGTGAGAGATAAAATATTCCAAAGTTGCAGATAACTATTAACGGAGGTAGTATTACATGTGAAGAAGAAAAAATTAAAAAAAAAAAAAAAAACTTATAGCTAAATTTGAATTTAAAACCCTTTAGAAATTAATAAAAAGACTTAACATTTTCTTTCAAAAAATAAAAATAAAAAAACTTACCATCTTTGCTCTCCACTAGAGGTGCTTATTTAATCATTTTAGATTTTAGAATAGGTAGTCTTTTTTTGAAAAAAAAAAAAAAATTATTAAATGTTGTTTGTTAAGTTCTAATAGATAATAATTACTAGAAGACAAACAATTTTATCAAATAAAGCATATTTAAATAAATAAAGATATTTAAATTGATTATGTACATAAAAATAAATACCACCTATTGATGAATACATGAATTTTTTACTACAATAATATATTATTCAAAGTATCAACTCGATGCATTGCTTGTGC